>NW_027362847.1:5520000-6120000 GCF_046119375.1 Phyllobates terribilis | reverse complement strand
TTAATATGGCCCGTTTCAGCCACCAAGATGTTCTCGGGCTTGAGGTCTCTGTGGATGACGCCCTTTGAGTGGAGATGTTGGATTCCACAGACGAGTTCAGCGGCATAGAATCTGACAGAGAGACAAGAAATTAGTGACGGTCTACAGAAATACAAGAAATCCTGCCCTATCTGACTCGCCCCCTGGGCCATGTCTGGGGTGCGGCGCGCGTGCGCGCGGGGAATACCCAGAGCCGGATCCGATAGGGGTAGTAGTCCTTGTGACGGTGACCCGGTCCGTGCCCAGGGTGTCAAACTAAGTGGCGTTATTGATATGATGGTATTAGTGTCCGACTACGCCACCCGTTGAATGCGGCTATGAAGCCGCCGCTGCAGGGCAGTCCGCTGAGGCCGGTGGTACGGATGTGCAGCGTGGATGGTATAACCCCCAACGGGAGGGGTATAGCCTCAGGGCAGCTGATGAAGCAGGAAAAGATGATAGTGGTAGTGGTGTGACAAGGAAGCTCAGAGACGTGCATTGCAGTTTTCACAGCTTTACTCACAGTTGGTGTTCAGATCACTTCGGCCAAGAGTTACCACCCGAGCCGTGCTGCGTCCACCAGGTGCGGGACTCGGCCAACTCCCAGGCAGTTCCAGAGCGTGGTCCTGAGCTCCCCTCTCTTCCTTTCTACTGGCCGTCCCCACCAGGGATCCACCTTTGTCCAGCTCCCTCGGGCCTTCTGGTGGTGAAACCTCTCCCGGCTTCCCTGACCCTATACGTGGTATGCCTTCCTGGTGGATATGGCGAGGGGTCGCGCCAAAACTTGTCCACGACCTCCGGTTCCTGGCTGAGGATAATTGGCCTCCACCAGTTTGGGATCCGGTACCCTGTTCTGCCAACCCTTCACCCGTTAACTCGTGGGATCTCAGGGTTCCCTCTTCTCTTGCGTCTCTGGGCCCCTCCTGGTGTTTCTGTTCCTCCTTCTTCTCCTTTCTCTCTCTCTCTGCTTCAGGCCTCCTCTCCAGGCCTGGCTCTGGAGCTGGGCCCAGACTGAGCCACAGCTCCCTGTCAGCCCTCTCTGGCTGAGCTCCTCTCTGCACAGACAGACCAAAAAAGACCCTGTCCTAAGATGGTGCCCACCTTATATACTCCCTCTGACACCCGAGCCCAGGTGACGAGCAACCAATGGGCTCCTACCTCTGCCCAGAGTCCCTCCCCTATCTGCTCCTACACCACTGGGATGTTCCTCCCCCCTCCCCACTCCAGCCAGGGACAGAAGCTGTCGTACCTGCACATCTATCTGGTGGGAGTACCGTTGATCTTTCCCCCGGAAATGGGGTGAGTGTAGTGCATGCAGCTAACTGAGCCCAGTTCCACACTCCATCCTTACCCGGGAGTGGAATACCACACCTCTGGTCTGAGGTGCAATACCCCTGTAGCAGCCGAGTCCTCGGGGTGCTACATTCCCCCCTGGTAAACCACAGCACGTCCTCGGGCTGGAATAGAGCAAAAGCAAATTACAACATACAAAATTTTTAAAGTGCACTCATATATAAGATATTAACTTATGAACTCATCCCTTTATGGGAGGTACTCTACTCTTTTTAAACGTTACAGGTATAAAACATTTTCCTAATGCCACCGGAACTCTTTTTGAAAAACACCATTTAAAACTTTTGGCATTATTATTTTAGCAGCATATTTAACTTTCCATTATAAGACATTCTCAAATAAAACATTTTCAAACATATTCTTGATCTTCTGGCCACGGTGCAACTTGTGACCAGGTAAAGTGCAACAGTCACTAGTTCCAAAGTAGAAAAGCAGTTCTTCTCTAAAACCAGTAGGGGGCGCCTTAAGAAGCGCAACTATTTACAGGGTATGGCCGCTCTCAGTCCTCGGCCAGTGGGAATAGGGGAATGGCTGCTCACAGTCCTCAGCCTGGTAATGGATAGGGGCACACAGGAAACAGTTCTTTAACAGTCCCACACTAGTCCCAACGGGGACCACACTTCACTCAGCAACAACTTCAGCAACAGTTCTCATTCCCTGACGGGTAACTATATACAGTACTTTGTTTAGGCTACTTCCTTCAGTAGCGGTATCCTCTCCTTGCCTCCTCCTGAGGGTAGTCTTCAGACCCGTCCGGGTCCTCTTGGCTTTCCTCATATTGTATCTCCTCCTCAGTCAGCCGGTGTACGTGAAGGGCGTACGGTCCTTTGGCACACTGATGCCGGGTGAAGGTGACCTCATCACCTGAGTAGAGGTCGCATCCTCGGTGTCCTTCTGGAAGGTGACTCTCGACATCCCTGCGGTTGACAAAGACGTCGCCGGGGGTTCGGTGATCCCGGATAAAGCCCCAGCCATGCTCCAGCTGGAACTTTATTACGGTCCCGGTGGCGCGGGGACCGTGGGCCGCACCGGGGTTTCGTCGGGCTCGGCGTTTCTGCTCCGCGCTCCGGACCTGCAGCTGTTCTTCGCGGATCCGCCTCTCTCGTCGTTCTCTCCCGAAGACCTCTAGCTGTTGACGGCAGCACTCCTCACGCCGGGCTGCGTCCGCCCGGGTCTCCTGGGTAAACCCCATTAGGTTCTCACCGGTGGGGTCCCATGCAAACTGGGCTTCCTCCAACGGGAGTGGGACAATTTTGGCGGGCGCCGGAGCCGGGATTAGAGGCTCACACAGGGGCCGTTCCCTCCGGAGTCGGGAATTGATGTACTCCGGTGGCCAAACGAAGGGCAGCCCATCCGGGCTAGTATGCTGTGCAAACAGATCTTCACCCAGGGGTGGCACGGTGGAGGTAGAGGGCGCTGTAGGGGCAGTGGCGCCCGGGGGTGCTCGGCCTTGTGTCCAGGCCGTAGGCATCCTGTCTGGATTCAAATATGGCGCCTTCCGGGAGGAGGGCGCTGTTGAGACCGCGGCGCCCGGGGGTACTCGGCCTTGCGACCAGGCCGGGGGCACTTCCTCTTTTGCCGCGCTCAGGGTCAAGGGGCGTGGCGCGCGGAAGGGGGCGTGACCGCGGCTCCGGCCGCTTGAGGCCTAGTTGGGAGCAGTGGCGGTGCGGCAACGGGCGCGGTGAGTGGGACTTCGGGCTCTGCGACGGGGAGCTGGGGCAGGTTTTCGGCTACTGGGCTCAGGGTGGTGACGTCCCCATTACCTGCTTCCATCCCTGCGGCTCCCTCCGCGGCGTCGTCTCCGGCCTTCGTCCCTCCTGCACCATCCTCAGGGGCAGACATGCTCCACGTTGCGGGTGGCGTCCTCTGCTGGCGGGTTCCAGCCTGCTGGGCCATCTCCCTCCCCCATTCGGCCAGTGCTTCCTGCTGTACTCGGGCCATCTTCCGGGCCAAGGCCTCCAGCGCGGTCTGTGCACGCTCCCGATCTCTGGGGAGCTGTGCCAGGATCTCCACCAGGCCTTCTGGGGTGGCGGCCTGCAGCAGGCCCCGGACCACGGGGTCGGTACCGCTTGTCTCTTCCTCCATCCCCGGGTGCGATCTGTCCAGACTCCTCCAGGCTGCACCCATCTTCTCCGTTTTGTTCTCTATCCGCCCCCCTTGGGAGTGGTCCCGGGGCAACTTAGTGACAGTCAGTTTCAGGGGCAGACCCCCCACCTTGATGGACATTTCCATGGTGGTAGTCTCGGCTGGTGGGGGCGGTCTCCGCTTTTGGCGCCCTTCTGGGACCGCGCCCACGATGGGAGGTGGTCTCTTGCCACTCTCTGGCACGCCCACAATGGCGTCCGCTCTGCCAGGGCGGGAAACTGCCCAAGATGGCGGGAATCGTCCACTGATGGCGGGAAACTTCGTGGATGGCGGGCAAAGGCTGCAGATGGCGGGCAAACGGCGGGAAACGACTCCGGACGGCGTCTGATGGCGGGAACCCTCTGGAATTGGCGGGAGACTCCTTTTTGAGGTAAATGTGAACTTTTCTTCAGGCACGCAGTACCCGGTGGTTGCGGGCACGTAATCCTGCCGACTACGCCAAAGGTGACGCGCCCCCTGGGCCATGTTTGTGTAGCGTTGCGCACGCGGGGAATACCCGGAGCCGGATCAGATAGGGGTAGTAGTCCTCGTGGCGGTGACCCAGTCCGTGCCCAGGGTGTCAAACTAAGTGGCGTTATTGATATGATGGTATTAGTGTCCGACTACGCCACCCGTTGAATGCGGCTATGAAGCCGCCGCTGCAGGGCAGTCCGCTGAGGCCGGTGGTACGGATGTGCAGCGTGGATGGTATAACCCCCAACGGGAGGGGTATAGCCTCAGGGCAGCTGATGAAGCAGGAAAAGATGATAGTGGTAGTGGTGTGACAAGGAAGCTCAGAGACGTGCATTGCAGTTTTCACAGCTTTACTCACAGTTGGTGTTCAGATCACTTCGGCCAAGAGTGACCACCCGAGCCGTGCTGCGTCCACCAGGTGCGGGACTCAGCCAACTCCCAGGCAGTTCCAGAGCGTGGTCCTGAGCTCCCCTCTCTTCCTTCCTACTGGCCGTCCCCACCAGGGATCCACCTTTGTCCAGCTCCCTCGGGCCTTCTGGTGGTGAAACCTCTCCCGGCTTCCCTGACCCTATACGTGGTATGCCTTCCTGGTGGATATGGCGAGGGGTCGCGCCAAAACTTGTTCACGACCTCCGGTTCCTGGCTGAGGATAATTGGCCTCCACCAGTTTGGGATCCGGTACCCTGTTCTGCCAACCCTTCACCCGTTAACTCATGGGATCTCAGGGTTCCCTCTTCTCTTGCGTCTCTGGGCCTTTCCTGGTGTTTCTGTTCCTTCTTCCTCTGACTTCTCTCTCTCTCTGCTTCAGGCCTGGCTCTGGAGCTGGGCCCAGACGGAGCCACAGCTCCCTGTCAGCCCTCTCTGGCTGAGCTCCTCTCTGCACAGAGCAGACCAAAAAGACCCTGTCCTAAGATGGTGCCCACCTTATATACTCCCTCTGACACCCGAGCCCAGGTGACGAGCAACCAATGGGCTCCTACCTCTGCCCAGAGTCCCTCCCCTATCTGCTCCTACACCACTGGGATGTTCCTCCCCCCTCCCCACTCCAGCCAGGGACAGAAGCTGTCGTACCTGCACATCTATCTGGTGGGAGTACCGTTGATCTGTCCCCCGGAAATGGGGTGAGTGTAGTGCATGCAGCTAACTGAGCCCAGTTCCACACTCCATCCTTACCCGGGAGTGGAATACCACACCTCTGGTCTGAGGTGCAATACCCCTGTAGCAGCCGAGTCCTCGGGGTGCTACATATCCATAGTGTAATAAAGTGGCCGGTCAGGATTCTGTCCAGGTTCTGATGACTAATATATTGCTTTAGTCTAATCCATATTGGCATCAAAGAGCAATCAATACTGATGACGGAACTGCTGTTTATATATACTGTATATTTCTATTCGTGTATAATTACATAAAAATAAAACTTTACCTTGCACTGGGGATGTCAAGCTGCCCCTTCATCAGTAAGTAGCTGTAAAAGTCCCCGCAGCTCACGTATTTCAGACCAAGGAGCAAATGCAGCTGTTGTACAGAGCAGAGATATAGGTGAATTGCCAGATTATTACAGTACCTACACATCTACTACAGAATAGGACAGAATAACTATAGGCTACATGGTAAATGCCTGTCTGATTGTCCAGATACAAACATAGAGACATAACTATAGTAGGTACATGTGTTGCAGTCGCACTTAGCCCTGGAGCCTATGGGGCCAAAATATCCTTTTGGCCCATAAGAGAACACCAGTACTATTAAAGATCTGTAATGGTTGGGGGCAGCGGCTTGCGGCATTACTGTAATGGTCCAGGGTGTGTTTTGGCCGGCCATGTACCTCCCGAGGTTACTGATCACATGACTGTGACATCGCACAGGTCCTGTGCATACAGAAGGTCTGATCACATGACTGTGACATCAGCACAGGTCCTGTGTGTGCACTAGAGGATATATAAACCCTGGTAGATTTGAGACAGGTGTGAAAGGCGTGAGGCCTGTTCCCGTGTGTGGGACACTGTTAGCCTGGAGAGGCTTAGTGAGGCCTAGTGAAGCCTGAAAGGCAGAGGCTGGATCCTTACGTGTAAGCGATACCAGTAGCCTTGGAGGGCCAGAGGCTTGAAAGGCAAGAGCCCTGGAAGGCATAGGCTGGATGTTAGGTGAGAAAACATACCAGTAGCCTTTGAAGGAATGAGGGCTGGAGACCCCCATCTGGGAAGCCGTAAAGCCACAGTGGTGGCAGAACAAATCTGACTGAAGCCGCTAAAACCGGGCAAAGGTAAAGCACTGCATTATATGGACGTTGATATAAGTGACTTTGCTGATGGCTGTAACTGGAGCCAAGTGGGCCTGTCTGCCACTTGAAAGGCTCCTGGACATTATATGTGTATGTCGGTGAGCCACTGAGTTGGACTCGGTGATAAGCAGTAGTGAAGTGTAATAAACTGCTGGATTGTGAAATACTGGAAAACGTGGCTGGTGTGCTTTAATTGACCCGATGCAGCGAGTGTCCCCCAGCATGATGACTAGCGCTGCCTTACAGGGTCTATAAACTGCGAGCAACGCCACTATACACATATACACATACAGTATATACTCACACACATGCACATGTACTGTATGTACACACCAATGTGTAAGTGTGTCTATAAACAGGGTCGGACTGGGGCACCGAGACACCGGAGAATTCTCCGGTGGGCCCGGGTCCTCAGCGGGCCCCCGAGCAGGACACACGGGTGCCCCTGGTTAACATGGCCGCCGGTGCTCCGCACTGCAAGGGCCTGGAGGGTCAGAGGGGCCCTTGCAGTGCGGCTGATGAAGGCAATCTGGCCTGCTTCTCGGTCCCATGGGCAGATTGCCCTCATCCTGTGCGGCAGGCAAGGAGCGATCCCTCCAGCTCCACTGCCGACAGGAGGAAAATGGCAGCATAGCTGCAGGGATCCGTCCTCACCTCTGCTTTCTGCCCGGCGTTTCCTCCCTCACACAGGCTCGCGCTGCTTGATGATGTCATCATGCAGCATGGGCCTGTGTCAGGGAGAAAGATGCCGGGCAGGAAGCAGAGGACAGTGCTGCGGGGGGAGCGCGCTGAGAGACAAGTTTTGGGTTTTTTTGAGGGAGAACAATGGTGATTGAGCAGGTGCGGCGAGATATGACATGGTGGGGGATATATGGCATGGCAATGGGGGAGGTGGGGGGAGATATGCATGGCATGGTGATGGAGGAGGTAGGTGGAGATATGACATGGCATTAGTGATAGAGGAGGTGGGGGAGATATGGCAATGATGGTGGAGCAGGTGGGGGGAGAAATGGCAATGATGATGGAGTAGGTGGGGGGAGATATGGCAATGATGACGGAGCAGTTTGGGGGAGATATGGCAATGATGACAGAGCAGGTGGGGGAGATATGGCAATGATGATGGAGCAGGTGGGGGGAGATATGGCAATGATGGAGGTGGTGGGGGGAGATATGGCAATGATGATGGAGGTGGTGGGGGGAGATATGGCAATGATGGAGAAGGTGGGGGAGATATGACAATGTTGGAGAAGGTGGGGGAGAGCAATGATTGGGATGGAGAAGAGCAATTATGGAGGTAGTAGAGAGAAATGATGGGGAATTATTTGGACGCTATTTGCTGTTAATATCTGGTCTGGTCATGGCATGGTGGTATTTCTCCCTTGTATGTAGTAATATTCGGTCACTATGGGGTGGTAATATCTGGCCTGGTCAAGGTGTGGTGGTATTTCTACCTTATATGTAGTATTATTCGATCACTATGTGGTGGTAATATGTGGTCTGGTCATGGTTTAGTGGTATTTCTCCCTTGTATGTGGTATTATTCAGTCACTATGAGGTGGTAATATGTGGTCTGGTCATCGTGTGGTGGTATTTCTCCCTTATACGTAGTATTATTCGGTCACTATGTGGTAGTAATATGTAGTCCAGTCATGGTGTGGCAGTATTTCTCCCTTGTATGTAGTACTGTTTGTGTTGGTACAGTGGATTGTGTTGTGTATGGCAGTCATTTGTTCTCTCTGATATTAATTAGGAGAAGATTCTTTATTTCCATTAGTGATTAATTAAATACTTGGAACAAGATGCACTTACAGGGGTTCTCCGATGAAAACAAGTAATCACCTCTCCACAGGATAAGTGATAAGTTATTGATTAGTGGGGGTCTGAATGCTGGGACCTGCACCGATTGGTAGAATGTGGAGCTTTTATCCCCATTAGACTGGAGCTCATGTGCGACTTGACCACTGATCCATTCATTCCCTCAGTGGCTGTTCTTGTTTTTTTTCTGGAAACCCCAAAGAGAATGAAGGGAGCTGCAGTCAGACGTCCCACCTGCCGCTGCATTTTAAAATGGGGATAAGTGTCCTGACAGGGATAAAACTTCCCCATTCTTCTGATCGGTGCGGTTTCCAATGTTCGGACCCAAACGATCAGTCAGTTATCACCTATCCCATGGAGCCCTTGGATCGGTGATAACTTGTTTTAACCAAAGAACCCCTTTACTGCAAACTACCGTAATTGTACATCCTAGTTATAGCATGTGCACAGTAGATGTGCAGGAGCCGCCTGTGATTTACAGCAGACGCTCCACTATAACGGGGATATCGGCTATCAGGTATTTACATATAGCTGTAGGGTGGGCCCTGAGGATAAATTCCTCCTGTGGGCCCCAGACACCCCAGTCCGACACTGTCTATATATATATATACGAGAGTTGCCATTAAAATGGTATTGGTTGTATATCTCATACTTATGTTCAAAGATATATTGACCTCTAGAACCATGCCACTACTACAAGCCCAACAGGCACATGCTCACTGGGCTGCAGCCCTCACCTACATTGTGGGCCATCGGCCGTGGTTTTGCAGCTGCTGGCCTTTTAATATTTTTTCATGTCCATGTCGTGTGTACCCGCCCATGCGCGCCCATGCACGACGCACACGCACAGCGTTCAGTACACCGCAGTGGCGTACTCTTTGCCAGGCCTAGTGCCAGATAGTGTTATCAGGATGTTCTTGGTAGGAGGGGCTACCGCTCTCTGCGCGCCGGCTCCTTACTTTCCTGCAGACTCATCTTCAAGCTCTGGGAGGGCTGCATGCTACACTGATTCATCTCCAGGCTATGGATGAGTTAACAAGCTGAGGCCATGTAATGTATGTACATCAGCCCTAGTGTATCCTACAGTATATGATGTGTATACATCAGCCCCAGTGTATCCTATGTGATGTATATACTGTACATCAGCACCTGTATATCCTATATGATATATATACATCAGCCCCAGTGTATCCTATGTGATGTACATACTGTACATCAGCACCTGTATATCCTATATGATGTATATACATCAGCCCCAGTCAATCCTATACGATGTATATACATCAGCCCCAGTGTATCCTATACGATGTATATACTGTACATTAGCTCCAGTATCTCTTATATGATATATATACATCAGCCCCAGTGTATCCTATGTGATGTACATACTGTACATCAGCACCTGTATATCCTATATGATGTATATACATCAGCCCCAGTGTATCCTATACGATGTATATACTGTACATCAGCACCTGTATATCCTATATGATGTATATACATCAGCCCCAGTGTATCCTATACGATGTATATACTGTACATTAGCTCCAGTATCTCTTATATGATATATATATACATCAGCCCTAGTGTATCCTATACGATGTATATACATCAGCCCCAGTGTATCCTATATGATGTATATACTCTACATTAGCACCCGTATATCCTTTAAGATGTACTATATATACATCAGCCCTAGTGTATCCTATACGATGTATATACATCAGCCCCAGTGTATCCTATACGATGTATATACTGTACATTAGCACCAGTATATCCTTTAAGATGTACTATATATACATCAGCCCTAGTGTATCCTATATGATGTATATACATCAGCCCCAGTGTATCCTATACGATGTATATACTGTACATTAGCTCCAGTATCTCTTATATGATATATATACATCAGCCCTAGTGTATCCTATACGATGTATATACATCAGCCCCAGTGTATCCTATGTGATGTATATACATCAGCCCTAGTGTATCCTATATGATATATATACATCAGCCCTAGTGTATCCTATACGATGTATATACATCAGCCCCAGTGTATCCTATATGATGTATATACTCTACATTAGCACCCGTATATCCTTTAAGATGTACTATATATACATCAGCCCTAGTGTATCCTATATGATATATATACATCAGCCCCAGTGTATCCTATATGATGTATATACTCTACATTAGCACCCGTATATCCTTTAAGATGTACTATATATACATCAGCCCTAGTGTATCCTATACGATGTTTGTACATCAGCCCCAGTGTATCCTATACGATGTATATACTGTACATTAGCACCAGTATATCCTTTAAGATGTACTATATATACATCAGCCCTAGTGTATCCTATATGATGTATATACATCAGCCCCAGTGTATCCTATACGATGTATATACTGTACATTAGCTCCAGTATCTCTTATATGATATATATACATCAGCCCTAGTGTATCCTATACGATGTATATACATCAGCCCCAGTGTATCCTATGTGATGTATATACATCAGCCCTAGTGTATCCTATATGATATATATACATCAGCCCTAGTGTATCCTATACGATGTATATACATCAGCCCCAGTGTATCCTATATGATGTATATACTCTACATTAGCACCCGTATATCCTTTAAGATGTACTATATATACATCAGCCCTAGTGTATCCTATATGATATATATACATCAGCCCTAGTGCATCCTATATGATGTTTGTACATCAGCATGTCACAAGGAGGTTTTCTCTAACATCACAAACTGTGATGGCGGCGTCCAAGTCTGTGGATTCCACAGATTCATATACTGCTCCTTGTAACTCCATTGATAGCTATGGTCAGTGCAGGGTGACTAGGGCATCGACTCTTAGAGCTGCAGCTCCTTGGCAGGTGAGCAAAAGTTAGTCTTTGCTGGGCTGAGGTTGTTGACTGCCTTTGATCACATGCTAGAGGAGAACCAGTCGTGTCTGCTGTTTCTCCATTTAAGCCGGCTGTGCTTTGCTGGCAATGCCAGTATCGTTTTTCTCTATCCTGTTCTGGAAAGGTGAACACATACTGGTTTAGTGGTTATTGCTAAAGTTGCTGCAAGCGTTGTTTGGTAACCCTTTCCTTTTTCCCTAGGTGTCTTTATATTACTTTGTTGCCTCTCAGGTTTTAGACTTTATATTCCTTTGTGTATTTCCCTGAGAGCGTGTTGTGTGACTGTGCTTCAGTTCTGTCCTATCTTGTTTTGTATTCCCCCCATACACTGTACAAACTAGTGCTGCTTAGGAGCATAGTAAGGAACGAGGCTCGGGCATCTCCACATTCAGGAGTAATCCTGGGAACAGAAATAGCTAGGGACCCCTAGCCTGAGGGTCAGAATAGGAGCACACTTGCTATCCCACAGTCACACCATGACACAGCCCCAGTGTATTCTATATGATGTATATATATCGGCCCCAGCATATCCTATATGATCTATGTACATCGCTCCCAAGGTATCCTATAGAGATGCATATACACTGGCACAAGCGTATCCTATATGATGTATATACATAGTCTCCAGCATATCCTATGTAATGTATGTACATCATCACCAGTGTATCCTACATGACGTATATACATCAGCCCCAGTGTATCTTACATTATGTATACTGATCAGCCCCAGCATCCTATATGATGTACAGGTGCATCTCACTAAATTAGAATGTCATCAAAAAGTTAATTTATTTCAGTTCTTCAATGCAAAAAGTGAAATTCATATATTATATAGAGTCATTACAGACAGAGTGATCTATTTCACGTGTTTATTTCTGTTAATGTTGATGATTATGGCTTACAGCCAATGAACAAAAGTCATTATCTCAGTAAATTAGAATACTTTATAACAACAGCTTGAAAAATGTTTTTAACATCCGAAATGTTGTCCGACTGAAATGTATGTTCTGTAAATGCACTCAATACTTGGTCGGGGCTCCTTTTGCATCAATTACTGCATCAATGCGGCAATGTGGCATGGAGGCGATCAGCCTGTGGCCCTGCTGAGGTGTTATGGAAGCCCAGGTTGCTTTGATAGCAGCCTTCAGCTCGTCTGCATTGTTGGGTCTGGTGTCTCTCATCTTCCTCTTGACAATACCCCATAGATTCTCTATAATAGATTCTCTATGGGGATTAGGTCAGGCGAGTTTGCTGGCCAATCAAGCACAGTGATACTGTTGTTTTTAAACCAGGTATTGGTATTTTTGGCAGTGTGGACAGGTGCCAAGTAGGGTTGAGCGAGTATGTTCTGACCGAGTATGCTCGGGCCGAGCTCCGAGTATTTCCAGCTGCTCGGTGATGAGGTTAAATTGCTCCCGTGTGCATGATTTGCAACTGTTTGACTGCTTTATTACATGTGAGGAATGTGTAAGAAATAGACATTCCTCACATGTAATAAAGCTGTCAAACAGTTGCAAATCATGCACACAGAAGCAATTTAACCTTATCACCGAGCAGCTGGAAATACTCGGAGCTCGGCCCGAGCATAGTCGGCGAAAGGGTTAATAGAACATACTCGCTCAACTCTAGTGTCAAGTCCCAGCAGATGACATGGCTCCCCAAACTATCACCGATTGTGGAGACTTCACACTAGACCGCAAGCAGCTTGGATTGTGGCCTCTCCACTCTTCCTCGAGACTCTGGGACCTTGATTTCCAAATGAAAATTGGAACTCTGGGACCTTGTGGAGTGTGTCAATGACTGCCTTCTGGACATCTGTCATGTCAGCAGTCTTTCCTATGATTGTGGAGCCTTCTGAAACAGACTAAGGGACCTTTTAAATGCTTAGGAAGCCTTTGCATGTGTTTTTTTGTTAATTATTTTAATTCACTGAGATAATGGCTTTTGTGTTTTCATTGGCTGTAAGCCATAATCATCAACATTAACAGAAATAAACACGTGAAATAGATCACTCTGTTTGTAATGACTCTATATAATATACTAGATGGTGGCCCGATTCTAACGCATCGGGTATTCTAGAATGTCTCCCGACGGTGGCATACTTATTTTAAATCTGCCGCCAATTGGCCGGAGACCGTGTATAAATTTGGCGCCACAATCGCAGATTGGTCGCCGCGGGCGGCCGCGAGCAATCAGCAGAGCGGTGTTTAAATTTGGCGCCGAAATCGCTGATTGGTCGCGGCTGCGACCAATCAGCGAACCGTGTTAGTGAGGACCGGGGAGTATCCACCTGCCTTATAATGCCCCATGCAGGTTGTCACTTCCCCCCCCCCATATAATGCCCCATGCAGGATGTCACATCCCCCCATCCCTTATAATGCCCCATGCAGGATGTCACCCCCCCTCCCTTATAATGCCCCATGCAGGATGTCACTCCCCCCCCATATAATGCCCCATGCAGGATGTCACATCCCCCTCCTTTATAATGCCCCATGCAGGAAGTCACATCCCCCCTCCCTTATAATGCCCCAAAAAGGATGTCACATCCCCCCCATATAATGGCCCATGCAGGATAATGCCCCATGCAGGATGTCACATCCCCCCCCTGTATAATGCCCCATGCAGGATGTCACATCCCCCCCCTTCCTTATAATGCCCCATGCAGGATGTCACATCCCTCCTATAGAATGCCCCATGCAGGAAGTCACATCCCCCCTATATAATACCCCATGCAGAAAGTGACATCCCCCCTATATAATGCCCCATAGAGGAAGTCACATCCCCTCCATAGTGCCCCATGCAGGATGTCACATCCCCGCCTCCCTTATAATGCCCCATGCAGGATGTCACTCCCCCCCACCATATAAATGCCCCATGCAGGATGTCACCACCCCCCTTATAATGCCCCATGGAGGAAGTCACATCGCCCCCTCCCTTATAATGCCCCATGCAGGAAGTGACATCCCCCCTATATAATACCCCATGGAGGAACTCACATCCCCCCCATAGTGCCCTATGCAGCATGTCACATCCCCCCCTCCCTGATAATGCCCCATGCAGAAAGTCACATCCCCCTTATATAATACCCCATGCAGGATGTCACATCCCCCCATAGTGGCCCATGCAGGATGTCACACCCCCCCCTCGCTTATAATGGCCCCTCCACAATGTCACACACCCCCACCCCACCATTTAATGCCCTATGCCCCCATACAATAAAAAAAAAAAATCCAATACTCACCTCACTTCTCAGCTGCTGCTCCGGACTCCAGCGTAGCCGGCATCTTCCCGCTGCACGCTGTGACCGCTCAGGAGAGAGCGCAGTGTAAAGACGTCACCGAGCCCTCTGACCTGAGACGTCACAGAGCAGCAGCGGCAGACACAGGAGCTGCTGCGGAGGCACAGGGAGGGGTAAGTATGGCGCCGGGTGCCGGGGCCCTGAGCAAGCGGGGAGAGGGGAGGGGGGAGAGGGGAGAGGAGGGGAGAGGGGGGGAGAGGAGAGGGGAGGGGGGGCGTCACACTTGCCGTCGGGAGATAAGCGGCCGTAGCCGCTGATCTCCCGACGGTAGCCGCATGGAGGTCAGCAGCGCCTCCGGTGGGGGACTTATGCTGCGAGCAGCCGGCTGCATCTCCCGGCTGCATCGCCGCTGACCTCCGTGCGGCAGATGAGCCGCTAACATCCGCCATCTTTTTCTGAAATGCCGCCTCGCTGATTGACAGCGCCGGACCAATCAACGACGCAGGATTTCCTGGACAGAAGGACAGACAGACAGACGGGATAAGACAATTATATTAATGACTCTATATAATATATGAGTTTCACTTTTTGTATTGAAGAACTGAAATAAATTAACTTCTTGATGATATTATAATTTAGTGAGATGCACCTATATATACATCGGCCCCAGTGTATCCCATGTGATGTATATGTAGCACCCCGAGGACTCGGCTGCTACAGGGGTATTGCACCTCGATCCAGAGGTGTGGTATTCCACTCTCGGGTAAGGATGGAGTGTGGGACTGAGCTCAGCTAGCTGCATGCACTACACTCATCCCATTTCCGGGGGACAGAACAACGGTACTCCCACCAGATAGATGTGCAGGTACGACAGCGTCTGTCCCTGGCTGGAGTGGGAGGGGGGGAGGAACATCCCAGTAGTGTAGGGGCAGATAGGGGAGGGACTCTGGGCATAGAGGTAGGAGCCCATTGGGTGCTAGTCACCTGGGCTCACACATAGAGGGAGTATATATGGTGGGCACCATCTAGAGACAGGGAGAGCAGAGCTGAGGGAGTCAGAGGGAGAGTTCAGCCAGGAGGGCTGACAGGGAGCTGTGGCTCCGGCTGGGCCCAGCTCCAGGGCCAGGCCTGCAGTGGAAAGGAGGAGGAAGAGAGGCCCAGAGACGCAAGACAAGAGGGAACCCTGAGATCCCAGAAGTAAACCAAAAGGGGTGAAGGGTTGGCAGAAAAGGGTACCGGAACCCAAACTGGTGGAGGCTAATGATCCTCAGCCAGGAACCGGAGGTCGTGGTCAAGTTTTGGCGCGACCCTCACCACATCCACCAGGAAGGCACACCACGAATAGGGTCAGGAAAGCCAGAGAAGGTTTTACCACCAAGAGGCCCGAGGGAGCCGGACAAAGGTGGATCCCTGGTGGGAACGGCCAGTAGGAAGGAAGAGAGGGGAGCTCAGGACCACGCTCTGGACTGCCTGGGAGTTGGCCGAGTCCCACACCTGGTGGACGCAGCACGGCTCGGGTGGTCACTCAAGGCCGGAGTGACCGGAACAACACCTGTGAGTAAAAACCCTGAAACTGCATCGCATGTCTCTGAGCTTCCTTGCTGCACCATCACAACCACCATCTTCCACATCTGCTGCCCTGAGGCCATACCCCTCCCGTTGGGGGTTATACCATCCTTGCTGCACAATCCTACCACCGGCCTCAGCGGACTGCTCTGCAGCGGCGGCCTCCTAGCCGCAATCAACGGGTGGCGTAGTCGACACTTAAACAACATCTACAAAAGACTGCCACACACTTAGTTTGACCACCCTGGGCACGGACCGGGTCACCGCCACAAGGACTACTACCCCTATCCAGATCCGGCTCCGGGTGTCCCTTGAACATGGCCCAGGGGGCGCGTCATATATACATCGTCCCCAACGTATCCTATATGATGTATATACACAGGGGTGGATTAAAAGTAGTGTTGAGCCACCCCCGTAGTGTTCGAGTTCGGTTCGGTTCGTCGAACACCCGTGTGTTCGCCGAACTGTTCGTCGAACTGTTCGTCGAACACCTTCGAACACCGTTAAAACCAATGGCAGGCAAACAAAAACACATAGAAACACATAGAAAACACCTTCAAAGGTGTCCAAAAGCTGACAAACTGCTCAGAAGACATAACTAACACATGGAAAAATGACAAGTACATATAGTCATGCGAAAATAAAAGAGGTGGAGGAGTAAAAGGAGGGGGAGACACAGATATAGGCATGTCATGCCCTTCTAAAATCCAAAAAGTGAGAAGCCGACACGGCCAGTCCGCTCCTGCCCGTGCCACCTCCGTGTCGCCGGGTTTGTGCCAGAGCCGCGGTGAACCCTGATGGCCAGCCCCCCTCTCCCAATACTGGTGCCTGTCCGCTGGTGGGTCGAGCGAGCCCCCCTGTGGTGGAGGCAGCTCTAAGCTTTTTAATTTAAATTGTCTCTCTAATTTGAATGAATACACTTTAAATCCATTTACAAGGATCTATTGGAGGGCAAGTCTCATGCCAGCAGCCGCGTAATTCCAGCTCCAGTAGCGTCCACTAAAGCTGCTGCAGTTAAAAAGCTTTTATAAGGATCGAGCTCGGCTGTCCACCGCAAGGCATCCTACTGCCAGTCCCAGCCCCTATGCCTTGGGGTGCCTCCTGATGCTCTTCACTGAGTATCCCGTGGTCCCAAAGCATTTCCTTTGAAAAAATTAAGTGTCTAAACTACAGGTGGTGTAGCTTGCTTAACAGCCGGGATAATCCGCTGACTAGCAGACACTGCTACTAGGCACAAAGTATTTCCTGGGCTAGATGCAGTTAAAAATTTGTAATTAGATACTCTCGTTGGATGCTGAGAAAGCATTCCATAGAGTCTCCTGGCACGCCATATATGATTCTCTTAAAAAGCTTGGGGTAGGGGTCTAGGGGACCCTTTTATAGCCAAAATCACAGCCCTGTATCACAATACGTCACCTAGGCTGAAGATAAATGGAACTGTAGCACCCTGAGGGCTCGGTTGCTACAGACGTATTGCACCTCACCCAGAGGTGTGATATCTCACTCTCAGGTAAGGATGGAGTGTGGATCAGGACCCGACACCTGCATGCATTACACCACATTGCCGTGGGGCAGGGCGACCAATATGCCCCTGAGATGGGCACGACAGTCCCTGTCCCTGGCTGGAGTGGGGGGAGGGAACACTGAGGAAGGGGAACCCTGTAGTGCAGGAGCAGGGAGGAAGCAGTTCCTGGGTGCATTGAGAAGGGAGTATAAAAGGTGGGCACCATCTTAGTTCAGTGCAGAGAAGTCTGAGCAGAAGTGGCAGGGAGCAGGGGCTCTGCATGAGCTCTGCTCCGGAGGCGGGCCTAGTAACAGAGGCCCAGGCCTGGAAGAGGGAGAAGGAAGGAAGAGGAGCGGAGAAGGCTCCAGGAACGAGGAATGAAGGGATCCCAGGGGTGTGGACGGGCGAGTCGCCACCGCACGCCCGAATCCACCTGCGTGGAGGGGTCAGGCCAAAGGGGGAGACCGGTCCCCGAACTAGTGGAGGCAGGAAACGACCCTCAGCTAGAAACCGGAGGCTCTGACATTTTATGTGGCGCAGCCCCTCGCTACACCCGCTAGGAAGGCACCACATAGGGTCAGGGAAACTGGCGCCAAGTTTACCAAGAGGAGGCCCGAGGCAGCCGGACAGAAGTGTTGGTAAGAAAGGCCAGACAAAGGACACACAAAGGGGGTCCTGTGAAGTGCTCCAAAGTTATCTGGGAGTTGTCTGAGCCCCTCACAGTACGACGTGGGCAGCCGTTACCTGCAGACGTGGGCTGGATAATAAGAACTGTGAGTAAAGGCCCTGAACTGCATCACTGACTCCGTGTCGTTACTGCTGCTGCCCTGCACCATCACCCCCATCCTCCGCATACACTGCCCTGAGGCTATACTCCTCCCGTGGGGAGTTATGCTACGCTCTGCTGCACCCACAACACCAGCCTCAGCGGTCTGCCCTGTAGCGGCGGTTCACTCTGACCGCAATCCACGGGTGGCGTAGTCGTACATTTAAACATCAAAACCACATAAATAGTTCCGCCACTGGTTTGACCGCCCTGAGCCACGGAACCGGGTCGCCGCCACGAAGACTACAACCACCAGCATCCACCAAAAAGGGTCCGGCTCCGGGTGTCCCAAGGCCCAGGGGGTGCATCAGAACATTTTCATCACCTTTCACAATCACCAATGGGACAAGGCAGGGATGTCCTCTGTCCCCTCTCTTATACATCCTAGTGACGGAGCACCTGCTCTCATCAATTCGCCATAACCCCAATATTAGGTGGATTGAGGTGGGAGGCACCGAGTACAAGTGCTCTCTATTTGCTGATGATGTCCTAGTATATATCACTCAATCACATATATCCATCCATGCTGTTATGGCTGAAATAGATCACTTTGTTACATGGTCAAATTTTAAAATCAATGCAGCGAAGTCTGAGGCCCTCGATGTCTCCCTCCCCAAATCCATATAGGATTCCATCCAGTCCAACTTTCCCTTTGCCTGGCCCTCACAGGGTATCAAATACTTAGGAATTCCTATTCATAGATACCTCTCCCATCTATGTTATCTTAATTTTGGGCCCTTTATTGAACAACTCCATACAGACCACGGTTGGCAAGTTAGAACTGTAAGATTCACTACGTGAACCGCTGGTGTTTTGTGGAAAAGCACATGTACACTGTGTTCCAAATTATTATGCAAAAAGTGTTTAGGAGTGATAAGGGAAGAATTTGTTTGTTTGTCAGTTAAACTCATTGATGGTGATGTGTGTCAGGGCTCTTTATATCACTGTAAGCAATTGCAGACACCTGTGCTAATTAGTTTGGCAGGTGTGTCCAATGAAAGGCAAGACTACTTAAGAAGGCTCTCTCACATTATTAAGCAGCCTACATTTTCTGCCAAAATGGGAAAGAAAAAGGATGTGTCGGCTGCTGAGAAGCAACAAATTGTGGAGTGTTTAGGTCAAGGCATGACTACAATCAACATTGTGCGATGATCAGGATGAAGTGTCTTGGCAATCAAGAAGTATGTAGCTGATTCACAGTACACACGTGTGCGTGCTGATAAGGGCAAATTGAGGACTCTTTCCTACAGGCAATTACGTCAGGTTGAAAGAGCAGCGGCAAAAAAGCCTTGTCATAGCAGCAGACAAGTTTTTGAAGCTGCTTGTGCCTCCAACGTCCCCCGAACAACAAGATGCAGGGTCCTTCAGAGGTTTGCAGCTGTGCATACGCCATCCTGTCGACCTCCTCTATCCACTTCACACAAGCAGAAACGGCTCCAGTGGGCCAAACATTACATGAAGACTGATTTCAAAACAGTTTTGTTCACGGATGAGTGCCGTGCAGCGCTCGATGGTCCAGATGGATGGAGTGGAGGATGGCTGGTTGATGGACACCCCACGCAAACACGGCTACAGTGCCAACAAGGAGGAGGTGGAGTAATGTTTTGGGCTGGAATCATGGGGAGAGAGATTGTCGGCCCCTTTAGGATCCCTGAAGGCGCTAAAGATGAACTCCATAATGTATGTGGATTTTCTCAAACAGCACTTCCTGCCATGGTTCAAGAAGAAGAACCGTGTATTTCACAGCAAGATCATTTTTCTGCATGATAATGCACCATCTCATGCTGCACATAAAACATCTGCATCTCTGGCTGATATGGGCATAAAAGGGGACAAACTTATGGTGTGACCCCCATGCTCCCCTGACCTCTACCCCATTCAGAACCTTTGGAGCATCATTAAAAGGAGTGTCTATGATGGCGGGAGGCAGTTCACATCTAAGCAACAGCTCTGGGAGGGTATTCTGTCCTCATGCAAAACAATTGAAGCAGAAACCATCCAAAACCTGACAAATTCAATGGACGAGAGAGTTCAGAAGCTCCTTTCGAACAAGGGGTCCTATGTGAAAATGTAACATCACCTAGAATAAAGTTTTGAGTTGAAAACTGTTTGATTTCAGTTTCTAACAACCTGCTAATGCTTATAATTTCAAAAATGACCATTTTTTTGGTCTTTATTAAAATGAAAAGGTTGATCGAAAAGTTTGGGGGATCTAAGAGTGTGGCAACCCAGTAGTCATGATTACTTCGAATTCTGACAATATGAGGGTCATGCTGCAGGTAGTGCAGCAAGAAGGCACTTATGTGTCTTGCGCATCTCGGAGCCCCAAAATTATTTTCCGGGCTAGATGCAGCTAAAAATTATTTTTAATTTTAAATCTGGTGAAGCTTTAGTATAGATGGCCTAATAGGATCAGTGCTGCACACTGCTACAAAGCCCAAATTATTTTCCAGTCAAGATACAGATAAACATGATTAGTAATTTGAAAGCTTAAAACGGTTGGTAGGGTGATTTTAACCAATCATCAAGCTTTTACTCTCCCCAGGATGACACAGGGGTAGAAAAGTCGTTTCGGATCCATGATTTGTTCATCTTTATGAACGTGAGTCTGTCTACATTATCAGTGGAGAGCCGCGTGCGCTTATCTGTCAGCACACCACCAGCAGCGCTGAACACACGTTCAGGCAGAACGCTGGCTGCGGGGCATGACAAGATCTCCAAGGCGTAAGTGGCTAGCTCCGGCCATTTATCCAGATTGGAAGCCCAAAAAGAGCAAGGGTCCAGTGACACAGTCGTGGCTTCAATGTTTACTTGGAGATACTCCTGTACCATCGTCTCTAGGCGTTGACTATGTGTCAGACTTCTTGTCTCCTGTGGCCTTGCAAAGGATGGGCTAAAAAAGTGGTGAAATGATTCCGCAAAATTGATGTTACCAGCAGATACTGTGGTTCTGTTACGGTTTGAGTGCTGAACACTTGACGGTCCCACGGTTGGCAAGTTGGAACTGTGAGATTCACTACGTGCACCACTGGTATTTTGTGGAAAAGCACATGTAAGATTCTGCAACAGTCTCTGCTGATACTCCTGCATGCGTGCATCCCTTTCTATGGCAGGAATAATTTCTGCAAATTTACTTTTGTACCGGGGATCTAACAGTGTGGCAACCCAGTAGTCAGGATTATTTCTAATTCTCACAATTCGAGGGTCATGTTGCAGGTAGTGCAGCAAGAAGGCACTCATGTGTGTTGCGCATCCAGGAGCACCAAGTCCCTGTTGTGTTGGTGGCGAGGTAACATTCATGCTTCCTTCCTCTGTCCTCTCCCCCCAACCTCGCACAACAGAAATGTGATCAAGGTCTCCCTCATCTGATGAGTCTTCCATCAGTTCGTCCTCCACTTCTTCCTGGGCTCCTGCACCTTCCTCACTAGTTTGGCTGCTACCATGCGCCCTGGTAAAACCATCTCCCCCACCCTCACATGCCTGCCGCCTTGGTGCTGCCGACCGTCTGGACCTTGCAGATGTTAGCCCTTCCGCATACAACTCCTCCTCCTCTACTTCCTCCACCTCCTCTTGTGCCACCACCTGACTCCGAATTCTGTTTAACATGTGCTCCAGCATGTAAATCACCGGAATAGTCATGCTGATAATGGCATCGTCAGCACTAAACATCTTCGTCGCCATTTCAAAACTGTGCAGAAGGGTGCATAGGTCCCTGATCTGAGACCACTCCTCCAGCGTGATTTGCCCCACCTCTGAATCTCGTTGGCCCAGGCTATACGTCAGAACGTATTGCACCAGGGCTTGTCGGTGCTGCCACAGTCGCTGCAACATGTGCAGAGTTGAATTCCACCGGGTAGGCACATCGCATTTTAGCCGGTGAAGTGGCAGGCCCAACGACTTCTGTAGAGATGTAAGTCGCTGAGCTGCGGGATGCGAACGGCGGAAGTGAGCACACAGCGACCGTGCCCTCTGCAGAAGGCCATCTAGTCTGGGATAGTGGGCTAAAAATTGCTGGACAACCAGGTTCAACACGTGAGCCATACAAGGCACGTGTGTGACATTGCCCCGGCGAAGGGCCGCACCCAGGTTTGCAGCATTGTCGCACACGGCCTTCCCTGGTTTCAGGTCCAGTGGAGACAACCATTCATGAAATTGGTTCTCCAGAGCTGACCACAACTCCTCAGCTGTGTGACTCACATATCCCAGACATTTCAATGTAAAAACCGCCTGATGACGTTGAGCCCTACTGCCAGCATAGTAAGGAGGTGTGCAGGATCCCTTCTGCGCAGTTAGAAAGCTTGTGGCATGACCAGACAGGCTTTTGGTGCAGGTGGAAGACCGAGAGGAGGTTGAGGAGGCAGAAGCAGTGGAGGAACTTTGACATAAAGAGGATTGACGCACAACTCGTGGGGACGGCAAGACTTGGACAGCAGCCCCTTGTCCTGCTGTCACCATAGTTACCCAGTGCCCAGTCAGCGACATGTAACGCCCCTGTCCATGCCTACTCGTCCAAGTGTCTGTGGTGAAATGCACCCTGTCACGCACAGAGTTTCTCAAAGAAGCGGTGATGTTGTGTGCGACATGCTGGTGGAGCGCAGGCACACCTTTCTTTGAGAAGTAGTGCCGACTGGGCATCTGGTACTGGGGCACTGCGACAGACATAAGGTCTCGAAAATCCTCTGTGTCCACCAGGCGGAAAGGCAGCATTTCTGTAGCCAAGAGCTTGCAGATGGTGAAATTCAACCTCTTAGCTTTCTCATGGCTAGGAGGAAATGGTCTTTTACTTGTCCACATCTGAGGGACCGAGGGCTGGCTATTGTGCTTAGACGGGGTTGATAAGGGTGTCCCCGGCAAACTGCCGGTCTGTGAGGAAGATGCAGGCGGACATGTTAGGTTGCCTTGATCCAAAGGTGGTGCTATCGATGTCGGACAGCGCTCAACACCAGCTGGTGTTCCCACCTCCAAAGAAAATGATGACCTGCCAATCACGCTGGCTGTTGCGGGTAAAGAGGTGGCAGGTCTGCGCCCCAAAACAGGTGTGACTGCTGTCCCCCCAGTCACAGAGGATGAAGAGGCCGCGGATGCACAAGATATGGCAGACGGTGGTTGGCCCGGCCGGCTAGGCCGCATTGTAGCACACTGAGCTTCCCACTGCAACTTATGCTTCATGTCCATGTGCCGGTTCATGCATGAAGTACTCAAACTATGTATTTTTTGGCCTCTACTTAGCTTTTGCTGACAAATGTTACAGATAACACGAGTTGGGTCATCTTTATCGATCTGAAAAAATGCCCAGGCTATGCAAGGCTTAGCACCCATGCGACCTGAAGAGCCACCACGACTTGTGGTGAGAGGCAGAGTTGTGTTTGAGGATGCAGTTGTTGACGTGCTTCCAGTACTACGTCTCTGTCCAGGAAGGCGCAACCTGACCTCGTCGTCACTAGCATCTTCCTCCACCTCCTCTGTTGACCTCATCTCTTGGCTGACTGTGGGTTGACAGTAAGTGGGATCTCCAACCTCATCATCATCACCCTGTGCGTTATCACACCCGTCGTCCTCAGAGCCAACCTGTTCCTGCCCTGACAAAAAACTAAAGTTGTCGCTCCAATCAGGTATTTGAGTCTTATCATCGTCTTCCTCATTGTCTCCACCAACAGGAGTTACAGTTTGGGAATGAGGGTCTACATTATGGTCAGAACCTTCTGCGTCTGGTCCTGGATCCGACTCATAAAGATTCTGGGCATCAGTGCAGATCATTTCCTCGTCTGGATTCACAGAAGCGCTGGAGTCGACCTCTGATTCCCAGGCTATAGTATGAGTAAACAGCTCTGCAGACTCAACCATCTGTTCTACCTCATACTCAGACGGGCAGCTGGAGATTTGGGAGCTGTGAGGAAGCAAGTGCGATTGGGGTGACACCTTTGAGGACTGGAGTATTTGTGATGTTGAAGTTGATGTGGAGGAGAGCCCACTTAAAGGAGCACTTGAAATCCGTTGAAGCACCTGCTGTTTTTGTGCCTCATCTGGAATTTGTAGCGATTGGCGTGGCCGTAAGAAAGGGATCTTATCACATTGTCCGCTAAAAGAAGTAGACATTTTAGTTTGGCTGGAAGATGGTCTTTCTTCTGCAGATGTTACTGTTGCTTTAACACCTACCCCACGGACACAACCTTTTTTCCCCTTCCCAACACGCCTATTCCCCTTTCCACCAGCAGCAGGCCTTTTTCCACTCATTTTGGTGGTTAACTAATTCACAACTCTGGAGTTGTTTGCACAAAAAAACAATGGATGGTAACCGAGCAGAGCTGAGTGGCCAAACTGTGGTATTAGGCCAAAACTATTGGCTGGGTTAGATGCAGAAAAAAAATATATTCAGTTTGCAACCTGATGGAGGTCAGTATAGATGGACTAATACAACAAGTCCCACACACAGCTAGAAGCCCAATATTTTTTCAGAGGTAGATGCAGAAAAAAATATATTCAGTTTGCAACCTGATGGAGGTCAGTATAGATGGACTAATACAACAAGTCCCACACACAGCTAGAAGCCCAAATATTTTTTCAGAGGTACTGTAGATGCAGAAAAAAATTATATTCAGTTTGCAACCTGATGGAGGTCAGTATAGATGGACTAACAGAGAAAGTCCCACACACTGCTAGAAGGCCAAATATTTTTTCAGAGCTAGATGCAGAAAAAAATTATTTTCAGTTTGCAACCTGATGGAGGTCTGTATAGATGGATTAATAGAACAAGACCCACACACAGCTAGAAGCCCAATATTTTTTCAGAGGTAGATGCAGAAAAAAATATATTCAGTTTGCAACCTGATGGAGGTCAGTATAGATGGACTAATACAACAAGTCCCACACACAGCTAGAAGCCCAATATTTTTTCAGAGGTAGATGCAGAAAAAAATATATTCAGTTTGCAACCTGATGGAGGTCAGTATAGATGGACTAATACAACAAGTCCCACACACAGCTAGAAGCCCAATATTTTTTCAGAGGTAGATGCAGAAAAAAATATATTCAGTTTGCAACCTGATGGAGGTCAGTATAGATGGACTAATACAACAAGTCCCACACACAGCTAGAAGCCCAAATATTTTTTCAGAGGTACTGTAGATGCAGATAATTATTTTTAATTTGCAACCTGATGGAGGTCAGTATAGATGGACTAATATAGAAAGTCCGACACACTGCTAGAAGGCCAAATATTTTTTCAGAGCTAGATGCAGAAAAAAATTATATTCAGTTTGCAACCTGATGGAGGTCAGTATAGATGGACTAACAGAGAAAGTCCCACACACTGCTAGAAGGCCAAATATTTTTTCAGAGCTAGATGCAGAAAAAAATTATATTCAGTTTGCAACCTGATGGAGGTCTGTATAGATGGATTAATAGAACAAGACCCACACACAGCTAGAAGCCCAATATTTTTTCAGAGGTAGATGCAGAAAAAAATATATTCAGTTTGCAACCTGATGGAGGTCAGTATAGATGGACTAATACAACAAGTCCCACACACAGCTAGAAGCCCAATATTTTTTCAGAGGTAGATGCAGAAAAAAATATATTCAGTTTGCAACCTGATGGAGGTCAGTATAGATGGACTAATACAACAAGTCCCACACACAGCTAGAAGCCCAATATTTTTTCAGAGGTAGATGCAGAAAAAAATATATTCAGTTTGCAACCTGATGGAGGTCAGTATAGATGGACTAATACAACAAGTCCCACACACAGCTAGAAGCCCAAATATTTTTTCAGAGGTACTGTAGATGCAGATAAAAATTATTTTTAATTTGCAACCTGATGGAGGTCAGTATAGATGGACTAATAGAGAAAGTCCGACACACTGCTAGAAGGCCAAATATTTTTTCAGAGCTAGATGCAGAAAAAAATTATATTCAGTTTGCAACCTGATGGAGGTCTGTATAGATGGATTAATAGAACAAGACCCACACACAGCTAGAAGCCCAATATTTTTTCAGAGGTAGATGCAGAAAAAAATATATTCAGTTTGCAACCTGATGGAGGTCAGTATAGATGGACTAATACAACAAGTCCCACACACAGCTAGAAGCCCAATATTTTTTCAGAGGTAGATGCAGAAAAAAATATATTCAGTTTGCAACCTGATGGAGGTCAGTATAGATGGACTAACAGAGAAAGTCCCACACACTGCTAGAAGGCCAAATATTTTTTCAGAGCTAGATGCAGAAAAAAATTATTTTCAGTTTGCAACCTGATGGAGGTCTGTATAGATGGATTAATAGAACAAGACCCACACACAGCTAGAAGCCCAATATTTTTTTAGAGGTAGATGCAGAAAAAAATATATTCAGTTTGCAACCTGATGGAGGTCAGTATAGATGGACTAATACGACAAGTCCCACACACAGCTAGAAGCCCAATATTTTTTCAGAGGTAGATGCAGAAAAAAATATATTCAGTTTGCAACCTGATGGAGGTCAGTATAGATGGACTAATACAACAAGTCCCACACACAGCTAGAAGCCCAATATTTTTTCAGAGGTAGATGCAGAAAAAAATATATTCAGTTTGCAACCTGATGGAGGTCAGTATAGATGGACTAATACAACAAGTCCCACACACAGCTAGAAGCCCAAATATTTTTTCAGAGTTACTGTAGATGCAGATAATTATTTTTAATTTGCAACCTGATGGAGGTCAGTATAGATGGACTAATAGAGAAAGTCCGACACACTGCTAGAAGGCCAAATATTTTTTCAGAGCTAGATGCAGAAAAAAATTATATTCAGTTTGCAACCTGATGGAGGTCAGTATAGATGGACTAACAGAGAAAGTCCCACACACTGCTAGAAGGCCAAATATTTTTTCAGAGCTAGATGCAGAAAAAAATTATATTCAGTTTGCAACCTGATGGAGGTCTGTATAGATGGATTAATAGAACAAGACCCACACACAGCTAGAAGCCCAATATTTTTTCAGAGGTAGATGCAGAAAAAAATATATTCAGTTTGCAACCTGATGGAGGTCAGTATAGATGGACTAATACAACAAGTCCCACACACAGCTAGAATCCCAATATTTTTTCAGAGGTAGATGCAGAAAAAAATATATTCAGTTTGCAACCTGATGGAGGTCAGTATAGATGGACTAATACAACAAGTCCCACACACAGCTAGAAGCCCAATATTTTTTCAGAGGTAGATGCAGAAAAAAATATATTCAGTTTGCAACCTGATGGAGGTCAGTATAGATGGACTAATACAACAAGTCCCACACACAGCTAGAAGCCCAAATATTTTTTCAGAGGTACTGTAGATGCAGATAAAAATTATTTTTAATTTGCAACCTGATGGAGGTCAGTATAGATGGACTAATAGAGAAAGTCCGACACACTGCTAGAAGGCCAAATATTTTTTCAGAGCTAGATGCAGAAAAAAATT
Source organism: Phyllobates terribilis (assembly GCF_046119375.1). Classification (NCBI taxonomy): domain Eukaryota; kingdom Metazoa; phylum Chordata; class Amphibia; order Anura; family Dendrobatidae; genus Phyllobates; species Phyllobates terribilis. The sequence continues at coordinate 6,092,433 of NW_027362847.1, read as the reverse complement.
ATATTCAGTTTGCAACCTGATGGAGGTCTGTATAGATGGATTAATAGAACAAGACCCACACACAGCTAGAAGCCCAATATTTTTTCAGAGGTAGATGCAGAAAAAAATATATTCAGTTTGCAACCTGATGGAGGTCAGTATAGATGGACTAATACAACAAGTCCCACACACAGCTAGAAGCCCAATATTTTTTCAGAGGTAGATGCAGAAAAAAATATATTCAGTTTGCAACCTGATGGAGGTCAGTATAGATGGACTAACAGAGAAAGTCCCACACACTGCTAGAAGGCCAAATATTTTTTCAGAGCTAGATGCAGAAAAAAATTATTTTCAGTTTGCAACCTGATGGAGGTCTGTATAGATGGATTAATAGAACAAGACCCACACACAGCTAGAAGCCCAATATTTTTTTAGAGGTAGATGCAGAAAAAAATATATTCAGTTTGCAACCTGATGGAGGTCAGTATAGATGGACTAATACGACAAGTCCCACACACAGCTAGAAGCCCAATATTTTTTCAGAGGTAGATGCAGAAAAAAATATATTCAGTTTGCAACCTGATGGAGGTCAGTATAGATGGACTAATACAACAAGTCCCACACACAGCTAGAAGCCCAATATTTTTTCAGAGGTAGATGCAGAAAAAAATATATTCAGTTTGCAACCTGATGGAGGTCAGTATAGATGGACTAATACAACAAGTCCCACACACAGCTAGAAGCCCAAATATTTTTTCAGAGTTACTGTAGATGCAGATAATTATTTTTAATTTGCAACCTGATGGAGGTCAGTATAGATGGACTAATAGAGAAAGTCCGACACACTGCTAGAAGGCCAAATATTTTTTCAGAGCTAGATGCAGAAAAAAATTATATTCAGTTTGCAACCTGATGGAGGTCAGTATAGATGGACTAACAGAGAAAGTCCCACACACTGCTAGAAGGCCAAATATTTTTTCAGAGCTAGATGCAGAAAAAAATTATATTCAGTTTGCAACCTGATGGAGGTCTGTATAGATGGATTAATAGAACAAGACCCACACACAGCTAGAAGCCCAATATTTTTTCAGAGGTAGATGCAGAAAAAAATATATTCAGTTTGCAACCTGATGGAGGTCAGTATAGATGGACTAATACAACAAGTCCCACACACAGCTAGAAGCCCAATATTTTTTCAGAGGTAGATGCAGAAAAAAATATATTCAGTTTGCAACCTGATGGAGGTCAGTATAGATGGACTAATACAACAAGTCCCACACACAGCTAGAAGCCCAATATTTTTTCAGAGGTAGATGCAGAAAAAAATATATTCAGTTTGCAACCTGATGGAGGTCAGTATAGATGGACTAATACAACAAGTCCCACACACAGCTAGAAGCCCAAATATTTTTTCAGAGGTACTGTAGATGCAGATAAAAATTATTTTTAATTTGCAACCTGATGGAGGTCAGTATAGATGGACTAATAGAGAAAGTCCGACACACTGCTAGAAGGCCAAATATTTTTTCAGAGCTAGATGCAGAAAAAAATTATATTCAGTTTGCAACCTGATGGAGGTCTGTATAGATGGATTAATAGAACAAGACCCACACACAGCTAGAAGCCCAATATTTTTTCAGAGGTAGATGCAGAAAAAAATATATTCAGTTTGCAACCTGATGGAGGTCAGTATAGATGGACTAATACAACAAGTCCCACACACAGCTAGAAGCCCAATATTTTTTCAGAGGTAGATGCAGAAAAAAATATATTCAGTTTGCAACCTGATGGAGGTCAGTATAGATGGACTAATACAACAAGTCCCACAAACAGCTAGAAGCCCAATATTTTTTCAGAGGTAGATGCAGAAAAAAATATATTCAGTTTGCAGCCTGATGGAGGTCAGTATAGATGGACTAATACAACAAGTCCCACACACAGCTAGAAGCCCAAATATTTTTTCAGAGGTACTGTAGATGCAGATAAAAATTATTTTTAATTTGCAACCTGATGGAGGTCAGTATAGATGGACTAATAGAGAAAGTCCGACACACTGCTAGAAGGCCAAATATTTTTTCAGAGCTAGATGCAGAAAAAAATTATATTCAGTTTGCAACCTGATGGAGGTCAGTATAGATGGACTAATAGAATGATGCTATGCCCAAAAGATTTTACTTCACTAGGTGCAGTAAAAAAATTGGTATTCTATACACAGGTGGTATATCTTGCAACACAGATAGGCTACTCCACTGACTAACACACTCTGCAATAGGCCAAAAAGGATTAGCTTTGCTAGATTCAGCCAAATGCTGTGAAAAAAAACTTGCACAGCACTGGCACAGACCTGCCTGGCAAAAACTGATAGGAACTGATGTAACCTAGTCCTGAAAAGGACTGCAATTACAATTAGTCTTTACTCCCACAATCTATCTATTTAAGAGCACAGACCTGCCTGATAAAAGTCGTAGGAAATGCTGTAACCTAGTCCTTAAAAGGACTGCAATCACAACTATTCCCTACTCCCAAGCTATCTGTATATTTGTGCGAAAATTGGCTTGAAATTAACAAGGTATAGCGCATACAGCAACAGCGGTGCCGTCTAACACGCAGCTGCAGCAGTGAGAAAATGGTGGCGACGGGGAAAATGGCTTGGTCTTATAGGGCAAGGACATGTGACATACACTGCCAATGACACATGCCCTTGCTTGTGTGAAAAAAAGCACTTCGCTCCGTGTGTGCGCTGCTGATAGGCTGACAGATTGCACCTCCCCACTGTAAATGCGGGAAAGAGAAAAAAAAATGGAGGTCTTCATTATTCCTGCAGAGATCCATCCCCTGCCCCTCCCCCCACCCCGCTGTACACTCAAACTGCGTATTAACATTAATTTTCATCATTACTGAGAAAAAATCCAGTTATGATTTTGGTGCACGAACAGTTATCGAACATAACCTCGAACAGCCGAATTTTTCTCAAATCGTTCGTGCTCGCCGAACGGCTCGAACACCGCCCAAAACAGCTCGAATTTGAGATTGGCGAACAGTTCGAGTAGAACAACGCTCATCTCTAATTAAGAGTAGCCAGGGCCCCGGGCAGTTTAAAAGGTGTGCCCCCCCGAGGTACCGGATGTATCACGTGACATGTCACATGATCCCCTTTGATAGATCATGTGATTGGTCATGTGATCAACACACAGATGTTCTGATCACATCTATAGACAGAGAATGAGGGGAAAAAATTTCCATAACATAGCACTATATATAGTAGATCAGGGTGGCAGATTAATTTTCCGGAGGGGCCACATGAGAGATCGTGACTGTTATGGAGGCCGATCCAATAGGCTGAAATTAATTCTGCTCCATATTAATATTAACAAAATAATAAAAAAAAATTATATTAAGTGTATGACTTAATATTGAGCAGAATTAAGTATGCTGACATCCCTCTATATACAGTATGAGCCCCCGCATAGCTCCCTAAATACAGTATGAGCGCCCGCATAGCTCCCTAGATACAGTATGAGCCCCCGCATAGCCCCTCTATATACAGTATGAGCCCCCACATAGCCTCCTATATACAGTATGAGCCCCGCATAGCTCCCTAGATACAGTATGAGCCCCTGCAGAGCCCTGTATATATAGTATGAGCCCCCACACAGCCCCCTACATACAGTATGAGCCCCCACATAGCCCTGTACATACAGTATGAGCCCACACACTGCCACCTACATACAGTATGAGCCCCTACATAGTTATTTAGATACAAAATGAGTCTGCACATAGCCCCTATATACAGTATGAGCCCGCACATAGCTCCTTATATACAATATGAGCCTGCACATAGCTCCCTATATACAGTGTGAGCCTGCACATAGCTCCCTATATACAGTGTGAGCCCGCACATAGCTCCTTATATACAATATGAGCCCGCACATAGCTCCTTATATACAGTATGAGCCCGCACATAGCTCCCTATATACAGTATGAGCCCGCACATAGCGGCCTAGATACAGTATGAGCCCCCGCTGAGCCCTGTACATATAGTATGAGCCCCCATACACCCCCCTACATACAGTATGAGCCACCGCATAGCCCTGTACATACAGTATGAGCCCACACACTGCCACCTACTTACAGTATGAGCCCCTACATAGTTACTTAGATACAATATGAGTCTGCACATAGCCCCTATATACAGTATGAGCCCGCACATAGCTTCCTATATACAATATGAGCCCGCACATAGCTCCCTATATACAGTATGAGCCCGCACATAGCTCCCTATATACAGTATGAGCCCGCACATAGCTCCCTATATACAGTATGAGCCCGCACATAGCTCCCTTCTCTGATCGACTGTCGGTTCCACAGCAAGCTCAGAGAATGGTCGATTCCCACTCTGGGGGCGGCAAATTGCAGCTGCCTGGGAGACACCTCTGACCACCGCATGAGGTGGCCCGAAGGCACCGCCCTGACGGCTGTACCCAGGTCACATGCCCCTCCTCTTCCCCTAGGTACAGCCCTGTAGAGTCTATATGAGAATACATGACTATCTATAATATAATCAGGGATGTGTCCGTCTGTCCGAAGCCTCTACAGACTGTGCACGCAATGCGCCTGCACAGTCTGGCCGGAGACAGAAGAACACATCAGATGTTACAGGTGACAGGGAGGAGGACGAGGATAAAGGATTGTAATGACGGAGATCACGGGGTGCGTAAACACTGATTTCATACTGCCATCTTCGGCGCCATTAGGACTCATACCTTGATGTCCGGCGAGGTTGGAGGAGTGTGGCGTTGTGGTTCATGCATGCGCAGGTGCGAACTCTGGCGCCACACTCCTTCAGCCTTGCCGGTGTTCGAGGATGCGCTGCAAGCGAGAGGGGAAAAGGCGAGTAGGAGTGTTGTTTTTTTTTTTGTATGGATGGAAGAACATCAGAGCAGGCAAGATGGGGGAACATATACCAGGATGGGGGATAAGGATGGGGAGGGAGCATATACCAGGATGGGGAGGGAGCATATACCAGGATGAGGGAGCATTTGGTTTTAGTAATGGGGTCTGGCCCGGCGCCGGTTCAGTCATTACTTTGAGTATACAGAGCAACCCCTGTAATCCTGGCCCTGACTGACAGCCGGTCTCAATGTAGAGTCAGTGTCAGTCAGGGCCGGGGGCTCGGTTGCAGAGGACGCTCTGTATACTCAGAGTGGTGACCGAACCGGCACTGCCCTCATGACTGAAACCGAATGCTGGCGAGTAGAATAAAGATCATTTTCTCCCCAATGCATTCAGCTACTGGGCAGTATAAAAACGCTGTTTACCTGAACGCAGGTTAATAGCATTATTTCCGATGAAAGGAACCCTTTAATTTTGTAGCACATTACTTCAATGAAATGGTGCCGGAGTCAGTGCATGCGCTTACCACGCTATCCAGCGCCATTTTATTGAAGTGTTTATGAGAACTCGCAGACACAGTGTCTTAAAAAAAATGGCGCCAGAAATGTACCACTAAAAATGCTTGTGACCCGGGTGTAAAACGGGTTCAATAGCTAGTATAATATACTGTGATACAGACATTAGATGTTATACTATACACATTGTTATATCCCATCTCATGTCTGTACCACAGTATAATATACACTAATCTGTTTACTGGATGTGACATTTTGTACAGGGATATACACTGTACTGATCACACCTGCCTACAGGACCTCACATATCATATATGGATCAGTACAGTATGTGATGTCCTGCAGGTTCAGGGTTGATCAGTCAGTGCAGGATCCTCTATGCAATGTCTGTGGTCGCTCTGCTGGGGCTCAGTGGGATTTATTACAGGACTCTGAATTTTCCTGCAGATCTGGTGATGCTGGAGCCGATGACCCAGAGTGACCTGATCTGCAGCAACGATGAAAGTCCTGCAATAACTTATACAGAGCCCTATCAGAGCGGCCGCTGAACTGACACTATGGAATATTTTGCAAACTCATCAGGAGGGGAGCAGCGTCCTGCAGCCCCCTTCTCACTCCAGACATCCTCTCCAGACCTCATATTTACCGCCATTCACTGACCTGATCCACCAGCTCCTCTCCCGCAGGATAAAGAAGCTCCAGGCGCTGTTGTGTGATGTCAGTCCTGGAGACACAGCACACAGCGCGCAGGGTGCGTGTCTGCCTCCCTGTGATGTGGCCGGCGTCTAAAAGGTACAGTGCGGTCCCCCTGCCAAACCTGCCCCTGCCTCCGCACAAAACATTATAATGAGGGCAATCTGGCCATGGGTCCCCCTGAAGCCTCGGGCCCCGGGCGGTAGCCCAAATTGCCCTCATTATAATCCGTATATACATCAGCCCCAGTGTATCCCATGTGATGTATATACATCTTCCCCAGCATATCCCATGTGATGTATATACATCGGCCCCAGCGTATCCCATGTGATGTATATAGATCGCCCCCAGCACATCCCCTCAGAAGTATATACATCGGCCCCATTGTATCCTATGTAATGTATATATATCATCCCCAGTGTATCCTATGTAATGTATATGCATCGGCCCCAGATTATACTATCTGATGTAAACAGCATAATTAAGTGCTGTATTTAGTGTGGACCTGTGTATATAGCATGTAGTGAGGTGCTGTGTGTAATATATAGTGTAGATGTGATGTGAATATAATATGTGTGTATAGCATATAGTGTGGGCTGCACATTTTATATAAAAGGCACATCTCTACACTATATAGTATACACACAGCTCCATACCATGTTTTATAACCCAGTATATAGTGTGGAGCTCTGTATATGGTGTGGACTTCCCACTAAAAGTTTTGTGCTCAGGCACAGCACCACACTAAATAACTATATACACAGCTCCATAGTTCATACTATAATATATATACTATAATATTTACTACATGTATATACAATGGTCCCAGTGTTTGTGTGGGTATATATATATATTTAGATGTTTGTAGCATATATTTTGGAGCTATGTATGCTGTGTATAATTCTCCCTATGGCCACGGCCCCACTATCAGTATTTGGTCAGTATTCCGTCAGTATTTTTTCTCAGGAGTTGGAGACAAAACCAGGAGTTGGTGATAAATCCAGAATTGGTGACTTGTTTCTATTACACCTTTTCTCTGATTGTTCCTCACCTGGTTTTGGCTCCCACTCCTAAGAAAAAATACTGACCAAATACTGATAGTGGGGCCGTGGCCTTACACACAGTATATATAGGACATGAGAAGTGGTACTTTGCAGTGTACTGTATATATACAGAATAATACAAATACTGACAATTGCAACCAGCATACAGACAGAAGTGGTACTGTGCAGTGTATACTGTATATACAGAATAATACAGATACTGCGGAAATAATACTGACCAAATACTGATAGTGAGGCTGTGGCCTAAGTCTCAGTATCTGTATTATTCTGCATATTTACACTGCACAGTACCACTTCTCCTGCCCTGTATACTGGGTGTAATTCTCTGTGTATGTATTATTCTGTATATACAGTATATACACTGGATAGAACCAATTCTCTTGTCCTGTATGCTGGGTGTAATTCCCTGTGTATGTATTATTCTGCATATACAGTATATACACTGCACAGTACCACTTCTCCTGCCCTGTATACTGGGTGTAATTATCAGTATCTTTATTATTCTGTATATATACACTGCACAGTACCACTTCTCCTGCCCTGTATACTGGGTGTAATTCTCAGTATCTTTATTATTCTGTATATATACACTGCACAGTACCACTTCTCCTGCCCTGTATACTGATGTAAATCTCAGTATCTGTATTATTCTGTGTATATAAATTGACTGCAATATTCTCAGTATCTGTATTAATCTGTATATATACACTGCACAGTACCACTTCTCCTGTCCTGTATACTGGGTGTAATTCTCAGTATCTGTATTATTCTGTGTATATACTGTATATAGACTGTATATATACACTGCACAGTACCACTTCTCCTGCCCTGTATACTGATGTAAATCTCAGTATCTGTATTATTCTGTGTATATAAATTGACTGCAATATTCTCAGTATCTGTATTAATCTGTATATATACACTGCACAGTACTACTTCTCCCGTCTTGTATACTGGTTTTAATTCTCAGTATCTGTATTATTCTGTGTATATACTGTATATAGACTGTATATAGACTGCACAGTACCACTTCTCCTGTCCTGTATGCGGAGTGTAATTTTCAGTATTTGGATTATTCTGTATACATATAGACTGCACAGTGCCATTTCCTCTGTCCTATTCTTGGAGAGGCTGTATTACAGTTAGGTAGAGTCATTATTGCTTTATAATTTTCTACATTCCTATGGGCAAATAAAAATACATTTTGAAATCCTGTTTAAATGGGTTATCCCAAGTTTGGAAGTTATCCCCCTTCTTATAGATAGGGGATGACTTTCTGATCACTGCGGACCTAACCACTGGGACCACCATGATCCAGAGAAACGGAACTGTGAAAAGATAAATGGAGCTGTGGTTGATGATGCGCACTGCTGCGCCATTCACGTGGGGCTCGTCAAATAACTCCTTTAAGAGAGTGCTGAGGGGCATGACCAAGAAAAGTAACACATAGGTGCGCTTGTACACATCTGTAGATGGACAAAGACAGCGGTGCACACAGCGCGCAGCGCAAAGTTCACCCTTATGTACAGCACCATACAGAAAATGGCACTATATAAAATAGAGCAGGGGTGGGAGATTAATTTTCCCAAGGGGCCACATGAGAGACCATGATTGTTGTGCAGACCAAACCAATAGGCTGAAATTAATTCTGCTCAATGTTAATATTAACATATTAATTATAATTATTTTTTATAATATAATATTTAATAATAATAAATAATAATAACTTAATATTGAGCACAATTAAGTATGCTGACATCCCCCTATATACAGTATGAGCCCTCCCACATCACCCCCTACATACAGTATGAGCCACCACATAGCCCCCTACATACAGTAAGAGCCCCACATAGCTCCTTATATACAGTGTGAGCCCCTAGATAGCGCCTTAGATACAGTATGAGCCTCCATTTAGCCTCCTATATACAGTATGAGCCTCCATATAGCCTCCCATATACAGTATGAGCCTGCGCTTAGCTCCCTAGATACAGTATGAGCCCCCATATAGCTCTCTAGATACAGTATGAACCCTCGCATAGCTCCCTAGATACAGTAGATACAGTATGAACCCTCGCATAGCTCCCTAGACACAGTAGATACAGTATGAACCCTCGCATAGCTCCCTAGACACAGTAGATACAGTATGAGCCCCCGCATAGCTCCATAGATACAGTATGAGCCCCGTGCATAGCTCCCTAGATACAGTATGAGCCCCGTGCATAGCTCCCAAGATACAGTATGAGACCCCGCATAGACTCCTAGATACAGTATGAGACCCCGCATAGCCTCCTAGATACAGTATGAGACCCCGCATAGCCTCCTAGATACAGTATGAGCCCTGTGCACAGCTCCATAGATACAGTATGAGCCCCGTGCATAGCTCCCAAGATACAGTATGAGCCCCCGCATAGACTCCTAGATACAGTATGAGCCCCGTGCATAGCTCCCAAGATACAGTATGAGCCCCTGCATAGCCTCCTAGATACAGTATGAGCCCCTGCATAGCCTCCTAGATACAGTATGAGCCCCTGCATAGCCTCCTAGATACAGTATGAGCCCCGTGCATAGCTCCCAAGATACAGTATGAGACCCCACATAGCCTCCTAGATACAGTATGAGACCCCACATAGCCTCCTAGATACAGTATGAGCCCCTGCATAGCCTCCTAGATACAGTATGAGCCCCTGCATAGCCTCCTAGATACAGTATGAGCCCCTGCATAGCCTCCTAGATACAGTATGAGCCCCGTGCATAGCTCCCAAGATACAGTATGAGACCCCACATAGCCTCCTAGATACAGTATGAGACCCCACATAGCCTCCTAGATACAGTATGAGCCCCTGCATAGCCTCCTAGATACAGTATGAGACCCCACATAGCCTCCTAGATACAGTATGAGACCCCATATAGCCTCCTAGATACAGTATGAGCCCCTGCATAGCCTCCTAGATACAGTATGAGCCCCTGCATAGCCTCCTAGATACAGTATAAGACCCCACATAGCCTCCTAGATACAGTATGAGACCCCACATAGCCTCCTAGATACAGTATGAGCCCCTGCATAGCCTCCTAGATACAGTATGAGCCCCTGCATAGCCTCCTAGATACAGTATGAGACCCCACATAGCCTCCTAGATACAGTATGAGACCCCACATAGCCTCCTAGATACAGTATGAGACCCCACATAGCCTCCTAGATACAGTATGAGCCCCTGCATAGCCTCCTAGATACAGTATGAGACCCCACATAGCCTCCTAGATACAGTATGAGACCCCACATAGCCTCCTAGATACAGTATGAGCCCCTGCATAGCCTCCTAGATACAGTATGAGACCCCACATAGCCTCCTAGATACAGTATGAGACCCCATATAGCCTCCTAGATACAGTATGAGCCCCTGCATAGCCTCCTAGATACAGTATGAGCCCCTGCATAGCCTCCTAGATACAGTATGAGACCCCACATAGCCTCCTAGATACAGTATAAGACCCCACATAGCCTCCTAGATACAGTATGAGACCCCATATAGCCTCCTAGATACAGTATGAGCCCCTGCATAGCCTCCTAGATACAGTATGAGCCCCTGCATAGCCTCCTAGATACAGTATGAGCCCCTGCATAGCCTCCTAGATACAGTATGACACCCCACATAGCCTCCTAGATACAGTATGAGACCCCACATAGCCTCCTAGATACAGTATGAGCCCCTGCATAGCCTCCTAGATACAGTATGAGCCCCTGCATAGCTCTTTGCTATTAATCTAAATTGAATACATTTTTAATTTTTAAATGGATAAATTTGTTAGCTAGTTATTACTAATCCTCAGATATACATCTGTTTTTTGTACACTGGTCCACACGCACATGTAGACACACACACTCACTCACAAACACAGGCAGTCATGCACAAACACACACGCAGTCACACACATACACACACTTGCAGTCACACACATACACACACATGCAGTCACGCACATACACACACATGCAGTCACGCACATACACACACATGCAGTCACGCACATACACACGCATGCAGTCACGCACATACACACACATGCAGTCACGCACATACACACACATGCAGTCACGCACATACACACATGCAGTCACACACATACACACACATACGCAGTCACGCACATACACACACATACGCAGTCACGCACATACACACACATACGCAGTCACACACATACACACACACGCAGTCACACACATACACACACACGCAGTCACGCACATACACACACATGCAGTCACGCACATACACACACATACGCAGTCACACACATACACACACACGCAGTCACGCACATACACACATGCAGTCACGCACATACACACACATGCAGTCACACACATACACACACATGCAGTCACACACATACACACACATGCAGTCACGCACATACACACACATACGCAGTCACACACATACACACACATGCAGTCACGCACATACACACATGCAGTCACACACATACACACACGCGCAGTCATGCACATACACACACATGCAGTTACGCACATACACACACATGCAGTCACGCACATACACACACATACGCAGTCACACATATACACACACACGCAGTCACGCACATACACACACACGCAGTCACACACATACACACACATGCAGTCACACACATACACACACATACGCAGTCACACATATACACACACACGCAGTCACGCACATACACACACATGCAGTCACGCACATACACACACATACGCAGTCACACATATACACACACACGCAGTCACTCACATACACACACACGCAGTCACGCACATACACACACGCGAAGTCATGCACATACACACACATGCAGTTACGCACATACACACACATGCAGTCACGCACATGCAGTCACGCACATACACACACATGCAGTCACACACATACACACACATGCAGTCAGGCACATACACACACATGCAGTCACGCACATACACACACATACGCAGTCACGCACATATGCATGCCGTCTTGCAAATACACAAACATTCAGTCAACACTCAGTCACGCACACACGTAGTCTTGTACACACATGCAGTCTTTTACACAAGCAGTCACACATACGCAGTCACATGCACTCACGCGGTCATGCACACAGTCAGACACCAGCAGGCATGCGCACACATGGTCATATACACACAGTCATGCACATGCAGTCACGCATATACGCACATGGAGTCACGTATACACATGCAGACTTGCACATATACGGGTCGCAGAAACATATACAGACATATACAAAGACACATACAGACATAAACATATTTGAAGACATACAGAAAAATACATGTAAACAGACATATCACATATTACAACTGTGCTGGTCTCAGAGATGGTCTTCAATGTCCAAGGGCTACTAAATGGATTTGATGCTTACATTCATGTGATAATTTACCCCATACTGTAAATAATACTAATATTAGTGGTTTCCCTGGGAAGAAGCTAAACCACCCTAGCCACCGGTCTGAGGGTCCTTGGGATACTACAATTTAGGGTAAGCGGTCATAGGCCCTTTGGGCCATTATTCTGATACTTATACATTTGCTGATGGTGGCCCTGGGAGTTGGTATTTTAGTGGCACACTTAGTCTTATACTCTCACCACTTGCCCTATATAGATTACCTGGGTCAACCTGTTACCAAAGCCTAAAACACCCCGCTTTTCCCAGCCTATACCTTCATAGAGCTATATATAATCTCTGATTGGTTTTCCCCTGGGGGGTTTCCTTACACTTACCCCTATGCACACTGTTTTTGTCTTTATTGTCTATTTGCTATTATGTATACATCTGTATTTAATAAAGATTTTGTCATATTTTTGCATAAGAAACTCCTAGTTTCTCTGTTTTTTTCCAAATGATACTAATATTAGTGGTTTCCCTAGGAGCATCAGGACCTAAGATGTTATTATACAGATGAGGGAACACTGCGAAAAATGTAATAATCTATAGTAAGGGGTATATTGGGCCTCATTTACCCCAAAAATGTCCTTGTTACCCATCCCAAGAAGTCAGAGCTCAGTGTAATGAGTACAATGCCGCACGTTACTAAATCATTGTGACGTCTATAAACATGGACCAGTGCATCCTACTGTAAACTCTAGACATATTAGCTGTCATCCAAAGAGCACCATGACCTAAAGAATCAGGGGAATCTTGGGGTGATGGCCGATAAATCTGCTTTTTAAAAATAAAATAAAAAAAATAAAAAAATGGAGGTTTTATTACTATTGATAACAAAGCCAATTTTAATATTAGACAGTATATCTGAATAAGGCCTAATGTTACCCCTACTATTGTTAAAATATTAGCTGTCACCCCAAAGCCAAAACCAGGTGACGAACAATCAGAAAAAAGGTATAATAGAAACAAGTCACCAATTCTGCATTTATCACCCACTCCTGGTCTTGGCTCCCACTCCTGAGAAAAAATACTGACCGAATACTGACCAAATACTGATAGTGGGGACGTGGCCTAAGAGCTAAAGTCGGTCTCAGGGGTAGGTAAGCCTTTTTATCATGCTCTCCCACTGCTAACTTATAAAGGAGGCAGAAAAGCGTTTGCCGACATATGATGTAATAGCTCCTCCAATGTCAGGTCTCTATGTATGGAGCAGGTTCAGGAGCTGAGCCCGCATCATACTGGGCAGATGCCTGTACACATAACACCGACAATGAATGGGGTATAGCTACACATCCAGGAAAAAAATACATGTGTATAATCATTAAGGTCCACTGGACCACAATTCAAGTATGAAATGACCAACAACAATCCAGTAAGGATTAAATAATACAGCAGACATAATGGAGTAAATTCTTTATTTGGATAAATCAGTGATCAGACATAGAAAAATACGTAAAAAAACATGTAATTGACAACTATACATTAAAACACACGTGGGGTGTAGAGACACAGCCTATGTATTGAATAGTGGTTCTCCCTAGGATGCACATATATTGGATTTCATCCAGTAAATACATGAATACAAGTAAATTAACACCATCGATATATTAAATACATAAAGTGCATGTGCAGATATATATATGTATATACCAGAATAACATCAAAGAGAAAAACAGTACATCTAATATAACAAATAGGAAAAATCTCATATAATTCTTGTGACACATAACTTGAATATATGGCCGTAATAATGTACATAGTGCAAAAGTCATTGGCCAACATAAGAATAAATATCAGGATATAATGAAGAAATAAAGATGGGATTAGCCAAATCCAGAGGCAGTATGGCACGAGCAGGGTAGGGCTGTGTGACCTCCACCCACAGGCGTTCTGCTCGCGGTTCTACAGGGAGATGCCTGTACACAGCCGGCATCTGTAACCGCAGCCATCAGAGATTGTTCTGATCGCTGCTGTTACACTGATCACTGGCTGCGGATGGGTTATCATGGCAGCTGACTATGAGAACTACTAGGATGAGTGTAAAAATAAATGTTCCTGTGCTGAGATAATCTTATAAATGTGCCCCTGCTGTGTACTGTGTAATGGCCGTGTCTGACCGTGCTGGACAATGGTCTGATCATACCACAGCTCCTGGGCAGGAGGAAGCAAAAGAGGATACAGACAGGATCACAAAGGATTATTTCTTTCAGGAAAAATATTGCTTAAAAACAGACAGCAAAATGTTTTGCCTCACAAAATGAATCAGCTGTGATCCCGTGTTGTAATGTCTGTATACTCTTTTGTGTCCTCCCCTGCCCAGGAGCTGTGGTATGATCAGAACATGGCCCTGTAAGGTCAGACACATCCATTACACAGTACAAACCAGGGGCACATTTATAAGATTATCTCAGCACAGGAACATGTTTTTAACACATCCAATTGTAGAACTTATTTTTACTCCAAGATCTATTAGTTAAAATGTACTTTGTTTGTGGGAAAACCCTTTAAATTCCATAAGAGGACTGAAAAAATAAAGTAAACATACATAAAAAAGTGTTAAAAATATAAACCAAATAAAAACTTATAACAATTTGAATCAACCCTTTTCCTTTATTAAGTATAAAAAAAAATAATTATATTATTATCAAAATATTCAATTAAGTGTGTTTTTGGCCGACACACTTTCCTAACAAAAGGCAATAAAATGTGATCAAAACATCTCACCACCTCACAAAAAAAGAATAAAACATTTGCAATGTTTTTTTATTTACAAATGTTCACATTTTTTTCATCACTAGTGTTGAGCATTCCGATACTGAAATATCGGGTATCAGCCGATATTCGCGGTATCGGAATTCCGATACTTAATTCCGATACTTTTACAATATCGAATACCGGAATCGGAAGTTCCCATAATGCCTGCGCTCTGCAGTGTCTCTGAAGGATGACAAGCTGGATGGCAGCGCTCAGCTGAGATCCAGCCTCTCATCAGAATGCCATCCCGGCGTGGGAGAATTCTCCTGATCGTTTAAAAGCCGGCGGGTGGTAAAAAGCCGCCGGCTTTTAAACAATCACACAGCCCCATACTGCTTCCCTGCAGCCTCCCACCCCGATCCTCCGCTCCCCTCACCACCTCCCATCCCGATCGTAAGTTAGGACCGGGCGGGGAGCGCAGCACCAAGGAGCGGGGAGCAAAGGACCCGGGCGGGGAAGTCGGCAGTGAAAAGACTTCACCGCCGGCTTTCCCGTTCTGTGCTGCGCTTTCCCGCCGGTTATTTCAAATGAACAGCTGAGGTATCAGGTGATGCTGATCAGCTGTTCATTTGAAGTAGCCGCTGCCCTCAGAGGGTTCATGTGAGTTCATGCTTGACTGCATTGCATGAACTCACATGAACTTTCCCACGGTCGCACAGGTCAGCCTCACCTCCCAGACGATCAGCCCGTCATGATTGGTGTGTGTGGGTGTCTGTGCGTGTGTCTGCGAGTGTGTGCGGGGTGTCTGTGCGATGTCTGCGGGTGTGTGCGATGTCTGCGGGTGTGTGCGGTGTCTGTGCGATGTGTGCGGGTGTGTGCGGTGTCTGTGCGATGTCTGCGGTGTCTGTGCGATGTCTGCGAGTGTGTGCGGTGTCTGTGCGATGTCTGCGAGTGTGTGCGGGGTGTCTGTGCGATGTCTGCGGGTGTGTGCGATGTCTGCGGGTGTGTGCGGTGTCTGTGCGATGTGTGCGGGTGTCTGTGCGATGCCTTCGGTGTCTGTGCGAGGTCTGCGAGTGTGTGCGGTGTCTGTGCGATGTCTGCGGGTATGTGCGGCGTCTGTGCGAGGTCTGCGAGTGTGTGCGGTGTCTGTGCGATGTCTGCGGGTGTGTGCGGCGTCTGTGCGATGTCTGCGAGTGTGTGCGGTGTCTGTGCGATGTCTGCGAGTGTGCGCGGTGTCTGTGCGATGTCTGCGGGTGTGTGCGGTGTCTGTGCGATGTCTGCGAGTGTGCGCGGTGTCTGTGCGATGTCTGCGGGTGTGTGCGTGCAGGCAGACATAGGCCGATGTGACACTACTACTCCCATCGGCCTATGTCTGTCCCCCGTCCACTCGTGCCAGCAGGATCAGCTCGATGGGAGCAGTAGTTCCCATCAGCCTGATCCTGCTATTTAAATTGCCCTACTGTGTCCCCAATAAATTTTAAATACATGTCATTGGTGGCCAGTGGTTGCCTACAATAAATTAGTTCATACATTACCTGTCCCCGCCGATCGCCACCTAAAATAAAGTAAAAAATAAAAAACTACACCTATACTCACCTAGACACCTAATTCCCCGAAGCCATCGATCTCCTGTAATAAAATATAAAATAATAAACCACAACCTTATCCTTACCCCTCCGTAGTAGTCCACGAGTGTCCCACGATGATCTCCAGTTTAGAGCAGCCACATAGAATGTGACCGCTCTGAACCGCTGCCGCTGCTAGAATGACGGGGCCGTAAAGCAGCCCCGTCATTGCATAAGCGGGTTCGCCGGAGTTCAGGCAGCGCTGCTCCGGTTAGCTGCTTTACGGCCCTGCTGTATCGTGAGAAATTCCCACGGTACAGCACTGCCGTAAAGGAGGTCTCCAGAGCTGTGCTGCCTGAATGCACTCCGGTGACCTCAGTCAGTGGCTCCCGCTGCCGGGAGCGGACGTGTTCCCGGCAGTGTGAGCTTACAGCAGCCATGCACAGCTGTCACCATCTCCAGATGTGACAGCTGTGCATGGGAGATCAGCGCAGGAACGTGGACAGGTAACTATTTTTTTTTAGTAAACTAAGAATTAAATAAAATTGTGTGTTTTATTTCAAATAAATTATTTTTTTCTGGGTGTAGTGTGTGTTTTCGTTTTAACACTTTGTAGGTTAGTAATGGGGGTGTCTTATAGACGCCCATCATTACTAACCTGGGCTTCATGGCAGCTGGCGGTGACATGAACCCCAACCCTATTACCCCCTGCCACCGCACCAGGGCAGCGTGGAAGAGCGAGGCTAAGTGCCAGAATTGGTGCATCCTATGCATGTGCCATTTCTGGGGCGGCTGACGGTTGGTGTTTCTAGCCTGGGAGGGGGCCAATATTCATGGCACCCTTCCTGGGCTATTAATATCAGCCCCCAGCTGTCTGCCTAGCCTTTGCTAGCTATTAAATAGGGGGTCCCCCATTTTAATAGCTAGTAAAGGCTAGGTATTCAGCTGGGGGCTGATATTAGTAGCCTGGGAAGCTCCGTGGGTATTACCACCTTCCCAGGCTTCAAACATCTGCCCCAGCTGTCTGCTTAACCTCCGCTAGAGACTAAAATTAAGGGGAACCCCACGCCAATTTTTTTTAAAATAAATCCTTATTTTAACACTAAATGACAAGTACAGTAATCAACACTGTCACTGTACTTCATATATATGTGACTGACATGTTTCTATCTATCTAATCTATGTGTGAAGCTCTATTCTTTCTGTTGTAAATTGTCGGGTAAAGGTGTATGCCGCTGATGAATTGCCGGCTTTTCGCATAATACATTCTACATTATTCTTAGTTGTTTTACTTCATGTAGAATTAACCTACAAGAAAAGAAAGGGTTTATTTTCGTTCCGATATTTGTGTCCCATTGACTTGCATTGGTTTCCGGTACCGGAATCGGCGATATCCGATACTTTTTGGGTATCGGTCCGATCCAATCCGATACGATATTTCCTGATATCGGAAGGTATCGCTCAACACTACTGATAAGTCCAAATTTGAGATCTTTCGTTCCAACCACTGTGACTTTGTGCGACGCAGAAAAGGTGAACGTATGGACTCTACATGCCTGGTTCCCACCGTGAAGCATGGAGGAGGAGGTGTGATGGTGTGGGGGTGCTTTGCTGGTGACACTGTTGGGGATTTATTCAAAATTGAAGGCATACTGAACCAGCATGGCTACCACAGCATCTTGCAGCGGCATGCTATTCCATCCGGTTTGCGTTTAGTTGGACCATCATTTATTTTTCAACAGGACAATGACCCCAAACACACCTCCAGGCTGTGTAAGGGCTATTTGACCAAGAGGGAGAGTGATGGGGTGCTACGCCAGATGACCTGGCCTCCACAGTCACCAGACCTGAACCCAATCGAGATGGTTTGGGGTGAGCTGGACCGCAGAGTGAAGGCAAAAGGGCCAACAAGTGCTAAGCATCTCTGGGAACTCCTTCAAGATTGTTAGAAGACCATTTCCCGTGACTACTGTACCTCTTGAAGCTCATCAAGAGAATGCCAAGAGTGTGCAAAGCAGTCATCAAAGCAAAAGGTGGCTACTTTGAAGAACCTAGAATATAAGACATATTTTCAGTTGTTTCACACTTTTTTGTTAAGTATATAATTCCACATTTGTTAATTCATACTTTTGATGCCTTCAGTGTGAATGTACAATTTTCAGAGTCATGAAAATACAGAAAAATCTTTAAATAAACTTTTGGTCTGTACTGTATATATAATATAATGCTACAAGCCTCCCTCTGTCTGAAGCCTTTAAAGACTTGGCAAGTGCTACATGCCTGCGCAGTCTGGCTCTAGACAGAAGAACCCATTACGTTACAGGTAAGGGGAGTGTGTATGGCGCCGGAGATTGCGGTATGCGTAGACACTGAACACATACCGCGATCTCCGGCGCCATACTTACCTGACCGGGAGGAGCGTTGCAGCGGCGTTTCTCTTCTCGCCGGAGACCAGGGCAGGAGTGAAGGTGTTGGAATCGGGACATGTGCATAACTCTATCCGGCGCCATTTTACTGAAGACATATTTGCAGTGTGTCTTCAGTAAAATGGCGTTGAACAGCACGGTATGGTCACGCGCGTACTCTGGCGCCGCACTGCTCCCCCGGCAGAACAGGATACAGTAGCACTGGAGCACAGGGAAGAAAGGTGAGTATGTGTTTATTTTTTTGTATGTGTGCACCGTGAAAGGGATGAGGGGTGCCATACATACCAGGAATGGGGTGTGACGGGTACCATACATACCAGGAAAGGGGTGTGAGGGGTACCATACATACCAGGAAAGGGGTGTGAGGGGACCATGCATACCAGGATTGGGGGATGAGGGGTACAATGCATACCAGGATTTGGGGGGTGACTGAACCATGAAAACCAGGATTGGGGGGTGAGGGGTGCCATACATACCAGGATTGGGGGGTGAGGGGTGCCATACATACCAGGATTGGGGGGTGAGGGGTGCCATACATACCTGGACTTGGGGGGTGACTGAACCATGAAAACCAGGATTGGGGGGTGAGGGGTGCCATACATACCAGGATTGGGGGGTGAGTGGTGCCATACATACCAGGATTGGGGGGTGAGGGGTACCATGCATACCAGGATAGGAAAGTGGGGTTCCATGCATACCAGAATAGGGATGAGGGGTACCATGCATACCAGGATTGGGGGATGAGGGGACCATGCATACCAGGATTGGGGGATGAGGGGACCATGCATACCAGGATTGGGGGATGAGGAGGCCATACATACCAGGATTGGGGATGAGAGAGTCATGCATACCAGGATTGGGGATGAGAGAGCCATGCATACCAGGATGGGGGATGAGGAGGCCATACATACCAGGATTGGGGGATGAGGGGTACCATACATACCCGGATTGGGATGAGGGGTGCCATATATACCAAGATGAGGGGTACCATAAATACAAGAATAGGAATGAGGGGTACCATGCATACCAGGATGAGGGATGGGTTGCCATGCATACCAGGATGAGGGGTAACATACATAACAGGATAGGGATGAGGTGCACCATAAATACCAAGATGAGGGATGGGGTGCCATGCACATCAGGAAGAGGGATTGAGTGCCATACATACCAGGATTGGCGAATGAGCAGTGCCATACATACCAGGATGAGAGATGGGGTGCCATGCATACCGGATTGGGATGAGGGGGTGCCATGCATACCCGGATTGGGGTGAGGGGTGCCATGCATACCCGGATTGGGGTGAGGGGACAGGATGGGGGCAGCACAAATACCAGGATGGGGGGCAGAACATACCAGCATGGGAGACCATATACCAATAAAAATGCTCGCCACCCGGGCGTAGAACAGGTTCAATAGCTAGTGTGTGTGTGTGTGTGTGTGTGTGTGTGTGTGTGTGTGTGTGTGTGTGTGTGTGTGTGTGTAAATTAACCTTAAAGTGTAAATCAACTTTTGGGACGTTTTTTAATGTGGTTTAGGGTCATTAATTCTGAGCAGATTTGTGGGGACCCCAATCCTTTGCTCCTTTGCTTAAAAGACCTCCTAGAAGAGCGCAGCTCAGTAGATAGGAGAGTACACTGAGCAGAGCAAATGCAGCAGAAAGTCATAGTCATGTCTCCTCACCTCTTCACTTCTAAGAGATCTTTTGAGTGATCAGGGTCTCAGATTCGCACTAATCTGCTCAAAATTATTGGACCTAAATCATGTAATATATATCCCTAAATGTAAGTTACTTTTTAAACGTTTAATAGTTCCACTGCTTGCATCTAATCAGTACATTGGTTCCTATACGGTCCACAGTCTGATGATGACTGGTAACAACTCCCAGTATCTCCTTACCATTGCTAAGGACATACTGGGAGTTGTAGTTAAGTCCTCCATTCTCTGGAATTCCTATTGTTAGCAATGCCCTTCCTCAACCAATTGCAAATACAAAGGATCCATCCATGGGGTGAGATCTTGGGAATAATTGAATCGTACCTACATTTAAAAAAAAAAAAAAAAATCTCCTATTCTTAATAATAACCGTATTTTTCGGACTATAAGATGCACTTTTTTCCTCCAAAATTTTGGAGGAAAGTGGGGGGTGCGTCTTATAGTCCGAATACTATATTATTGTATGGCCGCATGGTGGTGGGTGTGGGGGAGCTGCAGCGGGGGATCAGCGGGGCACAGGAGGCAGCAGCCGCCTGCTGCAGCCTAGCTGTGCCCGCTACTAAAGAAAATGAATATTCCCTGCTCCCCATACCCATGGGCGTGGAGAGCAATGAATATTCATTTCTCTTAATAGCCGGCACACTGTAGCCACAGCGCGGCTCCTGCTGCGCTCTGTGGTCAGTGTGCCCGCTATTAAAGCTCATGAATATTCGCTACAACCCACTCCCATGGGTTGTAGTGAATATCTATGGTTAATAAATAGTTGATAAATAACATTTCCCACATGTCTACTTTACATCAGCACAATTTTAGAACCAAAATTTTTTTTATTAGGGAGCTATAAGGGGTAAAAGTTGACCAGCGATTTCTCATTTTTCCAACAAAATTTACAAAACCATTTTTTTAGGGACCACATCATATTTGAAGTTACTTTGAGGGGCCTTTATGACAGAAAATACCCAAAAGTGACACCATTCTAAAAACTGCACCCCTCATTTTTCACAAAAATGTTATTTTAGACACAATTTTTTTTATTTTCGCAGGGGTAACAGGAAAAAATACGCCAATACCCCATATGTGGGGAAAATACAGTGTTTGGGCGCACGGTAGAGTTCAGAAGGGAAGCAGCACTGTGTGACTTTTTGAACGCAAAATTGGCTGGAATTGAGAGCGGACGCCATGTCGCATTTGGAGAGCCCCTGATGTGCCTAAATAGTGGAAACCCCCCACAAGTGACCCCATTTTGGAAACTAGACCCCTCAAGGATTTTATCAAGGGGTATACTGAACATTTTGAACCCAGAGGTACGACACAGAATTTGATAACATTAGTTCATCAAATTGAATAAGTTGTCATTAGTCTTGAGTGCAAGTGCTCGCTACTTGAGTTTGCATTGGGTACTCAGGTATGCACCATGTACTGACATGCTCAAGTCCCCGCTCGCATGCTTCACGGTTATTAGACACCCCAAAAAAAACATCCAGGGATCGCTCGTGCATGGCAGGCAATCCCTGCGAGTTTTTTTTTGGCCACGAAGCATATGGGGTGGAGACTCGAGCATGTCACTTGAGCACCCGGGATACTCGGTGCATACCCAAGCATCCGATGAAAACTCAAGTAGCGAACACTAGTCACCATATCGTCATCTTTTTTTTTTTTTTTTACTTTTGAAAAAAATCCCAAACCTAATACAACCCTAACCCCAACCCTAATACAACCCTAACCCCAACCCTAATACAACCCCAACCCCAACCCTAACCCTAGCCCAACCCTAACCCCAACCCTAATACAACCCTAACTCTAGCCCACCCCTAACCCTAACCCTAGCCCAGCCCTAACCCCAACCCTAACACAATCCTAACCCTAGCCCAACCCTAACCCCAACCCTAACCCTAGCCCAACCCTAACACAACCCTAACCCTAGAGTTTATTTTTCACGCCGTTCCTCGTGCGGTATAAGTGATTAGACGGCTTTATTATTCGGGTCAGTGCGATTACAGCGATACCAGAATCATATCAGGTTTTTATGATTGACAGCTGTCACACACTAAAAGACGCATTTTTTTGTAATATCTAGTTTTTGCATCGCCATATTTTGAGAGCTATAATTTTCCATATTTTGGCCAGCAGAGCCATGTGACAGCTTGTTTTTTGCGGGACGAGTTGACGTTTTTATTGTTGCCATTTTCAGGCACTTGACATTTTTTGATCGCTTTCTATTCCGATTTTTGGGAGGCAGAATAAACAAAAAACAGCAATTCCAGAATTGTTATTATGTTTTTTTTTATGCTGTTCCGCGTATGGTGAAATTGATAAGGCAGCTTTATTCTTCGGGTCAGTACGTTTACAGCAGTACCACATTTATATCGTATTTCTATGTTTTGGCGTTTTTACACAATAAAAATTATTTTATAGAAAAAAAAATTTTTTGCATCGCTTTATTCTGAGAGCTATAACTTTTTTATTTTTTGGCTGATGGAGCTGTATGGCGGCTTGTTTTTTGAGGGACAAGATGACAGTTTTCAGTGGTACCATTTTTATTTACATTCGTCTTTTTGATCGCATGTTATTCCATTTTTTGTTTGGCGGTATGATGATAAAGCATTGTTTTTTGCTTCGCTTTTTATTTTTTTTTTACCATGTTCACTAAAGGGGTTTACTAGTGGGACAGTTTTATAGGTCAGGTCATTCTGGACGCGGCGATACCAAATATGTGTTCTTTTATTGTGTTTGTTGTTTTTTTCCTAATAATATTTATTGATGGGTACATTATATATATTTTTTTTTTGGTGGATTATTTATTTATTTATTTTTTTATATATTTTTACAATTTTTTTTTCCATTTTTTAACACTTTTTGAACTTTTATTCTGTTTCCCACTATGGGACTTTCACTTTTTTTATTCTGATCGCCTGTATAGCACAGGGATGGAGCACCATCCCTGAGCTATACAGGCTGTCAACGCTGCAGATGCAGAAGATACTTTGGTCATGCACTGCGCATGACCAAAATATCTT
Source organism: Phyllobates terribilis (assembly GCF_046119375.1). Classification (NCBI taxonomy): domain Eukaryota; kingdom Metazoa; phylum Chordata; class Amphibia; order Anura; family Dendrobatidae; genus Phyllobates; species Phyllobates terribilis. Next base: position 6,068,441 of record NW_027362847.1, on the reverse strand, counting down.
CCTGCTGTCTGATGACCTGGATGTTGTCATGACGACATCCGGGAAGCTGCGGCAAACAGCGCTGGAGGCCGGGAGAGGAGGTGAGTATTGCGATCACCTCCCCTTGCCCCCGCAATGTTGCGATCGACTTCGATCGCAGCATTGAGGGGGTTAATGTGCCGGGAGCAGTGCGGGACCGCTCCCTGCACATAGTCACAGCTAATACCTGGTGCTATCAGCTGACACCCGGCGGCGATCGCCCCGCACCGCTTGTGTGCGGGCGCGATGGCCATATGACCTAATAGTACGTCATTGGTCCAATCGGCCCAGGTCACCATGATGTACTATTAGGTCACACATCAGAAAGGGGTTAATTTTTAGTGAATTATTGGTTTTAATGATTTGTAATCATGAAAATTATATGTAGATTTATTTATTTCTAAAGCCTGTATGCAATTATCAATCACATCAGTGCCTATCTATTTAAAGCACTCAGCGTGGTATACATTCTGGAATCACCTGATGAAGGGGACAGATCGTCTCTGAAACGCGTTAAGTGTTGAATAAATCGACTTCTCTTGCCTAACCTGGTGGTTCCTAACTCAGAGCGTGGCGACCTGTGGATCTCCACCACCCACTGTTCATTATCTTTCGCTGTATCATGGCTCCTGAGCATGATGCCGTGGAGGGCAGAAGGTGCTGCAGTGCTCCAGGACCGCAGTCATTACCGCTTAGTATCAGCTTTGTGTCTGGCATGCACAACTACCAGAGGTGAGTGGAATACCTCTCACCCCTCCATCTATATGCTGGGACATTCTTCACATGGCGTGCCTTCTCTTTTTGGTTTATTTTCTCATTTTTCTGTCTGTGAGCATAGAGCTGATGTGACTTGCCAAAAAGCACAGGTTTGTTTCATCTGTCCAAAGGACATTCTCCCAGAAACTTTGGAAAATTCCCGTCTTGCCTTTTTTCTGATTTGCTTTGAACAAAGGTTTCCTCCTCCTCTTCTTCCATGAATTTCACTTTGGTCAAGACAGCGACAAATGGTGCGATCTGACACTAATGTACCCTGACCTTGGAGTTCACCTTTAATCTCTTTGAAAGTTGTTCTGGGCTCTTTTGTAACCATTCAAATTATCCATCTCTTCAATTTGTCATTAATTTACTCTTGTGGCCACATCCAGGGACATTGGCTGCCGCCTCATAGACCTTAAAGCTCTGAATAATATGTGCAAATGTTGTAACAGGAACATTTGTTTGGAGATGGTCTTATAGCATCTACCTTTAACATGTTTGTCTATAATTTTCTTTCTAATTTCCTGAGACAGCTCTCTCCTTACCTTTCTTTGGTCCATGTTCACACACCATGATACCTTTGCAGGAATTGTCTGGTCCAAATTGATAAGTCTGCGGTCACTCTGTGTGACTGCAATAAGATGAAAAACTTGGCACTCAAGATGACTCAATGAATTTTGAGAATTTAATAGTAGAAAAAGTAGTACAAAACAAACGTTTCGGTCATGTAAGACCTTCCTCTGTGTACAGAAATTTTGTTAGTGGACATGTGTAGCTCCCCGAGGGTTCGGCCGCTACAGGGGTATTGCACCTCTACCAGAGGTGTGATATTCCACTCCCAGGTAAGGATGGAGTGTGGACCAGGACTCAGTTAGCTGCATGCAGCACACACACCCCATTTCCGAGGGACAGCTCAACGGTGCTCCCACTAGACAGAAGTGCAGGCACGACCGACCATGTCCCTGCTGGAGTGGGGAGGGAGGGGTGGAACACCCAGTGCTGTAGGGGCAGATAGGGGGCGGTTCCTGAGCATAGGAAGGAGCCCATTGGTTGCTGGTCACCTGGGCTCATGGCTAGAGGGAGGTATAAAAGGTGGGCACCATCTTAGATCTAGGTTCGTTCTGTGGAGAGGAGAAGACAGGGAGCAGCAGCTCAGGCTGAGTGCTGCTCCAGAGGCAGGCCTAGGGAAGAGGCCGGGGCCTGAGAGGAGAAGGAGAAGTGGGCCTGGAGAAGAGGCCGAGGAGGAGGTGAAGGGGAGCTGAGATTCTAGCTCATCTCAGCTCCAAGAGAAAGGAACAGAAGCAGAAAGGAACTGCAAAGAAGGAGAGACAGAGAAACAGAAGGGCTCAGGAACAAGAAGGTGGAAGGGACCCTAAGAACCCACGAGAATCCAGGGTGAAGGGTCAGGCAGATTAAGGGTACCGGATCCCAAGTTGGTGGAGGAGAAACTACCCTCAGCCAAAGACCGGTCATCGTGATCATATATTGGTGCGACACCTCATCAAACCTGCTAGGAAGGCACCATATAGGACAGCGGAGGACGGGGCCCACGTTTAACCGCACAGGTCCGCGGCAGCTGGACAAAAGTGGGTCACTGGTGAGGCAGGCCAGAGAAAGGATAAAAGGGGGTCCTGTGCCATGCTCCTGAACTGCCTGGGAGTTGACCGAGCCCCTCACCTGGTGGACGCAGCACGGCTCGGGCGGTCACTGCTGGCCGAAGTGACCTGGAACAAACGAACTGTGAGTAAAGACCCTGGACTGTAACTTGTTGTCTGTGTGCTCCTTCGCGCCTCCAGCACTATCAGCACCGGGACCCGCACTACCATCACTCCCAACATCCACTACACTGCCCTGGGGCTGCACTCTTCCCGTGGGGAGTCACATCACCTCAGCTGCACCCATCATCAGCCCCAGCGGACTGCCTTGCAGCGGCGGTTCCTAATAACCGCAATCCACGGGTGGCGTAGTCGGACATAATTTGGAGCGCATAGCAGACTACCACTGGCCTGACCACCCTGAGCCGCGGGACCGGGCCGCCACTACTACTACCCCCATCGTTCCCCTATCGCCCGGATCCGCGTGCCCCACGGCCCAGGGGGCGAGTCACATGAATGAGAGGTGCAGTGTCCAGCTTCTATATAAACCACTGTGTGGTATCTTATAACAAGGGTGATGGCGGTGGGAACACGGTGTCTGTATATGTCACTATCAATGCTGATCTGTGTAACATCCCCTCCATCACCTGATGTGACCCTGTTGAGTGTTGCGTCTCACATATTGGAGACAGCACCCACATTCCAACAGGTAAACAGTAAATGACATACCACAGGTTAGATGTTGGTAAAACAGAAAAGTTTCTCCTGTCACCTTCGATTGAAAGTAGGTACATCCATGCTTCAACACTGTGTAGCATAAACGCTTAATGTTTGCATTTGGGAGCTATTGGGAGATTCTTAGAAGGTTTATCCCTACTGTTAAAGGAAACCTGTCATCAGGATTTTGCTAAGTAAACTATAGGCATTGTCAGGTTGGTGCTGTTACACTGATTAAAATGATATCTGGTTTGAAGAAATCTGTCTAGTGGTTCTTGTTTAATCTGTTTGCAGGTTGGAGTTAATGAGATGCTTGTGCTTCGAGACCGGCCTGTGGACAGGTCTTTTTTTTGGTTCTCTGGCCTCATTGTCATCATTCTGGGCTTAAATGACAGGTCACTGAACCTTTAAATACTGCGCTTGCACAGATAGATGCTACTGTGCATGCACCGGCGCCATTTTGTTGGAGGCAAATTTTTTTTTTTAAGACCACAATATTAAATGTGCAGTATTTAAAATAGGAGGAAGGTCATGGAAGGTTATTTAAGCCCAGAGCACGAGCATCTCATTAACTGCAAACACAGATTAAAATGATACCTGGGTTGAAGAAATCTGTCTTATGGTTCTTGTTTAATCAGTGTAACAGTGCCAACCTTTCACTACCTGTAGTTTACTTATCAAAATGCTGAGACAGATTAATTGACCACCAAGGTCACATACACAATTAGTTCTCTGTAGTAGGACAATGAGACTCTGTTCAATGTCTATAATAGCAAATCATATAGAAAAAATGACGTATAGGAACATAATTTTGCAAAAAAATCATAAATTTATTAATACACATTAATTAAAAAAACATCCATATTGAAAAAGTGGCATAAATACATAAGTAGTGAGCTGTAATAGAGATGCCAAGACCAATACAATCATATAATAAATAGATTAAACCTACATAGTTGAAGAAAATACGGGTATGGGTAAGTAAACCACATGCCCTATCCCAGCTGTAAGCATAATATCAAAGCTTCAATGCAAATGCTAAGGTGCACAGTGCATAAATAGTTGATATAAAAGTAAATCCATTTAGCACTTGAAAATAAGTGGGAATGTAGTATTACTCACATATGTATTGTTTGTCAGTTCAGGTATCGTCACCCCTACGCGCGTTTCGGCGCTGTGCCTTCTTCTGGGGGTTATAGTATGTCTGGAACCGGTATCCCTTAAGTATTGCTTATTGTCCAATGGGTGAAAGTAAGACAGGACGCAGCTATTAGAATAGCCAACCTCTCACCATAATACATACATATAGAGTCACGTGTGCCCCTGTATTACCACTCACATCTGGAAGTATATAGTAGGACCCCTTCGCTTCAGGACGCAATCATCCGCCCCTCGCCCCCCGTGATAACAAACCACACCTCCCAGGTCACATGAGCGGGACTTGCTATGACGCGTCGGGACACAGTCATCCGCCCCTCGCCACACATAAATACAAGCCACACCCCCCAGGTCACATGGACGAAAATCGCTGTGACATCACAATCTGACCAACGGGGAAAGCCCATAACAGGGGACATAGCGCTATAATGTGGTAAGTATACATTATAAAACGCCCAACAAAAGTGTAGATAAATGAATATAGGAAGTGGACAATCGGATCTAATGAGAAGAGTCGTGGCTAAACCACAGCTATTTAACCCAATAGTGCCCAACTAACGCAATAATGAACCAATCACAGAATAATAAGTGTGAACAGATAACATATCACAACGGAAACAAATCGCAGATCAAAAGAAGCAGGATATATCTCAGTAGATGCATAGCTGTGGGACCCCTTCCCCCATATAATTGCCATCAGTAGCCAATTATAATCAAAAGACATTCTTCATATCAATTGTATGGCCAATGTTGATCCAATATTGTAACTCAATATTACCGAAAAATACTGTCCATGGGGGCATGGCGCCATTGCCCCAACGGAGAGCACCAGTCAAAAACCACAAAAAATGCGGTGTAATATGTACATATAAAAGATACAGTACACTGTGTAATGGAGAAAAATGATAGAAACATTCAACAATTAAATCCTACACAATAGGTTGTAAGCATAAACATACAAAAAACACAATACACCGCATAATACTGCTCAATATCAAGTATATCCAGCAATTAGATGAATTCATTCGTTGCGTAGCTTTTCTTTGTCCCAGTAGATGATAATATCTCTGTGCCCTATTGTCAGTAGTCCAGGAGAATCATTGATTAATCAAGATGTATAAATCGTCCACAGCCATCCATCAATAGGAGTAACCAGCAGAAAGAGACACAGAAGGACAAAAGAGTATGTACTAAGGAAAAAATGAACATTAATTAGAGGATAAAACAAGGGGGGGGGGATTATAAACATCATTAAAATACCAATCAATCTAGTGGGTGCAGGGGTGGGGGAGAGATAGAGGCAATCAGAGGAATGGTGAAAAGCTTAAGGACTCGTTGAGGCCCTGAGGATGTAAGGTTTGCAATAGCCAAATCCATCTGGATTCTTTCTGTGCAAGTAGGCGACTAGCACTACCTCCACGCAACGTACTATAAACATCATCGATGCCTTTAACTTGAAGACCTGATGGATCACAGGCATGATAGTTTTTAAAGTGTCTAGGGATTGTTTTCAACAACTCCAAATTATCCTCAGTGGCTGCTGCCATAATATCACGTCCATGTTCCCTCGCTCTGGTCTTTAACATCCTAGTGGTCAGACCTATGTATACCAAAGAGCAAGGACATGTAACGTGATAAATGACATTACGTGCTGTACACGTAATGGAGTGTAGGATAGTAAATTCTTTCCCACTAGATGAAAGAAACTTTTTAGTATGTTCAATGTTTGGACACGAAATACATGAACCACATTGGGTACAACCCCACGTTTGTCTTATTTTAGCCAGTCCTATTTCGGCAATTTTCTTCTGAGTATTAGGTGTAAGGTAGCTCCTTACCAAGTGATCTCGGAGGCTCGGAGATTGACGGGCTGTGACTGACGGATACATAGGCAAATATTGGCGCAACGTCTGATCTGCAAGTAAAATGGGCCAGTGTTTCCTAAGCACATCACACATTTTGCGCCATTGTGAATGGTACCGTGTCACCATCCTGACACAGTTCTCTTGTTTGTGAGCTCGATTAGAATACATTAATTGTTGACGATTACTGTTTTTGGCTCGATTATAGGCATGCTTAATACTTCTTCGACTATATCCGCGATCTAAGAACCTGTGTTTCAATTCCTCCACTCTCCTTTCAAAATCAACCTCTGTTGAACAAATACTCAAAATTATCAAAATCCTGATGACAGGAGCGCCGCATAAAAGCAGGAATATGCGGCTATTATGCTGCGTGGGAAACTAAGCCTAAGGGACTCCATCTTTAATTAAAAAAAATCCTCGCTCCGACGTCATCCATGGGTCTTCAGCTCTGCTAGATCTTTGCCATCAGACAAATATGTCTGCTGACAGATGAGCAGGTACAGAATGACACTGGAGCACTGTTACTGTGTAGTGCAGTGCTATGTTGCTTTTTTTGTCATTTCATGCAGTGTAGAAATCTTGGGAAAAGTGTGGATTGTGCTCTGGAAGTGATCAGTTATAGCTAACTATGTTATTTTCTGCAGAGATAAGTCCTGCATAGAAGATGTGATATATCGGTCTGCAGATAAAGAACTTGTGAGTATGTGTATTACCTATACATTCACACTGACACTATATACAGAGCTCCTGTGTATAATATCAATGGTGATCATTGTATTACCTGTACACTGACACTATATACAGAGCTCCTGTGTATAATGTCACTGGTGATCACTGTATAACCTGTACACTGACACTATATACAGAGCTTTTTTACATTTTTATTATTTTAGTACTATTTGTCACTATGTGGTGCCATTGTGTGCTTTGGTCATGACATGACGATATTTGTCCCTTGTATGTGGTACTATTCAGTCACTATGTGGTGGTAATATGTGGTCTCATGGTGTGTCAGTATTTATACCTTGTATCTGGTACCATTTGATCACTATGTGGTGGTATTATGTGCTTTGGTCATGGTGTGGCGGTATTTGTGCCTTGTATGTGGCATTATTTGGGCACTATGTGGTGGTAATATGTGATCTGGTCACGGTGTGGTGGTATTTCTGCCTTCTATCTGGTAATATTGGTCTTGGTAGAGTGGATTGTGGTTGGTCATTTGTTTTATCTGATATCAATAAGGGGAAACCTCTTTATTTCCAATAGATATTAAATACTTGGATGTTTAACCCCTCCCTAACCCCTCTGCAGTTACAGAGGTTCACCAGAGAAAGCAAGTTGGCATCTGGTGTGATTTTCACCTCTGTATTTATAAGACAAAACCAGGAGTGGGTGAGAAATGCATAAAACATGACCTCGGATTGCTCCACTCCTGGTTTTGTCTTATAAATACTGAGGTAAAAATCTCACCAAATACTCAAAGTGCCACAATCATCTGACAGTGCGGATTCCACCAATAAATAAGTGATCACCTTCCCAACCTGTGCATCGCTGAGAACTTGTTTTCACCAATAAAAACCCTTTAATGCAAACTACAGTAATTGTACATCGCAGTTCTGGTGAGCGCACAGTGATGGGCAGGAGCCGCCAATATAATGGGTATAACGGCTAACAGGTATTTGCAAATAGCTGAAGGGTGGGCCCGGGTGGGTGGGCCCCTGGAGTTAATTTCCCTGGTGGGCCCCAGACACCCCAGTCCAGTAGGATCTTGTCTGTGTTGTCAGAGGAGAAAAAATATATTTTTTCCCTTCTGGGGATTCTGAGCAGATCTTGCCTTCTTCATCCTGATCAGAATCAAGGGATTGTATGTCCTCTTCTGAGCTTAGCTCCATCTCCCATCTTGGTCTCTTAGCACGGGGACCTGGCTGAGATGTCTGTGGGGGAACGAAATTAGAGATTGAAGTTTGCACCTCCTCTCTAATCATGGACCTCATGTCAGATAGAAAATTAGACTGTTCATCCCTGATGATTTTAGAGGTCCACCTCTCACATAGCTGTTTCCCAGGCAATTTTATACTGCAGAGAGCACATCTTCTAGATTTCCCTGAGACCTAGACAGCCCTTTTGGGTGCAGATACTGGTGCAGCAGGGGCTCCCTTGTCCTAGAATTGTAAGAATGGGGAAGATACTAAGTATACAGGATTTTTAATAGTGAGTAATTGACGCGCCCCCTCGGCCGTGGGGTACTCGGCAGCCGGGCCTCTGTGTATGCCGGTGGGGGATATCACGGTGGCTGGCCCGGTCTGTGACCCAGGGCGGTCAGCAAAAGGGGAAATATATAGGGGATTTGGAAAGTTCGTGGAACGCGGCAAAAGGGAGCCGCCGCTGTGGAGCAGTCCTCTGAAGCTGATGTTACTGCAGCAGGGATGGTCTGGCTCCAGGGCAGTGTAGGTAGTGTAAGTTGCGCTGGGCGTTGTAGTGCAGGGAAGGAAAGATGGCGCAGATGAAAGGAATGGACGGAGGCAGTGTGGTGCAGTCATCCGAGTCTTTACTCACAGTTCTTATGATAGTTCCACTCGTGCACTTTACAGGTGTCAGCCTCCCACGTCGCGCTGCGTTCACCAGGCAGGGGTTCAGCACTTCCTCAGGCCGATTAGGAGTACCTGACAGAACCCCACTTTCTTGTGTTCCTAGCTAGACCGTCTTCACGCTGGGTCTTTCTCCCTCCTGCCCTGCGCTTCCCCACTCTCAATCCCGCTCGGGTGCTCTGAAGTCCTTCCTGTCTCGTCGGAGTTCCCGGACCTGCTTGACCCTCACGGGGATTAGAATGAGGCTTCGGCAACTGACTATATAAGCCAGAAGCCTCCGGTTTTCCCAGCCGAGACTTAGAGTCACACGGCTGGACCAGGGGCCGATCCCCTTCTTGCGGCCTACGATCCCTCTGTCTTCTGGCAGATTCGGGGCGTACGGGTGCTGTCCTGCACTCGCCGTACCCCCTGGGATCCCTTACTTAGAACGGAGCCTACTCCTCTGCTCCCCACCTGGGCCTCTAGGACTGGGCCCTACATATGGAGCAGAGGTCCTAAAAAGCCTCTGCTCCCAGACTGTCCTCACTCACTCACTCCTCTTACTCCACTGCCACCCTAAGATGGCTTCCCTTTATATACCTACTGTCAAAGTGCTCCCTCTAACTACTTCCTCCACCCACACCCACTACTGGTTCCCCCTACCTTTAGGTTCCCCCCACTCCAGCCAGGGACAGGGCTCAGCAGGAAAACACATTGCATCTTGCCCTTCCAGCCGGCCTGGAGTAGTGTAGTGTTGGATGCAGGTTTTGGGGTTCCGGGCAGCACTCCCTCCTTACCTGAGAGAAGGTGATACCACACCTCTGGGTGAGGTGCAGTACCTCTGTGGCGACTGAACCCTCAGGGGCGCCACATAATCTCTTTACCAAATACTCACATGTACCAGGGTCTGCTCTGCAGGGGCATCTGATCGACCAGAATCCAAAAGGAGGAGACAGTTAAGCAAAAGGCATCAATAGGTGGGAAATACAGCTGGGAAGAGCGGAGGCATTGGAAGTGCTTCCACACACCCAAAGTACTTCAGCCTCGTTTGCTTATCGATTCAAATGCAGCTTTCTCTGTAACGGAGGAATAGACTCTAGCAAAAGGAAATACTGTACTTGTATTTGCAAGAGTTACATGTGCATATAAATAGTTTGAGGCGTGTAATCCTTCTGACAGATTCCTTTTAAAGGGTACCTGTCCTTTCAGGTGACTAGTCAGAACAGGCTGTCACTATTTCTGGTTATTATATGACTTGAATCGTGTGTTTTCATCAGTTTCCCCTCTGCAGGCTCTATCTCTGATTTTCAGTCCTCTCTGAGCTAGTGGGTGGAGATTAGCTACTATGATGTCTATACCGTACACGGACATGATGGATTCTTGCTGCTCTTGCTCTAAGCACAAAGACAGTAGCAACAGAAGCAATGTGGACATTATACAGCATTACTGTGCTGTGGCTGTAAATCCATCAAAGAGAAATACATTACCTATAAGCTGTGGCTCCATCCGCCTGTCTTTTTGTCTCTGCCCCCTCCTCTCCCTTCCCTCTCCTTGCAGTATAAATGCAGGTGTAACCTGACACCTCACTGTTCTGGCAGTCTATCTTGTTTTGTCCAAGACAGATTTGAGTTTGTTTTTATTCCTGAGCAGGGCAGTATTAGCCACTAGGCACTGGAGGGCGGGTGCCTAGGGTGGCAGGTTGCTGGGGCGCACTAATCAGCTTCTTGTCCAAATGGAAGAAAACACATCTGAGTAGTAAGGGGTGTGGGATAAAGGGGTGCAGGGTGTGTGGTATAGTAGGTCGTCTCACTCAGCTTCTTAGAGGTAGATACAGGAACATTTTCTGTTTAAGTTTTCAACTGATTTATTAAAATTGTACTGCATAAACCAGTCCAAAATTAGGAAAACAAATAGGTTCAGTTCTTTTTAACATGAGCACAGCTCTGGTGCTCTCATCTACAGACACACCAAACACTGAATGAGTCCAAAAGCTTCGTATTTACCTTCTGGCCCATACCCTGGGGTGGAGATATGGTGAACAGCCTCCTACCCACTCTTTAGCTGTTAACTAAACCCAGCCCTTAGCATGGTCGATTAACCCCTCTCAGCACTTAGTATGCTGGAGCATTTTTCCGGGTTCATATCACTGATGGTAACATCCTGATTGACACATAATTCCCCTCCAGTATTTTACCAGTGACCTTCGCACAGTTGATAAGTGTGCATGGATATGCAGGGTGTGTGGGATAGAGGGATGCAAGGGGGTGCTGTGTGCGTGAGCTAGCGGGGTGCGAGGCGGTGCAGGTTGCTTGAGTTAGTGAGCGAGAGCGGTGCAGACTTTGAGAGGGATGCTCTGCCGATATATATGACGCGCCCCCTGGGCCGTGGGGTACCCGGTGCCGGGCCGGTAGATGCTGGGGGATGTCACAGTGGCGGTGACCCGGTTCGTGATCCAGGGCGGTCAATAAAAGGGGATATATTTACAGGGGATTTTTATAGTTTATGTTAAAGTTTGTGACGCCACCTGTGGAATGCGGCTAAAGGGAGCGGCCGCTGCGGAGCCGTCCTCTGAAGCTGATGTTACTGCAGCAGGGATGGTGTGGCTCTCCACAGGAAGAGCTAGCTCCAGGGCAGTGTAGATGTTGTTGTAGGTTGCGCTGGGCGTTGTAGTGCAGGGAGTGATGGCGCTGCAAGAAACACAGACAAGGTGGTGCAGTCCTCTGGATCTTTACTCACGGTTATTGCAGTCCAAGTTACAGACGTCAAGGTAACTTCCCATGCCGTGCTGCATTTACTCAGTGAGGGGTTCAGTCCACCCCCAGGTAACTCCGGAGTACATAGCAGGACCCCCTTCTGTGTCCTCTCTCTGGCTGTCTCCCTGAACCTCATACCAAGTGTCCCAGTCCAGTACCTGCGGGCCTTGGCGGGCGACGTCTGTTCCGTCCCCTGGGTCCTATATAGCTACCTTCCTGGTGAGACTGGTATGGAATGTTGGCTACTGGACATGAAATACTGCAGCCTCCGGTTTCTAGCTAAGACGTGCAATCTTCTACTAGTTGAGGGACCAGTTCCCTGTATGCAGCCTGACCCCTCCACCTCCCGGCAGATTCGGGCGTACGGGTGGCCTCTCGCACTGCCTGTACCCCTGGGATCCTTTCTTCTGGTTCCTGGAGCCTTCCTGCTCCCTCTCCTCTCCTTCTCTTCTTCCTCTCAGCCTTGGAACTCACTGGCTAGGCCCGCCTCTGGAAAAGAGCTCCTACAGAGCCTCTGCTCCTGGCACTTTCCTCCTCAGACTAATCTGTCTTTCTAAGATGGTTTCTCTTTTTATATCTTCCTTCTATGTGCTCCCCTTAACTACGTCCTCCACCCACACCCCTTTACTAGGTTCCCCCCACTCCAGCCAGGGACCAGGGACTGTGCTCTCCCGTAGGAGCAATCTCGCCCTGTCCCCCGGAAATGTGGTGTAATGAATGCAGGTGTTAGGGTCCTGAGCTGTACTCCTTCCTTACCTGAGAGTGAGATACCACAGCTCTGGGTGAGATGCAGTACCTCTGTGGTGACCGAACCCTCAGGGGCGCCACATATATATGTGTGTGTGTATATAATATAATGTGTGTATGTATATAATGTGTGTGTGTATATATCTATATATATCTATATATACACAGCTCATTTTCATTTTCTCTGATTTTCTCTTTATAGGTCTATTTTTGAGTAAAATGTACATTGTTGTTTTATTCTATAAGCTACTGACAACTTGTCTCCGAAATTCAAAGCTAAAAATTTTGTATTTATTTGCAGCAAATGAGAAATCGTCAAAATAATAAAAAAGAAACAGAGAACCAGAGAACCAGTGCTGTCAGACCTCAAATACTGCAAAGAAAACAAGTTCTTATTCATTTAGAAACAACAATACTCCTGTTTTAACTCAGGAAGAGTTCAGACATCAATATTTGGTGGAATAACTATGATTTTTAATCCCAGCTTTCATGCGTCTTGGCTGCTTTCCACCAGTCTTTCACGCTGCTTTTGGGTGACCTTATGCCACTACTGGCACAAAAATGTAAGCAGTTCTTCTTTGTTTGATGGCTTGTGACCATCCATCTTCCTCTTGATTACATTCCAGAGGTTTTCCATGGGGTTCAGGTCTGGAGATTGGGCTGGCCATGACAGGGTCTTGATGTGGTGCTCCTTCATTCACACATTGATTGACCTAGCTGCGTGGCATGGGGCATTGTCCTGCTGGAAAAACCAGTCCTCAGAGTTGGGGAACATTGCCTGAGCAGAAGGAAGCAAGTGTTTTTTCAAGAATAACCTTGTATGCGGCTTGATTCATACGTCCTTCGCAAAGATTAACCTGCCCAATTCCAGCCTTGCTGAAGCATCCCCAGATCATCACTGATCCTCCACCAAATTTCACAGTGGTGCAAGACACTGTGGCTTGTATGCCTCTCCAGGTCTCCGTCTAACCATTAGACGACCAGGTGTTGGGCAAAGCTGAAAATTAGACTCATCAGAGAAGATTACCTTACTCCAGTCCTCTATGGTCCAATCCTTATGGTCTTTGGCAAACTTCAGCCTGGCTCTCCTTTCCTTCTCATTGATGAAAGGCTTTTTTCTAGCTTTACATGACTTGAGGTCCCTAGGAGCCAGTTATGAACTGTTCTTGCCGTGCACTTCACCTCAGCTGCCATTTGCCATTCCTTCTGTAGGTCACTTGATGTCATCCTGCGGTTGCTGAGTGACATTAGAATAAGATGACGGTCATCCCGGTCAGTGGAGAGTCGCTTTCGCCCTCTGCCGGTCTGTAGCTTTGTTGTCCCCAATGTCTGCTGCTTGACCTTGTTGTAATGGACTGCCGTCTTTGAAATTTTAAGGATGGAGGCAACATGACGCTCACTGTATCCCTCTGCTAGAGAAGCCAGAATTGAACCCTTCTTTTCCTCACTCAAGACTTTTCTTTTCAACTCCTTTGGCATGGTTAAAAGTTAGTTTTTCATTCAAATTACTTTTGGGCTCTTCCTAGCACTTGTTTTGCCATCCAGCTTGTCCTATTGCAAGAGGATTGTGAAGACCACAGCAGTGTTTTTTATCCTTTCCCTCATTACATAAGATTTGGTTCAGGTGATCACCTAATCAGAAGTACATTAAGTAGAATGAGGTGGACTGTGGTTGGAATTCAGCTGACGCTGGAATAGAATGGCTGTCAGACATGTAGAGATGGGGATTTTTTCCATTGATTTGAACAAAGGCAAACCGAGCCTAAAGTATGAATCTTTAGGCTCCATTTGCTCTGCTTTCAGATGTCTCATTTCAGACAGCACAATCCTGAATTTCAGGGATTCAGTTGTAAGCCTTGTGTAAAGACCTGAATGCAGCGCTGAATGTAGTGTGAATAGGTCCTTACATCCTACACCACCTCAGGGGTTTGTTGTTATGGAGTATTGCCCCTGGGTGGCCGCAGTTATGACCACCACCAGGACTCGCGGTCATCCACCCTAGCTTTGGTATTCTGGGGAGCTGGTATAATGAATATCTGAGAAGAGCCCTAGAGAAGCAAGAACATTGGACAACCAAGATGTGGTGGCCTGAAGTCAGGTGTAGCATTCAACAGGGCAAGACTTTCTACCTTGTATCTATTGTGTATGGGTATCGTGGTTGTGGGGAACCTCATGTGTCCAGTAACCATAGTGGATGCCCATTCCTAAACTAATCAAGGATTCCTGTGGACCTATTGAGCTAATAGAACCAGCAGTCAAATTAATGTCCCAAATGATCCCCACAAATTAATAACTAATAGGGAATTAGGTAATGCACACGGAGCATGATGCTTCGCACTTGTCTTTGGTTTGCTGCTGATTGCAGGAGGTTTATGGACTAGTTGATGTGCGGCCCCACAACTTGTCTATAGTAGATACCAGCCCCATCATCTTTTTTTCAACCTTTGTATGTGAGGACCCTGCACACGACTGGTCCCATTTCCATACTTTTTCCATTAATAGCCGGTCATAATAGAGTAAACCAGAGATGTGGGTCATCCATTTCAGGTGTTGTAGGTGTTCTCAGTCTTCTGAAATCCCTTTAAAGAGAACCTGTCACTTTCCATAACGATGTAATTTTTTACCTGGTGTAAATGCCCCTGTTCTGAATACGGCGTTGCTTTTCTTGTGTTGCTGCCCCTCTGTCCCTCTTCTCTGGATGTAAATCATCTTTTTAGCCAAGTGGACTAAGAGTGGGATATATCAACCAATTCGTCTCCACCCACCTGTCAGACAGATGTGTGTCCATCTCCTCAGATGGATGCCAGCTCTGCAGGTAATTATTTGACATAAAGAGGTTGTCCGGCACCACTCACATCTGCATTGGTGGTGAGCGACACTGATGACATTGCTCTGGGAGATACAAAACAGGACATGTACTTTATTAAAGGGAATCTGTCAGCAGATTTTTGCTACTTAATCTGAGAGCAGCATGATGTAGAGCAAGATATCCTGATTCCAGGGATGTGTCACTTATTAGGCTGTGTGTTGTAGTTTCAATACAATCCATGTTTTATCAACAGGAGATGATCACTGCCTGACTAGGTCTCAGGTACAGGCCAGTCAGGCTCATCTGTGTAACCCCGCCCTCACCACTGATTTGCAGTTTGTACACAGGAATCTGCCAGCGTGGGCGGGGTTACACAGGGCTTAACATTCTGAGCACTGCTTCATTTACAACAGAGAAAGCAGGGATTCTATCAAAACTGCACCAAGCAGTCTAGTAAGTGATACATCGCTGGAATCAGGCTCTCTGCCCCTACATCATGCTGATCTCGGATTACGTAGCAAAACCTTCTGACAGATTCCCTTTAACTGGAATTGTGTATCTGTCCTATCCTATTGCAATAACTATAGATGCAAGTCGGAAACGCATTTGCGGTTAAACATTATTCTGGTTAGGATCGTGACCTATGGTGATGTTTTTATATATTTTTTACTACAAATAAACTCACAAGATTTTTAACCCTATCCTGACCCTGTAACACTATTTTCTTCGTTCTAATAAATAGGTGGAAAATTTGGCACAAATCCCTCCAAGTATCTGCTTTACTACCTATAGCCAGCCTTGGTAAATGGGCTATTGTGTTCATTTCTGAGTGCGGCCCTAGTTTTGTCTTGGGGCCCATGGCTACTTATTGCACCCTGTGACACCTATTTAGCCATTTTCCTGGGTTTCCTGCATTCTGCTTTGCTGTGATCTGGTCATCAGTCTTTCAGGTAGTGTGTTTTATAGGACCAATACAATATAAGTGCCCCCATCACAGAGACCGACCCCCAAAACACTGGTGATGTAACTTGGGCTGGAGTTATATGTGACCTGCTCTATGTACAGGTGCATCTCACAAAACTAGAATATCATCAAAAAGTTACTTTATTTCAGTTCCTCAATACAAAAAGTGAAACTCCTATATTATATAGAGTCATTACACACAGAGGGATCTATTTCACGTGTTTATTTCTGTCAATGTTGATGATTATAGCTTACAGCCTATGAAAACACAAAAGTCATTATCTCAGTAAATTAGAATACTTTATAACAGCTTGAAAAATTATTTTAAAATCCGAAATATTGGCCTATTGAAATGTATATTCAGTAAATGCACTCAATACCTGGTCGGGGCTCCTTTTGCATCAATTACTGCATCAATGCGGCAATGTGGCATGGAGGTGATCAGCCTGTGGCACTGCTGAGGGGTTATGGACGCCCAGGTGGCTTTGATAGCAGCCTTCAGCTCGTCTGCATTGTTGTGTCTGGGGTCTCTCATCTTCCTCTTGACAATACCCCAAAGATTCTCTATAATAGATTCTCTATGGGGTTAAGGTCAGGCGAGTTTGCTGCCAATCAAGCACAGTGATACTGTTGTGTGTAAACCAGGTATTGGTACTTTTGGCCGTGTGGACAGGGGCCAAGTCCTGCTGGAGAATGACATTTCCATCTCCAAAAGTTTGTCTGCAGAGGGAAGCATGAAGTGCTCTAAAATTTCCTGGTAGGTGGCTGCGCTGACTTTGGTCTTGATAAAACACAGTGGATCTACACCAGAAGATGACATGGCTCCCCAAACCATCACTGATGGTGGAAACTTCACACTAGACCTCCAGCAGCTAAACAAATGAAATGAAACAAATTAAAATTGGAAGTCTGGGACCTTGTGGAGTGTCAATGACTGCCTTCTGGACATCTGTCAAGTCAACAGTTTTCCACATGATTGCGGAGCCTACTGAAACAGACTAAGGGACTTTTTAAATGCTTAGGAAGCCTTTGCAGGTGTTTTTTGTTAATTATTTAAGTTTACTGAGATAATGACTGTTGTGTTTTCATTGGCTGTAAGCCATAACCATCAACATTAACAGAAATAAACACTTGAAATAGATCACTCTGTTTGTAATGACTCTATATAATATATGACTTTGACTTTTTATATTGAAGAACTGAAATTAACTTTTTGATGATATTCTAATTTTGTGAGATGCTCCTGTATGTAGCACCCTCTATACTCCCTGGTCCTGCAGCAGCTGCCATCATGTATACAGCAGATGAGACAGACACTTTATTATATGCCGGATGAGCCAAGTCTGGTTCTAGTTCTGGAATATTGAGCGTCAGCGTTCACTCTCATCATTGTTTCTGTAGGGTGAAGTCCACACAAATAAAACACACAACACAATATATTATTATTAATTTTTTTATTGGAATAGCAATAAGCCACATTGTAATAAAAATATTACTGGCCCTTTAATAAATTAAAGTTCACAATGACTCTCAGGTCAGGCCCGATAGAGACTACAGAACTTGCTGCGGATAGTGCAGACCTGATGAGAGCCACTGGAACCAAAGATCCAGAGGAAGGCGAAGAAAACCCCCTAGGGGGGAAAAAAATTCCTTCCTGACCCCAGTTCTGGCGATCGGATATCTCCCTGGATCTTGTCTCTCCTGCTGCATATTGCTGTATATCTGTACGTCAGGGGCGGACACAGCCAGAAGAGGGCCCCTCTATCAGAACAGTATATCTAGCCCCGTGTATGAACTATTGGGCGGGCCGCCTCGGGCATGGCCCCGTGTCTGGACTGTTGGGCCGCCCACCTCGGGCCTGGCTTCGTGTCTGGACTGTGGGACTTCCCGCCTGGAGTCTGGACTGTTGGACCTCCCACTTCGGGTCTGGACAGTTGGGCCGCCCGCCTCGGGTCTGGACAGTTCCCCTCTATCAGTATATTGGCATAGCTCATCATAATGCACAATTGACCTGATTAGGAGGTGGTGGTGGCCCCTTTACATCTTGGGTCCCTGTGAAACTGCACATGTTGCACCAATTGGCCACCCTCCTTGGGTCTGGCCCCATGTCTGGACTGTTGGGCCGCCCGACTCGGGTCTGGACTGTTGGGCCGCCCGACTCAGATCTGGACTGTTGGGCCGCCCACCTTGGTTCTGGACTGGTGGGCCGCTCGCCTCGGGTCTGGACTGTTGGGCCGCCCGCCTCGGGTCTGGACTGTTGGGCCGCCCGCCCTGGGTCTGGACTGTTGGGCCGCCCGCCCTGGGTCTGGACTGTTGGGCCGCCCGCCATGGGTCTGGACTGTGGGGCCCGTCCGCCCTGTGTCTGGACTTTGGGGCCGCCTGCCCTGGGTCTAACCCCAGGTCTGGACTGTGGGGCCACCTGCCCCGGGACTATCCCTGTGTCTGAACTGTGGGGCCCGTCCGCCCCGAGCCTGGACTGTGGGGCCCGTCCGCCCAGAGCCTGGACTGTGGGGCCCGTCCGCCCCGAGCCTGCACTGTGGGGCCCGTCCGCCCCGAGCCTGCACTGTGGGGCCCGTCCGCCCCAAGCCTTGACTGTGGGGCCCGTCCGCCCCGAGCCTGGACTGTGGAGCCCGTCCGCTCTGAGCCTGGACTGTGGGGCCCGTCCGCCCCGAGCCTGGACTGTGGGGCCCGTCCGCCCCGAGCCTGGAGTTTGGTACCTGTCTGCCCCGGGCCTGGACTGTGGGGCCCGAGCGTGGACTGTGGGGCCCGACCGCCTCGAGCGTGAACTGTGGGGCCCATCAGCCCCCGAGCGTGGACTGTGGGGCCAGAATGTGGACTGTGGGGCCCGTCCGCCCCGAGCCTGGCCGGTGGGGCCTGTCCGCCCCGAGCCTGGACTGTGGGGCCCGTCCGCCCTCTGTCCGTACTGTGGCCGCCCCATGTCCGGACTGTGAGGTCGCCTGCCCCGGGTCTAGCCCCAGGTCTGGACTGTGGGGCATGCCCACCCCGTGTCAGGACTGTGGGGCCCGTCCGCCCCTTGTCCTAACTATGGGCCCTCCCGCCCCGTGTCCTGACTGTGAGGCCCGCCCACCCCGTATCCAGACTGTTGGGCCTGCCCGCCCAGTGTCCTGACTGTGGGGCCCGTCCGCCCCGTGTCCGGACTGTGGGGCCCGTCCACCCCGTGTCCGGACTGTGGGGCCCGTCCACCCCGTGTCCGGACTGTGGGGCCCGTCCACCCCGTGTCCGGACAGTGGGGCCCGTCCACCCCGTGTCCGGACTGTGGGGCACGTCCACCCCGTGTCCGGACTGTGGGGCCCGTCCACCCCGTGTCCGGACTGTGGGGCCCATCCACCCCGTGTCCGGACTGTGGGTCGCCTGCCCCGGGTCTAGCCCCAGGTCTGGACTGTGGGGCATGTCCGCCCCATGTCAGGTCTGTGAGGCCCGTCCACCCTGTGTCTAGAATATGGGACCGCCTGCCCCGGGTCTAGCCTCAGGTCTGGAATGTGGGGCCGCCTGCCCCGGGTCTAGCCCCAGGTCTGGACTATGGGGCATGCCCGCCCCGTGTCCGGACTGTGGGGCCGGTCCACCCCGTGTCTGGACTATGGGCCGCCTGCCCCGGGTCTAGCCCCAGGTCTGGACTGTGGGGCCCGCCCGCCCCGTGTCCTGACTGTGGGGCCCGCCCGCCCCGTGTCCTGACTGTGGGGGCGGGCGGGGGCCCGCCCGCCCCATGTCCTGACTGTGCAGCCCGCCCGCCCCATGTCCTGACTGTGGAGCCCGCCCGCCCCATGTCCTGACTGTGGGGCCCGCCCGTCCCAAGTCCTGACTGTGGGGCCCGCCCGCCCAGTGTCCTGACTGTGGGGCCCGCCTGCCCCGTGTCCTGACTGTGGGGCCCGCCCGCCCCGTGTCCTGACTGTGGGGCCCGCCTGCCCCATGTCCTAACTGTGGGGCCCGCCCGCCCCGTGTCCTGACTGTGGGTCCCGCCCCGTGTCCTGACTGTGGGGCTCGCCAGCCCCGTGTCCTGACTGTGGGGCCCGCCCTGTGTCCTGACTGTGGGGCCCGTCCGCCCTGTGTCCTGACTGTGGGTCCCACCCGCCCCGTTTCCTGACTGTGGGGCTCGCCCGCCCCGTGTCCAGACTGTGGGGCTCATCCGCCCCGTGTCCAGACTTTGGGGCCTCCTGCCCCGGGACTAGCCCCGTGTCCGGACTGTGGGGCCCGTCCGCCCCGTGTCCGGACTGTGGGGCCCGTCCGCCCCGTGTCCGGACTGTGGGGCCCGTCCGCCCCGTGTCCGGACTGTGGGGCCCGTCCGCCCCGTGTCCGGACTGTGGGGCCCGTCCACCCCGGGTCCGGACTGTGGGGCCCGTCCACCTCGTGTCCGGACTGTGGGGCCCGTCCACCCCGTGTCTGGACAGTGGGGCCCGTCCACCCCGTGTCTGGACTGTGGGACCCGTCCACCCCGTGTCCGGACTGTGGGTCGCCTGCCCCGGGTCTAGTCCCAGGTCTGTACTGTGGAGCCCGCCCGCCCCATGTCCTGACTGTGGAGCCCGCCCGCCCCGTGTCCTGACTGTGGGGCCCGCCCGCCCCGTGTCCTGACTGTGGGTCCCGCACGCCCCGTGTCCTGACTGTGGGGCTCGCCCACCCCGTGTCCTGACTGTGGGGCCTGCCCTGTGTCCTGACTGTGGGGCCCGTCCGTCCTGTGTCCTGACTGTGGGTCCCGCCCGCCCCATGTCCTGACTGTGGGGCTCGCCCGCCCCGTGTCCAGACTGTGGGGCTCATCCGCACCGTGTCCGGACTTTGGGGCCGCCTGCCCCGGGACTAGCCCCGTGTCCGGACTGTGAGGCCCGCCCGCCCCGTGTCCGGACTGTGGGTCGCCTGCCCCGGGTCTAGCCCCAGGTCTGGACTGTGGGGCATGTCCGCCCCATGTCAGGTCTGTGAGGCCCGTCCACCCCGTGTCTAGAATATGGGACCGCCTGCCCCGGGTCTAGCCTCAGGTCTGGACTGTGGGGCTACCTGCCCCGGGTCTAGCCCCAGGTCTGGACTATGGTGCATGCCCGCCCCGTGTCCGGACTGTGGGGCCCGTCCACCCCGTGTCTGGACTATGGGCCGCCTGCCCCGGGTCTAGCCCCAGGTCTGGACTGTCGCCCGCCCCATGTCCTGACTGTGCAGCCCGCCCGCCCCATGTCCTGACTGTGGGGCCCGCCCGCCCCATGTCCTGACTGTGGGGCCAGCCCGCCCCATGTCCTGACTGTGGGGCCCACCCTCCCCATGTCCTGACTGTGGGGCCCGCCCGCCGCCCGCCCGCCCCATGTCCTGACTGTGGGGCCCGCCCGCCCCATGTCCTGACTGTGGGGCCCGCCCGCCCCATGTCCTGACTGTGGGGCCCGCCCGCCCCATGTCCTGACTGTGGGGCCCGCCCGCCCCGTGTCCTGACTGTGGGGCACGCCCGCCCCGTGTCCTGACTGTGGCCCACCCCGTGTCCTGACTGTGGGGCCCGCCCGCCCCGTGTCCTGACTGTGGGGCCCGCCCGCCCCGTGTCCTGACTGTGGGTCCCGCCCGCCCCGTGTCCTGACTGTGGGGCTCGCCCGCCCCGTGTCCTGACTGTGGGGCCCGCCCTGTGTCCTGACTGTGGGGCCCGTCCGCCCTGTGTCCTGACTGTGGGTCCCGCCCGCCCCGTGTCCTGACTCTGGGGCTCGCCCGCACCGTGTCCAGACTGTGGGGCTCATCCGCCCCGTGTCCGGACTTTGGGGCTGCCTGCCCCGGGACTAGCCCCGTGTCCGGACTGTGAGGCCCGTCCGCCCCGTGTCCGGACTGTGGGGCCCGTCCGCCCCGTGTCCGGACTGTGGGGCCCGTCCGCCCCGTGTCCGGACTGTGGGGCCCGTCCGCCCCGTGTCCGGACTGTGGGGCCCGTCTCCCCCGTGTCCGGACTGTGGGGCCCGTCCACCCCGTGTCCGGACTGTGGGGCCCGTCCACCCCGTATCCGGACTGTGGGGCCCGTCCACCCCGTGTCCGGACTGTGGGGCCCGTCCACCCCGTGTCCGGACTGTGGGGCCCGTCCACCCCGTGTCCGGACTGTGGGGCCCGTCCACCCCGTGTTCGGACTGTGGGGCCCGTCCACCCCGTGTCCGGACTGTGGGTCGCTTGCCCCGGGTCTAGCCCCAGGTCTGGACTGTGGGGCATGTCCGCCCCATGTCAGGTCTGTGAGGCCCGTCCACCCCATGTCTAGAATATGGGACCGCCTGCCCCGGGTCTAGCCTCAGGTCTGGACTGTGGGGCCGCCCTGGCCCGGGTCTAGCCCCAGGTCTGGACTATGGGGCATGCACGCCCCGTGTCGGGACTGTGGGGCCCGTCCACCCCGTGTCTGGACTATGGGCCGCCTGCCCCGGGTCTAGCCCCAGGTCTGGACTGTGGGGCCCGCCCCGTGTCCTGACTGTGGGGCCCGCCCGCCCCCGCCCGCCCCATGTCCTGACTGTGCAGCCCGCCCGCCCCATGTCCTGACTGTGGAGCCCGCCCGCCCCATGTCCTGACTGTGGAGCCCGCCCGCCCCATGTCCTGACTGGCACCCGCCCCATGTCCTGACTGTGGGGCCCGCCCGCCCCATGTCCTGACTGTGGGGCCCGCCCGCCCCATGTCCTTTCTGTGGGGCCCGCCCCCCCCATGTCCTAACTGTGGGGCCCGCCCGCCCCATGTCCTGACTGTGGGGTCCGCCCGCCCCGTGTCCTGACTGTGAGGCCCGCCCGCCCCATGTCCTGACTGTGGGGCCCGCCCGCCCCATGTCCTGACTGTGGGGCCCGCCCGCCCCATGTCCTGACTGTGGGCCCGCCCCATGTCCTGACTGTGGGGCCCGCCCCCCCGGGCCCGCCCCCCCATCTCATGACTGTGGGGCCCGCCCGCCCCATGTCCTGACTGTGGGGCCCGCCCGCCCCGTGTCCTGACTGTGGGGCCCGCCCGCCCCGTGTCCTGACTGTGGGGCCCGCCCGCCCCGTGTCCTGACTGTGGGGCTCGCCCACCCCATGTCCTGACTGGGGCCCGCCCGCCCCATGTCCTGACTGTGGGGCCCGCCCTGTGTCCTGACTGTGGGGCCCGTCCGCCCTGTGTCCTGACTGTGGGTCCCGCCCACCCCGTGTCCTGACTGTGGGGCTCGCCCGCCCCGTGTCCTGACTGTGGGGCCTGCCCTGTGTCCTGACTGTGGGGCCCGTCCGTCCTGTGTCCTGACTGTGGGTCACGCCCGCCCCGTGTCCAGACTGTGGGGCTCGCCCGCCCCGTGTCCAGACTGTGGGGCTCAACCGCACCGTGTCCGGACTTTGGGGCCGCCTGCCCCGGGACTAGCCCCGTGTCCGGACTGTGAGGCCCGTCCGCCCCGAGCCTGGACTGTGGGGCCCGTCCGCCCCGTGTCCGGACTGTGGGGCCCGTCCGCCCCGTGTCCGGACTGTGGGGCCCGTCCACCCCGTGTCTGGACTGTGGGGCCCGTCCACCCCGTGTCCGGACTGTGGGGCCCGTTCACCCCGTGTCTGGACTGTGGGGCCCGTCCACCCCGTGTCCGGACTGTGGGTCGCCTGCCCCGGGTCTAGCCCCAGGTCTGGACTGTGGGGCATGTCCGCCCCATGTCAGGTCTGTGAGGCCCGTCCACCCCGTGTCTAGAATATGGGACCGCCTGCCCCGGGTCTAGCCTCAGGTCTGGACTGTGGGGCTGCCTGCCCCGGGTCTAGCCCCAGGTCTGGACTATGGTGCATGCCCGCCCCGTGTCCGGACTGTGGGGCCCGTCCACCCCGTGTCTGGACTATGGGCCGCCTGCCCCGGGTCTAGCCCCAGGTCTGGACTGTCGCCCGCCCCATGTCCTGACTGTGCAGCCCGCCCGCCCCATGTCCTGACTGTGGGGCCCGCCCGCCCGGGGCCCGCCCGCCCCATGTCCTGACTGTGGGGCCAGCCCGCCCCATGTCCTGACTGTGGGGCCCACCCTCCCCCACCCTCCCCATGTCCTGACTGTGGGGCCCGCCCGCCCCATGTCCTGACTGTGGGGCCCGCCCGCCCCGTGTCCTGACTGTGGGTCCCGCCCGCCCCGTGTCCTGACTGTGGGGCCCGCCCGCCCCGTGTCCTGACTGTGGGGCCCGCCCTGTGTCCTGACTGTGGGGCCCGTCCGCCCTGTGTCCTGACTGTGGGTCCCGCCCGCCCCGTGTCCTGACTCTGGGGCTCGCCCGCCCCGTGTCCAGACTGTGGGGCTCATCCGCCCCGTGTCCGGACTTTGGGGCTGCCTGCCCCGGGACTAGCCCCGTGTCCGGACTGTGAGGCCCGTCCGCCCCGAGCCTGGACTGTGGGGCCCGTCCGCCCCATGTCCGGACTGTGGGGCCCGTCCGCCCCGTGTCCGGACTGTGGGGCCCGTCCGCCCCGTGTCCGGACTGTGGGGCCCGTCCGCCCCGTGTCCGGACTGTGGGGCCCGTCTCCCCCGTGTCCGGACTGTGGGGCCCGTCCGCCCCGTGTCCGGACTGTGGGGCCCGTCTCCCCCGTGTCCGGACTGTGGGGCCCGTCCACCCCGTGTCCGGACTGTGGGGCCCGTCCACCCCGTGTCCGGACTGTGGGGCCCGTCCACCCCGTGTCCGGACTGTGGGGCCCGTCCACCCCGTGTCCGGACTGTGGGGCCCGTCCACCCCGTGTTCGGACTGTGGGGCCCGTCCACCCCGTGTCCGGACTGTGGGTCGCTTGCCCCGGGTCTAGCCCCAGGTCTGGACTGTGGGGCATGTCCGCCCCATGTCAGGTCTGTGAGGCCCGTCCACCCTGTGTCTAGAATATGGGACCGCCTGCCCCGGGTCTAGCCTCAGGTCTGGACTGTGGGGCTGCCCTGGCCCGGGTCTAGCCCCAGGTCTGGACTATGGGGCATGCACGCCCCGTGTCCGGACTGTGGGGCCCGTCCACCCCGTGTCTGGACTATGGGCCGCCTGCCCAGGGTCTAGCCCCAGGTCTGGACTGTGGGGCCCGCCCCATGTCCTGACTGTGCAGCCCGCCCGCCCCATGTCCTGACTGTGGAGCCCGCCTGCCCCATGTCCTGACTGTGGAGCCCGCCCGCCCCATGTCCTGACTGGCACCCCCCCCATGTCCTGACTGTGGGGCCCACCCGCCCCATGTCCTGACTGTGGGGTCCGCCCGCCCCATGTCCTGACTGTGGGGCCCGCCCGCCCCATGTCCTGACTGTGGGGCCCGCCCGCCCCATGTCCTGACTGTGGGGCCCGCCCGCCCCATGTCCTGACTGTGGGGCCCACCCCCCCGGGCCCGCCCCCCCATCTCATGACTGTGGGGCCCGCCCCATGTCCTGACTGTGGGGCCCGCCCGCCCCGTGTCCTGACTGTGGGGCCTGCCCGCCCCATGTCCTGACTGTGGGGCCCGCCCGCCCCGGGGGGCGGGCGGGCCCGCCCGCCCCGTGTCCTGACTGTGGGGCTCGCCCACCCCATGTCCTGACTGGGGCCCGCCCGCCCCATGTCCTGACTGTGGGGCCCGCCCTGTGTCCTGACTGTGGGGCCCGTCCGCCCTGTGTCCTGACTGTTGGTCCCGCCCGCCCCGTGTCCTGACTGTGGGGCTCGCCCGCCCCGTGTCCAGACTGTGGGGCTCATCCGCCCCGTGTCCGGACTTTGGGGCTGTGAGGCCCGTCCGCCCCGAGCCTGGACTGTGTGGCCCGTCCGCCCCGTGTCCGGACTGTGGGGCCCGTCCGCCCCGTGTCCGGACTGTGGGGCCCGTCCGCCCCGTCTCCGGACTGTGGGGCCCGTCCGCCCCGTGTCCGGACTGTGGGGCCCGTCCGCCCCGTGTCCGGACTGTGGGGCCCGTCCGCCCCGTGTCCGGACTGTGGGGCCCGTCCGCCCCGTGTCCGGACTCTGAGGCCCGTCCACCCCGTGTCCGGACTGTGGGGCCCGTCCACCCCGTGTCCGGACTGTGGGGCCCGTCCACCCCGGGTCCGGACTGTGGGGCCCGTCCACCCCGTGTCCGGACTGTGGGGTCCGTCCACCCCGTGTCCGGACTGTGGGGCCCGTCCACCCCGTGTCCGGACTGTGGGTCGCCTGCCCCGGGTCTAGCCCCAGGTCTGGACTGTGGGTCATGTCCGCCCCATGTCAGGTCTGTGAGTCCCGTCCACCCCGTGTCTAGAATATGGGACCGCCTGCCTCGGATCTAGCCTCAGGTCTGGACTGTGGGGCCACCAGCCCCGGGTCTAGCCCCAGGTCTGGACTATGGGGCATGCCCGCCCCGTGTCCGGACTGTGGGGCCCGTCCACCCCGTGTCTGGACTATGGGCCGCCTGCCCCGAGTCTAGATCCAGGTCTGGACTGTGGGGCCCGCCCCGTGTCCTGACTGTGGGGCCCGCCCGCCCGGGGCCCGCCCGCCCCGCCCGCCCCATGTCCTGACTGTGCAGCCCGCCCGCCCCATGTCCTGACTGTGGAGCCCGCCCGCCCCATGTCCTGACTGTGGGGCTCGCCCACCCCATGTCCTGACTGGGGCCGGCCCGCCCGATGTCCTGACTGTGGGGCCCGCCCCCCCGGGCCCGCCCCCCCATCTCATGACTGGGGGGCCCGCCCGCCCCATGTCCTGACTGTGGGGCCCGCCCGCCCCGTGTCCTGACTGTGGGGCCCTCCCGCCCCATGTCCTGACTGTGGGGCCCGCCCGCCCCGTGTCCTGACTGTGGGGCTCGCCCACCCCATGTCCTGACTGGGGCCCGCCCGCCCCATGTCCTGACTGTGGGGCCCGCCCTGTGTCCTGACTGTGGGGCCCGTCCGCCCTGTGTCCTGACTGTGGGTCCCGCCCGCCCCGTGTCCTGACTGTGGGGCTCGCCCGCCCCGTGTCCAGACTGTGGGGCTCATCCGCCCCGTGTCCGGACTTTGGGGCCGCCTGCCCTGGGACTAGCCCCGTGTCCGGACTGTGAGGCCCGTCCGCTCCGAGCCTGGACTGTGTGGCCCGTCCGCCCCGTGTCCGGACTGTGGGGCCCGTCCGCCCCGTGTCCGGACTGTGGGGCCCGTCCGCCCCGTGTCCGGACTGTGGGGCCCGTCCGCCCCGTGTCCGGACTGTGGGGCCCGTCCGCCCCGTGTCCGGACTGTGGGGCCCGTCCGCCCCGTGTCCGGACTGTGAGGCCCGTCCTCCCCGTGTCCGGACTGTGGGGCCCGTCCACCCCGTGTCCGGACTGTGGGGCCCGTCCACCCCGTGTCCGGACTGTGGGTCGCCTGCCCCGGGTCTAGCCCCAGGTCTGGACTGTGGGGCATGCCCACCCCGTGTCAGGACTGTGGGGCCCGTCCGCCCCTTGTCCTAACTATGGGCCCGCCCGCCCCGTGTCCTGACTGTGAGACCCGCCCACCCCGTATCCAGACTGTTGGGCCTGCCCGCCCAGTGTCCTGACTGTGGGGCCCGTCCGCCCCGTGTCCGGACTGTGGGGCCCGTCCACCCCGTGTCCGGACTGTGGGGCCCGTCCACCCCGTGTCCGGACTGTGGGGCCCGTCCACCCCGTGTCCGGACAGTGGGGCCCGTCCACCCCGTGTCCGGACTGTGGGGCACGTCCACCCCGTGTCCGGACTGTGGGGCCCGTCCACCCCGTGTCCGGACTGTGGGGCCCATCCACCCCGTGTCCGGACTGTGGGTCGCCTGCCCCGGGTCTAGCCCCAGGTCTGGACTGTGGGGCATGTCCGCCCCATGTCAGGTCTGTGAGGCCCGTCCACCCTGTGTCTAGAATATGGGACCGCCTGCCCCGGGTCTAGCCTCAGGTCTGGAATGTGGGGCCGCCTGCCCCGGGTCTAGCCCCAGGTCTGGACTATGGGGCATGCCCGCCCCGTGTCCGGACTGTGGGGCCGGTCCACCCCGTGTCTGGACTATGGGCCGCCTGCCCCGGGTCTAGCCCCAGGTCTGGACTGTGGGGCCCGCCCGCCCCGTGTCCTGACTGTGGGGCCCGCCCGCCCCGTGTCCTGACTGTGGGGGCGGGCGGGGGCCCGCCCGCCCCATGTCCTGACTGTGCAGCCCGCCCGCCCCATGTCCTGACTGTGGAGCCCGCCCGCCCCATGTCCTGACTGTGGGGCCCGCCCGTCCCAAGTCCTGACTGTGGGGCCCGCCCGCCCAGTGTCCTGACTGTGGGGCCCGCCTGCCCCGTGTCCTGACTGTGGGGCCCGCCCGCCCCGTGTCCTGACTGTGGGGCCCGCCCGCCCCATGTCCTAACTGTGGGGCCCGCCCGCCCCGTGTCCTGACTGTGGGTCCCGCCCCGTGTCCTGACTGTGGGGCTCGCCAGCCCCGTGTCCTGACTGTGGGGCCCGCCCTGTGTCCTGACTGTGGGGCCCGTCCGCCCTGTGTCCTGACTGTGGGTCCCACCCGCCCCGTTTCCTGACTGTGGGGCTCGCCCGCCCCGTGTCCAGACTGTGGGGCTCATCCGCCCCGTGTCCAGACTTTGGGGCCTCCTGCCCCGGGACTAGCCCCGTGTCCGGACTGTGGGGCCCGTCCGCCCCGTGTCCGGACTGTGGGGCCCGTCCGCCCCGTGTCCGGACTGTGGGGCCCGTCCGCCCCGTGTCCGGACTGTGGGGCCCGTCCGCCCCGTGTCCGGACTGTGGGGCCCGTCCACCCCGGGTCCGGACTGTGGGGCCCGTCCACCTCGTGTCCGGACTGTGGGGCCCGTCCACCCCGTGTCTGGACAGTGGGGCCCGTCCACCCCGTGTCTGGACTGTGGGACCCGTCCACCCCGTGTCCGGACTGTGGGTCGCCTGCCCCGGGTCTAGTCCCAGGTCTGTACTGTGGAGCCCGCCCGCCCCATGTCCTGACTGTGGAGCCCGCCCGCCCCGTGTCCTGACTGTGGGGCCCGCCCGCCCCGTGTCCTGACTGTGGGTCCCGCACGCCCCGTGTCCTGACTGTGGGGCTCGCCCACCCCGTGTCCTGACTGTGGGGCCTGCCCTGTGTCCTGACTGTGGGGCCCGTCCGTCCTGTGTCCTGACTGTGGGTCCCGCCCGCCCCATGTCCTGACTGTGGGGCTCGCCCGCCCCGTGTCCAGACTGTGGGGCTCATCCGCACCGTGTCCGGACTTTGGGGCCGCCTGCCCCGGGACTAGCCCCGTGTCCGGACTGTGAGGCCCGCCCGCCCCGTGTCCGGACTGTGGGTCGCCTGCCCCGGGTCTAGCCCCAGGTCTGGACTGTGGGGCATGTCCGCCCCATGTCAGGTCTGTGAGGCCCGTCCACCCCGTGTCTAGAATATGGGACCGCCTGCCCCGGGTCTAGCCTCAGGTCTGGACTGTGGGGCTACCTGCCCCGGGTCTAGCCCCAGGTCTGGACTATGGTGCATGCCCGCCCCGTGTCCGGACTGTGGGGCCCGTCCACCCCGTGTCTGGACTATGGGCCGCCTGCCCCGGGTCTAGCCCCAGGTCTGGACTGTCGCCCGCCCCATGTCCTGACTGTGCAGCCCGCCCGCCCCATGTCCTGACTGTGGGGCCCGCCCGCCCCATGTCCTGACTGTGGGGCCAGCCCGCCCCATGTCCTGACTGTGGGGCCCACCCTCCCCATGTCCTGACTGTGGGGCCCGCCCGCCGCCCGCCCGCCCCATGTCCTGACTGTGGGGCCCGCCCGCCCCATGTCCTGACTGTGGGGCCCGCCCGCCCCATGTCCTGACTGTGGGGCCCGCCCGCCCCGTGTCCTGACTGTGGGGCACGCCCGCCCCGTGTCCTGACTGTGGCCCACCCCGTGTCCTGACTGTGGGGCCCGCCCGCCCCGTGTCCTGACTGTGGGGCCCGCCCGCCCCGTGTCCTGACTGTGGGTCCCGCCCGCCCCGTGTCCTGACTGTGGGGCTCGCCCGCCCCGTGTCCTGACTGTGGGGCCCGCCCTGTGTCCTGACTGTGGGGCCCGTCCGCCCTGTGTCCTGACTGTGGGTCCCGCCCGCCCCGTGTCCTGACTCTGGGGATCGCCCGCACCGTGTCCAGACTGTGGGGCTCATCCGCCCCGTGTCCGGACTTTGGGGCTGCCTGCCCCGGGACTAGCCCCGTGTCCGGACTGTGAGGCCCGTCCGCCCCGTGTCCGGACTGTGGGGCCCGTCCGCCCCGTGTCCGGACTGTGGGGCCCGTCCGCCCCGTGTCCGGACTGTGGGGCCCGTCCGCCCCGTGTCCGGACTGTGGGGCCCGTCTCCCCCGTGTCCGGACTGTGGGGCCCGTCCACCCCGTGTCCGGACTGTGGGGCCCGTCCACCCCGTATCCGGACTGTGGGGCCCGTCCACCCCGTGTCCGGACTGTGGGGCCCGTCCACCCCGTGTCCGGACTGTGGGGCCCGTCCACCCCGTGTCCGGACTGTGGGGCCCGTCCACCCCGTGTTCGGACTGTGGGGCCCGTCCACCCCGTGTCCGGACTGTGGGTCGCTTGCCCCGGGTCTAGCCCCAGGTCTGGACTGTGGGGCATGTCCGCCCCATGTCAGGTCTGTGAGGCCCGTCCACCCCATGTCTAGAATATGGGACCGCCTGCCCCGGGTCTAGCCTCAGGTCTGGACTGTGGGGCCGCCCTGGCCCGGGTCTAGCCCCAGGTCTGGACTATGGGGCATGCACGCCCCGTGTCGGGACTGTGGGGCCCGTCCACCCCGTGTCTGGACTATGGGCCGCCTGCCCCGGGTCTAGCCCCAGGTCTGGACTGTGGGGCCCGCCCCGTGTCCTGACTGTGGGGCCCGCCCGCCCCATGTCCTGACTGTGCAGCCCGCCCGCCCCATGTCCTGACTGTGGAGCCCGCCCGCCCCATGTCCTGACTGTGGAGCCCGCCCGCCCCATGTCCTGACTGGCACCCGCCCCATGTCCTGACTGTGGGGCCCGCCCGCCCCATGTCCTGACTGTGGGGCCCGCCCGCCCCGTGTCCTGACTGTGGGTCCCGCCCGCCCCGTGTCCTGACTGTGGGGCCCGCCCGCCCCGTGTCCTGACTGTGGGGCCCGCCCTGTGTCCTGACTGTGGGGCCCGTCCGCCCTGTGTCCTGACTGTGGGTCCCGCCCGCCCCGTGTCCTGACTCTGGGGCTCGCCCGCCCCGTGTCCAGACTGTGGGGCTCATCCGCCCCGTGTCCGGACTTTGGGGCTGCCTGCCCCGGGACTAGCCCCGTGTCCGGACTGTGAGGCCCGTCCGCCCCGAGCCTGGACTGTGGGGCCCGTCCGCCCCATGTCCGGACTGTGGGGCCCGTCCGCCCCGTGTCCGGACTGTGGGGCCCGTCCGCCCCGTGTCCGGACTGTGGGGCCCGTCCGCCCCGTGTCCGGACTGTGGGGCCCGTCTCCCCCGTGTCCGGACTGTGGGGCCCGTCCGCCCCGTGTCCGGACTGTGGGGCCCGTCTCCCCCGTGTCCGGACTGTGGGGCCCGTCCACCCCGTGTCCGGACTGTGGGGCCCGTCCACCCCGTGTCCGGACTGTGGGGCCCGTCCACCCCGTGTCCGGACTGTGGGGCCCGTCCACCCCGTGTCCGGACTGTGGGGCCCGTCCACCCCGTGTTCGGACTGTGGGGCCCGTCCACCCCGTGTCCGGACTGTGGGTCGCCTGCCCCGGGTCTAGCCCCAGGTCTGGACTGTGGGGCATGTCCGCCCCATGTCAGGTCTGTGAGGCCCGTCCACCCTGTGTCTAGAATATGGGACCGCCTGCCCCGGGTCTAGCCTCAGGTCTGGACTGTGGGGCTGCCCTGGCCCGGGTCTAGCCCCAGGTCTGGACTATGGGGCATGCACGCCCCGTGTCCGGACTGTGGGGCCCGTCCACCCCGTGTCTGGACTATGGGCCGCCTGCCCAGGGTCTAGCCCCAGGTCTGGACTGTGGGGCCCGCCCCATGTCCTGACTGTGCAGCCCGCCCGCCCCATGTCCTGACTGTGGAGCCCGCCTGCCCCATGTCCTGACTGTGGAGCCCGCCCGCCCCATGTCCTGACTGGCACCCCCCCATGTCCTGACTGTGGGGCCCACCCGCCCCATGTCCTGACTGTGGGGTCCGCCCGCCCCATGTCCTGACTGTGGGGCCCGCCCGCCCCATGTCCTGACTGTGGGGCCCGCCCGCCCCATGTCCTGACTGTGGGGCCCGCCCGCCCCATGTCCTGACTGTGGGGCCCACCCCCCCGGGCCCGCCCCCCCATCTCATGACTGTGGGGCCCGCCCCATGTCCTGACTGTGGGGCCCGCCCGCCCCGTGTCCTGACTGTGGGGCCTGCCCGCCCCATGTCCTGACTGTGGGGCCCGCCCGCCCCGGGGGGCGGGCGGGCCCGCCCGCCCCGTGTCCTGACTGTGGGGCTCGCCCACCCCATGTCCTGACTGGGGCCCGCCCGCCCCATGTCCTGACTGTGGGGCCCGCCCTGTGTCCTGACTGTGGGGCCCGTCCGCCCTGTGTCCTGACTGTTGGTCCCGCCCGCCCCGTGTCCTGACTGTGGGGCTCGCCCGCCCCGTGTCCAGACTGTGGGGCTCATCCGCCCCGTGTCCGGACTTTGGGGCTGTGAGGCCCGTCCGCCCCGAGCCTGGACTGTGTGGCCCGTCCGCCCCGTGTCCGGACTGTGGGGCCCGTCCGCCCCGTGTCCGGACTGTGGGGCCCGTCCGCCCCGTCTCCGGACTGTGGGGCCCGTCCGCCCCGTGTCCGGACTGTGGGGCCCGTCCGCCCCGTGTCCGGACTGTGGGGCCCGTCCGCCCCGTGTCCGGACTGTGGGGCCCGTCCGCCCCGTGTCCGGACTCTGAGGCCCGTCCACCCCGTGTCCGGACTGTGGGGCCCGTCCACCCCGTGTCCGGACTGTGGGGCCCGTCCACCCCGGGTCCGGACTGTGGGGCCCGTCCACCCCGTGTCCGGACTGTGGGGTCCGTCCACCCCGTGTCCGGACTGTGGGGCCCGTCCACCCCGTGTCCGGACTGTGGGTCGCCTGCCCCGGGTCTAGCCCCAGGTCTGGACTGTGGGTCATGTCCGCCCCATGTCAGGTCTGTGAGTCCCGTCCACCCCGTGTCTAGAATATGGGACCGCCTGCCTCGGATCTAGCCTCAGGTCTGGACTGTGGGGCCACCAGCCCCGGGTCTAGCCCCAGGTCTGGACTATGGGGCATGCCCGCCCCGTGTCCGGACTGTGGGGCCCGTCCACCCCGTGTCTGGACTATGGGCCGCCTGCCCCGAGTCTAGATCCAGGTCTGGACTGTGGGGCCCGCCCCGTGTCCTGACTGTGGGGCCCGCCCGCCCGGGGCCCGCCCGCCCCGCCCGCCCCATGTCCTGACTGTGCAGCCCGCCCGCCCCATGTCCTGACTGTGGAGCCCGCCCGCCCCATGTCCTGACTGTGGGGCTCGCCCACCCCATGTCCTGACTGGGGCCGGCCCGCCCGATGTCCTGACTGTGGGGCCCGCCCCCCCGGGCCCGCCCCCCCATCTCATGACTGGGGGGCCCGCCCGCCCCATGTCCTGACTGTGGGGCCCGCCCGCCCCGTGTCCTGACTGTGGGGCCCTCCCGCCCCATGTCCTGACTGTGGGGCCCGCCCGCCCCGTGTCCTGACTGTGGGGCTCGCCCACCCCATGTCCTGACTGGGGCCCGCCCGCCCCATGTCCTGACTGTGGGGCCCGCCCTGTGTCCTGACTGTGGGGCCCGTCCGCCCTGTGTCCTGACTGTGGGTCCCGCCCGCCCCGTGTCCTGACTGTGGGGCTCGCCCGCCCCGTGTCCAGACTGTGGGGCTCATCCGCCCCGTGTCCGGACTTTGGGGCCGCCTGCCCTGGGACTAGCCCCGTGTCCGGACTGTGAGGCCCGTCCGCTCCGAGCCTGGACTGTGTGGCCCGTCCGCCCCGTGTCCGGACTGTGGGGCCCGTCCGCCCCGTGTCCGGACTGTGGGGCCCGTCCGCCCCGTGTCCGGACTGTGGGGCCCGTCCGCCCCGTGTCCGGACTGTGGGGCCCGTCCGCCCCGTGTCCGGACTGTGGGGCCCGTCCGCCCCGTGTCCGGACTGTGAGGCCCGTCCTCCCCGTGTCCGGACTGTGGGGCCCGTCCACCCCGTGTCCGGACTGTGGGGCCCGTCCACCCCGTGTCCGGACTGTGGGTCGCCTGCCCCGGGTCTAGCCCCAGGTCTGGACTGTGGGGCATGTCCGCCCCATGTCAGGTCTGTGAGGCCCGTCCACCCCGTGTCTAGAATATGGGACCGCCTGCCCCGGGTCTAGCCTCAGGTCTGGACTGTGGGGCCGCCAGCCCCGGGTCTAGCCCCAGGTCTGGACTATGGGGCATGCCCGCCCCGTGTCCGGACTGTGGGGCCCGTCCACCCCGTGTCCGGACTGTGGGTCGCCTGCCCCGGGTCTAGCCCCAGGTCTGGACTGTGGGGCATGTCCGCCCTATGTCAGGTCTGTGAGGCCCGTCCACCCCGTGTCTAGAATATGGGACCGCCTGCCCCGGGTCTAGCCTCAGGTCTGGACTGTGGGGCCGCCTGCCCCGGGTCTAGCCCCAGGTCTGGACTATGGGGCATGCCCGCCCCGGGTCCGGACTGTGGGGCCCGTCCACCCCGTGTCTGGACTATGGGCCGCCTGCCCGGGGTCTAGCCCCAGGTCTGGACTGTGGGGCCCGCCCGCCCCATGTCCTGACTGTGCAGCCCGCCCCATGTCCTGACTGTGGAGCCCGCCCGCCCCATGTCCTGACTGTGGGGCCCGCCCGCCCCATGTCCTGACTGGGCCCGCCCGCCCCATGTCCTGACTGTGGGGCCGGCCCCCCCAATGTCCTGACTGTGGGGCCCTCCCGCCCCATGTCCTGATTGTGGGACCCGCCCGCCCCATGTCCTGACTGTGGGGCCCGCCCGCCCCGTGTCCTGACTGTGGGGCCCGCCCGCCCCGTGTCCTGACTGTGGGTCCCGCCCGCCCCGTGTCCTGACTGTGGGGCCCGCCCGCCCCGTGTCCTGACTGTGGGGCTCGCCCGCCCCGTGTTCTGACTGTGGGGCCCGTCCGCCCCGTGTCCTGACTGTGGCTCCCGCCCGCCCCGTGTCCTGACTGTGGGGCTCGCCCGCCCCGTGTCCAGACTGTGGGGCTCATCCGCCCCGTGTCCGGACTTTGGGGCTGTGAGGCCCGTCCGCCCCGAGCCTGGACTGTGTGGCCCGTCCGCCCCGTGTCCGGACTGTGGGGCCCGTCCGCCCCGTGTCCGGACTGTGGGGCCCGTCCGCCCCGTCTCCGGACTGTGGGGCCCGTCCACCCCGTGTCCGGACTGTGGGGCCCGTCCGCCCCGTGTCCGGACTGTGGGGCCCGTCCGCCCCGTGTCCGGACTGTGGGGCCCGTCCGCCCCGTGTCCGGACTGTGGGGCCCGTCCGCCCCGTGTCCGGACTGTGAGGCCCGTCCACCCCGTGTCTAGAATATGGGACCGCCTGCCTCGGATCTAGCCTCAGGTCTGGACTGTGGGGCCACCAGCCCCGGGTCTAGCCCCAGGTCTGGACTATGGGGCATGCCCGCCCCGTGTCCGGACTGTGGGGCCCGTCCACCCCGTGTCTGGACTATGGGCCGCCTGCCCCGAGTCTAGATCCAGGTCTGGACTGTGGGGCCCGCCCCGTGTCCTGACTGTGGGGCCCGCCCGCCCGGGGCCCGCCCGCCCCGCCCGCCCCATGTCCTGACTGTGCAGCCCGCCCGCCCCATGTCCTGACTGTGGAGCCCGCCCGCCCCATGTCCTGACTGTGGGGCTCGCCCACCCCATGTCCTGACTGGGGCCGGCCCGCCCGATGTCCTGACTGTGGGGCCCGCCCCCCCGGGCCCGCCCCCCCATCTCATGACTGGGGGGCCCGCCCGCCCCATGTCCTGACTGTGGGGCCCGCCCGCCCCGTGTCCTGACTGTGGGGCCCTCCCGCCCCATGTCCTGACTGTGGGGCTCGCCCACCCCATGTCCTGACTGTGGGGCCCGCCCTGTGTCCTGACTGTGGGGCCCGTCCGCCCTGTGTCCTGACTGTGGGGCCCGCCCGCCCCGTGTCCTGACTGTGGGGCTCGCCCACCCCATGTCCTGACTGGGGCCCGCCCGCCCCATGTCCTGACTGTGGGGCCCGCCCTGTGTCCTGACTGTGGGGCCCGTCCGCCCTGTGTCCTGACTGTGGGTCCCGCCCGCCCCGTGTCCTGACTGTGGGGCTCGCCCACCCCATGTCCTGACTGGGGCCCGCCCGCCCCATGTCCTGACTGTGGGGCCCGCCCTGTGTCCTGACTGTGGGGCCCGTCCGCCCTGTGTCCTGACTGTGGGTCCCGCCCGCCCCGTGTCCTGACTGTGGGGCCCGTCCGCCCCGTGTCCGGACTGTGGGGCCCGTCCGCCCCGTGTCCGGACTGTGGGGCCCGTCCGCCCCGTGTCCGGACTGTGGGGCCCGTCCGCCCCGTGTCCGGACTGTGGGGCCCGTCCGCCCCGTGTCCGGACTGTGGGGCCCATCCACCCCGTGTCCGGACTGTGGGTCGCCTGCCCCGGGTCTAGCCCCAGGTCTGGACTGTGGGGCATGTCCGCCCCATGTCAGGTCTGTGAGGCCCGTCCACCCCGTGTCTAGAATATGGGACCGCCTGCCCCGGGTCTAGCCTCAGGTCTGGACTGTGGGGCCGCCAGCCCCGGGTCTAGCCCCAGGTCTGGACTATGGGGCATGCCCGCCCCGTGTCCGGACTGTGGGGCCCGTCCACCCCGTGTCTGGACTATGGGACGCCTGCCCCGAGTCTAGCCCCAGGTCTGGACTGTGGGGCCCGCCCCGTGTCCTGACTGTGGAGCCCGCCCGCCCCATGTCCTGACTGTGGGGCCCGCCCTCCCCATGTCCTGACTGTGGGGCCCGCCCGCCCCATGTCCTGACTGTGGGGCCCGCCCGCCCCGTGTCCTGACTGTGGGGCCCGCCCGCCCCGTGTCCTGACTGTGGGTCCCGCCCGCCCCGTGTCCTGACTGTGGGGCTCGCCCGCCCCGTGTCCTGACTGTGGGGCCCGCCCTGTGTCCTGACTGTGGGGCCCGTCCGCCCTGTGTCCTGACTGTGGGTCCCGCCCGCCCCGTGTCCTGACTGTGGGGCTCGCCCGCCCCGTGTCCAGACTGTGGGGCTCATCCGCCCCGTGTCCGGACTTTGGGGCCGCCTGCCCTGGGACTAGCCCCGTGTCCGGACTGTGAGGCCCGTCCGCTCCGAGCCTGGACTGTGTGGCCCGTCCGCCCCGTGTCCGGACTGTGGGGCCCGTCCGCCCCGTGTCCGGACTGTGGGGCCCGTCCGCCCCGTGTCCGGACTGTGGGGCCCGTCCGCCCCGTGTCCGGACTGTGGGGCCCGTCCGCCCCGTGTCCGGACTGTGGGGCCCGTCCGCCCCGTGTCCGGACTGTGAGGCCCGTCCTCCCCGTGTCCGGACTGTGGGGCCCGTCCACCCCGTGTCCGGACTGTGGGGCCCGTCCACCCCGTGTCCGGACTGTGGGTCGCCTGCCCGGGTCTAGCCCCAGGTCTGGACTGTGGGGCATGTCCGCCCCATGTCAGGTCTGTGAGGCCCGTCCACCCCGTGTCTAGAATATGGGACCGCCTGCCCCGGGTCTAGCCTCAGGTCTGGACTGTGGGGCCGCCAGCCCCGGGTCTAGCCCCAGGTCTGGACTATGGGGCATGCCCGCCCCGTGTCCGGACTGTGGGGCCCGTCCACCCCGTGTCCGGACTGTGGGTCGCCTGCCCTGGGTCTAGCCCCAGGTCTGGACTGTGGGGCATGTCCGCCCTATGTCAGGTCTGTGAGGCCCGTCCACCCCGTGTCTAGAATATGGGACCGCCTGCCCCGGGTCTAGCCTCAGGTCTGGACTGTGGGGCCGCCTGCCCCGGTTCTAGCCCCAGGTCTGGACTATGGGGCATGCCCGCCCCGGGTCCGGACTGTGGGGCCCGTCCACCCCGTGTCTGGACTATGGGCCGCCTGCCCGGGGTCTAGCCCCAGGTCTGGACTGTGGGGCCCGCCCGCCCCATGTCCTGACTGTGCAGCCCGCCCCATGTCCTGACTGTGGAGCCCGCCCGCCCCATGTCCTGACTGTGGGGCCCGCCCGCCCCATGTCCTGACTGGGCCCGCCCGCCCCATGTCCTGACTGTGGGGCCGGCCCCCCCAATGTCCTGACTGTGGGGCCCTCCCGCCCCATGTCCTGATTGTGGGACCCGCCCGCCCCATGTCCTGACTGTGGGGCCCGCCCGCCCCGTGTCCTGACTGTGGGGCCCGCCCGCCCCGTGTCCTGACTGTGGGTCCCGCCCGCCCCGTGTCCTGACTGTGGGGCCCGCCCGCCCCGTGTCCTGACTGAGGGGCTCGCCCGCCCCGTGTTCTGACTGTGGGGCCCGTCCGCCCCGTGTCCTGACTGTGGCTCCCGCCCGCCCCGTGTCCTGACTGTGGGGCTCGCCCGCCCCGTGTCCAGACTGTGGGGCTCATCCGCCCCGTGTCCGGACTTTGGGGCTGTGAGGCCCGTCCGCCCCGAGCCTGGACTGTGTGGCCCGTCCGCCCCGTGTCCGGACTGTGGGGCCCGTCCGCCCCGTGTCCGGACTGTGGGGCCCGTCCGCCCCGTCTCCGGACTGTGGGGCCCGTCCACCCCGTGTCCGGACTGTGGGGCCCGTCCGCCCCGTGTCCGGACTGTGGGGCCCGTCCGCCCCGTGTCCGGACTGTGGGGCCCGTCCGCCCCGTGTCCGGACTGTGAGGCCCGTCCACCCCGTGTCCGGACTGTGGGGCCCGTCCACCCCGTGTCCGGACTGTGGGGCCCGTCCACCCCGGGTCCGGACTGTGGGGCCCGTCCACCCCGTGTCCGGACTGTGGGGTCCGTCCACCCCGTGTCCGGACTGTGGGGCCCGTCCACCCCGTGTCCGGACTGTGGGTCGCCTGCCCCGGGTCTAGCCCCAGGTCTGGACTGTGGGGCATGTCCGCCCCATGTCAGGTCTGTGAGTCCCGTCCACCCCGTGTCTAGAATATGGGACCGCCTGCCTCGGATCTAGCCTCAGGTCTGGACTGTGGGGCCACCAGCCCCGGGTCTAGCCCCAGGTCTGGACTATGGGGCATGCCCGCCCCGTGTCCGGACTGTGGGGCCCGTCCACCCCGTGTCTGGACTATGGGCCGCCTGCCCCGAGTCTAGATCCAGGTCTGGACTGTGGGGCCCGCCCCGTGTCCTGACTGTGGGGCCCGCCCGCCCGGGGCCCGCCCGCCACGCCCGCCCCATGTCCTGACTGTGCAGCCCGCCCCCCCCCATGTCCTGACTGTGGAGCCCGCCCGCCCCATGTCCTGACTGTGGGGCTCGCCCACCCCATGTCCTGACTGGGGCCGGCCCGCCCGATGTCCTGACTGTGGGGCCCGCCCCCCCGGGCCCGCCCCCCCATCTCATGACTGGGGGGCCCGCCCGCCCCATGTCCTGACTGTGGGGCCCGCCCGCCCCGTGTCCTGACTGTGGGGCCCTCCCGCCCCATGTCCTGACTGTGGGGCCCGCCCGCCCCGTGTCCTGACTGTGGGGCTCGCCCACCCCATGTCCTGACTGGGGCCCGCCCGCCCCATGTCCTGACTGTGGGGCCCGCCCTGTGTCCTGACTGTGGGGCCCGTCCGCCCTGTGTCCTGACTGTGGGTCCCGCCCGCCCCGTGTCCTGACTGTGGGGCTCGCCCGCCCCGTGTCCAGACTGTGGGGCTCATCCGCCCCGTGTCCGGACTTTGGGGCCGCCTGCCCTGGGAATAGCCCCGTGTCCGGACTGTGAGGCCCGTCCGCTCCGAGCCTGGACTGTGTGGCCCGTCCGCCCCGTGTCCGGACTGTGGGGCCCGTCCGCCCCGTGTCCGGACTGTGGGGCCCGTCCGCCCCGTGTCCGGACTGTGGGGCCCGTCCGCCCCGTGTCCGGACTGTGGGGCCCGTCCGCCCCGTGTCCGGACTGTGGGGCCCGTCCGCCCCGTGTCCGGACTGTGGGGCCCGTCCGCCCCGTGTCCGGACTGTGAGGCCCGTCCTCCCCGTGTCCGGACTGTGGGTCGCCTGCCCCGGGTCTAGCCCCAGGTCTGGACTGTGGGGCATGTCCGCCCCATGTCAGGTCTGTGAGGCCCGTCCACCCCGTGTCTAGAATATGGGACCGCCTGCCCCGGGTCTAGCCTCAGGTCTGGACTGTGGGGCCGCCAGCCCCGGGTCTAGCCCCAGGTCTGGACTATGGGGCATGCCCGCCCCGTGTCCGGACTGTGGGGCCCGTCCACCCCGTGTCTGGACTATGGGACGCCTGCCCCGAGTCTAGCCCCAGGTCTGGACTGTGGGGCCCGCCCCGTGTCCTGACTGTGGAGCCCGCCCGCCCCATGTCCTGACTGTGGGGCCCGCCCTCCCCATGTCCTGACTGTGGGGCCCGCCCGCCCCATGTCCTGACTGTGGGGCCCGCCCGCCCCGTGTCCTGACTGTGGGGCCCGCCCGCCCCGTGTCCTGACTGTGGGTCCCGCCCGCCCCGTGTCCTGACTGTGGGGCTCGCCCGCCCCGTGTCCTGACTGTGGGGCCCGCCCTGTGTCCTGACTGTGGGGCCCGTCCGCCCTGTGTCCTGACTGTGGGGCCGGTCCACCCCGTGTCCGGACTGTGGGGCCCGTCCACCCCGTGTCCGGACTGTGGGTCGCCTGCCCCGGGTCTAGCCCCAGGTCTGGACTGTGGGGCATGTCCGCCCTATGTCAGGTCTGTGAGGCCCGTCCACCCCGTGTCTAGAATATGGGACCGCCTGCCCCGGGTCTAGCCTCAGGTCTGGACTGTGGGGCCGCCTGCCCCGGGTCTAGCCCCAGGTCTGGACTATGGGGCATGCCCGCCCCGGGTCCGGACTGTGGGGCCCGTCCACCCCGTGTCTGGACTATGGGCCGCCTGCCCGGGGTCTAGCCCCAGGTCTGGACTGTGGGGCCCGCCCGCCCCATGTCCTGACTGTGCAGCCCGCCCCATGTCCTGACTGTGGAGCCCGCCCGCCCCATGTCCTGACTGTGGGGCCCGCCCGCCCCATGTCCTGACTGGGCCCGCCCGCCCCATGTCCTGACTGTGACTGTGGGGCCCGCCCGCCCCATGTCCTGATTGTGGGACCCGCCCGCCCCATGTCCTGACTGTGGGGCCCGCCCGCACCGTGTCCTGACTGTGGGGCCCGCCCGCCCCGTGTCCTGACTGTGGGTCCCGCCCGCCCCGTGTCCTGACTGTGGGGCCCGCCCGCCCCGTGTCCTGACTGTGGGGCTCGCCCGCCCCGTGTTCTGACTGTGGGGCCCGTCCGCCCCGTGTCCTGACTGTGGCTCCCGCTCGCCCCGTGTCCTGACTGTGGGGCTCGCCCGCCCCGTGTCCAGACTGTGGGGCTCATCCGCCCCGTGTCCGGACTTTGGGGCCGCCTGCCCCGGGACTAGCCCCGTGTCCGGACTGTGAGGCCCATCCGCCCCGAGCCTGGACTGTGGGGCCCGTCCGCCCCGTGTCCTGACTGTGGGGCCCGTCCGCCCCGTGTCCGGACTGTGAGGCCCGTCCGCCCCGTGTCCGGACTGTGGGGCCCATCCACCCCGTGTCCGGACTGTGGGGCCCGTCCACCTCGTGTCCGGACTGTGGGGCCCGTCCACCCCGTGTCCGGACTGTGGGTCGCCTGCCCCGGGTCTAGCCCCAGGTCTGGACTGTGGGGCATGTCCGCCCCATGTCAGGTCTGTGAGGCCCGTCCACCCCGTGTCTAGAATATGGGACCGCCTGCCCCGGGTCTAGCCTCAGGTCTGGACTGTGGGGCCGCTAGCCCCGGGTCTAGCCCCAGGTCTGGACTATGGGGCATGCCCGCCCCGTGTCCGGACTGTGGGGCCCGTCCACCCCGTGTCTGGACTAGGGGCCGCCTGCCCCGAGTCTAGCCCCAGGTCTGGACTGTGGGGCCCGCCCCGTGTCCTGACTGTGGGGCCCGCCCGCCCCGCCCGCCCCATGTCCTGACTGTGCAGCCCGCCCGCCCCATGTCCTGACTGTGGAGCCCGCCCGCCCTATGTCCTGACTGTGGGGCTCGCCCACCCCATGTCCTGACTGGGGCCCGCCCGCCCCATGTCCTGATTGTGGGGCCCGCCCCCCCGGGCCCGCCCCCCCCATCTCATGACTGTGGGGCCAGCCCGCCCCATGTCCTGACTGTGGGGCCCGCCCCGTGTCCTGACTGTGGGGCCCGCCCGCCCCATGTCCTGACTGTGGGGCCCGCCCGCCCCGTGTCCTGACTGTGGGGCTCGCCCACCCCATGTCCTGACTGGGGCCCGCCCTGTGTCCTGACTGTGGGGCCCGCCCTGTGTCCTGACTGTGGGGCCCGTCCGCCCTGTGTCCTGACTGTGGGTCCCGCCCGCCCCGTGTCCTGACTGTGGGGCTCGCCCGCCCCGTGTCCAGACTGTGGGGCTCATCTGCCCCGTGTCCGGACTTTGGGGCCGCCTGCCCTGGGACTAGCCCCGTGTCCGGACTGTGAGGCCCGTCCGCCCCAAGCCTGGACTGTGTGGCCCGTCCGCCCCGTGTCCGGACTGTGGGGCCCGTCCGCCCCCTGTCCGGACTGTGGGGCCCGTCCGCCCCGTGTCCGGACTGTGGGGCCCGTCCGCCCCGTGTCCAGACTGTGGGGCCCGTCCGCCCCGTGTCCGGACTGTGGGGCCCGTCCGCCCCGTGTCCGGACTGTGAGGCCCGTCCGCCCCGTGTCCGGACTGTGGGGCCCGTCTGCCCCGTGTCCGGACTGTGGGGCCCGTCCGCCCCGTGTCCGGACTGTGAGGCCCGTCCGCCCCGTGTCCGGACTGTGGGGCCCGTCCACCCCGTGTCCGGACTGTGGGGCCCGTCCACCCTGTGTCCGGACTGGGGGGCCAGTCCACCCCGTGTCCGGACTGTGGGGCCCGTCCACCCCGTGTCCGGACTGTGGGTCGCCTGCCCCGGGTCTAGCCCCAGGTCTGGACTGTGGGGCATGTCCGCCCCATGTCAGGTCTGTGAGGCCCGTCCACCCCGTGTCTAGAATATGGGACCGCCTGCCCCGGGTCTAGCCTCAGGTCTGGACTGTGGGGCCGCCAGCCCCGGGTCTAGCCCCAGGTCTGGACTATGGGGCATGCCCGCCCCGTGTCCGGACTGTGGGGCCCGTCCACCCCGTGTCTGGACTATGGGCCGCCTGCCCCGAGTCTAGCCCCAGGTCTGGACTGTGGGGCCCGCCCCGTGTCCTGACTGTGGGGCCCGCCCTCCCCGCCCGCCCCATGTCCTGACTGTGCAGCCCGCCCGCCCCATGTCCTGACTGTGGAGCCCGCCCGCCCCATGTCCTGACTGTGGGGGGCCCATGTCCTGACTGTGGGGGGGGCGCCGCCCGCCCCATGTCCTGACTGTGGGGCCAGCCCCATGTCCTGACTGTGGGGCCCGCCCGCCCCATGTCCTGACTGTGGGGCCCGCCCGCCCCGTGTCCTGACTGTGG
Organism: Phyllobates terribilis; assembly: GCF_046119375.1. Lineage (NCBI taxonomy): Eukaryota > Metazoa > Chordata > Amphibia > Anura > Dendrobatidae > Phyllobates > Phyllobates terribilis. The sequence continues at coordinate 6,025,268 of NW_027362847.1, read as the reverse complement.
GGCCCGCCCGCCCCGTGTCCTGACTGTGGGTCCCGCCCGCCCCGTGTCCTGACTGTGGGGCTCGCCCGCCCCGTGTCCTGACTGTGGGGCCCGCCCTGTGTCCTGACTGTGGGGCCCGTCCGCCTTGTGTCCTGACTGTGGGTCCCGCCCGCCCCATGTCCTGACTGTGGGGCTCGCCCGCCCCGTGTCCAGACTGTGGGGCTCATCCGCCCCGTGGCCGGACTTTGGGGCCGCCTGCCCCGGGACTAGCCCCGTGTCCGGACTGTGAGGCCCGTCCGTCCCGTGTCCGGACTGTGGGGCCCGTCCGTCCCGTGTCCGGGCTGTGGGGCCCGTCCGCCCCGTGTCCGGACTGTGGGGCCCGTCCGTCCCGTGTCCGGGCTGTGGGGCCCGTCCGCCCCGTGTCCGGACTGTGGGGCCCGTCCGCCCCGTGTCCGGGCTGTGGGGCCCGTCCGCCCCGTGTCCGGACTGTGGGGCCCGTCCGCCCCGTGTCCGGACTGTGGGGCCCGTCCGCCCCGTGTCCGGACTGTGGGGCCCGTCCGCCCCGTGTCCGGACTGTGGGGCCCGTCCGCCCCTGTCCGGACTGTGGGGCCCGTCCACCCCGTGTCCGGACTGTGGGGCCCGTCCACCCCGTGTCCGGACTGTGGGGCCCGTCCACCCCGTGTCCGGACTGTGGGGCCCGTCGGCCCCGTGTCCGGACTGTGGGGCCCGTCCGCCCCTGTCCGGACTGTGGGGCCCGTCCACCCCGTGTCCGGACTGTGGGGCCCGTCCACCCCGTGTCCGGACTGTGGGGCCCGTCCACCCCGTGTCCGGACTGTGGGGCCCGTCCACCCCGTGTCCGGACAGTGGGGCCGGTCCACCCCGTGTCCGGACTGTGGGGCCCGTCCACCCCGTGTCCGGACTGTGGGTCACCTGCCCCGGGTCTAGCCCCAGGTCTGGTCTGTGGGGCATGTCCGCCCTATGTCAGGTCTGTGAGGCCCGTCCACCCCGTGTCTAGAATATGGGACCGCCTGCCCCGGGTCTAGCCTTAGGTCTGGACTGTGGGGCCGCCTGCCCCGGGTCTAGCCCCAGGTCTGGACTATGGGGCATGCCCGCCCCGTGTCCGGACTGTGGGGCCCGTCCACCCCGTGTCTGGACTATGGGCCGCCTGCCCGGGATCTAGCCCCAGGTCTGGACTGTGGGGCCCGCCCGCCCCATGTCCTGACTGTGCAGCCCGCCCCATGTCCTGACTGTGGAGCCCGCCCGCCCCATGTCCTGACTGTGGGGCCCGCCCGCCCCATGTCCTGACCCGCCCCATGTCCTGGGGCCCACCCGCCCCATGTCCTGACTGTGGGGCCCGCCCGCCCCCCCCATGTCCTGACTGTGGGGCCCGCCCACCCCATGTCCTGACTGGGGCCCGCCCTGTGTCCTGACTGTGGGGCCCGCCCTGTGTCCTGACTGTGGGGCCCGTCCGCCCTGTGTCCTGACTGTGGGTCCCGCCCGCCCCGTGTCCTGACTGTGGGGCTCGCCCGCCCCGTGTCCAGACTGTGGGGCTCATCTGCCCCGTGTCCGGACTTTGGGGCCGCCTGCCCTGGGACTAGCCCCGTGTCCGGACTGTGAGGCCCGTCCGCCCCAAGCCTGGACTGTGTGGCCCGTCCGCCCCGTGTCCGGACTGTGGGGCCCGTCCGCCCCGTGTCCGGACTGTGGGGCCCGTCCGCCCCGTGTCCGGACTGTGGGGCCCGTCCGCCCCGTGTCCGGACTGTGGGGCCCGTCCGCCCCGTGTCCGGACTGTGGGGCCCGTCCGCCCCGTGTCCGGACTGTGAGGCCCGTCCGCCCCGTGTCCGGACTGTGGGGCCCGTCTGCCCCGTGTCCGGACTGTGGGGCCCGTCCGCCCCGTGTCCGGACTGTGAGGCCCGTCCGCCCCGTGTCCGGACTGTGGGGCCCGTCCACCCCGTGTCCGGACTGTGGGGCCTGTCCACCCTGTGTCCGGACTGTGGGGCCAGTCCACCCCGTGTCCGGACTGTGGGGCCCGTCCACCCCGTGTCCGGACTGTGGGTCGCCTGCCCCGGGTCTAGCCCCAGGTCTGGACTGTGGGGCATGTCCGCCCCATGTCAGGTCTGTGAGGCCCGTCCACCCCGTGTCTAGAATATGGGACCGCCTGCCCCGGGTCTAGCCTCAGGTCTGGACTGTGGGGCCGCCAGCCCCGGGTCTAGCCCCAGGTCTGGACTATGGGGCATGCCCGCCCCGTGTCCGGACTGTGGGGCCCGTCCACCCCGTGTCTGGACTATGGGCCGCCTGCCCCGAGTCTAGCCCCAGGTCTGGACTGTGGGGCCCGCCCCGTGTCCTGACTGTGGGGCCCGCCCTCCCCGCCCGCCCCATGTCCTGACTGTGCAGCCCGCCCGCCCCATGTCCTGACTGTGGAGCCCGCCCGCCCCATGTCCTGACTGTGGGGGGCCCATGTCCTGACTGTGGGGGGGGCGCCGCCCGCCCCATGTCCTGACTGTGGGGCCAGCCCCATGTCCTGACTGTGGGGCCCGCCCGCCCCATGTCCTGACTGTGGGGCCCGCCCGCCCCGTGTCCTGACTGTGGGGCCCGCCCGCCCCGTGTCCTGACTGTGGGGCCCGCCCGCCCCGTGTCCTGACTGTGGGTCCCGCCCGCCCCGTGTCCTGACTGTGGGGCCCGCCCTGTGTCCTGACTGTGGGGCCCGTCCGCCCTGTGTCCTGACTGTGGGTCCCGCCCGCCCCATGTCCTGACTGTGGGGCTCGCCCGCCCCGTGTCCAGACTGTGGGGCTCATCCGCCCCGTGGCCGGACTTTGGGGCCGCCTGCCCCGGGACTAGCCCCGTGTCCGGACTGTGAGGCCCGTCCGTCCCGTGTCCGGACTGTGGGGCCCGTCCGTCCCGTGTCCGGGCTGTGGGGCCCGTCCGCCCCGTGTCCGGACTGTGGGGCCCGTCCGTCCCGTGTCCGGGCTGTGGGGCCCGTCCGCCCCGTGTCCGGACTGTGGGGCCCGTCCGCCCCGTGTCCGGACTGTGGGGCCCGTCCGCCCCGTGTCCGGACTGTGGGGCCCGTCCGCCCCTGTCCGGACTGTGGGGCCCGTCCACCCCGTGTCCGGACTGTGGGGCCCGTCCACCCCGTGTCCGGACTGTGGGGCCCGTCCGCCCCGTGTCCGGACTGTGGGGCCCGTCCGCCCCGTGTCCGGACTGTGGGGCCCGTCCGCCCCGTGTCCGGACTGTGGGGCCCGTCCGCCCCTGTCCGGACTGTGGGGCCCGTCCACCCCGTGTCCGGACTGTGGGGCCCGTCCACCCCGTGTCCGGACTGTGGGGCCCGTCCACCCCGTGTCCGGACTGTGGGGCCCGTCCACCCCGTGTCCGGACAGTGGGGCCGGTCCACCCCGTGTCCGGACTGTGGGGCCCGTCCACCCCGTGTCCGGACTGTGGGTCACCTGCCCCGGGTCTAGCCCCAGGTCTGGTCTGTGGGGCATGTCCGCCCTATGTCAGGTCTGTGAGGCCCGTCCACCCCGTGTCTAGAATATGGGACCGCCTGCCCCGGGTCTAGCCTTAGGTCTGGACTGTGGGGCCGCCTGCCCCGGGTCTAGCCCCAGGTCTAAACTATGGGGCATGCCCGCCCCGTGTCCGGACTGTGGGGCCCGTCCACCCCGTGTCTGGACTATGGGCCGCCTGCCCGGGATCTAGCCCCAGGTCTGGACTGTGGGGCCCGCCCGCCCCATGTCCTGACTGTGCAGCCCGCCCCATGTCCTGACTGTGGAGCCCGCCCGCCCCATGTCCTGACTGTGGGGCCCGCCCGCCCCATGTCCTGACCCGCCCCATGTCCTGGGGCCCACCCGCCCCATGTCCTGACTGTGGGGCCCGCCCGCCCCCCCCATGTCCTGACTGTGGGGCCCGCCCACCCCGTGTCCTGACTGTGGGACCCGCCCGCCCCGTGTCCTGACTGTGGGGCCCGCCCGCCCCGTGTCCTGACTGTGGGGCCCGCCCGCCCCGTGTCCTGACTGTGGGGCCCGCCCGCCCCGTGTCCTGACTGTGGGGCTCGCCCGCCCCGTGTTCTGACTGTGGGGCCCGTCAGTCACCGTGTCCTGACTGTGGGTCCCGTCCGCCCTGTGTCCTGACTGTGGGTCCCGCCCGCCCCGTGTCCTGACTGTGGGGCTCGCCCGCCCCGTGTCCAGACTGTGGGGCTCATGCGCCCCGTGTCCGGACTTTGGGGCCGCCTGCCCCGGGACTAGCCCCGTGTCCGGACTGTGAGGCCCATCCGCCCCGAGCCTGGACTGTGGGGCCCGTCCGCCTCGTGTCCGGACTGTGGGGCCCGTCCGCCCCGTGTCCAGACTGTGAGGCCCGTCCGCCCCGTGTCCGGACTGTGGGGCCCGTCCACCCCGTGTCCGGACTGTGGGGCCCGTCCACCTCGTGTCCGGACTGTGGGGCCCGTCCACCCCGTGTCCGGACTGTGGGTCGCCTGCCCCGGGTCTAGCCCCAGGTCTGGACTTTGGGGCATGTCCGCCCCATGTCAGGTCTGTGAGGCCCGTCCACCCCGTGTCTAGAATATGGGACCGCCTGCCCCGGGTCTAGCCTCAGGTCTGGACTGTGGGGCCGCCAGCCCCGGGTCTAGCCCCAGGTCTGGACTATGGGGCATGACCGCCCCGTGTCCGGACTGTGGGGCCCGTCCACCTCGTGTCTGGACTATGGGCCGCCTGCCCCGGGTCTAGCCCCAGGTCTGGACTGTGGGGCCCGCCCGCCCCGTGTCCTGACTGTGGGCGCCCGCCCCGCCCGCCCCATGTCCTGACTGTGCAGCCCGCCCGCCCCATGTTCTGACTGTGGAGCCCGCCCGCCCCATGTCCTGACTGTGGGGCCCGCCCGCCCCATGTCCTGACTGTGGGGCCCACCCGCCCGGGGCCCACCCGCCTGCCCCATGTCCTGACTGTGGGTCCCGCCCGCCCCGTGTCATGACTGTGGGGCCCGCCCGCCCCGTGTCCTGACTGTGGGGCCCGCCCGCCCCGTGTCCTGACTGTGGGGCCCGCCCGCCCCGTGTCCTGACTGTGGGTCCCGCCCGCCCCGTGTCCTGACTGTGGGGCTCGCCCGCCCCGTGTCCTGACTGTGGGGCCCGCCCTGTGTCCTGACTGTGGGGCCCGTCCGCCCTGTGTCCTGACTGTGGGTCCCGCCCGCCCCGTGTCCTGACTGTGGGGCTCGCCCGCCCCGTGTCCAGACTGTGGGGCTCATCCGCCCCGTGTCCGGACTTTGGGGCCGCCTGCCCCGGGACTAGCCCCGTGTCCGGACTGTGAGGCCCGTCCGCCCCGAGCCTGGAATGTGGGGCCCGTCCGCCCCGTGTCCGGACTGTGGGGCCCGTCCGCCCCGTGTCCGGACTGTGGGGCCCGTCCGCCCCGTGTCCGGACTGTGGGGCCCGTCCGCCCCGTGTCCGGACTGTGGGGCCCGTCCACCCCGTGTCCTGACTGTGGGGCCCGCCCGCCCCGTGTCCTGACTGTGGGGCTCGCCCGCCCCGTGTTCTGACTGTGGGGCCCGTCCGCCCTGTGTCCTGACTGTGGGTCCCGCCCGTCCCGTGTCCTGACTGTGTGTCCCGCCCGTCCTGTGTCCTGACTGTGGGGCTCGCCCGCCCCGTGTCCAGACTGTGGGGCTCATCCGCCCCGTGTCCGGACTTTGGGGCCGCCTGCCCCGGGACTAGGCCCGTGTCCGGACTGTGAGGCCCATCCGCCCCGAGCCTGGACTGTGGGGCCCGTCCGCCCCGTGTCCGGATTGTGGGGCCCGTCCGCCCCGTGTCCGGACTGTGAGGCCCGTCCGCCCCGTGTCCGGACTGTGGGGCCCGTCCACCCCGTGTCCGGACTGTGGGGCCCGTCCACCTCGTGTCCGGACTGTGGGGCCCGTCCACCCCGTGTCCGGACTGTGGGTCGCCTGCCCCGGGTCTAGCCCCAGGTCTGGACTGTGGGGCATGTCCGCCCCATGTCAGGTCTGTGAGGCCCGTCCACCCCGTGTCTAGAATATGGGACCGCCTGCCCCGGGTCTAGCCTCAGGTCTGGACTGTGGGGCCGCCAGCCCCGGGTCTAGCCCCAGGTCTGGACTATGGGGCATGCCCGCCCCGTGTCCGGACTGTGGGGCCCGTCCACCTCGTGTCTGGACTATGGGCCGCCTGCCCCGGGTCTAGCCCCAGGTCTGGACTGTGGGGCCCGCCCGCCCCGTGTCCTGACTGTGGGGCCCGCCCGCCCCGCCCGCCCCATGTCCTGACTGTGCAGCCCGCCCGCCCCATGTTCTGACTGTGGAGCCCGCCCGCCCCATGTCCTGACTGTGGGGCCCGCCCGCCCCGCCCGCCCTCCCCGCCCACCCCATGTCCTGACTGTGCAGCCCGCCCGCCCCATGTCCCGACTGTGGAGCCCGCCCGCCCCATGTCCTGACTGTGGGGCCCGCCCGCCCCATGTCCTGACTGTGGGGCCCGCCCCATGTCCTGACTGTGGGGCCCGCCCGCCCCATGTCCTGACTGTGGGGCCCGCCCGCCCCGTGTCCTGACTGTGGGGCCCGCCCGCCCCGTGTCCTGACTGTGGGTCCCGCCCGCCCCGTGTCCTGACTGTGGGGCTCGCCCGCCCCGTGTCCTGACTGTGGGGCCCGCCCTGTGTCCTGACTGTGGGGCCCGTCCGCCCTGTGTCCTGACTGTGGGGCCGGTCCACCCCGTGTCCGGACTGTGGGGCCCGTCCACCCCGTGTCCGGACTGTGGGTCGCCTGCCCCGGGTCTAGCTCCAGGTCTGGACTGTGGGGCATGTCCGCCCTATGTCAGGTCTGTGAGGCCCGTCCACCCCGTGTCTAGAATATGGGACCGCCTGCCCCGGGTCTAGCCTCAGGTCTGGACTGTGGGGCCGCCTGCCCCGGGTCTAGCCCCAGGTCTGGACTATGGGGCATGCCCGCCCCGTGTCCGGACTGTGGGGCCTGTCCACCCCGTGTTTGGACTATGGGCCGCCTGCCCGGGGTCTAGCCCCAGGTCTGGACTGTGGGGCTCGCCCGCCCCATGTCCTGACTGTGCAGCCCGCCCCATGTCCTGACTGTGGAGCCCACCCGCCCCATGTCCTGACTGTGGGGCCCGCCCGCCCCATGTCCTGACTGTGGGGCCCGCCCGCCCCATGTCCTGACTGTGGGGCCCCCCCCCCATGTCCTGACTGTGGGGCCCGCCCGCCCCGTGTCTTGACTGTGGGACCCGCCCGCCCTGTGTCCTGACTGTGGGGCCCGCCCGCCCCGTGTCCTGACTGTGGGGCTCGCCCGCCCCGTGTTCTGACTGTGGGGCCCGTCTGCCCTGTGTCCTGACTGTGGGTCCGCCCGCCCCGTGTCCTGACTGTGGGGCTCGCCCGCCCCGTGTCCAGACTGTGGGGCTCATCCGCCCCGTGTCCGGACTTTGGGGCCGCCTGCCCCGGGACTAGCCCCGTGTCCGGACTGTGAGGCCCATCCGCCCCGAGCCTGGACTGTGGGGCCCGTCCGCCCCGTGTCCTGACTGTGGGGCCCGTCCGCCCCGTGTCCGGACTGTGAGGCCCGTCCGCCCCGTGTCCGGACTGTGGGGCCCGTCCACCCCGTGTCCGGACTGTGGGGCCCGTCCACCTCGTGTCCGGACTGTGGGGCCCGTCCACCCCGTGTCCGGACTGTGGGTCGCCTGCCCCGGGTCTAGCCCCAGGTCTGGACTGTGGGGCATGTCCGCCACATGTCAGGTCTGTGAGGCCCGTCCACCCTGTGTCTAGAATATGGGACCGACTGCCCCGGGTCTAGCCTCAGGGCTGGACTGTGGGGCCGCCAGCCCCGGGTCTAGCCCCAGGTCTGGACTATGGGGCATGCCCGCCCCGTGTCCGGACTGTGGGGCCCGTCCACCCCGTGTCTGGACTAGGGGCCGCCTGCCCCGAGTCTAGCCCCAGGTCTGGACTGTGGGGCCTGCCCCGTGTCCTGACTGTGGGGCCCGCCCGCCCCATGTCCTGACTGTGCAACCCGCCCGCCCCATGTTCTGACTGTGGAGCCCGCCCGCCCCATGTCCTGACTGTGGGGCCCGCCCGCCCCATGTCCTGACTGTGGGGCCCACCCGCCCGCCCCATGTCCTGACTGTGGGGCCCGCCCCGTGTCATGACTGTGGGGCTCGCCCGCCCCGTGTTCTGACTGTGGGGCCCGTCCGCCCTGTGTCCTGACTGTGGGTCCCGCCCGCCCCGTGTCCTGACTGTGGGGCTCGCCCGCCCCGTGTCCAGACTGTGGGGCTCATCCGCCCCGTGTCCGGACTTTGGGGCCGCCTGCCCCGGGACTAGCCCCGTGTCCGGATTGTGAGGCCCATCCGCCCCGAGCCTGGACTGTGGGGCCCGTCCGCCCCGTGTCCTGACTGTGGGGCCCGTCCGCCCCGTGTCCGGACTGTGAGGCCCGTCCGCCCCGTGTCCGGACTGTGGGGCCCGTCCATCCCGTGTCCGGACTGTGGGGCCCGTCCACCTCATGTCCGGACTGTGGGGCCCGTCCACCCCGTGTCCGGACTGTGGGTCGCCTGCCCTGGGTCTAGCCCCAGGTCTGGACTGTGGGGCATGTCCGCCCCATGTCAGGTCTGTGAGGCCCGTCCACCCCGTGTCTAGAATATGGGACCGACTGCCCCGGGTCTAACCTCAGGTCTGGACTGTGGGGCCGCCAGCCCCGGGTCTAGCCCCAGGTCTGGACTATGGGGCATGCCCGCCCCGTGTCCGGACTGTGGGGCCCGTCCACCCCGTGACTGGACTAGGGGCCGCCTGCCCCGAGTCTAGCCCCAGGTCTGAACTGTGGGGCCCGCCCCGTGTCCTGACTGTGGGGCCCGTCCGCCCCGCCCGCCCGCCTCGCCCGCCCCATGTCCTGACTGTGCTGCCCGCCCGCCCCATGTCCTGACTGTGGAGCCCGCCCGCCCCATGTCCTGACTGTGGGGCTCGCCCACCCCATGTCCTGACTGGGGCCCGCCCGCCCCATGTCCTGACTGTGGGGCCCGCCCCCCCGGGCCCGCCCCCCCATCTCATGACTGTGGGGCCCGCCCGCCCCATGTCCTGACTGTGGGGCCCGCCCGCCCCGTGTCCTGACTGTGGGGCCCGCCCGCCCCATGTCCTGACTGTGGGGCCCGTCCGCGACACGGGGCTCGCCCACCCCATGTCCTGACTGGGGCCCGCCCGCCCCATGTCCTGACTGTGGGGCCCGCCCTGTGTCCTGACTGTGGGGCCCGTCCGCCCTGTGTCCTGACTGTGGGTCCCGCCCGCCCCGTGTCCTGACTGTGGGGCTTGCCCGCCCCGTGTCCAGACTGTGGGGCTCATCTGCCCCGTGTCCGGACTTTGGGGCCGCCTGCCCTGGGACTAGCCCCGTGTCCGGACTGTGAGGCCCGTCCGCCCCGAGCCTGGACTGTGTGGCCCGTCCGCCCCGTGTCCGGACTGTGGGGCCCGTCCGCCCCGTGTCCGGACTGTGGGGCCCGTCCGCCCCGTGTCCGGACTGTGGGGCCCGTCCGCCCCGTGTCCGGACTGTGGGGCCCGTCCGCCCCGTGTCCGGACTGTGGGGCCCGTCCGCCCCGTGTCCGGACTGTGAGGCCCGTCCGCCCCGTGTCCGGACTGTGGGGCCCGTCCACCCCGTGTCCGGACTGTGGGGCCCGTCCACCCCGTGTCCGGACTGTGGGGCCCGTCCACCCCGTGTCCGGACTGTGGGGCCCGTCCACCCCGTGTCCGGACTGTGGGTCGCCTGCCCCGGGTCTAGCCCCAGGTCTGGACTGTGGGGCATGTCCGCCCCATGTCAGGTCTGTGAAGCCCGTCCACCCCGTGTCTAGAATATGGGACCGCCTGCCCCGGGTCTAGCCTCAGGTCTGGACTGTGGGGCCGCCAGACCCGGGTCTAGCCCCAGGTCTGGACTATGGGGCATGCCCGCCCCGTGTCCGGACTGTGGGGCCCGTCCACCCCGTGTCTGGACTATGGGCCGCCTGCCCCGAGTCTAGCCCCAGGTCTGGACTGTGGGGCCTGCCCCGTGTCCTGACTGTGGGGCCCGCCCCGCCCGCCCCATGTCCTGACTGTGCAGCCCGCCCGCCCCATGTCCTGACTGTGGAGCCCGCCCGCCCCATGTCCTGACTGTGGGGCCCGCCCGCCCCGTGTCCTGACTGTGGGGCCCGCCCCATGTCCTGACTGTGGGGCCCGCCCGCCCCATGTCCTGACTGTGGGGCCCGCCCGCCCCGTGTCCTGACTGTGGGGCCCGCCCGCCCCGTGTCCTGACTGTGGGTCCCGCCCGCCCCGTGTCCTGACTGTGGGGCTCGCCCGCCCCGTGTCCTGACTGTGGGGCTCGCCCGCCCTGTGTCCAGACTGTGGGGCTCATCCGCCCCGTGTCCGGACTTTGGGGCCGCCTGCCCCGGGACTAGGCCCGTGTCCGGACTGTGAGGCCCATCCGCCCCGAGCCTGGACTGTGGGGCCCGTCCGCCCCGTGTCCGGATTGTGGGGCCCGTCCGCCCCGTGTCCGGACTGTGAGGCCCGTCCGCCCCGTGTCCGGACTGTGGGGCCCGTCCACCCCGTGTCCGGACTGTGGGGCCCGTCCACCTCGTGTCCGGACTGTGGGGCCCGTCCACCCCGTGTCCGGACTGTGGGTCGCCTGCCCCGGGTCTAGCCCCAGGTCTGGACTGTGGGGCATGTCCGCCCCATGTCAGATCTGTGAGGCCCGTCCACCCCGTGTCTAGAATATGGGACCGCCTGCCCCGGGTCTAGCCTCAGGTCTGGACTGTGGGGCCGCCAGCCCCGGGTCTAGCCCCAGGTCTGGACTATGGGGCATGCCCGCCCCGTGTCCGGACTGTGGGGCCCGTCCACCTCGTGTCTGGACTATAGGCCGCCTGCCCCGGGTCTAGCCCCAGGTCTGGACTGTGGGGCCCGCCCGCCCCGCCCGCCCCGTGTCCTAACTGTGGGGCCCGCCCGCCCCGCCCGCCCCATGTCCTGACTGTGCAGCCCGCCCGCCCCATGTTCTGACTGTGGAGCCCGCCCGCCCCTGCACTATGGGCCGCCTGCCCCGGGTCTAGCCCCAGGTCTGGACTGTGGGGCCCGCCCGCCCCGTGTCCTGACTGTGGGGCCCGCCCGCCCCATGTCCTGACTGTGCAGCCCGCCCGCCCCATGTTCTGACTGTGGAGCCCGCCCGCCCCATGTCCTGACTGTGGGGCAAGCCCGCCCCATGTCCTGACTGTGGGGCCCACCCGCCCGCCCCATGTCCTGACTGTGGGGCCCGCCCCGTGTCATGACTGTGGGGCCCGCCCCGTGTCATGACTGTGGGGCCCGCCCGCCCCGTGTCCTGACTGTGGGGCCCGCCCGCCCCGTGTCCTGACTGTGGGTCCCGCCCGCCCCGTGTCCTGACTGTGGGGCTCGCCTGCCCCGTGTCCTGACTGTGGGGCCCGCCCTGTGTCCTGACTGTGGGGCCCGTCCGCCCTGTGTCCTGACTGTGGGTCCCGCCCGCCCCGTGTCCTGACTGTGGGTCCCGCCCGCCCCGTGTCCTGACTGTGGGGCTCGCCCGCCCCGTGTCCAGACTGTGGGGCTCATCCGCCCCGTGTCCGGACTTTGGGGCCGCCTGCCCCGGGACTAGCCCCGTGTCCGGACTGTGAGGCCCGTCCGCCCCGAGCCTGGACTGTGGGGCCCGTCCGCCCCGTGTCCGGACTGTGGGGCCCGTCCGCCCCGTGTCCGGACTGTGGGGCCCGTCCGCCCCATGTCCGGACTGTGGGGCCCGTCCGCCCCGTGTCCGGACTGTGGGGCCCGTCCGCCCCGTGTCCGGACTGTGGGGCCCGTCCACCCCGTGTCCGGACTGTGGGGCCCGTCCACCTCGTGTCCGGACTGTTGGGCCCGTCCACCCCGTGTCCGGACAGTGGGGCCCGTCCACCCCGTGTCCGGACTGTGGGGCCCGTCCACCCCGTGTCCGGACTGTGGGGCCCGTCCACCCCGTGTCCGGACTGTTGGGACCGTCCACCCCGTGTCCGGACAGTGGGGCCCGTCCACCCCGTGTCCGGACTGTGGGGCCCGTCCACCCCGTGTCCGGACTGTGGGTCGCCTGCCCCGGGTCTAGCCCCAGGTCTGGACTGTGGGGCATGTCCGCCCCATGTCAGGTCTGTGAGGCCCGTCCACCCCGTGTCTAGAATATGGGACCGCCTGCCCGGGTCTAGCCTCAGGTCTGGACTGTGGGGCCGCCTGCCTCGGGTCTAACCCCAGATCTGGACTATGGGGCATGCCCGCCCCGTGTCCGGACTGTGGGGCCCGTCCACCCCGTGTCTGGACTATGGGCCGCCTGCCCCGGGTCTAGCCCCAGGTCTGTACTGTGGGCGTGGGCGGGGCCCGCCCGGGGCCCGCCCGCCCCGTGTCCTGACTGTGGAGCCCGCCCGCCCCGTGTCCTGACTGTGGAGCCCGCCCGCCCCGTGTCCTGACTGTGGGGCACGCCCGCCCCGTGTCCTGACTGTGGGGCTTGCCCGCCCCGTGTCCTGACTGTGGGGCCCATCCGCCCTGTGTCCTGACTGTGGGTCCTGCCCGCCCCATGTCCTGACTGTGGGGCTCGCCCGCCCCGTGTCCAGACTGTGGGGCTCATCTTCCCCGTGTCCGGACTTTGGGGCCGCCTGCCCCGGGACTAGTCCCGTGTCCGGACTGTGAGGCCCGTCCGCCCCGAGCCTGGACTGTGGGGCCCGACCGCCCCGTGTCCGGACTGTGGGACCCGCCCGCCCCGTGTCCTGACTGTGGGGCCCGCCCGCCCCGTGTCCTGACTGTGGGGCCCGCCGGCCCCGTGTCCTGACTGTGGGGCCCGCCCGCCCCGTGTCCTGACTGTGGGGCTCGCCCGCCCCGTGTTCTGACTGTGGGGCCCGTCCGCCCTGTGTCCTGACTGTGGGTCCCGCCCGCCCCGTGTCCTGACTGTGGGGCTCGCCCGCCCCGTGTCCAGACTGTGGGGCTCATCCGCCCCGTGTCCGGACTTTGGGGCCGCCTGCCCCGGGACTAGGCCCGTGTCCGGACTGTGAGGCCCATCCGCCCCGAGCCTGGACTGTGGGGCCCGTCCGCCCCCTGTCCGGACTGTGGGGCCCGTCTGCCCCGTGTCCGGACTGTGGGGCCCGTCCGCCCCGTGTCCGGACTGTTGGGCCCGTCCACCCCGTGTCCGGACAGTGGGGCCCGTCCACCCCGTGTCCGGACTGTGGGGCCCGTCCACCCCGTGTCCGGACTGTTGGGACCGTCCACCCCGTGTCCGGACAGTGGGGCCCGTCCACCCCGTGTCCGGACTGTGGGGCCCGTCCACCCCGTGTCCGGACTGTGGGTCGCCTGCCCCGGGTCTAGCCCCAGGTCTGGACTGTGGGGCATGTCCGCCCCATGTCAGGTCTGTGAGGCCCGTCCACCCCGTGTCTAGAATATGGGACCGCCTGCCCGGGTCTAGCCTCAGGTCTGGACTGTGGGGCCGCCTGCCTCGGGTCTAACCCCAGATCTGGACTATGGGGCATGCCCGCCCCGTGTCCGGACTGTGGGGCCCGTCCACCCCGTGTCTGGACTATGGGCCGCCTGCCCCGGGTCTAGCCCCAGGTCTGTACTGTGGGCGTGGGCGGGGCCCGCCCGGGGCCCGCCCGCCCCGTGTCCTGACTGTGGAGCCCGCCCGCCCCGTGTCCTGACTGTGGGGCACGCCCGCCCCGTGTCCTGACTGTGGGGCTTGCCCGCCCCGTGTCCTGACTGTGGGGCCCATCCGCCCTGTGTCCTGACTGTGGGTCCTGCCCGCCCCATGTCCTGACTGTGGGGCTCGCCCGCCCCGTGTCCAGACTGTGGGGCTCATCTTCCCCGTGTCCGGACTTTGGGGCCGCCTGCCCCGGGACTAGTCCCGTGTCCGGACTGTGAGGCCCGTCCGCCCCGAGCCTGGACTGTGGGGCCCGACCGCCCCGTGTCCGGACTGTGGGACCCGCCCGCCCCGTGTCCTGACTGTGGGGCCCGCCCGCCCCGTGTCCTGACTGTGGGGCCCGCCGGCCCCGTGTCCTGACTGTGGGGCCCGCCCGCCCCGTGTCCTGACTGTGGGGCTCGCCCGCCCCGTGTTCTGACTGTGGGGCCCGTCCGCCCTGTGTCCTGACTGTGGGTCCCGCCCGCCCCGTGTCCTGACTGTGGGGCTCGCCCGCCCCGTGTCCAGACTGTGGGGCTCATCCGCCCCGTGTCCGGACTTTGGGGCCGCCTGCCCCGGGACTAGGCCCGTGTCCGGACTGTGAGGCCCATCCGCCCCGAGCCTGGACTGTGGGGCCCGTCCGCCCCCTGTCCGGACTGTGGGGCCCGTCCGCCCCGTGTCCGGACTGTGAGGCCCGTCCGCCCCGTGTCCGGACTGTGGGGCCCGTCCACCCCGTGTCCAGACTGTGGGGCCCGTCCACCTCGTGTCCGGACTGTGGGGCCCGTCCACCCCGTGTCCGGACTGTGGGTCGCCTGCCCCGGGTCTAGCCCCAGGTCTGGACTGTGGGGCATGTCCGCCCCATGTCAGGTCTGTGAGGCCCGTCTACCCCGTGTCTAGAATATGGGACCGCCTGCCCCGGGTCTAGCCTCAGGTCTGGACTGTGGGGCCGCCAGCCCCGGGTCTAGCCCCAGGTCTGGACTATGGGGCATGCCCGCCCCGTGTCCGGACTGTGGGGCCCGTCCACCCCGTGTCTGGACTATGGGCCGCCTGCCCCGAGTCTAGCCCCAGGTCTGGACTGTGGGGCCTGCCCCGTGTCCTGACTGTGGGGCCCGACCCGCCCGCCCCATGTCCTGACTGTGCAGCCCGCCCGCCCCATGTCCTGACTGTGGAGCCCGCCCGCCCCATGTCCTGACTGTGGGGCCCGCCCGCCCCATGTCCTGACTGTGGGGCCCGCCCCATGTCCTGACTGTGGGGCCCGCCCGCCCCATGTCCTGACTGTGGGGCCCGCCCGCCCCGTGTCCTGACTGTGGGGCCCGCCCGCCCCGTGTCCTGACTGTGGGTCCCGCCCGCCCCGTGTCCTGACTGTGGGGCTCGCCCGCCCCGTGTCCTGACTGTGGGGCTCGCCCGCCCTGTGTCCAGACTGTGGGGCTCATCCGCCCCGTGTCCGGACTTTGGGGCCGCCTGCCCCGGGACTAGGCCCGTGTCCGGACTGTGAGGCCCATCCGCCCCGAGCCTGGACTGTGGGGCCCGTCCGCCCCGTGTCCGGATTGTGGGGCCCGTCCGCCCCGTGTCCGGACTGTGAGGCCCGTCCGCCCCGTGTCCGGACTGTGGGGCCCGTCCACCCCGTGTCCGGACTGTGGGGCCCGTCCACCTCGTGTCCGGACTGTGGGGCCCGTCCACCCCGTGTCCGGACTGTGGGTCGCCTGCCCCGGGTCTAGCCCCAGGTCTGGACTGTGGGGCATGTCCGCCCCATGTCAGGTCTGTGAGGCCCGTCCACCCCGTGTCTAGAATATGGGACCGCCTGCCCCGGGTCTAGCCTCAGGTCTGGACTGTGGGGCCGCCAGCCCCGGGTCTAGCCCCAGGTCTGGACTATGGGGCATGCCCGCCCCGTGTCCGGACTGTGGGGCCCGTCCACCTCGTGTCTGGACTATAGGCCGCCTGCCCCGGGTCTAGCCCCAGGTCTGGACTGTGGGGCCCGCCCGCCCCATGTCCTGACTGTGCAGCCCGCCCGCCCCATGTTCTGACTGTGGAGCCCGCCCGCCCCTGGACTATGGGCCGCCTGCCCCGGGTCTAGCCCCAGGTCTGGACTGTGGGGCCCGCCCGCCCCATGTCCTGACTGTGCAGCCCGCCCGCCCCATGTTCTGACTGTGGAGCCCGCCCGCCCCATGTCCTGACTGTGGGGCCCGCCCGCCCCATGTCCTGACTGTGGGGCCCACCCGCCCGCCCCATGTCCTGACTGTGGGGCCCGCCCCGTGTCATGACTGTGGGGCCCGCCCGCCCCGTGTCCTGACTGTGGGGCCCGCCCGCCCCGTGTCCTGACTGTGGGGCCCGCCCGCCCCGTGTCCTGACTGTGGGTCCCGCCCGCCCCGTGTCCTGACTGTGGGGCTCGCCCGCCCCGTGTCCTGACTGTGGGGCCCGCCCTGTGTCCTGACTGTGGGGCCCGTCCGCCCTGTGTCCTGACTGTGGGTCCCGCCCGCCCCGTGTCCTGACTGTGGGGCTCGCCCGCCCCGTGTCCAGACTGTGGGGCTCATCCGCCCCGTGTCCGGACTTTGGGGCCGCCTGCCCCGGGACTAGCCCCGTGTCCGGACTGTGAGGCCCGTCCGCCCCGAGCCTGGACTGTGGGGCCCGTCCGCCCCGTGTCCGGACTGTGGGGCCCGTCCGCCCCGTGTCCGGACTGTGGGGCCCGTCCGCCCCGTGTCCGGACTGTGGGGCCCGTCCGCCCCGTGTCCGGACTGTGGGGCCCGTCCGCCCCGTGTCCGGACTGTGGGGCCCGTCCGCCCCGTGTCCGGACTGTGGGGCCCGTCCACCCCGTGTCAGGACTGTGGGGCCCGTCCACCCCGTGTCCGGACTGTTGGGCCCGTCCACCCCGTGTCCGGACAGTGGGGCCCGTCCACCCCGTGTCCGGACTGTGGGGCCCGTCCACCCCGTGTCCGGACTGTTGGGACCGTCCACCCCGTGTCCGGACAGTGGGGCCCGTCCACCCCGTGTCCGGACTGTGGGGCCCGTCCACCCCGTGTCCGGACTGTGGGTCGCCTGCCCCGGGTCTAGCCCCAGGTCTGGACTGTGGGGCATGTCCGCCCCATGTCAGGTCTGTGAGGCCCGTCCACCCCGTGTCTAGAATATGGGACCGCCTGCCCCGGGTCTAGCCTCAGGTCTGGACTGTGGGGCCGCCTGCCTCGGGTCTAGCCCCAGGTCTGGACTATGGGGCATGCCCGCCCCGTGTCCGGACTGTGGGGCCCGTCCACCCCGTGTCTGGACTATGGGCCGCCTGCCCCGGGTCTAGCCCCAGGTCTGTACTGTGGGCGTGGGCGGGGCCCGCCCGGGGCCCGCCCGCCCCGTGTCCTGACTGTGGAGCCCGCCCGCCCCGTGTCCTGACTGTGGAGCCCGCCCGCCCCGTGTCCTGACTGTGGGGCACGCCCGCCCCGTGTCCTGACTGTGGGGCTTGCCCGCCCCGTGTCCTGACTGTGGGGCCCATCCGCCCTGTGTCCTGACTGTGGGTCCTGCCCGCCCCATGTCCTGACTGTGGGGCTCGCCCGCCCCGTGTCCAGACTGTGGGGCTCATCTTCCCCGTGTCCGGACTTTGGGGCCGCCTGCCCCGGGACTAGTCCCGTGTCCGGACTGTGAGGCCCGTCCGCCCCGAGCCTGGACTGTGGGGCCCGTCCGCCCCGTGTCCGGACTGTGGGACCCGCCCGCCCCGTGTCCTGACTGTGGGGCCCGCCCGCCCCGTGTCCTGACTGTGGGGCCCGCCCGCCCCGTGTCCTGACTGTGGGGCCCGCCCGCCCCGTGTCCTGACTGTGGGGCTCGCCCGCCCCGTGTTCTGACTGTGGGGCCCGTCCGCCCTGTGTCCTGACTGTGGGTCCCGCCCGCCCCGTGTCCTGACTGTGGGGCTCGCCCGCCCCGTGTCCAGACTGTGTGGCTCATCCGCCCCGTGTCCGGACTTTGGGGCCGCCTGCCCCGGGACTAGGCCCGTGTCCGGACTGTGAGGCCCATCCGCCCCGAGCCTGGACTGTGGGGCCCGTCCGCCCCCTGTCCGGACTGTGGGGCCCGTCCGCCCCGTGTCCGGACTGTGAGGCCCGTCCGCCCCGTGTCCGGACTGTGGGGCCCGTCCACCCCGTGTCCGGACTGTGGGGCCCGTCCACCTCGTGTCCGGACTGTGGGGCCCGTCCACCCCGTGTCCGGACTGTGGGTCGCCTGCCCCGGGTCTAGCCCCAGGTCTGGACTGTGGGGCATGTCCGCCCCATGTCAGGTCTGTGAGGCCCGTCTACCCCGTGTCTAGAATATGGGACCGCCTGCCCCGGGTCTAGCCTCAGGTCTGGACTGTGGGGCCGCCAGCCCCGGGTCTAGCCCCAGGTCTGGACTATGGGGCATGCCCGCCCCGTGTCCGGACTGTGGGGCCCGTCCACCCCGTGTCTGGACTATGGGCCGCCTGCCCGGGGTCTAGCCCCAGGTCTGGACTGTGGGGCCCGCCCGCCCCGTGTCCTGACTGCCGCCCCATGTCCTGACTGTGCAGCCCGCCCCATGTCCTGACTGTGGAGCCCGCCCGCCCCATGTCCTGACTGTGGGGCCCGCCCGCCCCATGTCCTGACTGTGGGGCCCGCCCGCCCCATGTCCTGACTGTGGGGCCCGCCCGCCCCATGTCCTGACTGTGGGGCCCGCCCGGGGCCCGCCCGCCCCATGTCCTGACTGTGGGGCCCGCCCGCCCCATGTCCTGACTGTGGGGCCCGCCCGGGGCCCGCCCGCCCCATGTCCTGACTGTGGGGCCCGCCCGCCCCGTGTCCTGACTGTGGGGCTCGCCCGCCCCGTGTTCTGACTGTGGGGCCCGTCCGCCCTGTGTCCTGACTGTGGGTCCCGCCCGTCCCGTGTCCTGACTGTGGGGCTCGCCAGCCCCGTGTCCAGACTGTGGGGCTCATCCGCCCCGTGTCCGGACTTTGGGGCCGCCTGCCCCGGGACTAGGCCCGTGTCCGGACTGTGAGGCCCATCCGCCCCGAGCCTGGACTGTGGGGCCCGTCCGCACCGTGTCCGGACTGTGGGGCCCGTCCGCCCCGTGTCCGGACTGTGAGGTCCGTCCGCCCCGTGTCCGGACTGTGGGGCCCTTCCACCTCGTGTCCGGACTGTGGGGCCCGTCCACCCCGTGTCCGGACTGTGGGTCGCCTGCCCCGGGTCTAGCCCCAGGTCTGGACTGTGGGGCATGTCCGCCCCATGTCAGGTCTGTGAGGCCCGTCCACCCCGTGTCTTGAATATGGGACCGCCTGCCCCGGGTCTAGCCTCAGGTCTGGACTGTGGGGCCGCCAGCCCCGGGTCTAGCCCCAGGTCTGGACTATGGGTCATGCCCGCCCCGTGTCCGGACTGTGGGGCCCGTCCACCTCGTGTCTGGACTATGGGCCGCCTGCCCCGGGTCTAGCCCCAGGTCTGGACTGTGGGGCCCGCCCGCCCCGTGTCCTGACTGTGGGGCCCGCCCGCCCGCCCCGCCCGCCCCATGTCCTGACTGTGCAGCCCGCCCGCCCCATGTTCTGACTGTGGAGCCCGCCCGCCCCATGTCCTGACTGTGGGGCCCGCCCGCCCCATGTCCTGACTGTGGGGCCCACCCGCCCGCCCCATGTCCTGACTGTGGGGCCCGCCCGCCCCGTGTCATGACTGTGGGGCCCGCCCGCCCCGTGTCCTGACTGTGGGGCCCGCCCGCCCCGTGTCCTGACTGTGGGGCCCGCCCGCCCCGTGTCCTGACTGTGGGTCCCGCCCGCCCCCTGTCCTGACTGTGGGGCTCGCCCGCCCCGTGTCCTGACTGTGGGGCCCGCCCTGTATCCTGACTGTGGGGCCCGTCCGCCCTGTGTCCTGACTGTGGGTCCCGCCCGCCCCGTGTCCTGACTGTGGGGCTCGCCCGCCCCGTGTCCAGACTGTGGAGCCCGCCCGCCCCGTGTCCTGACTGTGGAGCCCGCCCGCCCCGTGTCCTGACTGTGGGGCCCGCCCGCCCCGTGTCCTGACTGTGGGGCTTGCCCGCCCCGTGTCCTGACTGTGGGGCCCGTCCGCCCTGTGTCCTGACTGTGGGGCCCGTCCGCCCTGTGTCCTGACTGTGGGTCCTGCCTGCCCCATGTCCTGACTGTGGGGCTCGCCCGCCCCGTGTCCAGACTGTGGGGCTCTTCCGCCCCGTGTCCGGACTTTGGGGCCGCCTGCCCCGGGACTAGTCCCGTGTCCGGACTGTGAGGCCCGTCCGCCCCGTGTCCGGACTGTGGGGCCCGTCCGCCCCGTGTCCGGACTGTGGGGCCCGTCCGCCCCGTGTCCGGACTGTGAGGCCCGTCCACCCCGTGTCCGGACTGTGGGGCACGTGCACCCAGTGTCCGGACTGTGGGGCCCGTCCACCCCGTGTCCGGACTGTGGGGCCCGTCCAACCCGTGTCCGGACTGTGGGGCCCGTCCACCCCGTGTCCGGACTGTGGGGCCCGTCCACCCCGTGTCCGGACTGTGGGGCCCGTCCACCCCGTGTCCGGACTGTGGGTCGCCTGCCCCGGGTCTAGCCCCAGGTCTGGATTCTGGGGCATGTCCGCCCCATGTCAGGTCTGTGAGGCCCGTCCACCCCGTGTCTAGAATATGGGACCGCCTGCCCCGGGTCTAGCCTCAGGTCTGGACTGTGGGGCCGCCTGCCCCGGTTCTAGCCCCAGGTCTGGACTATGGGGCATGCCCGCCCCGTGTCCGGACTGTGGGGCCCGTCCACCCCGTGTCTGGACTATGGGCCGCCTGCCCCGGGTCTAGCCCCAGGTCTGGACTGTGGGGCCTGCCCACCCCGTGTCCGGACTGTGGGGCCCGTCCAACCCGTGTCCGGACTGTGGGGCCCGTCCACCCCGTGTCCGGACTGTGGGGCCCGTCCACCCCGTGTCCGGACTGTGGGTCGCCTGCCCCGGGTCTAGCCCCAGGTCTGGACTGTGGGGCATGCCCGCCCCATGTCAGGTCTGTGAGGCCCGTCCACCCCGTGTCTAGAATATGGGACCGCCTGCCCCGGGTCTAGCCTCAGGTCTGGACTGTGGGGCCGCCTGCCCCGGGTCTAGCCCCAGGTCTGGACTATGGGGCATGCCCGCCCCGTGTCCGGACTGTGGGGCCCGTCCACCCCGTGTCTGGACTATGGGCCGCCTGCCCCGGGTCTAGCCCCAGGTCTGGACTGTGGGGCCCGCCCGCCCCGTGTCCTGACTGTGGGGCCCGCCCGCCCCATGTCCTGACTGTGCAGCCCGCCCGCCCCATGTCCTGACTGTGGGGCCCGCCCGCCCCATGTCCTGACTGTGGGGCCCGCCCCCCCCATGTCCTGACTGTGGGGCCCGCCCGCCCCGTGTCCTGACTGTGGGGCCCGCCCGCCCCGTGTCCTGACTGTGGGTCCCGCCCGCCCCGTGTCCTGACTTTGGGGCTCGCCCGCCCCGTGTCCTGACTGTGGGGCCCGTCCGCCCCGTGTCCTGACTGTGGGTCCCGCCCGCCCCGTGTCCTGACTGTGGGGCTCACCCGCCCCGTGTCCGGACTTTGGGGCCGCCTGCCCCGGGACTAGCCCCGTGTCCGGACTGTGAGGCCCGTCCGCCCCGAGCCTGGACTGTGGGGCCCGTCCGGCCTGTGTCCGGATTGTGGGGCCCGTCCGCCCCGTGTCCGGACTGTGGGGCCCGTCCGCCCCGTGTCCGGACTGTGGGGCCCGTCCGCCCCGTGTCCGGACTGTGGGGCCCGTCCGCCCCGTGTCCGGACTGTGGGGCCCGTCCACCCCGTGTCCGGACTGTGGGTCGCCTGCCCCGGGTCTAGCCCCAGGTCTGGACTGTGGGGCATGTCCGCCCCATGTCAGGTCTGTGAGGCCCGTCCACCCCGTGTCTAGAATATGGGACCGCCTGCCCCGGGTCTAGCCTCAGGTCTGGACTGTGGGGCCGCCAGCCCCGGGTCTAGCCCCAGGTCGGGACTATGGGGTATGCCCGCCCCGTGTCCGGACTGTGGGGCCCGTCCACCCAGTGTCTGGACTATGGGCCGCCTGCCCCGGGTCTAGCCCCAGGTCTGGACTGTGGGGCCCGCCCGCCCCATGTCCTGACTGTGCAGCCCGCCCGCCCCATGTCCTGACTGTGGAGCCCGCCCGCCCCATGTCCTGACTGTGGGGCCCGCCCGCCCCATGTCCTGACTGTGGGGCTCGCCCCATGTCCTGACTGTGGGGCCCGTCCGCCCTGTGTCCTGACTGTGGGTCCCGCCCGCCCCGTGTCCTGACTGTGGGGCTCGCCCGCCCCGTGTCCGGACTTTGGGGCCGCCTGCCCCGGGACTAGCCCCGTGTCCGGACTGTGCAGCCCGCCCGCCCCATGTCCTGACTGTGGAGCCCGCCCGCCCCATGTCCTGACTGTGGGGCCCGCCCGCCCCATGTCCTGACTGTGGGGCCCGCCCCATGTCCTGACTGTGGGGCCCGTCCGCCCTGTGTCCTGACTGTGGGTCCCGCCCGCCCCGTGTCCAGACTGTGGGGCTCATCCGCCCCGTGTCCGGACTTTGGGGCCGCCTGCCCCGGGACTAGCCCCGTGTCCGGACTGTGAGGCCCGTCCGCCCCGAGCCTGGACTGTGGGGCCCGTCCGCCCCGTGTCCGGACTGTGGGGCCCGTCCGCCCCGTGTCCGGACTGTGGGGCCCGTCCGCCCCGTGTCCGGACTGTGGGGCCCGTCCGCCCCGTGTCCGGACTGTGGGGCCCGTCCACCCCGTGTCCGGACTGTGGGGCCCGTCCACCCCGTGTCCGGACTGTGGGGCCCGTCCACCCCGTGTCCGGACTGTGGGGCCCGTCCACCCCGTGTCCGGACTGTGGGGCCCGTCCACCCCGTGTCCGGACTGTGGGTCGCCTGCCCCTTGTCTAGCCCCAGGTCTGGACTGTGGGGCATGTCCGCCCCATGTCAGGTCTGTGAGGCCCGTCCACCCCGTGTCTAGAATATGGGACCGCCTGCCCCGGGTCTAGCCTCAGGTCTGGACTGTGGGGCCGCCAGCCCCGGGTCTAGCCCCAGGTCTGGACTATGGGGTATGCCCGCCCCGTGTCCGGACTGTGGGGCCCGCCCACCCCGTGTCTGGACTATGGGCCGCCTGCCCCGAGTCTAGCCCCAGGTCTGGACTGTGGGGCCCGCCCGCCCCGTGTCCTGACTGTGGGGCCCGCCCGCCCCATGTCCTGACTGTGGGGCCCGCCCGCCCCATGTCCTGACTGTGGGGCCCGCCCCATGTCCTGACTGTGGGGCCCGCCCGCCCCGTGTCCTGACTGTGGGGCCCGCCCACCCCGTGTCCTGACTGTGGGGCCCGCCCGCCCCGTGTCCTGACTGTGGGGCCCGCCCGCCCCGTGTCCTGACTGTGGGTCCCGCCCGCCCCGTGTCCTGACTGTGGGGCTCGCCCGCCCCGTGTCCTGACTGTGGGGCCCGCCCTGTGTCCTGACTGTGGGGCCCGTCCGCCCTGTGTCCTGACTGTGGGTCCCGCCCGCCCCGTGTCCTGACTGTGGGGCTCGCCCGCCCCGTGTCCAGACTTTGGGGCCGCCTGCCCCGGGACTAGCCCCGTGTCCGGACTGTGAGGCCCGTCCGCCCAGAGCCTGGACTGTGGGGCCCGTCCGCCCCGTGTCCGGATTGTGGGGCCCGTCCGCCCCGTGTCCGGACTGTGGGGCCCGTCCGCCCCGTGTCCGGACTGTGGGGCCCGTCCGCCCCGTGTCCGGACTGTGGGGCCCGTCCGCCCCGTGTCCGGACTGTGGGGCCCGTTCACCCCGTGTCCTGACTGTGGGGCCCGCCCGCCCCGTGTTCTGACTGTGGGGCTCGCCCGCCCCGTGTTCTGACTGTGGGGCTCGCCCGCCCCGAGTCCAGACTGTGGGGCCCATCCGCCCCGTGTCCGTACTTGGGGCCGCCTGCCCCGGGTCTAGCCCCAGGTCTGGACTGTGGGGCCACCTGCCCCAGGACTAGCCCTGTGTCTGGACTGTGGGGCATGCCCGCCCCGAGCCTGGACTGTGGGACATGCCCGCCCCGAGTGGGAAAGGGGAGCCTGTCTGCCCCGGGACTGGACGGTGGGGCCCGTCCGCCCTGAGCCTGGACTGTGGGGCCCGTCCGCCCCGAGCGTGGACTGTGGGGCCCGAGCGTGAACTGTGGGGCCTATCCACCCCGAGCCTGGACTGTGGGGCCCGTCCGCCCGAGCCTGGACTGTGGGGCCCCCCGCCCGCCCCGGGTCTGGACTGTGGGGCCGGCTGGCCCCGGGTCTAGCCCCGAGCCAGGACTGTGGGGCTGCCTGCCCCGGGACTAGCCCCGCATCCGGACTGTGGGGCCCCCTGCCCACCCCGTGTCCTGACTGTGGGGCCCCCCGCCCACTCCGTGTCCTGACTGTGGGGCCAGCCAGCCCCGTGTCCTGACTGTGGGGCCCATCGGCCCCGTGTCCGGCCTTTGCGGCCGCCTACCCCGGGTCTAGCTCCAGGTCTGGACAGTGGGGACCCACGCCTGCCCCGGGTCCGGACTGTGGGGCCCCCCACCCGCCCCGACTCCGGACTGTGGGGCCCCCCGTCCGCCCCGATCCTGGACTTTGGGGCCTGTTCACCCGAGCCTGGACCGTGCGGCCCGTCCTCCCCGAGCCTGGACCGTGGGACCCGTCCTCCCCGAGCCTGGACCGAGGGACCCGTCCTCCCCGAGCCTGGACCGAGGGGCCCGTCCGCCCCGAGCCTGGACTGTGGGGCCCGTCCGCCCCGAGCCTGGACTGTGGGGCCCGTCCAACCCGAGCCTGGAATGTGGGGCCCGTCCTCCCCGAGCCTGGACTGTGGGGCCCGTCCGCCCTGTGTCTGGATTGTTAGGCCGCCTGTCCCGGATCTAGCCTCGGGTCCGGACTGTGGGGCCCGCCCGCCCCGGGTCCGGACTGTGGGGCCCGCCCGCCCCGGGTCCGGACTGTGGGGCCCGCCCGCCCGCCCGCCCCGGGCTACTTTCAGTGGTATGTCAGCCGATTGTGGTTTGTAGGCTTGTTTTCTTTACTGTCTCAATGCTTCATTAACTAGCAATTCTGCTGATATTGGTAAGAATGACTTCCGGGTGATAACGGCTGATCCTATCAAACAACAAGGAGGTGCCTTAATAAAGTACAGTCCTGAGGGTAGCTGGTGAGGCCAACAAATTTCCAGTCCATCCCTCATACTTAGATGTTAAAGGCAGACCTGTTCAATATGCTATCCATGTCCCAGTTTGGCCTCTTGTTGGTAGGAGGTGTAAATGGTTGCTTTAAACAGAATGAAGCTATTTTAAGTCTGATGTCGGGAGTCTCAGAATGGACTGGTCGACATTTTACTTAGCAAAATATTTATGTCCCAGTTATCCTTCTAGTTGAAGTTGGTCATGGTTGTGATTAGTAGGGGAGTAACGACTGCGGTCGCAGCAAGTCACAAAGGCCCGGAGGATCAGGGGCCCGCCGACACCAGCAGAACCTTTAATTAGATGTGTGTCCTCCTACGCACATCCAGTTGAAGTGTATTGCTGTGGACATACCCATTGGGTCCTTTAGCGACAATGCATTCTGTTGGCCAATCATAGGCCAGCACATGACGGGGCGCATCGCAGTAACGTCATGCACTCCCGTCACAGGCCGAAGTCAGCTGCCTGCTTCACAACAGGACTTGCGGAGCGGGAGTGAAGGGAAGGTGGGTAGAGTATTTAAATATTTATTTTAAATAAGTTGCCATACTACTATATGTAGCATCGGCGTCTCTGCCCCCTGCTAGGCAGAGACGCCGTCCCATTCACCTCCTCGCTCCCCGCTCTGTGTTCACCAGCGCTCCTCTTCCTGTTGCCGGCGCGCGCAGCTCCCCGGGCACTGTGCTTAGGGCGCGCTCGCTCCCTCCCTCTTAAAGGGGCCGCGTGCGCCGTCCTAAGGAGTCCTCGGCCAATAGCCGAGGGTCCTCCCATATATAAGGCACCTCCTCCAAAATGGAGGTGCCCGAGCAAAAGTTGTTGCACAGTGTTTCTGACTTCTGCTTCAGCCCTCAGGTCCCGCTGCTAGCCTGACTACCAGTCTTGCCCACCAGCCTGTTACCTGCCGTGCCTGCCAGCCCGCTCACCTGGGAGCACTTGCCTGTTGCCTGCCTGGTACCTGCCGTGCCTGTCAGCCTGCTCACCTGGGAGCACTTGCCTGTGACCTGCCTGTTACCTGCCGTGCCTTCCTGGAGGCTCCTGCCGTCACTTGCCGTGACCACTTGCCAGCCCACCTAGAGACTCCTGCCGTCACTTGCCGTGACCACCTAGAGACTCCTGCCGTCACTTGCCGTGACCACCTGCCAGCCCACCTAGAGACTCCTGCTCGCCAGCCTGCCTGCTGTGCCTACCTGCTATTCCGGTCAGTCCCTGCCATCTGTACCGTGAAGGTCACCTGCTCCCTTACAAGGTCATCCCCAGAGTAGCACCTGGTCCCTCGGCTCGGTCCCTCCCTGGTCACGGAGTCGTTAACTGCCGTACGACCAGGGTCGGTCCGGGTTGATACTTAGTTACGCCCCTCTGGGTCCCTCCTTGCACCATAGCACAGAGGTTCTACCCCCCGGACCCGTAACACTATATATGACTATGAGGTGCTTTATACTACTATATATGACTACGGGGTGCATTATACTGCTATATGACTATGGGGTACATTATACTACTATATATGAATATGGGGTATACTATACTACTATATATGGCTATAAGGGTGCATTATACTGCTATATATGACTATGATGTACATTATACTGCTATATATGACTATGGGGGTACATTATACTGCTATATATGACTGAAGTGCAATATAGTGCTATATATGACTATAGGGTGCATTTTACTACTATTTATGACTATGGTGGTGCATTATACTACTATTTATGACTATGGAGGTGCATTACACTACTATATATGACTATGGGGGTTGTATTATACTACTACGGATGACTATTGGGGTTGTATTATACTACTACGGATGACTATAGGGGTGCATTATACTTCTGTATATGACTATGAAGGTGTATTATACTACTATATATGACTATGTGGGTGCATTATACTACTATATATGACTATGGGGGTGCATTATACTGATATGACAGTGGGGTGCGTTATACTACTATATATGACTATGGGGGTACATTATACTACTATAAATGACTATGGGGTGCTTTATACTACTATATATGACTATGGGGTGCTTTATACTACTATATATGACTATGGGGTGCTTTATACTACTGTATATGACTATGGGATGCTTTATACTAGTGTATATGACTATGGGGGTGCAGTATACTATTATATATGACTATGGGGGTACATTATACAACTATATATGACCAGGAGGTGCAATATACTGCTATATATGACTATGGGGTGCATTATACTACTATATAAACTATATGGGGGTACATTATACTGCCTTATATGACTATGGAGTGCATTATACTGCTTTATGTGACGATGGGGGTGCATTATACTTCTATGGATGACTATGAAGTGTATTATACTACTATATATGACTATGAGGATGCATTATACTACTGTACATGTCTATGGGGTGCATTATACTACTATATATGACTGGGGGTGCATTATACTGCTATATAGGACTATGGCTTGCATTATACTGCTATATATGACGATGGGGTGCATTATACTGCTATATATGACGATGGGGGTGCATTATACTGCTATATATGACTATGGAGGTGCATTATACTACTATATATGACTATGGGGTGCATTACACTACTTTATATGACTATGGAGGTACATTATATTACCATATATGACTATGGGGGTGAATTATACTACTGTACATGTCTATGGGGTGCATTATACTACTATATATGACTGGGGGTGCATTATACTGCTATATAGGACTATGGCTTGCATTATACTGCTATATATGACGATGAGGTGCATTATACTGCTATATATGACGATGGGGGTGCATTATACTGCTATATATGACTATGGAGGTGCATTATACTACTATATATGACTGGGGGTGCATTATACTGCTATATAGGACTATGGCTTGCATTATACTGCTATATATGACGATGAGGTGCATTATACTGCTATATATGACGATGGGGGTGCATTATACTGCTATATATGACTATGGAGGTGCATTATACTACTATATATGACTATGGGGTGCATTACACTACTTTATATGACTATGGAGGTACATTATATTACCATATATGACTATGGGGGTGAATTATACTGCTATATATTATGATGTGGTGCATTATACTACTATGTATGACTGTGGAGGTGCTTTATACTTTATTGAAAACTATGGGGTGCATTATACTACATGTATGACTAGGAGCTGTGCATTATACTTTATGGACGACTATGGGCTGTACAGTATATTATATAGAGGAGAATGGGATGCATTATACTATATGGAGGACTATGGGATGCATTCTACTATATGAAGGACTATGGGAAGTGCGTTATACTTAAGCTCTGGAGCCCCATGACTTGAATGTACACCCCTGGTGAGTATAATGGCTTAGATTTTTTTTATACAATAAAGAACAGCGGCAGAATGGGGGACATATTCGGGATATATATATTCAGACTCTAGTTACGCCACTGGTCATAAGACACATGAAATCATTGTAAGTTCAATTAATATTCGGGGTCTGGAGTCATAAATTGGACTGGTTGGCGTTTAAGTTGGTTAACCATTTAGTTTCCAGGTTATCCTTTAAGTTGGATTTGTAAGTTGGGTATGGCTGAGCTGAGCAAAACCAGTGTAAGTCCAGCTGCTCCTCCTGGTCCGGTGTCATAGGATGGACTGCTCAGCATTTAAGTTGATAAACATCTACATTTCAGTTTACTCTCCTTGTTGGAGGTGCAAGCTGGACATGGCTGCAATAAGCTGAATAAAACCACTGTAAGTCCAGTTAAGGCTCCTAGTTGGAAGAGATGGCCTTGTGGACACAAAGTGATTAAACTGTTAATGCCCCAATCTACCCTCCTGGTATGGAGTGGTAAGATGAGCTTGATGGTGTCATGTTGGACAGCACTACAGTGGAGAAAATAAGTATTTGATACACTGCCGATTTTGCAAGTTTTCCTACCTACAAAGAGCGTAGAGGTCTGTCATTTTTATCGTAGGTCACTTCATCTGTGAGAGACCAAATCTAAAAATCAGAAAATCACATTATATGATTTTTAAATAATTAAATTGCATTTTATTGCATGAAATAAGTATTTGATCACCTACCAACCAGCAAGAATTCTGGCTCTCACACACTTGTTAGTTTTTCTTTAAGAAGCCCTCCTACTCTGCACTCATTACCTGTATTAATTGCACTTGTTTGAACTTATTACCTGTATAAAAGACACAAGGCTGGGATGGGCTACAGGACAATAAGCAAGCAGCTTCACGAGACGCCAACAACTGTTGGCGCAATTATTAGAAAATGGAAGAAACACAAGATGACTAAGTCTTCCTCGGTCTGGGGCTCCATGCAAGATCTCGCCTCGTGGGGTAAGGATGATTCTGAGAAACGTCAGGAATCAGCCCAGAACTACATGGGAGGACCTGGTCAATGACCTAAATAGAGCTGGCACCACAGTCTCAAACATTACCATTAGTTACACACTACGCTATCATGGATTAAAATCCTGCAGGGCACACAAGGTCCAGTGCTCACCCCAGCACATATCCAGGCCTGTTTGAAGTTGCCAATAACCATCTGGATGATCCAGAGGAGGCATGGGAGAAGGTCATGTGGTCAGATGAGATCAAAATAGAACTTTTGGTGTCCACTCCACTCACCTTGATTGGAGGAAGAAGAAGGATGAGTACAACCCCAAGAACACTCTCCCAACCATGAAGCATGGCGGGGGAAACCTCATACTTCGGAGGTGCTTTTTTTTGCAAAGGGGACAGGACGACTGCAATGTATTGAAGGGAGGATGGATGGGGTCATGTATCTTCCTTCCCTCAGTAAGCACGTTGAAGATGGGTTGTGGTTGGGTCTTCCAGCATGACAATGATCCGAAACACACAGCCAGGGCAACCTAAGGCGTGGCTCGATAAGAAGCATTTCAAGGTCCTGTAGTGGTCTAGCCAGTCTCCAGACCTGATCCCAGTAGAAAAGCTTTGGAGGGAGCTGAAACTCAATATTGCCCAGCAACAGCCCCGAAACTTGAAAGATCTGGAGAAGATCCGTATGGAGGAGAGGGCCAAAATCCCTGCTTTATTATGTGCAAACCTGGTCAAGAACTACAGGAAACGTCTGACCTCTGTAATTGCAAACAAAGGTTTCTGTACCAAATATTAAGTTCTATTTTTCTATTGTATCAAATACTTATTTCATGCAATAAAATGCAAATGAATCATGTAATGTTAATCATATAATGTGATTTTTCTGGATTTTATTTTTAAACTCGGTCTCTCACAGGTGAAGTGACCTACGATAAAAATTACAGACCTCTACATTCATTGTAGGTGGGAAAACTTGCAAAATCGGCAGTGTATTAAATACTTCTTTTCCCCACCGTATACCAGTCTGCCCTCCTAATGGAAGTTGGATCTGGATTCGCCAGTGTGGGGCTGATAAACCATCAATATCCCAGTCTATCCTCCTAACTGGAGGAGCATGATGGACGTAGTTATACCGGTTCTAGTGAAAATATTCCAAGACCAGCATATCCTCTTGGTTGAAGTTGGAAAATGGACATATTAGAAATTAAGTCAGTGAAGCCATTATACCCAATAAGTATTTCAGGATTGAAGTCCTAAAATTGCTAGATTGAACTAAGTGGTGAGTTGGTTAAATATCCGGTCAATGCGCTTTTTGGGTGATTAAAACGGCAATTCTGCAATAAATCTACAAGGGGAGGAATTGATGGATGAGATAAAATGTCCACTTACCTGTCAGACTCCTGTAGCAAAGGAGTAACCTCTCCGCTAGTCAAGACGAATGCCTTCTCACTGCGTTTCTTCAGACGACTTAACGTTCCGCCCTATGGGACAAACCAAAAAAAAAAAAGATTGGTGAAGTCTGATTGAAATAAGGTATTAAATATTCTGGTTTCTGGATCCCCTTTGGCATTCTGGGATGCTCAATCTACACTTTATAGCAAAAAGTGGGGTAGATATTTTTGAACCATTAGGTGGTCATTGACACTGGAAGGGTTTCTTACTGTCCAGACCTTCGCCTTAGGGGGGCCTTACTTCAATGGAAAATATCAACAATATTGTGTTTGTGATCCAATTCTCTCGCATGCGAGATTCGGATCACAGGTGTGGACAAGATGGAGCATTTAATTTCTCCATCTTCTCAATTGTGTGAGTCAGCCGGCGTATATTGGACTGCACTCAGATGACATCTGAGTGCAGTCCGATGTTTTTCACGTATCCATAGACTTGTATGGGCGCATCGTCTGATATACTCTGCCAATTGCAGCATGCAGCAATTTTTTTCTCATGCCGACTTGGCATGAGAAAATAAACACTAGTTGGCACTGCCCCATAGTATAACATTGGAGTGAGTGCTATACTCATCCGAGTTATATGCCGGCTACTCAGCAGTGTCAGCCATCCCTAAAGGCATCACCTTGACAATCACAGCAATAAGCACATGACACAGACGTGTTGGCTCTGATTTTTTGGGGGGCAAAATGGTGCAGTGCTGAACTTCACCACAAACACCCCCAGCTACATGATGGGTAAACAGGACCCCAAGATTGTGTGAAGAGACGCTTACCTGGACCAGTCTCCTTCAAGCTGTCCGGGGTTAAAGACATAAAATGATTCCGGTTTAGAAATGTGCACATTCTATTTCATCTGTGATGTCATGGGATGTCGATGACGTCACGCGCCCGGTGATGTCATTAAAACTCTCACTGCTTTTTTATGGATCCAGTTTACAACATCAACAAAAAATTAATTCAATAAAAAGACAAAACCCCGACCTCATTTTATAATTCTATGAGGCACATTTAAAAGGAGCCTTTTATTTTATCTATATTACCTACTGCTCTATGTACTAAAATACCACTCAGGACCCCATACTGCCATTCCTGACCCCCAAACTACAACTCCAATGTCCCCCCGAATTCAACAGGAACAAAGGAGCTGACAACAGAGAATGATGGCATACGCTACTAAATTTCTGTTACAAAGTGCTGTAATTCTACCACGTCAATGGCAAAACGATCCAAAAATGGAGCCCCATAAAGATGTCCCAACTTGAGCCCCCCTATCTACATGCCTTACTAGAGTATAGGGGTGACATAGGGGGCGAGCTCCATTGTAGTCTGCCATAGTGGGGGGGCAGTGCAAAGAGCTGGAAGACCCCCAACAAATATGTATCATCACATTGTCATCCTCCTGCTATAGGGGGCATGGAAAACGCTGCTTCCCCAGCAATATAGCAGCTCATTGCTGGGGGTTTAGCTGCCATACTTGTTCATATCAGCAGATCATCAGTGACTCCTCATTTAGGTAAGGGGTGGTCCTGAAAATGTCTTATTACAGAGCGTTTCTGGCGATCCATGATAAATCCGGTGGATACGCTATAAGTATACCAAAGCTTAAAAGTAATGTGCCCCCTACCTGGACTCGTCCCCTTCCAGCTGTCAGATCCTAGTGACACAAGATGGCTCTGGTGCAGAGCTTCATACATTCTACTCCAGCTGTCATGTCTATGATGTCATGTGCATTGTGATGTCATCATGGCTCTCACTGTTATTTCACATTTACAACCACAAGAAAAAGTTGATATTAATTGTTTAAAAAAACAAAACTAAAAAACATTGTGGGTAATTGCAGCCTGTGATTATTTTACACACTATCATTAATATTTGGGGGGATTAGTCATGTCCTTCGCCTTCCCCTCCTGCACTGCACTTTATATGTTGTATATTATAATAATGGACAATCCACAAGCCCTGCTTGTAGAATATGTAATATATATACAGTACAGACCAAAAGTTTGGACATACCTTCTCATTTAAAGATTTTTCTGTATTTTCATGACTATGAAAATTGTACATTTACACTGAAGGCATCAAAACTATGAATTAACCCATGTGGAATTATATACTTAACAAAAAAGTGTGAAACAGCTGAAAATATGTCTTATATTCTAGGTTCTTCATAGTAGCCACCTTTTGCTTTGATGACTGCTTTGCACACTCTTGGCATTCTCTTGATGAGCTTCAAGAGGTAGTCACCGGAAATGGTTTTCACTTCACAGGTGTGCCCTGTCAGGTTTAATAAGTGGGATTTCTTGCCTTATAAATGGAGTTGGGAACATCAGTTGTGTTGTGCAGAAGCCTGGTGGATACACAGCTGATAGTCCTACTGAATAGACTGTTAGAATTTGTATTATGGCAAGAAAAAAGCAGCTAAGTAAAGAAAAACGAGTGGCCATCATTACTTTAAGTAATGAAGGTCAGCCAGTGCGAAAAATTGGGAAAACTTTGAAAGTGTCCCCAAGTACAGTTGCAAAAACCATCAAGCGCTACAAAGAACCGGGCTCACATGAGGACCGCCCCAGGAAAGGAAGACCAAGAGTCACCTCTGCTTCTGAGGATAAGTTTATCTGAGTCACCAGCCTCAGAAATCGCAGGTTAACAGCAGCTCAGATTAGAGACCAGGTCAATGCCACACAGAGTTCTAGCAGCAGACACATCTCTTCAACAACTGTTAAGAGGAGACTTTGTGCAGCAGGCCTTCATGGTAAAATAGCTGCTAGAAAACCACTGCTAAGGACAGGCAACAAGCAGAAGAGACTTGTTTGGGCTAAAGAACACAATGAATGGACATTAGACCAGTGGAAATCTGTGCTTTGGTCTGATGAGTCCAAATTTGAGATCTTTGGTTCCAACCACTGTGTTTTTGTGCGACGCAGAAAAGGTGAACGGATGGACTCTACATGCCTGGTTCCCACCGTGAAGCATGGAGGAGGAGGTGTGATGGTGTGGGGGTGCTTTGCTGGTGACACTGTTGGGGATTTATTCATAATTGAAGGCATAGTGAACCAGCATGGCTACCACAGCATCTTGCAGCGGCATGCTATTCCATCCGGTTTGCGTTTAGTTGGACCATCATTTATTTTTCAACAGGACAATGACCCCAAACACACCTCCAGGCTGTGTAAGGGCTATTTGACCAAGAAGGAGAGTGATGGGGTGCTACGCCAGATGACCTGGCCTCCACAGTCACCAGACCTGAACCCAATCGAGATGGTTTGGGGTGAGCTGGACCGCAGAGTGAAGGCAAAAGGGCCAACAAGTGCTAAGCATCTCTGGGAACTCCGTCAAGATTGTTGGAAGACCATTTCCGGTGACTACCTCTTGAAGCTCATCAAGAGAATGCCTGGAGTGTGCAAAGCAGTCATCAAAGCAAAAGGTGGCTACTTTGAAGAACCTAGAATATAAGACATATTTTCAGTTGTTTCACACTTTTTTGTTAAGTATATAATTCCACATGTGTTAATTCATAGTTTTGATGCCTTCAGTGTGAATGTACAATTTTCATAGTCATGAAAATACAGAAAAATCTTTAAATGAGAAGGTGTGTCCAAACTTTTGGTCTGTACTGTATATACTAGATGGAGGCCCGATGCTATCGCATCGGGAGGTCAGTAATGTCACGATGGGGGCAGGCTTTGCAGTGCTGAGAATCTCTCCCCCCCATGTGCTCACTCACCTATTCACTCTCTCTTTCCCCCATGTGCTGACTTCTCCCGTCTGTGATCTCTTCTTTGACCTGTCTACCCCATGTGCTCTCCCCCTTGTCTGCTGTCTCTCTCCTTCCTGTGCTGTGTTCTCCCCTCATGTGCTGTCCCGTTTGAGCTGTCTCCCCCCTGTGCTCTGTCTCTCTCCCCCTGTGCACTTTCTCTCTCCCCCATCTGCTGTCTTCTCCTCTCATGTGCTCTCTTCTTTGACCTGTCTACCCCATGTGCTCTCCCCCTTGTCTGCGGTCTCTCTCCTTCCTGTGCTGTGTTCTCCCTTCATGTGCTGTCCCGTTTGAGCTGTCTCCCCCCTGTGCTCTGTCTCTTTCCCCTCCGTGCACTTTCTCTCTCCCCCATCTGCTGTCTTCTCCCGTCTGGGCTCTCTTCTTTGACCTGTCTACCCCATGTGCTCTCCCCCTTGTCTGCTGTCTCTCTCCTTCATGTGCTGTGTTCTCCCCTCATGTGCTGTCCCGTTTGAGCTGTCTCCCCCCTGTGCTCTGTCTCTCTCCCTCTGTGCACTTTCTCTCTCCCCCATCTGCTGTCTTCTCCTCTCATGTGATCTCTTCTTTGACCTGTGTACCCCATGTGCTCTCCCCCTTGTCTGCGGTCTCTCTCCTTCCTGTGCTGTGTTCTCCCTTCATGTGCTGTCCCGTTTGAGCTGTCTCCCCCCTGTGCTCTGCCTCTCTCCCCCTGTGCGCTTTCTCTCTCCCCATCTGCTGTCTTCTCCTCTTATGTGATCTCTTCTTTGACCTGTGTACCCCATGTGCTCTCCCCCTTGTCTGCTCTCTCTCTCCACCCCTGTGCTGTCTTCTTCCCTCATGTGTTCTCTCGTTTGAGCTGTCTCCCCACGCAGTAAATCAGATCGCCGCCATCTTTGTGCAGGCAGATAGCGGCGGTCACATTAAATCTGTGCATGCGCTCCTCCTGTACAAAGATGGCGGCAGTCAGTGAATCATTCGGCTGATCCCGGCGGCAGCGTGTTTGCGACAGTGTTCCGCTGGTGGTACCACGCAAGAGGCTGCGTACGGCGTATACCGTGTGTGTGGTGCGTACGGCGTATACAGAGTGTGTGTGTGTGTGTGGTGGTGCGTACGGCGTATACAGAGCGTGTGTGTGTGTGTGTGTGTGTGGTGGTGCATATAGCGTATACAGAGTGTGTGTGTGTGTGGTGGTGCGTACGGCATATACAGTGTGTGTGGTGTGTACAGCATATACAGTGTGTGTGTTGTGCATACGGCGTATACTGTGTGTGTGGTGTGTGCAGCTTATACAGTGTGTGTGTTGTGCGTATGGCGTATACAGTGTGTGTGTGGTGCGTGCGGCGTATACAGTGTGTGTTGCATACGGCGTATACAGTGTGTGTGTTGTGCGTATGGCGTATACAGTGTGTGTGTGGTGCGTACGGCGTATACAGTGTGTGGTGCGTACGGCGTATACAGTGTGTGGTGCGTACGGCGTATACAGTGTGTGTGGTGCGTATGGCGTATACAGTGTGTGTGTGTGTGGTGTGTACGGTGTATACAATGTGTGTGGTGCATACGCCGTATACATTGTGTGTGTGGTGCGTACAGCGTATACAGAGTGTGTGTGGTGGTGCGTACGGCGTATACAGAGCGTGTGTGGTGGTGCATACAGCGTATACAGTGTGTGTGGGGGGGTGCGTACGGTGTATACAGTGTGTGTGGGGGGGGTGCGTATGGCGTATACAGTGTGTGTGGTGTTGCATACGGCGTATACAGGGTATGTGTGGTGAATACGGCGTATATAGTGTGTGTGTGGTGCTTACGGCATATACAGTGTGTGTGTGTGTGTGTGTGTGTGTGTGTGTGTGGTGCGCAGGGTGTATACAGAGTGCGTGTGTGTGGTGGTGCGTACGGCGTATACAGTGTGTGTGTGTGTGTGTGTGGTGCATACGGCGTATACAGTGTGTGTGTGTGGTGGTGTATACGGCGTATACAGTGTATGTGGTATGTACGGCCAGGGGCATACATAGGAATCATGGGGCCCCATAGCAGAAGCTCTAATTGCCCCCCCCCCCCAAAAAAATAATTAAATAATTGTCGGGGTCACCAAAGATCAGATCTCACAACTTTCCATCTTTACATAGTAATTTTCCTCCTGCTGACGTCCTAGATCTCTTTCATTGCCCCATAAAGTGTGATGCCAATAAAAGGGCCCCCCAAACACAGTATAATACCCCCATGGTGAATTCCTCCACATGCACAGTATAATGACCCTACTGTACCCCACCTCAACTCCCAGGGTAAAGTATGCTGACCCCAACATAGTATGATCCCCCAACTGTGAGCCGCTAGAGAGGATGGTACATAATAAGGGAGGGTGTTATACATAATAAAAGAGGAAACTATATAACTAAGGATGGCGCTATACATAGTAAGTGAGTACACTATATACTAAGGGACTGTCCTATACATAATAAGGCTACATTCCTGCATCTGTGTGCAGTGTCGGTGTGCTGCCCTGCATTGAGCATGTCCTATTCAATATCGGATCAGAACAGGACATTCTCTGACCCTCTTAGATCTCATTCTCAGATCCGTGATTTTCATGGATGTGTGAATGGATCTATAAAACTGTACGAGTCCGTGGACCATCCGATAAAAAGATCTGGCAGCACACGGACATTTCACACAAATGTGAGAATGCAGCCTAAGGGATTTTACAGATAACATTATCCCTCCAAGTCACACAGTGCAGATACAGAATAATATTTACATCCAGGCACTTACCGCTGTCGTCACATCTGATCAGAGTCGGTTTCTGCTGCTTCTTCTCCATCTGGTCAGACCTTCATGTCGACATCTCCCAGCCACGTCTCGTCTTGTCACGATGATCTCCAGCCTAGAAAATAACAAGGTCACATATTGTATGTATACATGTGTCTCCCCCGCTCTGCGTCCTCGAATACAGATATGTAACCCCCCCCCCCATTAATATACTATTAACCACCTAGTAATCAAAATATAAAGTGATAAGCAGCACTGTGCCCCCCATTAACTATAATCTGCACCGGCCAATAATATAAATTATTCAGTCTCTGTGACTCTCCCCAATTAACTGTAAGGCTATGTGCACACGGAAAACATACAAGGCTTCACAGTACAAGCAAAGTGAAACCCCCATAATTGCTCTCTCCCAGCACCCCCATCATTGCTCTCTCCCAGCACCCTTGTCATTGCTCTCTCCCAGCACCCCCATCATTACTCTCTCCCAGCACCCCCATCATTACTCTCTCCCAGCACCCCCATCATTGCTCTGTCCCAGCACCCACGTCATTGCTCTGTCCCAGGACCCTCATCGTTGCTCTCTCCCAGCACCCCCATCTTTGCTCTCCCCCAGCACCCCCATCATTGCTCTCTCTCTTAGCACCTGCATCATTGCTCTGTCCCACCACCCCCATCATTGCTCTCTTCCAACCCCCATCATTGCTCTGTCCAGCACCCCCATCATTGCGCTGTCTCAGCACCTCCATCATTGCTGTCCCAGCACCTCCATCATTGCTTCTCCCAGCACTCCCATCATTGCTCTCTCCCAGCACCCCCATCATTTCTCTGTCCCAGCACCTCCATCATTGCTCTCTCCCAGCCTCACATCATTGCTCTCTCCCAGCCCCCCACCATTGCTCTCTCCCAGCCCCCCACCATTGCTCTCTCCCAGCCCCCCACCATTGCTCTGTCCCAGCACCCCCACCATTGCTCTCTCCCAGCACCCCCATCATTGCTCTCTCCCAGCACCCCCATCATTGCTCTCTCCCAGCACCCCATCATTGCTCTCTCCCAGCACCCACGTCATTGCTGTCCCAGCACCCTCATCGTTGCTCTCTCCCAGCACCCCCATCTTTGCTCTCTCCCAGCACCCCCATCATTGCTCTCTCTCTTAGCACCTGCATCATTGCTCTGTCCCACCACCCCCATCATTGCTCTCTCCCAACCCCCATCATTGCTCTGTCCAGCACCCCCATCATTGCGCTGTCTCAGCACCTCCATCATTGCTCTGTCCCAGCCCCCCATCATTGCTCTGTCCCAGCATCTCCATCATTGCTCTGTCCCAGCCCCCCATCATTGCTCTCTCCCAACCCCCCATCATTGCTCTGTCCCAGCACCTCCATCATTGCTTCTCCCAGCACTCCCATCATTGCTCTCTCCC
The DNA here is from genome assembly GCF_046119375.1 of Phyllobates terribilis. Lineage (NCBI taxonomy): Eukaryota > Metazoa > Chordata > Amphibia > Anura > Dendrobatidae > Phyllobates > Phyllobates terribilis. The sequence goes on along the minus strand of NW_027362847.1, from coordinate 5,986,876 downwards.
AGCACCCCCATCATTTCTCTGTCCCAGCACCTCCATCATTGCTCTCTCCCAGCCCCACATCATTTCTCTCTCCCAGCCCCCCACCATTGCTCTGTCCCAGCACCCCCACCATTGCTCTCTCCCAGCACCCCCACCATTGCTCTCTCCCAGCACCCCCATCATTGCTCTCTCCCAGCACCCCCATCATTGCTCTCTCTCTTAGCACCTGCATCATTGCTCTGTCCCACCACCCCCATCATTGCTCTCTCCCAACCCCCATCATTGCTCTGTCCAGCACCCCCATCATTGCGCTGTCCCAGCACCTCCATCATTGCGCTGTCCCAGCCCCCCATCATTGCTTCTCCCAGCACTCCCATCATTGCTCTCTCCCAGCACCCCCATCATTTCTCTGTCCCAGCACCTCCATCATTGCTCTCTCCCAGCCTCACATCATTGCTCTCTCCCAGCCCCCCACCATTGCTCTCTCCCAGCCCCCCACCATTGCTCTCTCCCAGCCCCCCACCATTGCTCTGTCCCAGCACCCCCACCATTGCTCTCTCCCAGCACCCCCATCATTGCTCTCTCCCAGCACCCCCATCATTGCTCTCTCCCAGCACCCCATCATTGCTCTCTCCCAGCACCCACGTCATTGCTGTCCCAGCACCCTCATCGTTGCTCTCTCCCAGCACCCCCATCTTTGCTCTCTCCCAGCACCCCCATCATTGCTCTCTCTCTTAGCACCTGCATCATTGCTCTGTCCCACCACCCCCATCATTGCTCTCTCCCAACCCCCATCATTGCTCTGTCCAGCACCCCCATCATTGCGCTGTCTCAGCACCTCCATCATTGCTCTGTCCCAGCCCCCCATCATTGCTCTGTCCCAGCATCTCCATCATTGCTCTGTCCCAGCCCCCCATCATTGCTCTCTCCCAACCCCCCATCATTGCTCTGTCCCAGCACCTCCATCATTGCTTCTCCCAGCACTCCCATCATTGCTCTCTCCCAGCACCCCCATCATTTCTCTGTCCCAGCACCTCCATCATTGCTCTCTCCCAGCCCCACATCATTTCTCTCTCCCAGCCCCCCACCATTGCTCTGTCCCAGCACCCCCACCATTGCTCTCTCCCAGCACCCCCACCATTGCTCTCTCCCAGCACCCCCATCATTGCTCTCTCCCAGCACCCCCATCATTGCTCTCTCTCTTAGCACCTGCATCATTGCTCTGTCCCACCACCCCCATCATTGCTCTCTCCCAACCCCCATCATTGCTCTGTCCAGCACCCCCATCATTGCGCTGTCCCAGCACCTCCATCATTGCGCTGTCCCAGCCCCCCATCATTGCTTCTCCCAGCACTCCCATCATTGCTCTCTCCCAGCACCCCCATCATTTCTCTGTCCCAGCACCTCCATCATTGCTCTCTCCCAGCCTCACATCATTGCTCTCTCCCAGCCCCCCACCATTGCTCTCTCCCAGCCCCCCACCATTGCTCTCTCCCAGCCCCCCACCATTGCTCTGTCCCAGCACCCCCACCATTGCTCTCTCCCAGCACCCCCATCATTGCTCTCTCCCAGCACCCCCATCATTGCTCTCTCCCAGCACCCCATCATTGCTCTCTCCCAGCACCCACGTCATTGCTGTCCCAGCACCCTCATCGTTGCTCTCTCCCAGCACCCCCATCTTTGCTCTCTCCCAGCACCCCCATCATTGCTCTCTCTCTTAGCACCTGCATCATTGCTCTGTCCCACCACCCCCATCATTGCTCTCTCCCAACCCCCATCATTGCTCTGTCCAGCACCCCCATCATTGCGCTGTCTCAGCACCTCCATCATTGCTCTGTCCCAGCCCCCCATCATTGCTCTGTCCCAGCATCTCCATCATTGCTCTGTCCCAGCCCCCCATCATTGCTCTCTCCCAACCCCCCATCATTGCTCTGTCCCAGCACCTCCATCATTGCTTCTCCCAGCACTCCCATCATTGCTCTCTCCCAGCACCCCCATCATTTCTCTGTCCCAGCACCTCCATCATTGCTCTCTCCCAGCCCCACATCATTTCTCTCTCCCAGCCCCCCACCATTGCTCTGTCCCAGCACCCCCACCATTGCTCTCTCCCAGCACCCCCACCATTGCTCTCTCCCAGCACCCCCATCATTGCTCTCTCCCAGCACCCCCATCATTGCTCTCTCTCTTAGCACCTGCATCATTGCTCTGTCCCACCACCCCCATCATTGCTCTCTCCCAACCCCCATCATTGCTCTGTCCAGCACCCCCATCATTGCGCTGTCCCAGCACCTCCATCATTGCGCTGTCCCAGCCCCCCATCATTGCTCTGTCCCAGCACCTCCATCATTGCTTCTCCCAGCACTCCCATCATTGCTCTCTCCCAGCACCCCCATCATTTCCTCTCAGCACCCCCATCATTACTCTGTCCCAGCACCTCCATCATTGCTCTCTCCCAGCCCCCCATCATTGCTCTGTCCCAGCACCCCCATCATTGCTCTCTCCCAGCACCCCCATCATTGCTCTCTCCCAGCACCCCCATCATTGCTCTCTCCCACCATCCCCATCATTGCTCTCCCCAGCTCTATCCGCCCCATTATTGCTCTTCCCAGCCCCATCCCCTCCCCAGCATTTCAGTAAAAAAAAAAAAAACTTACCTCAGCTCGCTCCCCTGCAGCAGCATCCTCCTGGTTGCCGGCAGCTTTCTTCCTGACCCAGGCGCGCGCTGCATGATGACGTCATCAAGCTGCGCGCGCCTGGGTCAGGGAGGAAGTAGAGGATGAACCCTCCAGCTCCGCTGCTATTCTCCTCCTGACAGCAGCGGAGCTGTAGGGATCACTCCCTGACCGCCGCGTGCAGGGAGCAGCTGCACCTTGTGGGCCCCTTTGTGCAGCTGCATGGTGGGGACCCGGCGCAGCTGCACCGGTCGCGGTATATCCACCCCTGGACTGCTATGGGGCCCCCTCGGCTCACGGGCCCCATAGCAGTCGCCTGGTCTGCCGCCATTGGCAGTACGCCACTGTGTACGGCATATACAGTGTGTGTGTGGTGTGTATGGTGTATACAGAGTGCGTGAGTGTGGTGCGTACGGTGTATACAGAGTGCTTGTGTGTGTGGTGGTGCGTACGGCGTATACAGTGTGTGTGTGTGTGTGGTGTGTACGGCGTATACAGAGTGTGTGTGGTGAGTATGGCGTATACAGTGGATGTGTGGTGCGTACGGCGTATACAGTGTGTGTGGTGCGTACGGTGTATACAGAGTGCGTGTGTGTGGTGCATACGATGTATACAGACTGCGTGTGTGTGGTGGTGCGTACGGCGTATATGTAGCACCCTGAGGACTCGGCTGCTACAGGGGTATTACACCTCAAGCCAGAGGTGTGGTATTCCACTCCCGGGTAAGGATGGAGTGTGGAACTGAGCTCAGTAGGCTGCATACACTACATACATCCAATTTCCGGGGGACAGAACTACTGTACTCCCACCAGAGATATGTGCAGGTACGACAGCGTCTGTCCCTGGCTGGAGTGGGAGGGGGGTGGAACATCCCAGTAGTGTAGGGGCAGATAGGGGGAGCAGTCTGGGTAAGGCTAGGAGCTCATTGGGTGCTGGTCACCTGAGCTCACACATAGAGGGAGTATATAAGGTGGGCACCATCTTAGAGCAGGGTCTTTTGTAGAGCCAGAGGAGCAGAGCAGAGAAGCTCAGCCAGAAGGGCTGACAGGGAGCTGTGGTTCCGGCTGGGCCCAGCTCCAAGGCCAAGTCTGAGAGAGAGAGAGAGGAGAAAGGAAGGCCCAGAGAGGAAAGAAGAAAGAACCCCAAGATCCCAGAATACAGACAAAAGGGTGAAGGGTTAGCGAACAAGGGTACCGGATCCCAAGCTGGCAGAGGCCAAAACCCCTGAACTGCACAGCCCGACTCTGAGTCTTCTTACTAAACTCTACTGCACCTTCACAACCACCATCCTCTACATCTGACCCCCTGAGGCTATACCCCTCCCGTTGGGGGTTATACTACCACAGCTGCACACACACCACCAGCCTCAGCGGACCCTTCTGCAGCGGCGGCCTTTTGACCGCAAATCAACGGGTGGCGTAGTCGACACTAAGAACATCTAACAACATCTGTAAAGACTGCCGCACACTGAGTTTGACACCCTGGGCACGGACCGGGTCGCCGCCACTCGGAGACTACAACCCCCATCTGATCCGGCTCCGGGTATCCCAAACAGCACTGGCCCAGGGGGCGCGTCAACACTGGCGTAGTCGGCAGGATAACGTGCCCGCAACAACCGGGTACTGCGTGCCTGAAGAAAAGTTCACCTTTACCTCAAAAAGAAGTCTCCCGCCGGTTCTAGAGGGTCCCCGCCATCGGACCCCATCACAGGTCGTTTCCCGCTGGTTGCCCGCCATTTGCAGCTTTTTCCCGCCATCCACGGAGTTTCCCGCCACTGGGAGACGTTTCCCGCCATCAGAAGAAGATTTCCCGCCTTGGAAGAGCGGACGCCATTATGGGCGTGCCAGAGGGTGGCAAGAGGCCACCTCCCATCGTGGGCCAGGTCGAAGAATGGCGCCAAAAGCGGAAACCTCCCCCACCAACAGAGACTGTGATGACAGAAGTGTCCATCAGCGTGAGGGAACTGCCCCTGGAACTGACAATCACCAAGTTGTCCCGGGACCATCCTCAATGTGGGCGGGGACAGAACAAAAGAGAGAAGATGGGTGCAGCCTGGAGGAGTCTGGAGAGAGCGCACCCGGAGATGAGGAGTCTGGAGAGGAGTCCAGAGAAGTCGCACCCGGAGATGGAGGGAGAGTCAGGCAGCACCGACCCTGTGGTCAGGAGCCTGCTGCAAGCGACCACCCCACTAGGCCTGGTGGAGATACTGGCACAGCTCCCCCGAGACCGGGAGTGTGCACAGACCGCGCTGGAGCGCCTCGCACGGAGGATGGCCCAGGTGCAGCGAGAAACGCTGACGGAGTGGAGCAGAGAGATGGCCCAGCAGGCTGGAACCCGCCAGCGGAGCACGCCACCCGAGACGAGGAGTCAGACCGCCTCTGAGGATGGTGCAGGAGGAATCAAGGCCGGAGACGACGCCGAGGAAGGAGCTGAAGAGACGGAGGCAGGTAAAGGGGACGTCACTACCCCGAGCCGAGAAACCGTGAGCCTGCCCCAGCTACCCGTCGCAGAGCCCGAAATTCCCCCTGCCGTGCCCGTCGTTGCACCGTCACCGCTCCAGACTAGGCCTCAAGCAGAAGCCGCGGCCGCGACCTCTGTGACGTCACGCGCCCCAACCCTGAGCGCGGCCAAGCAGGAAACACCATCGGCCTGGTCGCAAGGTCGAGTGCCCCCGGGCGCTGCAGAGCCAACAGCGCCTTCTACCTCCACCGAGCCACCGGCCTGGTCGCAGGGCCGAGTAACCCCGGGCGCCGCCGTCCTTACGGTGCCCTTTACCTTTAGGGTGCCCCAAGCCTGGTCGCAAGGCCTGGTAAACCCGGGCGCCGCTACCACCACTGCGCCCTCAACATCTAGAGTGCCGCACCTGGGTGAAGACTTATTTGCCCAGCACACTTGCCCGGATGGGCAGCCCTTTATATGGCCACCGGAGTATTATCAACTGGAACTCCAAAAAGCAAGGCCCCTGTGCGAGCCCCTGATTCCGGCTCCGAAGCTCGTCAAGAGGACCCCGCCCCCGCTGGAGGAGGCACAGTTTGAGTGGGACCCCACTGGAGGAGACCTCATGGGGTTCACCCAGGAAACTCGGGCGGCCGCAGCTGAACGTGCGGAGTGCTGCCGCCAGCAGCTAGAGGTCTTCGAGCGAGAACGGAGAGAGAGGCGGGTCCGTGAGCAGCGGCTGCAAATACAAAGCGCAGAGCAGAAGAGCCGGACCAGGAGGAACCCCCGTGCAGCACACGGTCCCCGTGCCACCGGGACTGTGATTAAATTCCAACTGCAGCACGGTTGGGGTTTCATCAGGGATCATCACACCCCCGGCGACGTCTTTGTCACCCGCAGAGACGTAGAAAGCCATCTGCCGGAGGGACACAGAGGTCGTGACCTATACGTTGGGGATGAGGTCACATTCACCCGGCACAAGTGTGCCAAAGGACCCTACGCTCTCCATGTACACCGGCTGACGGAGGAGGAGCTGCGGTGTGAGGAGGAGCAAGAGGACCCGGACGGGTCTGAAGCCTACTTGCAAGGAGGAGCAGGAGGACGCCGTCATTAGAGTACGGTATCGTGAAACTGTACATAGTTACCCGTCGGGATATAAGAACTGTTGCTGATTTAAATATGTTCCCCGTTGGGACAAGTGTGAACTGTACCCGTATGTCCCTATTCCCACTGACCGAGGACTGAGAGCGGTCATCCTTTCCTAATACCTGGCCGAGGACTGAGAGCGGCCACATTTCCCCTGTATATAGTTGCGCTTTCTAAGGCGCCCCCTACTGGTTTTATAGGAAACTACAAGAGACTGTCGCACTTTACCCGGTCACAAGTTGCACCGTGGCCGGAGGAACAAGAATATTTATATGAAAAAGTTTAATATGCTGTTGATAATATATATGATGTTTTTATATGTTTTATATGTTTATGTTTTATGAAAAGAATTGTATGTTTGTGGATGTTTTTATTCTTTTACAGCCCGAGGACGTGCTGTGATTTACCAGGGGGGAATGTAGCACCCTGAGGACTCGGCTGCTACAGGGGTATTACACCTCAAGCCAGAGGTGTGGTATTCCACTCCCGGGTAAGGATGGAGTGTGGAACTGAGCTCAGTAGGCTGCATACACTACATACATCCCATTTCCGGGGGACAGAACTACTGTACTCCCACCAGAGATATGTGCAGGTACGACAGCGTCTGTCCCTGGCTGGAGTGGGAGGGGGGTGGAACATCCCAGTAGTGTAGGGGCAGATAGGGGGAGCAGTCTGGGTAAGGCTAGGAGCTCATTGGGTGCTGGTCACCTGAGCTCACACATAGAGGGAGTATATAAGGTGGGCACCATCTTAGAACAGGGTCTTTTGTAGAGCCAGAGGAGCAGAGCAGAGAAGCTCAGCCAGAAGGGCTGACAGGGAGCTGTGGTTCCGGCTGGGCCCAGCTCCAAGGCCAAGTCTGAGAGAGAGAGAGAGGAGAAAGGAAGGCCCAGAGAGGAAAGAAGAAAGAACCCCAAGATCCCAGAATACAGACAAAAGGGTGAAGGGTTGGCGAACAAGGGTACCGGATCCCAAGCTGGCAGAGGCCAAAGCACACCTTAGCCAGGAACCGGAGGTCGTGGTCAGGATCTGCCACGACCCTCACCAAATCCACTAGAAAGGCACACCAAGCATAGGGTCAGGGAACCCAGAAGAGGGACAACCAACAAGAGGCCCGAGGGAGCCGGACATAAGTGGATCCCTGGTGGGAACGGCCAGTAGAAGGGAAAGTCAGAAAAGAGCTCAGGACCACGCTCCAGAATTGCTTGGGGGTTGGCCGAGTCCAGGACCTGGTGGACGCAGCACGGCTCGGGTGGTCACTCAAGGCCAGAGTGACCAAAAGAACATCAGTAAGTAAAACCCCTGAACTGCACAGCCCGACTCTGAGTCTTCTTACTAAACTCTACTGCACCTTCACAACCACCATCCTCTACATCTGACCCCCTGAGGCTATACCTCTCCCGTTGGGGGTTATACTACCACAGCTGCACACACACCACCAGCCTCAGCGGACCCTTCTGCAGCGGCGGCCTTTTGACCGCAAATCAACGGGTGGCGTAGTCGACACTAAGAACATCTAACAACATCTGTAAAGACTGCCGCACACTGAGTTTGACACCCTGGGCACGGACCGGGTCGCCGCCACTCGGAGACTACAACCCCCATCTGATCCGGCTCCGGGTATCCCAAACAGCACTGGCCCAGGGGGCGCGTCATATACAGTGTGTGTGTGGTGTGTACGGCGTATACAGTGTATGTGGTGGTGCATATGGTGTATACACTGTATGTGGTATGTACAGCGTATACAGTGTGTGTGTGTGTGGTGTGTACGGCGTATACAGTGTGTGTGGTGGTGCATACGGCATATACAGTGTATGTGGTATGTACAGCGTATACAGTGTGTGTGTGTGTGTGTGTGTGTGGTGCGTACGGCGTATACAGTGTATGTGGTATGTACGGCGTATACAGTGTATGTGGTGTGTACGGCATATACAGTGTATGTGGTGTGTACGGCGTATACAGTGTGTGTGGTGTGTACGGCGTATACAGTGTGTGTGTGGTGTGTACGGCGTATACAGTGTGTGTGGTGGTGCGTACAGCGTATACAGTGTATGTGGTATGTACAGCATATACAGTGTGTGTGTGTGTGTGTGTGTGTGTTGCATACGGCGTATACAGTGTGTGTGTGTGTGGTGTGTACGGCGTATACAGTGTATGTGGTGTGTACGGCGTATACAGTGTGTGTGTGTGTGTGGTGTGTACGGCGTATACAGTGTATGTGGTATGTACAGCGTATACAGTGTGTGTGGTGTGTACGGCGTATACAGTGTGTGTGTGTGTGGTGCGTACGGCGTATACAGTGCATGTGGTATGTACGGCGTATACAGTGTGTGTGTGTGTGGTGCGTACGGCGTATACAGTGTGTGTGTGGTGCGTACGCCGTATACAGTGTGTGTGTGTGGTGCGTACGGCGTATACAGTGTATGTGGTGCGTATGCCGTATTCAGTGTGTGTGTGTGTGTGTTGCGTATGGAGTATACAGTGTGTGTGTGTGTGTGGTGCGTACGCCGTATACAGTGTATGTGGTATGTACAGCGTATACAGTGTGTGTGTGGCGTGTACGGCGTATACTGTGTATGTGGTATGTACAGCGTATACAGTGTGTGTGGCGTGTACGGCGTATACAGTGTGTGTGTGGTATGTACGGCGTATACAGTGTGTGTGGTGCGTACGGAGTATACAGTGTGTGTGTGTGTGTGTGTGTGTGTGTGTGGTGCGTACGGCGTATACAGTGTGTGTGTGTGTAAGTAAATTAACCTTAAAGAGTAAATCAACTTTTGGGACGTTTTTAATGTGATTTAGGGTCATTAATTCTGAGCAGATTTGTGGGGACCCCAATCTTTTGTTCCTTTGCTTAAAAGACCTCCTAGAAGAGCGCAGCTCAGTAGATAGGAGAGTACACTGAGCGGAGCAAATGCAGCAGAAAGTCATAGTCATGTCTCCTCACCTCTTCACTTCTAAGAGATCTTCTGAGTGATCAGGGTCTCAGATTCGCACTAATCTGCTCAAAATTATAGGACCTAAATCATGTAATATATATCCCAAAATGTAAGTTACTTTTTTTTGCATCTAATCAGTACATTGGTTCCTATACGGTCCACAGTCTGATGATGACTGGTAACAACTCCCAGTATCTCCTTACCATTGCTAAGGACATACTGGGAGTTGTAGTTAAGTCCTCCATTCTCTGGAATTCCTATTGTTAGCAATGCCCTTCCTCCACCAATTGCAAATACAAAGGATCCATCCATGGGGTGAGATCTTGGGAATAATTGAATCGTACCTACATTTAAAAAAAAAATAAATCTCCTATTCTTAATAATAACCGTATTTTTCGGACTATAAGATGCACTTTTTTCCTCCAAAATTTTGGAGGAAAGTGGGGGGTGCGTCTTATAGTCCGAATACTATATTATTGTATGGCCGCATGGTGGTGGGTGTGGGGGAGCCACAGGGGTGGATTAAGAGTAGCAAGTGCCCCGGGCAGTTTAGAAGGCGCGGCCCCTTCCCCCCCCCACACACACACACACATGCACACATACCTGTATGTATGACATGTCACATGATCCCCTGTGATAGATCATGTGATAGTTCACGTGAAATTAATTTGGCACAATATTAATTATAATAATTTTTTTTATGCTGTGCCCACTACGCGTTTTTTAAGCTTTTCCGCAGCGGCAATTCCGCTGCAGAAACGCTTAAAAAACGCTTGGTAGAAGGTCTGCCATGTTCCCCAATGATAATCCGCATGTGCTGTTCACATGCTGTGTAAATTTCCGCTGCGGATTATCATTGCGGAAAAATCCGCAGCAATAACAATTATTTTGCGGAAGCGTGGCGCTTTCGCCGCCATTGACTTGCATTGGAACACATGGAATCCGCATCACTGCATCTGTACATGCAGATTCCATGCGTTTCAATGTGCGGATGGTACCTGGGTTTGGAGAAAAGGAGACTCTCCTCCGGACCCGGGTACCATAGAACCTGTAAAAAAAGAATAAAATAAAAAATAAATATTATACTTACCTTCTTATGGCCCCCGGTGTCTTTATCCGATGCGTCCTGGCTTGCCGGCAGCTCGCGATGGTCTGAAAAGGACCTGCCGTGACGTCATTTAGTCATGTGACGGGTCACGCGACCGCTGACGTCGACAGGCCATCAGAAGGTAAGTATATATTTATTTTTTACCATTCTTTTATGGTCACACTATATAAATCCATGCCGGTTGCATGGATTTATATAGTGTGACCAAGTTGTCAAGTACTTTCCAAGTGATGCTAAAATCGCTTGGAAAGCGCTTGTCAACCCGCATGCGGAAATGCATGTGAAGAACGCTTCACATCCGCATGTCCCTGGCAGGTAATTTTATGACTCAATATTGAGCACACGTAACCATCTATACACAGCAGGAGGCCGCACTGCGCCATCTATACACAGCGGGAGGCCGCACGTAGCCATCTATACACAGCAGGAGGCCGCACGTAGCCATCTATACACAGCAGGAGGCCACACGTAGCCATCTATACACGGCAGGAGGCCGCACGTAGCCATCTATACACAGCGGGAGGCCGCACGTAGCCATCTATACACAACGGGAGGCTGCATGTAGCCATCTATACACAGCGGGAGGCCGCACGTAGCTATCTATACACAGCAGGGAGCCGCACGGTGCCATCTATACACAGCAGGAGGCCACACGGTGCCATCTATACACAGCAGGAGACCGCACGCTGGCATCTATACACAGCAGGAGGCCGCACGGTGCCATCTATACACAGCGGGAGGCCGCACGGTGCCATCTATACACAGCGGGAGGCCGCACGGTGCCATCTATACACAGCGGGAGGCCGCACGGTGCCATCTATACACAGCGGGAGGCCGCACGGAGCCATCTATACACAGCGTGAGGCAGCACGGAGCCATCTATACACAGCGGGAGGCCGCACGGAGCCACCTATACACAGCGTGAGGCCGCACGGAGCCATCTATACACAGCGTGAGGCAGCACGGAGCCATCTATACACGGCAGGAAGCCGCATGTAGCCATCTATACACAGCGGGAGGCCGCACGTAGCCATCTATACACAGCGGGAGGCAGCACGGAGCCATCTATACACGGCAGGAAGCCGCATGTAGCCATCTATACACAGCGGGAGGCCGCACGTAGCCATCTATACACAGCGGGAGGCCGCACGGTGCCATCTATACACAGCGGGAGGCCGCACGGTGCCATCTATACACAGCGGGAGGCCGCACGTAGCCATCTATACACAGCGTGAGGCAGCACGGAGCCACCTATACACAGCGGGAGGCCGCACGGCGCCCCCCCCCCAGAGACAGCAGGAGGCCACACATCGCCATCTATACTCAGCAGGAGGCCGCACGCAGTCACGCACACACACAAACATATACAGACATATACATACACGCATAAACACATTTGAAACACAAAAATACATATAAACAGACATCACACAATGATATCTGCCTGCACACACATACATACATACACACAGACAGACTCACACTCACACACACACAGACAGACACACACACACACACACACACACCATCCCCCGGCTTGGCTCCAGTCCTCCTGGCTCCTGCTCCTATCCGGTGGTAAGTAGCAGTGCAGGCCGGGCACGCACTGCGTGACGTCACAGCTAGGAGACACGGCCGCGCACAGGGCCGTGTCTCCTAGCAGTGACGCGGCCGGGCCAGCAGAGGGAAGTTAACTGCTGCAGTGCTGGCCCGTCCAAAGAAGAAGCAGCGGCTGTGCACCGCTGCTGGGGGAGTGGTCCGGGGCCCCCCCTGCCACTGTCTGCCGGTATGTGCCGCGGGGCTGCACATATAATGAGGGCAATCCGGTCATAGAGACCCGAGGCCCCGGGCGGTAGCCCGGATTGCCCTCATTATAATCCACCTATGGGGAGCCGCAGCGGGGGATCAGCGGGGCACAGGATTTTACAAATCGCAGAAAACCCATTTGATGTTAATTGTTTGGGCTTTTCTCATGCGCCGAGCATCACTCACGAGGAAAACAAGCTTCAAAGAACAAATGAGAGGAGACAGTCCATGCATTATGTGTCACGGTGGCGTGTCATTACCAACCCCCTTGCTGCAGCGCTCCCTAAATTCCCGACAATGTAGAAAAACCTTGTCCACACGTCACGGCTCTGAGCTGACTAGTCCTGGAGGATCGTGAGGTTCCTTCCTTACATCTCTCCTCAATTATCTCGGCTTCTGTAAAATAGGCCGAGTCTAATGGGATGAAAGATGCGGCTGCAGAATAAAGGTTCTCTGGCATTTATCTACTCTGTGATCACCGTTCCTAATCCAATCATGGAGGCGTTCCTGGCTGTTACAAGGAATTAGTAGGATTACTAAAGTGTGACAGGCGAGGGTACAGCGCCTGTGCCTGTCATGGATTCTCAATAGAGGTGGCTGGGAATGGTCGCTCTCCACTGAAATGATCGGGAGGTGCACATACTTCCCACAAGAAAGCACTTGAATTGCCAAGGTCAATCTATTCTATAGCTGTAACTTTAGCCTTAAAGGAATTGATACAGTGGGTTACATCTGGTGCCCGGGGGGCAGTGTTTGGTTAACTCTGTGTCCCTCTGAAGAAGCTAAAAAAGTGAAACGCGTGTTTAGGAGAGTGGCAGGCACATAATGGGTAAGGATCTCCTCATTACTGGTACTCAGGCGCAAAATATGTAGAATTTACACTACACTAGGGATGAGCGAACCCCGTGGATGTTCGGTTTCGACCAAACTTTAGTCCAAAGTTTGGTTCGGGTACCAGAACTTGAACCCGAACCCCATAGAAGACAATGGAGACACAAACTTTGATGCTGTAAAATGGTCGTAGTAAGGGCTAGGAGGTCTCTCACTCTTAAAACGGACTTGTCAGTGTTCGGAGTTCAGCATTGGACACTAGGTGTCCGGTATGAACCCCAAACTTTACAGTTCGGGTTCGCTCATCTCTACACAACACTCGTTATACTGTTGTACTGATACATTACACGTCTAGTCCCTGTGATTGACTATATATTCATTGTTGAGGACGCTCTTGCAGATGTGTCTAATCTCTGATGTCACGCCATCTGGAGGCTGAATCTTGAACTAAGTGCTCTTGTAATACAGGTTTTAATATTACGCTAATAAAATATATACTGTATACTGTACAATAGCTTTCTGACCCCATTACACAGTTTTTGAGCACTTGAGCTGAAGTTGTTAAAGCTCAATTGGTGTTTTGCATAGTCTGAGGGGGCTATAGGTGTAATTCTGCTGAGATTTTGACTTCGATGCGTGTTGCAGTTACATTGGCATAATACTCTGTTCCATGTACAATATTATGTAGAACAGAGTTTTGATTCTAAATGGACTGTAGATAAAACAGTATGTCCTGGAACAGTACCAATACACATGCTCTGTAACTTGCCATCCACTCTTTTGAAGTGGACGATTCCTCATTATCAGCATTCTGTCAGCACTATAGGTCCCGGGACATCCCTTCTCTCATTACTCAGCACGTATTGCTTCCGCCATTGCTTAATGAGATGCCTGCAATTAACTGAAAGACTGAATCTCTGTTAAGCCTGCATATACAGTTTGACAGGCAGGAGCAGAGAGACGAAGGCCAAGCCCCTCTTCCGGTAATCCATATAGGGGGATTTCTGCTGCTAGAGACAAATTACACTTAGACAAAAGGGAGACCCTACCGGCCGACACTTTTAGGTTATCTAACCCCTGAAAAGTAACTCCAACTTAATTGAACTTTATAAAGGGATTTTGCACATTATCTATCGAATTAGATCAAGTACAGCGACCATTTAATTTGTATTAGGGTTCAACTCACCTGCAAACACCATGGGTTTCGCAGGCTTAAAGCCGGGCAGAGCCACTGGCTGCTTCAGTAAATGCAGTGTCTCCTATTTGTGCTTCCTGTGCGTCCTTCATCCCAGTGATTAGATAACCTACTTGCCCAGCATATCTTAGAAACAATGAGAGTAATATATATTCACAATTAGTGCAGATTCATCAAATTCTACATTGAATATCAGGTACAAATCTACCATAAAAGAAGGTAGCAACGGCTCTGAGACCCAGCACTGCATGAGTTCACTACAGCTATATACAGCTGGCACTAGAGGGCGCTCACTGGAGACAGACTTCTACTGCTGCGGGTGGGTCCAATACTAGCTGTACATAATCACATGTCAACAGCTCCCCCTGGTGGTGGCTGCATGCAGCAAAAATAGTGTTTCATCTAGTTACATTCATTTAAGTCAGAAATGCTGTGACATTAGTCAGCACTGAATTTTGGATGTAAAACTATTTTGGATCTATCAACATATATGTTATAACTTCCCAGAGACTAAATACCACATCAGAGAGCTCTGCTAATCGCACTGTAACCAGCTGAGAACCATCATACGGCCATAACAGATTTGTATTGAATGGCAATAAAAACACAAAATTGTATTTTAATTTGCAGAACTTTCCATAACACAATATTGGCATTTTATTTGCTTTAATAACAGATTCCCCTTTCAGCTCTGCTCTCTCCTGGGCATCAAACACACATGTATATTCATAGAAAGCAGCACCGACAGGAGCATCAGTACTGCATGCAGGATTAGAGCGCCATCTAGTGGCACTATAAGAATATTCCTAGTGTGCTAAAATGTCGCTCTATTATATCCTGCACAGGGTCGTACACAATTTTAAATGCTTTGGATATCGGAAAAAATTACTTTAAAAAAATGATGGAAAAACCCTTTTAAAAAGACACAGAAAGCAATAAGGAAAAAGAAGAAACAAAAGAAGTGGTGCTGAGATGGGCCGGCTGCAGTTTATGCAGATCCTTGGGTGACAAAGTGCATGTGGGATAATCTTCACTTTTACAATTTGTTTTTTATCCTTGCCTTCTAAAAGCTATAAAACTTTTTTTCCCAGTAGATTCGTTGTATCTGGGCTTTTTTTCCAGTAGATTCGTTGTATCTGGGCTTTTTTTCCAGTAGATTCGTTGTATCTGGGCTTTTTTCCCAGTAGATTAGTTGTATCTGGGCTTTTTTCCCAGTAGATTTGTTGTATCTGGGCTTTTTTCCCAGTAGATTCGTTGTATCTGGGCTTTTTTTCCAGTAGATTCGTTGTATCTGGGCTTTTTTCCAGTAGATTCGTTGTATCTGGGCTTTTTTTCCAGTAGATTCGTTGTATCTGGGCTTTTTTTCCAGTAGATTCGTTGTATCTGGGCTTTTTTCCCAGTAGATTCGTTGTATCTGGGCTTTTTTCCCAGTAGATTCGTTGTATCTGGGCTTTTTTTCCCAGTAGATTCGTTGTATCTGGGCTTTTTTCCAGTAGATTCGTTGTATCTGGGCTTTTTTCCCAGTAGATTCGTTGTATCTGGGCTTTTTTCCAGTAGATTCGTTGTATCTGGGCTTTTTTCCAGTAGATTCGTTGTATCTGGGCTTTTTCCCAGTAGATTCGTTGTATCTGGGCTTTTTTTCCAGTAGATTCGTTGTATCTGGGCTTTTTTCCCAGTAGATTCGTTGTATCTGGGCTTTTTTTCCAGTAGATTCGTTGTATCTGGGCTTTTTTCCAGTAGATTCGTTGTATCTGGGCTTTTTTCCAGTAGATTCGTTGTATCTGGGCTTTTTTCCAGTAGATTCGTTGTATCTGGGCTTTTTTTCCAGTAGATTCGTTGTATCTGGGCTTTTTTCCAGTAGATTCGTTGTATCTGGGCTTTTTTCCCAGTAGATTCGTTGTATCTGGGCTTTTTTTCCAGTAGATTCGTTGTATCTGGGCTTTTTTCCCAGTAGATTCGTTGTATCTGGGCTTTTTTTCCAGTAGATTCGTTGTATCTGGGCTTTTTTTCCCAGTAGATTCGTTGTATCTGGGCTTTTTTTCCCAGTAGATTCGTTGTATCTGGGCTTTTTTCCAGTAGATTCGTTGTATCTGGGCTTTTTTCCCAGTAGATTCGTTGTATCTGGGCTTTTTTTTCCAGTAGATTCGTTGTATCTGGGCTTTTTTCCCAGTAGATTCGTTGTATCTGGGCTTTTTTCCCAGTAGATTCGTTGTATCTGGGCTTTTTTCCAGTAGATTCGTTGTATCTGGGCTTTTTTTCCCAGTAGATTCGTTGTATCTGGGCTTTTTTTTCCAGTAGATTCGTTGTATCTGGGCTTTTTTTCCCAGTAGATTCGTTGTATCTGGGCTTTTTTCCCAGTAGATTCGTTGTATCTGGGCTTTTTTTCCCAGTAGATTCGTTGTATCTGGGCTTTTTTCCCAGTAGATTCGTTGTATCTGGGCTTTTTTCCAGTAGATTCGTTGTATCTGGGCTTTTTTTCCAGTAGATTCGTTGTATCTGGGCTTTTTTTGCAGTTAGAGCTGTAGTTTTTATAAATGTTTTCTGATCTTTTTATTACTTTTCTTGGTGAGGCAAAGTGAACAAAATAAACTCCAGAGATTCTGCCGCTTCATCTTTTTTTTTCTTTTTCATTCCATCATCCACTCGATAGGATTTCTAGAAGATATTTTTTTTAGTTTTAACACGAACAGATGTGGTGAAGCCAAAAATGATGTAACGGGAGAATTTAACTTTGCAGGCTCAGGTCACCGAAAACATCCAATGGCTTTACCGCTACAGTGTAGAGTAAAATGACCAATCTGATATTAATCCCAGTTATGGGACGGGCTTCATAGTTGTACAATCATGGAAGACATGGAGGCCTTCAGTAGGATCCTTGGCTGTCAAGACAATGCCATTGCCACATAACACTCATATGATTGATGACATGACATGGCTTTATAACTGATGGGGGGCCGTACCCCTTCAAGCCCACTGATTCTCAGAAAGAGGGGGATGCTGTCTTTGCCTGCACAGCGGCCCCCTAAGGCTATGTGCCCACGATGCAGAAATGCTCCGGTTTTTTCCTGAACATTTCTGTATCTCCCTGGCATGTGGATTTTATATGCGTTTTTTTCAGCCAGGGACAAGCGTTTGTCACGCGTTTTGCACATGCGATTTCGCATGCGGGTGGTCAAGCGCTTTCCAAAAGATTTTAGCATCACATGGAAAAGTGCTTGACAACTTAGTCACACTATATAAATCCATGCAACCGGATTAGCAGGATCCCCCAACAATTTCTTAAGCAATGAGAAAATGCAGTCCCTAATGATGTCCTCTGACAATAAGCGGATCACAGACAGCAGATGCATTGGGTTCTGCATTTCTTGGAGAATGGGATGGGGCAGCTTCTGTCTTCTCAGTGATACAATCAGGAAGGAGATGCAGCGTGAGACAATCCCTGTCTACATCTTTGATCTGATCATCAATACAGAGGGCTGATTGGTGAAAACAGAGGGAAAGGCTAATAAAATTATTTAAAAAAAACTTAGTTTTTCGGCTGGCACTTCCTCTGGGGTCAGTATGCCAACCTCATTGACTTCATAGCACTTGCCAGAGTGGGCAGACACGATTTATTGCCTTTACACACGTCACCTCCACACAGGGCGATGCGGCTACGACGCCTCTGTAGTGATCAAACGTTGAGTCAAACAGCAGGGCTTTAAGAGGGCTGCCCTTTTCAATCTTGGGACTAAAACACAAAAATAAGACATCCTGTTAAGGGGGATAAAGGTAAGTAAACCGCGTTCAGTCCAGAGTGATGAATTCCAAAAGACAAAGTTTATTCCGCCATCACATAACGTTTCGACCTGTTATAGGTCTTTATCAAGTATATACAAAGACATACAGGGATACTGATCCCCTTTAAGGAAAATCAGTGGCCAGAACCCTTTAAATTCCCCTTAAATGGTCCAAAACTGAAACTGTGGGAACAATATAATCCACTTAGGGTTCAGCAAACTTACAGTCAAGGGTTTGATAAAATGATCTACACCCTTGTGTCTCTAGAAAGCATGGCGTACGTTCACGTGCTGAAAATGCCGACCAGTGCTGGAGTGAGCGGAGGTCCGCAGCTTGTGACACTCCTGCTGTAGTGAAACTACAGGTCCCAGCAGACTGACGGTCTCTCATCAAGTTATGCTGGGAGCCGCAGTTTCACAAATAGTGCTAGAGGATCCATGTCAGAAATATGAGGCTGCCACTAGGGTTTCTCCCACAAATATGTAATCGGACGTGGAGCAGATCTGCACGTGGATGAGCCATATTCTCTATCTGTGAACATACTACTCCTTCACTCAGATTCTAAGTGGTTCTGCAGCGCATCTGTGCAGAGCAAGCTGTCAATCAAAATCCAGGCCGGGTTTACAGCCGTCGCCCCTGATATAGCGAGCGGTGCTGTGATCCAAGACTGTAGCCGCTCCGTGCACAACGATGAGTGAAGGCCGGCGGCTGCAGGGAGGAAAGAAGTTAATTTTCTCCCGGTACCTGGACTATCAATAAGGCGGCCGGGCAGCATTGTAACAATATTTATCTGCAGATTAACCCTATACCTGCAGGTACATAGCATTTTCCAGGGTGACAGGTTCCCTTTAATAAACAGAAGATGGATAGAGCCGCATTAGTCCGTACTCACGGTGGAAGCCTCCTGACAACTTCTTGAAGAACACTTTCCACATTTGTTCCAAGCTTCCCCGACATCTAATAGAAATAAACAGAGAAATGAATTTCTTAATACAGTTTAGAACTCGGCTACAACGAATCAGAAGAAATGAAACCTGTTTGAAGCTGACAAGCAATCAAGCCCCTCCGTAAGCCACACAGAACATGGCTACTTATGTCATCTGCAGGTGATTAAAGGAACCTGTCATGTTGAAATGGTATAAGATCTGTAGGGGGGTGTTGTAGAGCAGAGAAGTTGATCAGACTGATAGACATATCTGTGGGAAGAGAGTCAGCAAAACTGGCATTTTATGCAGTGAAAAGTCCTGCCGTATGTACACTAGTCCAGTGGGCGGTCCTACTAAGTGATTGACAGTTCCCTGTATGACCATGCAGGCAAAGATAGCTGTCAATCACTAGTAGGACCGCCCACTGGACTCATCTGTACAAACAGCAGGATTCCACTGAATAAATTGATACAGGAAAAACATCTATCTTTGTACCGTATTAGCCAGTAGATAGAAGAGTATTTAGATTTGAGAGTCCTCAGTGGTTGATACCATCTTTTCCGTTAGCCATTAAAAGGTAACAAATTGCAGGCTTTCCAGACTACTCAGGTCTCAGGTCTGCCTGATGAAGAAGCCGGAGTAGTCTGGAAAGCTTGCAATTTGTTACCATCTTTTCAGTTAGCCATTAAAGGTATCAACCACTGAAGACTCTCAAATCTAATGAATAAATTACAATTTATACTGAATCTTCTCCCACAAACCTATATATCGTTCTGCTCAGTTTCTCACGGATAAAACCTGTACATCTGAATGGGGCTTTAATGTTGTTATTACAATCATGTAACCGCAGATCACAAAATCTTTCATATGATCATTTTTTTAACACCTGAAACCCCAATGGGTCGTTCTTAGACCTGTGTGGCTTACCAAGCCCAATTTCTAAAAGTTGCAAGAGTGCTGTAAAATAGGAAGCTGCACATTTCTGCGCAAAAATGATGCGTCACAAAAGTTTTTTTTTTAACACCAAAAATTGATGTAAATTCCTCGCTACATTGCCCCTTTTCCAGCCACATTTTGTAGAAAAAAATAAAAAGACAAGGTGCAGACAGCGGAGTTAAATTTGCCTACAGGAATGATTTTGATCTGGAGCGCATCGTACCCGGATACAGTCACTAGCGGGAACGTCAAACATCTTCTCAATTTGTTTCTCCACCCTTTCCGGATCTGCATTCTTCAAGTCTATCTAAAAGAATTAGTATAAATACTAATTATTTATCAAAGCTGGACAACATCTAGAAACCATATAAGAAAACTGGCTTAAAATATAGTGTGAACAAGAGTTTAGGGAGAGATGTACAACTGGCACTGGCCTATAAAAGGGATTGTGTAATCGTACAAAACTAGCAAAAATGTAAAGCGCCTGGAAAACAAGGAACGTGCAATTTACCTCTTAGTAAAATCCTATGCTTTATCAAGAACAGAGGAATTTTAATTTCATATTTATTTTTAATCAAACCATTTTTATTGAAAAACTGCAACTACAAATATTCCATCTTTCAAATAACATACATGACATAGTAATTCCATAGTAAAAATATGAACAAAGTATCTGAACTTCAATTCCCATAACCCACCCTAAACCCAAATCCCAACACTCCAGAGAGAACCATTTTCAGGGCAGTTCTAGAATAACGGACTATAGCATTCGTAGAAGGGGAAGAAGATAAAAAAGTGACTAACAAAGGGGTAGCAGCGTTTTAATGTTATCATTTACTGCTTGATGCCTGAGCCGGGGAGTGCACGCCTGAAAACTGTTGCAGGCTGCTGTAATCACAGGACACAAGCAAACAGCATGGCATTTCCTATCAGCAGGGAGGAAGTAAAGGGCGACAGTAATGAAAGTCTCCTCCTACTCCGCTCCATATTGAAATGAATAGTGTGCATCCTACAAATGAGATGCATACAGCAAACAATTGATTTTCCATACATAGGTTTTGAGTTGACCACTGGATATACACATGTGTATCACTAATTACCAGAACTGGAAATCGAAAAAAAAGACGAGCAAGTTTGGGGTGAATCCAGCCTTCATTACTGCACAGCCGCTCAGAGGGATCGGTACTAGGAACAGCAGGAGTGCCGGCGATGTTCACAGATTTACCTGCTGCGGGACTGAAGGAGTCTGATCGCGCTCGGCTCGAAGCTTTTTACCTGGTTTACGATAGGAATAATTGAAAGCTGTGCTTCAAAGGCCAGGAAGAAGTTTGCCACCATCTATTAGAAAATCAACAAACTTAGGATAGAAACAATATGAACATATACCCTGCTATAAGTAAGTAAAAAGCAATAGGAAATATATATAATATAGGGTACTTAGTAAACATGTTGTTTGATTAAAAAAAAAAAAAGCCATCCCACCAGCACCAAGGTGTACCCAGTCAGTTATGTGAAGTATATAATAAAATACACTTTAGTACAATATTAGTATCTTGTCCCTTTAAATGTGCAGCTACTTCTGTCACCATGGTAACTGCATTCATACTCAGCCAATAGGATTGCTCGGTTTGAATTAGAAGAAAAAAAAAAAAAAAAGTCCTATATGGTCAGTTTGTTCCATCTCATCTGAGTGTGAAGACAGACACCTGCGATCAGCGAGATTATAGGTATAAGACGTGATATAATATAACGGACGGAGCCACATCCCATCACACGCACTCAGCGACCACAACTGACAGGAATCAGCACATTTATCAGAGGAGAAGTCATTATTCCCCAACACATGATAAGTGACAACTTCTAGATCTGCTGGGAACCCAACTAATCCCTGCTAGTACCTCCCCGGCCACCGCTCCATTCATTCTCTATGCAGGAGAAAGCTGAGTACAGCGCCCCCCATAGAGAATGAACGGACCGGCGGTTGAACATTTGCACTTCGCTCACTTCTATCTATAAGTGCTGTTCTGCTGATTGGGTCATAGCGGCCAAACCCACCGATCTAAGAGTCATCACCTATCCAGAGATCAGTGAGAACTTGTTCCAACTAGACATCCCCTTTAATGGAAGAGATCACATATCTAACAGCCAATCCTATTCATTCCCAATCTTCCCTGTGCCCAGTAATGCCCCTGGGTATATCGCCAATATGAGCCAATCACCAAACCCTCTGCTGACTGTTCCCCATGTTTTATAGATTTTGGATCCGTTTCTACAAGAGAAGATATCAGCGGCCTCCATGGGGATGGGTTACTCTGCCAGCGATGGAGCAGGTAGTATCCACCAGCCTGTGATATCTCACCTTCCTCCATATTCTGCTGTTACATGCGTTTCTTCAGCTTTACCCCTTCCCAACAGAACCAATTGATGTTTTTTTTCTGTTTTTTCCTTGGCTTTTTCCAAGGGCTATAACTTTTTCATGTCTGTCCACATATGTGAGGTCTTGTTATTTTGCAGGACGAGCGGTACTTATAAATCCCACCATTCATTTACCACATAGTACTAGAAAACGGGAAAAAAAGACCAAGTGCAGTAAAAGTGCGAGGGAAAAAAAAGCCTGACCCTGTTTATCTGGGAAGGGTTTTAACGGCGTACATAGTGTGGTGAAAATGACCTGGTAATAGGATCCTACTCCTCAGTGTGATCACAGCAAGACCAAACTTCTCCAAGAGTTTTGGCAAAAGAAAAAAACTTCATTTTTTCTGAGACCCGTAACATTTTCGTTTTTCGGGTTGATGGAGCTGTGTGGGGCTTATTTTTTGAAGGGCAAGAGGACTTTATTGATAACATTTTGGGACACATATGACATGGTCATCGCTTCTTACAGGGTTTTCTGTAGTATTGTGCCGAACGAAAAAAATGCAATTTTGGCTTTTTGAATTTTTTTCTGTGTTCACTGATCGTTTGTTTTTTATATTTGGATAGATTGTATTTCTCTGAAAGAGACCATACCACAAATGTGTATATTTTTATTATCTTTATTTTTAGTGGGAGGTGAGTTGAACTTGTGGGGTTTTAATATTTTACACTTTTTTTTTTTTAATTTTCACTGCATTTGTATACATTATCTGATTGCTTGTGCTATATACAGCGATACCACAGTAATGCTCCATATAGCAAAATCACAGTCTTCTTTACAGCCCAAATGAAGCTTTATGATGACAGGCACGGAGGCTTCAGCAGACCCTCGGATGTCATAGCGGTCCATCTGTGCCCTGTGATCGCGTCACAGGAGCGCCGGTGGGCGCATGGAACGATGCGTCCCAATGCCGGCGCGCTGTTAATGCTGCTGTTAGAGATTGACAGCAGCACTGAACAGGTTAACAGTGGTGGGCAGATCTTCGCTCCACTCGCAGCTCTTAGAGGCAGGTCCTGGTTGTTTGTCACAGCCATTATCTGCCATGTACGGGGCGAGCTGACTCTGCTCCATACAGTCATGGCCAAAAGTTTTGAGAATGACACCAAAATTATATTTTCACATGATCTGCTGGCCTCTGGTTTTTATTAGTGTTTGTCTGATGTTTATATCACATACAGAAATATAATTGCAATCATATTATGAGTATCAATAGGTTATATTGACAATTAGAATGAGTTAATGCAGCAAGTCAATATTTGCAGTGTTGCCCCTTCTTCCTCAAGACCTCTGTAATTCTCCCTGGCATGCTCTCAATCAACTTTTGGACCAAATCCTGACTGATAGCAGTCCATTCTTGCATAATCAATGCTTGCATTTTGCCAGAATTTGTTGGTTTTTGTTTGTCCACCCGTCTCTTGATGATTAACCACAAGTTCTCAATGGGATTAAGATCTGGGGAGTTTCCAGGCCATGGACCCAAAATCTCTATGTTTTGTTCCATGAGCCATTTAGTTATCACCTTTGCTTTATGGCAAGGTGCTCCATCATGCTGGAAAAGGCATTGTTGGGCGCCAAACTGCTCTTGGACGGTTGGGAGAAGTTGCTCTTGGAGGACATTCTGGTACCATTCTTTATTCATGGCAGTGTTTTTAGGCAAGACTGTGAGTGAGCCGATTCCCTTGGCTGAGAAGCAACCCCACACATGAATGGTTTCAGGATGCTTTACAGTTGGCATGAGACAAGACTGGTGGTAGCGCTCACCTCTTCTTCTCCGAATAAGCTGTTTTCCAGATGTCCCAAACAATCGAAAAGGGGATTCATCAGAGAAAATGACTTTGCCCCAGTCCTCAGCAGTCCACTCCCTGTACCTTTTGCAGAATATCAGTCGGTCCCTGATGTTTTTTCTGGAGAGAAGTGGCTTCTTTGCTGCCCTCCTTGAAACCAGCCCTTGCTCAAAGAGTCTCCGCCTCACAGTGCCTGCAGAAGCACTCACACCAGCCTGCTGCCATTCCTGAGCAAGCTCGGCACTGCTGGTAGTCCGATCCCGCAGCTGAAACAGTTTTAAGATCTGGTCCTGGCGCTTGCTTGTCTTTCTTGGGCGCCCTGGAGCCTTTTTGACAACAATGGAAGCTCTCTCCTTGAAGTTCTTGATGATGCGATAGATTGTTGACTGAGGTGCAATCTTTGTAGCTGCAATACTCTTCCCTGTTAGGCCATTTTTGTGCAGTGCAATGGTGGCTGCACGTGTTTCTTTAGAGATAACCATGGTTAACTGAAGAGAAACAATGATACCAAGAGCCAGCCTCCTTTTAAAGTGTCCAGTGATGTCATTCTTACTTAATCATGACTGATTGATCGCCAGCCCTGTCCTCATCAACACCCACACCTGTGTTAATGGATCAATCACTAAAACGATGTTAGCTGCTCCTTTTAAGGCAGGACTGCAATGATATTGAAATGTGTCTTGGGGGTTAAAGTTCATTTTCTGGGCAAATATTGACTTTGCAAGTACAGTAATTGCTGTTAAGCTGATCACTCTTTGACATTCAGGAGTATATGCAAATTGCCATTACAAAAAATGAAGCAGTAAACTTTGGAAAAATTACTATTTGTCTCATTCTCAATACTTTTGGCCATGACTGTACACCCGCTACTGACTTATACCAGACACGTACGGCAGATGTTGGTAAGGAGTTAAAGCGGTTGTCCTGCTTTGGGGCCATTTGTTTTTTTTACTTTAATGCAAGTATTTGGGGCTAAAATTGATTTCCGTTATTGAGTTTCATTAAAAATGTTGCCTTCTGTAGCATCTGTGCTGCACTGTCTATTCCTGGCTGCAAAATTAGCTAACTGAGAATCTATCAGTGAGCTCCTTCTGGCAGTCTTAAGGGAGAGTTTGTAGATCTTTCATCTGTTTTTTTTCCTGAGTGCCTTTTAACTGATCTATGCGCAAAGAAAACATGAAACTTGAATGTGCAGGGAAACAATAAGTCTGTAATAACCAGTGAAAAATGAAATCTAAATGTAAAAAATTACTTTTAGTAATAAATACATGGACATAAGAAAATACACACTGCTCAAAAAAATAAAGGGAACACTTAAACAACAGAATATAACTCCAAGTAAATCAAACTTCTGTGAAATCAAACTGTCCACTTAGGAAACAACACTGATTGACAATCAATTTCACATGCTGTTGTGCAAATGGAATAGACAATAGATGGAAATTATTGGCAATTATCAAGACACCCTCAATAAAGGAGTGGTTCTGCAGGTGGGGACCACAGACCACATCTCAGTACCAGTGCTTTCTGGCTGATGTTTTGGTCACTTTTGAATGGTGGTTGTGCTTTCACACTCGTGGTAGCATGAGAAGGACTCTACAACCCACAGAAGTTGCTCAGGTAGTGCAGCTCATCCAGGATGGCACATCAATGCGAGCTGTGGCAAGGAGGTTTGCTGTGTCTGTCAGCGTAGTGTCCAGAGGCTGGAGGCGCTACCAGGAGACAGGCCAGTACACCAGGAGACGTGGAGGGGGCCGTAGGATGGCAACAACCCAGCAGCAGGACCGCTACCCCCGCCTTTGTGCAAGGAGGAACAGGAGGAGCACTGCCAGAGCCCTGCAAAATGACCTTCAGCAGGCCACAAATGAGCATATGTCTGCACAAATGGTTAGAAACCGACTCCATGAGGGTGGTATGAGGGCCCGACGTCCACACATGGAGGTTGTGCTCACAATCCAACACCGTGCAGGACGTTTGGCATTTGCCACAGAACACCAGGATTGGCAAAGTCGCCACTGGCTCCCTGTGCTCTTCACAGATGAAAGCAGGGTCACACTGAGCACATGTGACAGACGTGACAGAGTCTGGAGACGCCGTGGAGAACGATCTGCTGCCTGCAACATCCTTCAGCATGACCGGTTTGGCAGTGGGTCACTAATAGTGTGGGGTGGCATTTCTTTGGAGGGCTGCAAAGCCCTCCATGTGCTCGCCAGAGGTAGCCTGACTGCCATTAGGTACAGAGATGAGATCCTCAGACCCCTTGTGAGACCATATGCTGGAGCGGTTGGCACTGGGTTCATCCTAATGCAGAACAATGCCAGACCTCATGTGGCTGGAGTGTGTCAGCCTCATTTTGACTTGTTTTAAGTACATTACATCAAAGTTGGATCAGCCTGTAGTGTGTTTTTCCAATTTAATTTTGGGGGTGACTCCAAATCCAGGCCTCCATTGGTTAATAAATTTTATTTCCATTGATGATTTTGTATGAACATTTGCTAAAGAAGAACTGCGCCCAGCGGAGCCAAGCTGAAGGAAGAGAATGGACTTGATCTGACTTCAGACATTTTTTCAAGTTTCCCCCCAGGAGGGGGCCAGTTCACTTTTTAGCTGGGTTAAAATACACTGCTCAAAAAAATAAAGGGAACACTCAAATAACACATCCTAGATCTGAATGAATTAAATATTCTCATTGAATACTTTGTTCTGTACAAAGTTGAATGTGCTGACAACAAAATCACACAAAAGTCATCCATGGAAATCAAATTTATTAACCAATGGAGGCCTGGATTTGGAGTCACCCCCAAAATTAAAGTGAAAAAACACACTACAGGCTGATCCA
Source organism: Phyllobates terribilis (assembly GCF_046119375.1). Classification (NCBI taxonomy): domain Eukaryota; kingdom Metazoa; phylum Chordata; class Amphibia; order Anura; family Dendrobatidae; genus Phyllobates; species Phyllobates terribilis. Next base: position 5,960,089 of record NW_027362847.1, on the reverse strand, counting down.
ACATTGATGTAATGTCCTTAAAACAAGTCAAAATGAGGCTCAGTATTGTGTGGCCTCCACGTGCCTGTATGACCTCCCTACACCACCTGGGCATGCTCCTGATGAGGTTGCGGATGGTGTCCTGTGGGATCTCCTCCCAGACCTGGACTAAAGCATCCGCCAACTCCTGGACAGTCTGTGGTGCAATGTGATGTTGGTGGATGGAGCGAGACATGATGTCCCAGATGTGCTCAATCGGACTCAGATCTGGGGAACAGGCGGGCCAGTCCATAGCTTCAAAGACTTCATCTTGCAGGAACTGCTGACACACTCCAGCCACATGAGGTCTGGCATTGTCCTGCATTAGGAGGAACCCAGGGCCCACTGCACCAGCATATTGTCTCACAAGGGGCCTGAGCATCTTATCTCGGTACCTAATGGCAGTCAGGCTACCTCTGGCAAGCACATGGAGGGCTGTGCGGCCCTTCAAAGAAATGCCACCCCACACCATTACTGACCCACTGCCAAACCGGTCGTGCTGAAGGATGTTGCAGGCAGCAGATCGCTCTCCACGGTGTCTCCAGACACTGTCACGTCTGTCACATGTGCTCAGTGTGAACCTGCTTTCCAGTGGCGAGTTTGCCAATTCTGGTGTTCTGTGGCAAATGCCAAGCATCCTGCACAGTGTTAGGCTGTGAGCACAACCCCCATCTGTGGACGTCGGGCCCTCATACCACCCTCATGGAGTCAGTTCTAACCGTTTGTGCAGACATGCACATTTGTGGCCTGCTGGAGGTCATTTTGCAGGGCTCTGGCAGTGCTCCTCCTGTTGCTTCTTGCACAAAAGCGGAGGTAGCGGTCCTGCTGCTGGGTTGTTGCCCTCCTAAGGCCCACTCCATCTCTCCTGGTGTACTGGCCTGTCTCCTGGTAGCGTCTCCAGCCTCTGGACACTACACTGACAGACACAGCAAACCTCCTTGCCACAGCTCTCACTGATGTGCCATCCTGGATGAACTGCACTACCTAAGCATCTTCTGTGGGTTGTAGAGTCCGTCTCATGCTACCATGAGTGTGAAAGCACAACCAACATTGAAAAGTGACCAAAACATCAGCCAGAAAGCACTGGTACTGAGATGTGGTCTGTGATCCCCACCTGCAGAACCACTCCTTTATTGAGGGTGTCTTGATAATTGCCAATAATTTCCATCTATTGTCTATTCCATTTGCACAACAGCATGTGAAATTGATTGTTAATCAGTGTTGTTTCCTAAGTGGACAGTTTGATTTCAGAGAAGTTTGATTTACTTGGAGTTATATTCTGTTGTTTAAGTGTTCCCTTTATTTTTTTGAGCAGTGTATATAAAAAAATTACTGCAGCTTTAATGCTATTTATTACATCTCAGGTAATTTTGTGACTAACTATACAGCATCAAAAATACCAAAAAGCTTAAATCGCCAATGGAAGCCGATAGCACTAGTGAGAACATGGCATAAGCGTAATTTAAAGGAAGAGGAGGACATTATTCACTCCAGTTTCCTGCGGCCCCTCGGGAGTATAGGTTGCTGCACAGTAGTCTGCATTCTGTGTAAAACAGGAAAAAACACTTTCTTAGAGGGATGAGGGCAGCGCGGTGGTCAGTAGTAGCACTCTGTCAGTTGAGGATTGCTCCTAATATCTGGTTGTGTTTCCTGAGAAGAGGAGACCCCACCCAAGAGGAGACCCCACCCAAGAGGAGACCCACCCAAGAGGAGACCCACCCGAAGAGGAGACCCCACCGAAGAGGAGACCCCACCGAAGAGGAGACCCACCGAAGAGGAGACCAAACCGAAGAGGAGACCCCACCGAAGAGGAGACCCACCAAAGAGGAGACCCAAGAGGAGACCCACCGAAGAGGAGACCCAAGAGGAGACCCACCGAAGAGGAGACCCCACCGAAGAGGAGACCCCACCGAAGAGGAGACCAAACCGAAGAGGAGACCCCACCGAAGAGGAGACCCACCGAAGAGGAGACCCAAGAGGAGACCCCACCGAAGAGGAGACCCCACTGAAGAGGAGACCCACCGAAGAGGAGACCCACCGAAGAGGAGACCCAAGAGGAGACCCCACCCAAGAGGAGACCCCACCCAAGAGGAGACCCACCCAAGAGGAGACCCAAGAGGAGACCCACCGAAGAGGAGACCCAAGAGGAGACCCACCGAAGAGGAGACCCCACCGAAGAGGAGACCCCACCGAAGAGGAGACCCCACCGAAGAGGAAACCCCACCGAAGAGGAGACCCCACCGAAGAGGAGACCCACCGAAGAGGAGACCCAAGAGGAGACCCCACCCAAGAGGAGACCCCACCCAAGAGGAGACCCACCCAAGAGGAGACCCCACCCAAGAGGAGACCCCACCGAAGAGGAGACCCCACCGAAGAGGAGACCCCACCGAAGAGGAGATCCACTGAAGAGGAGACCCCACCGAAGAGGAGACCCAAGAGGAGACCCCACCGAAGAGGAGACCCCACCGAAGAGGAGACCCACCGAAGAGGAGACCCCACCGAAGAGGAGACCCACCGAAGAGGAGACCCCACCGAAGAGGAGACCCACCGAAGAGGAGACCCAAGAGGAGACCCCACCGAAGAGGAAACCCCACCGAAGAAGAGACCCCACCGAAGAGGAGAACCACCGAAGAGGAGACCCCACCGAAGAGGAGACCCAGGAGGAGACCCCACCGAAGAGGAGACCCCACCGAAGAGAAGACCCCACCGAAGAGGAGACCCACCGAAGAGGAGACCCCACCGAAGAGGAGACCCCACCGAAGAGGAGACCCACCGAAGAGGAGACCCCACCGAAGAGGAGACCCAAGAGGAGACCCCACCGAAGAGGAGACCCCACCGAAGAGGAGACCCCACCGAAGAGGAGACCCAAGAGGAGACCCCACCGAAGAGGAGACCCACCAAAGAGGAGACCCACCAAAGAGGAGACCCCACCGAAGAGGAGACCCCACCGAAGAGGAGACCCAAGAGGAGACCCCACCGAAGAGGAGACCCAAAAGGAGACCCCACCGAAGAGGAGACCCCACCGAAGAGGAGACCCACCGAAGAGGAGACCCACCGAAGAGGAGACCCCACCGAAGAGGAGACCCACCGAAGAGGAAGCCACACCGAAGAGGAGACCCAAGAGGAGACCCAACCGAAGAGGAGACCCAAAAGGAGACCCCACCGAAGAGGAGACCCCACCGAAGAGGAGACCCACCGAAGAGGAGACCCACCGAAGAGGAGACCCCACCGAAGAGGAGACCCACCGAAGAGGAAGCCCCACCGAAGAGGAGACCCAAGAGGAGACCCAACCGAAGAGGAGACCCCACCGAAGAGGAGACCCACCGAAGAGGAGACCCCACCAAAGAGGAGACCCAAGAGGAGACCCCACCGAAGAGGAGACCCCACCGAAGAGGAGACCCAAGAGGAGACCTCAACGAAGAGGAGACCCCACCGAAGAGGAGACCCCACCGAAGAGGAGACCCACCGAAGAGGAGACCCCACCGAAGAGGAGACCCAAGAGGAGACCCACCGAAGAGGAGACCCCACCGAAGAGGAGACCCCACCGAAGAGGAGACCCACCGAAGAGGAGACCCCACCGAAGAGGAGACCCCACCGAAGAGGAGACCCACCGAAGAGGAGACCCCACCGAAGAGGAGACCCAAGAGGAGACCCACCGAAGGGGAGACCCCACCGAAGAGGAGACCCCACCGAAGTGGAGACCCAAGAGGAGGCCCACCAAAGAGGATACCCAAGAGGAGACCCACTGAAGAGGAGACCCAAGAGGAGACCCACCGAAGAGGAGACCCCACCGAAGAGGAGACCCACCGAAGAGGAAACCCAAGAGGAGACCCACCGAAGAGGAGACCCAAGAGGAGACCCACCAAAGAGGATACCCAAGAGGAGACCCACCGAAGAGGAGACCCAAGAGGAGACCCACCGAAGAGGAGACTCCACCGATGAGGAGATCCCACCAAAGAGGAGACCCAAGAGGAGACCCACCGAAGAGGAGACCCCACCGAAGAGGAGACCCCACCGAAGAGGAGACCCACCGAAGAGGAGACCCCACCGAAGAGGAGACCCCACCGAAGAGGAGACCCACCGAAGAGGAGACCCCACTGAAGAGGAGACCCACCGAAGAGGAGACCCAAGAGGAGACCCACCGAAGGGGAGACCCCGCCGAAGAGGAGACCCCACCGAAGAGGAGACCCCACCGAAGAGGAGACCCACCGGAGAGGAGACCCCATCGAAGAGGAGACCCAAGAAGAGACCCACCGAAGAGGAGACCCCACCGAAGAGGAGACCCCACCGAAGAGGAGACCCACCGAAGAGGAGACCCACAAAGGAGACCGAAGAGGAGGCCCACCGAAGAGGAGACCCACCGAAGAGGAGACCCACCGAAGAGGAGACCCACCGAAGAGGAGACCCAAGAGGAGACCTACCGAAGAGGAGACCCACCGAAGAGCAGACCCACCGAAGAGGAGACCCACCGAAGAGGAAACCCAAGAGGAGACCCACCGAAGAGGAGCCCCACCGAAGAGGAGCCCCACCGAAGAGGAGAACCACCGAAGAGGAGACCGAAGGGGAGACCCACCGAAGAGGAAACCTAAGAGGAGACCGAAGAGGACAGACCTGCACCTTAAGATCCCTAGGGGGAAAGGGATGGCCCAAGGCCAGAAAAGACATCAATCGATCCTACAACAAAAAGGAAGAAGCAGAACCAGAACAAAGTCCGCCATTACATCAACCGGTATTTGAGAGGAAAGAGGAACATCATGTGGACCATCCTGCTGGGACCTCTCTGCCGATAACATCATACGGCAATACCGGCTGGTAAGTATAAATCCAACAAAGTAATTATAGCAGGATAGTAGTAATATAGTGGCAGTATGTCAGTATTAGTGTAATTTGAGTAATAATACTAGTGATAATAGTAAGAAAGTAATAAAATAACAGTAGTAATAGTAGTAGGTAGAATAGCAGTGTGATCCAGGGTTCTAGGACTGATCGCCTTTTCTCGGGGTCAAGAAGGAATTTTTCCGCTGTGACACAAATTGGCTGAAGGTGTCCTGAGGTTTTTGCCTTCTTTTGGATCAACACTCTAGGTATAGGGTAGTATTAGTAGCAATAGGAAAGAAGAATAATACCGTAATAAGATAGCACAATGTTAATAATAACCATATCAAATAGTTAGATTTATACAAACAAATTAAAATAACTCCAGTAGTACAATAATTAGTGTAATATTTAACTTGTAATAACATTATTAGGTTTGATCCAGGGTCCTAGGACTGATCGCCTTTTCCCGGGGTCAAGAAGGAATTTTTCCCGTGACACAAATTGGCGTTAGGTGTTCTGGGGTTTTTGCCTTCTTCTGGATCAACAGCTTTAGGCATAGGGATTTTAGTAATACCATTATTAGAATCACAAGATTAATAAAAAAATTAGAATTTATTTTTTTTAATTAGTTTTATAACAGTTATAATTAATTGGATTAATGCAAAAATAATAAATAGTAAAAATGGTGGTAATAATAAAAAAAAATAGTCCCAGTTACTAAGTTAGTGTAGTGTTAGTGTAGGGACCCATCTGAAGAGGTCGCCTTGACGTTGGCAGATGGGCTCGCACAATTTGCTCAAAATGTGCGCTAAGAACCTCATATTTCTATGTACAGAAGATCTAGCAGTAATTCCATTCAGGAGATAGATATCTGTGTACACACACACTTTGTTATATACTTTTGTGCAGCACACAGGGCAGGTATACAGGTACAGGGCGAGAGGAGACCCACCGAAGAGGAGACCCCACCGAAGAGGAGACCCCACCGAAGAGGAGACCCCACCGAAGAGGAGACTCCACCGAAGAGGAGACTCCACCGAAGAGGAGACCCACCGAAGAGGAGACCCCACCGAAGAGGAGACCCACCGAAGAGGAGACCCAAGAGGAGACCTACCGAAGAGGAGACCCTCCGAAGAGGAGACCCACCGAAGAGGAGACCCACCGAAGAGGAGAACCACCGAAGAGGAGACCCACCGAAGAGGAAACCGAAGAGGAGACCGAAGAGGACAGAACTGCACCTTAAGATCCCTAGGGGGAAAGGGATGGCCAAAGGCCAGAAAAGACAACAATCGATCCTACAACAAAAAGGAAGAAGCAGAACCAGAACAAAGTCCGCCATTACATCAACCGGTATTTGAGAGGAAAGAGGAACATCATGTGGACCATCCTGCTGGGACCTCTCTGCCGATAACATCATACAGCAATACCGGCTGGTAAGTATAAATCCACCAAAGTAATAATAGCAGGATAGTAGTAATATAGTGGCAGTATATCAGTATTAGTGTAATTTGAGTAATAATACTAGTGATAATAGTAAGAAAGTAATAAAATAACAGTAGTAATAGTAGTAGGTAGAATAGCAGTGTGATCCAAGGTTCTAGGACTGATCGCCTTTTCTCGGGGTCAAGAAGGAATTTTTCCGCTGTGACACAAATTGGCTGAAGGTGTCCTGAGGTTTTTGCCTTCTTTTGGATCAACACTCTAGGTATAGGGTAGTATTAGTAGCAATAGGAAAGAAGACTAATACCGTAATAAGATAGCAGGTTATTATTGAGCTCCTAGATTGGGCAGAGGAGCTCAGTCTTCAGCAGGAGCTGGCCGAGGAGAGCAGAGCAACTTGCATGGGGCTACTGCACAAGAAGTAACTCAAAAGGTGGAGATTAACCCGGAGACGTGGTGCCCGGACTGTGATCTGCTGTGCAGGCTGCATAGACGATGCCTCCTAGGACCCGAACTTCACCCCTAACAGGCACAGCAGAGCTCGGACGGCTGCAAGTGAACGGAGAGCGGCTGATTAGTAACTGCTGTGTCTCCTGCAGCTCAGATAAGAGCCGTACAGAGCGGGGGCTCAGTAATGATGAATACGGGAAGTGTCCGCCCCTCACATGTCCTATATGCGGCCTCCAGAGGTAAAGTCTCCCCTGTAACCAGCGCCTTCTCTCACCTTCTCTGCTGGCATGCTCCATTGCTTAAAGGGGATGTCTGAAGAAAACAAGTTATCACTTATCCACAGGCTCGGTAATCACTTACTGATTGTGGGGTCTGACCGCTGCGAACCATTGTCTGATCGGGAAGGAGTGGAAAGTCAGGGATCAACTGCAGCTCCATTCATTCTCTATGGGGCTCCAGAAAAGCCGAGCTCAGGGCTTGAATGCCACATAGGGAAGGAATGGAGCGGATCCTGGAGTAATAACATGTCCTCCTCTCCTCAGCTTTCTGTCTGTGTAAGTGGCTCAGCCCTTGTCTCCCTTTCTCACTGGCTTCTGTACTGGTCCCTGTAGACTTTCTCCTATGAGGAAGAGGAAACCCCTCTGCCCTCCTGCTCTCAGTCCTCTGCGGCTTTTCCCCATCGCTCAATGCAGCCATTATATGTAATAAGGATCATTCTTGTCCGGCTTTCATTCCGCCCAGCTGACAAGATAATAAACATGTGAGGTGGAAGGTTCACAATTATTAGATGTGTTGTGAAAAGTCTCCACAGCAAATTCAGAGAAAACTGCAGGGTGACCGCTTGTGAAACCAGCACAAAATCCAGCGGACAGCGCCTCCCTGCCCCCCGCCGGTCTCTGTATCCTGGCATTCAGCTATTCCATTTGGTGCTTATTCAGGGAGGAAAACAAAAATGTGATGTTCTTACACAGACGCCTGAAGACGCGACGTTCGCTGCTGTGACGCCCAGCTGAGCTTGGTATCACAGATCCTAGAAGTGTGCATTGATGGATTCCTCCACAAGACGCCCTCATAAGCATTCACACACCTCCACCTTCTACCTCAGACCACCAGAGGGAGCCCGCTAGGGATATATAAAGGGAAGGTGGAGCCAGGCAGCCCAGAAAGTGATTCAGCAGTTTCCTGCTCAGACACAGAAGGACTCAGTGCAGTCGAGCCAGAGCCTAGGAGTTCCTGCAGAAAGAGTTCAGTACAGTCTGTAGAGTGATTCCAGACTAGAACTCAGCTCAGGATAGAGAGCTAGGAGTGTGCCGACGCTCTGAGAGCGGCGAAGAAGAGCAGTGTCCCGGCTGCAGTGTGTGTTGCCTAGTGAGGGCCCGAGCGGGACCAAAGGTGAGTGGAGAGTGAGTACATAGGGGGCAGAGGAGCTTAATTAGCTCACCCCGAAGAATTTACCGGACACCAGGTCCGAAGCTTAGCGGGATCTCTACGACCCAGTAAGGCATAACCGGAATCCCTGGAGAACTACAGGTCCCAGGATCGCTAGAGTGCTGATATGTAACAGAGCCGGGAGACACATAGGCCCCGCAAGCTGAGGAGCGTGTACTCCAAGAAAAGGCCCTACCACAAGGTCAGCCAGCGCAAGACAGAGACAAAGTTAGGCCTAGCTCCAGGCAGGTCAGAAACTTACTACGCAGAGGCAAGAAACAGGAAGCCCTACACCCGCTCATGGGGGAGGATCCTGATATGCACCCTTCACCCTACAGTGCTCCGGGATGTGCCTGACTTTCCATCAGTAAAAGGTACTGAAGTGACTACCGTGTCCGTCCCCGTTCTTGCTCTGACCCGGCTGGGTCTCGCCTGTCCTGCATTCCCCTTGCATACGCTGCCCTGAGGCCTAGCTCCGCCTGTGGGGAGCTATACCATCGAGCAACCTTATCACCGGCCTCAGTGGACTGCTGCAGCGCTGGTGATTATCATCAGAAACCACAGGTGGCGTCACGAACGTTCATAAAATTAACAAACAACCACCCTTTTAAAGAGTGACCCCAGGGTACGGGCCTGGGAGCCGACCACCGCGACATCCCCAAGGCCAGGCAAAGGCCAGGGTACCGAGTCATCCCCATCCCCTGGGCTGGTCACTGCTTTTCATCATCCATGTTGGGCTGTTGTACGACGTGTGGACTACTCTGCTTGTTGGATTCTTGCATTACCACAAACACTGCCTTTATTTTGTGATTTCTGTGCCGCTTCCCATTTCTATTGGCAGCGTGATATACCAGCACATGAGGGCTGCCACAATCATGTGTCAATAGGTTATTGATGGAGGCCGTGATACAGAGACTGTCCTGGACCAGGGAGGAGTTGGTACAGAAGCACCTAGAGAGGAGGGTACAGGGGCTTCATTTCAATTTTAAAACTTAGCTGGATTGTGTTTAGCTACAAGAATGGAAAGAAAAATAGAAAAAAAAAAATGAAGAGTTTATTATTTGGCAAAATCGTCCATCAGAGGTTTGGCCACTACCAAAAAGTTTTTGATGAACTTACAGTAGCAGCTGGCAAAACCCAAAAAAATTTGTAATGCCTTTAAGTCCTGAATATTATACCAATCCAGTACCGTCCGGACTTTTGCCAGATCCATGCAAAAACAGTGAATGATAAGAAATAGCCCAAAAAAGGGACCTCCTGATGGAGAACATAAATTATTTGTCAAACCAGAGAAATGTATTATCTTTGAGTATCTGTAAGACCTGCCTGACATGTACCTGATGTGATACGAGGTGAAAAAATTAGACTGTGGGGACCCCCAACGAAACCCCGACGCTCAGCCCCCCTACCGCCACCCCTTCCTTAACAATACAATAATGTAACTCTTACAACTGGATGGGTGAGGATCAGTCACAGCTAGTGTTGAGCGATACCTTCCGATATCGGGAAATATCGGATCGGATTGGATCGGACCGATACCGAAAAAGTATCGGATATCGCCGATTCCGATACCGGAAACCAATGCAAGTCAATGGGACAGAAATATCGGAATGAAAATAAACCCTTTCTTTCCTTGTAGGTTAATTCTACATGGAGGAAAACAACTAAGAATAATGTAGAATGTATTGGGGGAGGTGGGGGAGACAATAAAGGCATAGAGGTTTAGCCCAATCAAATGGAATAGCAGGAATTAATATTTTTTTTTAAGACGTTCTGAGTTACGGAAATATTGACTATGTTAAGTATTTTTATATTTTGTCAGATATTTATGTTTCACTACTTCCATGCTCTTCACCTTCTTTTTTACTTCTCCCACACTTTCTCCTTCATCATCCTCAGCATCTTTTTCATCCACTTCTTCTTCACCTTCTTCATTTTCTTCTTCTTCACCTTCTTCGTATTATTCTTTTTTTTTACATTCTTCATATTCTACTTCTTCATCTTCTTCATCTTCTTCTTCTTCATCATATTCTTATTTGTGGCAGGCATTCCTGTAGTTGTTATCTATAAAAGGTTGGACATTACACCCTTCGTTCTGCCCGTCACAAAAGATTTACAACAGGATTTGTCCGCGTTCAGTTTGGCCTGCAGCAGCAGGTCTTTTCCAGGGGCACCACGAGGAGGAACGGACTCACCCCCATACACTGCTTAGTCATCTTCTGCTTATAATTTAGATATTATCTTTTGCTCTGATTTTTAGTCTTATGCTTAATGTTCTTCCGCTTTTTGTTCTGCAGCTTCTTGTATTTCTGCTTCTTGGTTTTCTGTCTCTTGTTCTTCTGTATCTTGGTGCTTGTCTTCTCTTCTTTGTCCTCTTGGTCAACTTCTTCAGGGTCATCTTCTTGGTCTTCTTCGGGGTGGTCTTCAGGGTTGTCGTCTTCGGGGGTCCTCGTCTTCGGGGTCCTCGTCTTCTTCGGGTTGGTCTTCTGGGTCCTCGTCTTCGGGGTCCTCGTCTTCTTCGGGGTGGTCTTCAGGGTCCTCGTCTTCTTCGGGGTGGTCTTCAGGGTCCTCGTCTTCAGGGTCGTCGTCTTCGGGGTCCTCGTCTTCTTAGGGTTGGTCTTCAGGGTCCTCGTCTTCAGGGTCCTCGTCAGGGAGATCTAGAGTGATTACCAAGAACCATTTCAAAAAGCTTGAACTTGGAAATGTAGCAGAAGGTACAAGAAAGCTGAGGAACTACCGAGGACCAGCTGACGGTACTGAAACCCGGATGGGTAGCAGAAGGTACAAGAGCCAATGGAACTACCGAAGACCAGCTGACGGTACTGGAACTCGGTTACTAAACAGGAGGTACCTGTGCCAGAAAGCACTACCAAGGACCAGCAGACGTTGGTGGAACTTGGATACCGAGAAGGAGGCACCTAATCCAAAGGCACTGCCGAGAACCAGCTGACGGTACTGGAACCCGGATGGGTAGCAGAAGGTACCCATGTAAAAAAAAGTTCAAGGCCGCGAGCCGGCCGCAGTTACCAAAACCCACAGTCCTACAGGGGGTGCTTGTCCTATTGGCACTATGGAACCAGCCTTCATTGCCAGATCCCGCAGCCCACATAGGAGTCACCTAAACTGCAGGCACCATAGAGTCGGCTAACCCGACCGCAACACGACAGGACAACGCATTGGAGGCAAAATGACGTTGACACTACCCGGAAACAGCTGGCGTGCTGGAACCAGGCTGGGCAGGAGGGAGTACCCGTGCCAAAGTCACTGCCGAGAACCAGCTGACGGTACTGGAACCCGGATGGGTAGTAGAAGGTACAAGAGCAAATGGAACTACCGAGGACCAGCTGACGGTACTGGAACCCGGATGGGTAGCAGAAGGTACAAGAGCCAATGGAACTGCCGAAGACCAGCTGACGGTACTGGAACTCGGTTACTAAGCAGGAGGTACCTGTGCCAGAAAGCACTACCAAGGACCAGCAGACGTTGGTGGAACTTGGATACCGAGAAGGAGGCACCTAATCCAAAGGCACTGCCGAGAACCAGCTGACGGTACTGGAACCCGGATGGGTAGCAGAAGGTACCCATGTAAAAAAAAGTTCAAGGCCGCAAGCCGGCCGCAGTTACCAAAACCCACAGTCCTACAGGGGGTGCTTGTCCTATTGGCACTATGGAACCAGCCTTCATTGCCAGATCCCGCAGCCCACATAGGAGTCACCTAAACTGCAGGCACCATAGAGTCGGCTAACCCGACCGCAACACGACAGGACAACGCATTGGAGGCAAAGTGACGTTGACACTACCCGGAAACAGCTGGCGTGCTGGAACCAGGCTGGGCAGGAGGGAGTACCCGTGCCAAAGTCACTGCCGAGAACCAGCTGACGGTACTGGAACCCGGATGGGTAGTAGAAGGTACAAGAGCAAATGGAACTACCGAGAACCAGCTGGCGGTGCTGGAACCCAGGGTAAATACTAAAAACAGAGTGGAGCCAGAGGTGTAATTGGAGCAAGTTTTAAATCCGTAGTACAGTGGATGTGGACAAAGCAGGAGAATTTGCCGGACACACAGCTGGGGATCAGCTGACGTTACTGAACCCCAATAACACTGGAGCAAGCGTTGACTGTGCAGACGGCACTTCTGAGCAGCAACTAGCGGTATTGGAGCCCAGGGTAAATACTAAAAACAGAGGAGCCAGAGGTGTATTTGGAGGAGGTTTTAAATCCGTAGTACAGTGGATGTGGACAAAGCAGGAGAATTTGCCGGACACACAGCTGGGGATCAGCTGACGTTACTGAACCCCAATAACACTGGAGCAAGCGTTGACTGTGCAGACGGCACTTCTGAGCAGCAACTAGCGGTATTGGAGCCCAGGGTAAATACTAAAAACAGAGGAGCCAGAGGTGTATTTGGAGGAGGTTTTAAATCCGTAGTACAGTGGATGTGGACAAAGCAGGAGAATTTGCCGGACACACAGCTGGGGATCAGCTGACGTTACTGAACCCCAATAACACGGCAGCAAGTGTTGACTGTGCAGACGGCACTTCCGAGCGCCAACTGGTGGTGTTGGAGCTCAGGGATAATACTGAAAACAGAGGAGCCAGAGGTGTAATTGGAGCAACTTTAAAATCTGTAGTAGTGAGAATGTGGACAGAGCAGGAGAAATTGCCGTCCGCACAGCAGGGGAACAGCTGACGTTACTGAACCCCAATAACACGGCAGCAAGTGTTGACTGTGCAGACGGCACTTCCGAGCGCCAACTGGCGGTGTTGGAGCTCAGGGATAATACTGAAAACAGAGGAGCCAGAGGTGTAATTGGAGCAACTTTAAAATCTGTAGTAGTGAGAATTTGGACAGAGCAGGAGAAATTGCCGTCCGCACAGCAGGGGAACAGCTGACGTTACTGAACCCCAATAACACGGCAGCAAGTGCTGACTGTGCAGACGGCACTTCCGAGCGCCAACTGGCGGTGTTGGAGCTCAGGGATAATACTGAAAACAGAGGAGCCAGAGGTGTAATTGGAGCAACTTTAAAATCTGTAGTAGTGAGAATGTGGACAGAGCAGGAGAAATTGCCGTCCGCACAGCAGGGGAACAGCTGACGTTACTGAACCCCAATAACACGGCAGCAAGTGTTGACTGTGCAGACGGCACTTCCGAGCGCCAACTGGCGGTGTTGGAGCTCAGGGATAATACTGAAAACAGAGGAGTCAGAGGTGTAATTGGAGCAACTTTAAAATCTGTAGTAGTGAGAATGTGGACAGAGCAGGAGAAATTGCCGTCCGCACAGCAGGGGAACAGCTGACGTTACTGAACCCCAATAACACGGCAGCAAGTGTTGACTGTGCAGACGGCACTTCCAAGCGCCAACTGGCGGTGTTGGAGCTCAGGGATTACAGTTCAGGTGGTAGAAACATGAACACAACAGGAGACCTGGATACTGTTGCCAACCAATTATTTATTCTGGAAGAGGACTGGCAAATTCATGAGAGATCCAGGCCTTGTTCATTTTGAGAAAAGTAAGCCAGTCAACGTTATCGGAGGATAGTCGCATGCGACGGTCTGTTAGTACACCACCTGCGGCACTAAAGACGCGTTCCGATAATACACTAGCAGCAGGGCAAGCTAGCACCTCCAATGCATACTGACTAAGCTCTGGCCATGTATCCAGCTTACAGACCCAAAACTTGAAGGGAGAAGAGCCGTCTGGGAGTATACTAAGAGGGCAAGACATGTAGTCTGTCACCATCTGACGGAAACGTTGCCTCCTGCTGACTGGAGCCGTCTGTGATGGTGTAGACATTTGTGGCGGCGGGGACACAAAACTTTGCCACATTTCGGCCATACTGGTCTTGCCTTGTGCTGAGGCGCTGCTTCTGCTCCCTCTTTGTGCAGAGCTTCCTCCACTGCCTCGACGCACTGAGCTGCTTTGTAAAGCACTAGCAGCACTGCTCTCGGTTGGAATGGAGAACATGATGGAATGCACCAGTGCGTCTTGGTACTCCCGCATTTTACGCTCCCGGTTCAACGGTGTTATGAGGCTTTGTAAGTTGTCCCGGTAGCGAGGATCTAGGAGGGTGGACACCCAATAATCAGCCGTGTTGAGAATGTGGGCGATGCGGCGGTCGTTTCTCAGGCACTGCAGCATGAAATCAACCATGTGCTGCAGACTGGCAACTGGCCAAGAAACGCTGTCCCCTGCTTGAGGCGTGATCTCTGCCTGCTCTGCATCACCCCACCCTCGCTCTAGATCAGGGGTCTCAAACACGCGGCCCGCGGGCCGCATGCGGCCCCTGAGGCTGCTTTATGCGGCCCGCAGGCACAGACCCCTTGATGATCCCGACCAGGTCCAGGAGGAGCCGCCGACAGCAGCGCTGCATTGCCGCACAGAGACTGTCTCCCAGCACTGCATTTCCAATGCCAGCCGCCGGCCAATCAGAGGCCAGCAGCTGATATCTGCGTGTCGGCGCAGCGAGTATGACGTCATTGCCATATGCAGATGTCAGCTGCTGGCCTCTGATTGGCCGACGGCTGACATTGAAAATTCTGTGCTGGGAGACAGTCTCTGTGCGGCAATGCAGCGCTGCTGTCGGCGGCTCCTCCTGGACCAGGTCGGGATCGTCAAGGGGTCGGACTCTGTGGTGCCTGCGGGCCACATCTGCAGGAAGGCCGCCGAGGGAACGGAGGACAGGTGAGAATCATTTTTTTTTTTTTTTTATGTGTGTGTGAAGAACAGCACAGGGGGCACATAGCCACAAGAGGGGACCTGGATGGGGCACATAGCCACAGGATGGGGACCTGGATGGGGCACATAGCCACAAGAGGGGACCTGGATGGGGCACATAGCCACAGGATGGGGACCTGGATGGGGCACATAGCCACAAGAGGGGACCTGGATGGGGCACATAGCCACAAGATGGGGACCTGGATGGGGCACATAGCCACAAGATGGGGACCTGGATGGGGCACATAGCCACAGGATGGGGACCTGGATGGGGCACATTAGTACAAGATGGGGACTTGGATGGAGAACATTACTACAAGATGTTTGCCATTATTACTATATGATGCTAATTGTAAGACAATATTACTGAATGTGGCCAATTGGGGGAAACAAAATTGTAAAAATCAAAAAAATAAAAATAAAGCATGAAAAAATATTGTGCACTAAAAATGCTGTTTTATATGTAAACTAAAGTAAACACAAAAAAGTGCACGTTTATTATCGCCACATCCATAACGACCCAAGCCATAAAAAAATAAACACGGAAAAAATGTTCAAAAGGTGTATACAAAAAAAAATGGTATCACTAAAAATGTCACATTGAACAAAGAATGCGGCCCCCCAAATTCAAATTTTTTCCATGTGCGGCCCATATACCCAGCCGAGTTTGAGACCCCTGCTCTAGATACTGACTACTAGAGCATTGTGTACCTCCCTCCTCTGGACAGATGTCTTCCTCATCCATTGACTCCTCCTCATCCTCCTCACAAAGTGTCCCCTGCCTAGGCCTTTGTGAGGAACCACGTTGCGCAGACTGTAGAGAAGCAGATGGCATTTGTGACTCCTCATCCTCCACCTCTTCCAAAACCTCGTCCCTTAGTGCTTGCAGTGTTTTTTCAAGCAGGCAGATAAGGGGGATAGTCATGCTGACTAGTGCATCATCTGCACTCGCCATCCGCGTGGAATAATCGAAGGCACGCAAAACGTGGCAAATGTCCTTCATAGAGGCCCACTCAGTGGTGGTGAAGTGTGAATGGCGCGCACTGCGACTTGTTTGCGCCTGCTGCAGCTGGTACTCCATTACTGCTGCCTGCTGCTCACACAACCTCTCCAACATATGTAACGTTGAATTCCACCTGGTGGGTAGGTCACATATGATGCGATGTTCCGGAAGACGTAATCGGCGCTGCAGAGCTGCAATGCGTGATCTTGCATTGCTGGAACGCCGCAAGTGAGCGCACTCTATGCGGACCTTGTGAAGCAGTGCATCAAGATCCGGATAGTCCCTCAAAAAACTCTGCACGACCAAGTTGAGCACATGTGCCAGACATGGGATGTGAGTGAGGTTGCCTAGGCCCAGAGCTGCCACCAGATTTCGGCCATTGTCACACACTACCATGCCTGGCTGGAGATTCGCTGGCACAAACCACACGTCGCTCTGCTGCTTGATGGCATTCCAGAGCTCCTGCGCTGTGTGGCTTCGATTTCCCAAAGAAATTAATTTTAATACGGCCTGTTGAGGTTTGGCCACGGCTGTGCTCATATTGGTCACCATAACAGGTAACCGTTCACGGGTCGATGTGGAGGTAGACCGTGACGGCTCCTGCAGCACTGATTCAGAGGAACTGGAGTATGAGGAGGAGTCAATGTGTACAGACTGGATTCCTGCAATCCTTGGAGTTGGCAGAACACGTACAGCGCCACTCTCAAGAGCTGTACCCGGCTCCACAACATTTACCCAATGGGCAGTGAGGGAAAGGTATCGTTCCTGTCCATGCTTACTGGTCCACGCATCGGTGGTCAGGTGGACCTTGCTACTGACGGCGTTTTGTAGCGCATGTTTAATTTTTCCCTCCACATGATGTTGCAGGGCAGGGACGGCTTGCCTGCTGAAATAAAATCGGCTGGGCACGTTGTATTGTGGGACTGCCAATGCCATAAAGTTACGGAATGTGTCAGTCTCCACTAGCCTGAATGATAGCATTTCAAGGGCCAGTAGTTTAGCAATGCCAGCATTCAGAGCCTATGCTCGGGGGTGGTTTGCCGAGTATGGGCGCCTTTTCTCCCATGCCTGTGCTAACGATGGCTGTAGACTGGCCTGGGAGTGTGAGGATGACTGGGAAAGTGGTGCTGTGGGTGGAATTACACTGTGTCTCTGTACAACAGTGCCAGAGATTCTTCCATGGCGATCCTGTGAGGAAGCCGAACCAGCTGTGTGTGAGCTGGAGGAAGAGGCTACAACACGAGCTGAAGAGGTGGTAGGTGGCGCTGTAGGTTGGCCTAGGTCTTCAGTGTGTTTTTGTAACTCCACCACGTCCTTGGTCCGCACATGTTTCCACATATTTGTGGTATTGAGGTTGCTGACACTTTTCCCTCTTTTCACCTTCTGATTACACAGCTTGCATTTGACAAAGCAAATGTCATCTGCAACTGTGTCAAAAAAGGACCAGGCACTGCAAGTCTTGGGAGCGCCCGCTTTGGATTTTGGAAGAGCCAAGCTACTAATGGGTGCCGAAGTGGAGGCTACAGGCAACCAAGTCTGCCCCCTCCCTCTCCCTCCTTTTTGGGCTGTTCGGGGAATCTCTTCCTCAGAGCTGCTCCCACCACCTTCCTGTCCCTCACGCCATGATGGGTCAAGGACCTCATCGTCTACGCCACCCTCTTCAAACAACTGCTTCTCCTGGGTAGTCTCGACAGCACAGTACGCACCAGAAAGTGGCACCTGAGTCTCATCATCAGATGCGTACTGAGGTGTGCTGCTGACCATAGGCACTGGCCCACCCGCCTCTTCAGATTCAGAGAGACAAAACGGTTGCGCATCACTGCATACTACCTCTTCTTCAAATTCTCGAATTCTGCTTGGCTGGCCCCCTCTTTCCAAGCCAAGAGATTCAGAGAACAGAAGTAGAGATGGCTCCTGTCCAGGGCTCTCTGACTGCCTGGGCAATTTGGCAGGTGGTGAAGAGACAGATGGGTGCTCTTCAGTGCTCAGGACCTGAGAGGATCTGGAACTAATTGAAGTCGATGTGTTAGCTGCCATCCATCTGACAACAGCTTCAATTTGGTCCTCGCGCAGCAGTGGGGTACGGCTAGCTCCTACAAAGCTGCGCATAAAGGACTGTTCCCTGGTAAAACTGGGGGATGCTGAGTCACTGGTGCCCGCAGCAGGCACAGAATCCCCACGTCCTCTCCCTGCAGGCACAGAATCCTCACGTCCTCTCCCTGCAGAAACTCCACGCCCACGCCCACGCCCACGACCACATGCCTTACTCCCTGCCTTCTTCATCTTGGTAGACTGATAAAGATAGGCAGAAAAGTACTAAGGGCTTAGTGTGCTTATTCCTGAACAGCTGCTAACAGGTATAAGAAACACTAATTTTATAAAGTGTGGACTAGACTTTAATATGAGCTAATGTGGCCTACACAACTGTAAAGAGGAGTGTTTGGTGAACTTTATTTAGGTTTTTTTTGTCACAAAAAGACACTGGATGTGCCCAAAGATGTAATAACGATAGTATCACAAACTTTTTGTAGCTATTACAATGTAGGAAGGTAACCTACAAGGCAATAGATGAGGCTGCAAAAAATAGGCTAATACTAATCTGGCTGGGGCTGCAGGGCCCAATGCTGCAGAAAGGCTCCTCTAACTACTCCTATATAGTGTGTTTGGAACCAATTTAGCTGAATACGGATGGAACCACCACACTAATAGGAGAAATCAGGAAAAATTATGAATTGGCAAAAAAGGACAATGTATGAGGCAGTGACACACACTGAGTGCACTACAACCAGACGTGGTTGAAGCACACACTACAGGGTGAGCTGCACTCACACACCAGACCTTGCAGACAGCGGTGAACAGTACAGATGCAGAGCACTGTGCACTAGCGCTGCAAGACCAAAAAAATTTCTCTATCTACTCCTATATAGTGTGTTTGGAACCAATTTAGCTGAATACGGATGGAACCACCACACTAATAGGAGATATCAGGAAAAATTATGAATTGGCAAAAAAGGACAATGTATGAGGCAGTGACACACACTGAGTGCACTACAACCAGACGTGGCTGAAGCACACACTACAGCGTGAGCTGCACTCACACACAGAGACCTTGCAGAAAGCGGTGAACAGCACAGAGAACTGTGCACTAGCACTGCAAGGCACAGCGATTTATAAAGTAGCTTGGGTAAAGCAGAATAGACCAAATAGGTAGCTAAAACTGTCCCTCAGAACAACAGCGTCCTATCCCTAACTGAATTCACAGCAGAGTGAGCTCAAAATGGCGGCGGCGGCTTTTATAGTGCATCATGACATCATTTCAGCAGCCAATCACAGCCATGCCATTAGTTAAGATGCCTACATGCCTAACAGGATGTGCCCACACTTCTTAGGATCCTCATTGGCTGAATAAAATGAAAATGGCTCATTGCATTATGGGAACTTCCGATTCCGGTATACGATATTGCAAAAGTATCGGAATTAAGTATCGGAATTCCGATACCGCGAATATCGGCCAATACCCGATATTTCAGTATCGGAATGCTCAACACTAGTCACAGCTTTATTAACTCTTTAACTCATTCCATTAGAAAGGCATTTTATTTCCAAAAATAATTCCTCTTGTTGCAGCATGCCCTGTGTCTCCACACTGGCAA
This sequence comes from Phyllobates terribilis, assembly GCF_046119375.1. Classification (NCBI taxonomy): domain Eukaryota; kingdom Metazoa; phylum Chordata; class Amphibia; order Anura; family Dendrobatidae; genus Phyllobates; species Phyllobates terribilis. Next base: position 5,940,561 of record NW_027362847.1, on the reverse strand, counting down.
AGTTGGCCAACAAGAGTAACTTTCCAACATGTCCTATCTATTTCAGGCCACGGAGGATCCTGCATACTCGTATGCAGGACTCCGACTCCCACCCATCATCATTAACGCTTGCTCCACTCCGTCCTGGAGTCCTGACAGGAATATGTCCAGTCCAATATCCATTAAATGAACACCGTCGGGCCATATGAGGCCAGCTTTATCTCCTTCCAGTTCTCGGTGTCTTATCACTACACCACCTCTTTCCTTTAAAAATCTTGCCATCCGAATATTTATTAGCCGCCTTGTCCGTTCGATGGCTGCACTGTCTCGCGCACCTCGCCATACCGCTCTCGGCACAATCTCTGACCATATTATAGTTCGTTTACTAAAAAATGCTCTGAAGCGCTCAGTGTATAGCTTCATTATTGCCATTAGTTCTGCGCTCTTGTAATGACCAAAGTCGTTTCCCCCAGCGTGTATAACTAAGATAACCGGACCTGTTGCTTCTCTCCCTATGTTGATTACCTCCATTAGTACCTGTGGCCAACGCAGGCCTCTAATACCTCTCCAGTTGAAATATGTGTCATGAAACCCCATATTCCTCCCGCCTGGGCGGACTGTCGCCCTTTTTTCTGCCCAGTATATGTACGAGTGGCCTATCACCCACACTGTTGGCTTATCGTCACCTGTAAAAGAAACAAACCACGTTAGGATAACAAGCCCGGTCTTATGTATCTCGCAAAACACGCGGATCGCCATCTGACTATCCTCTGCACTTCCGTTTCTGACAGTCCTGCTCTAGCTGCTTCCGTGGCCACTCCTATGCGGAATGAGTGTGTCCTGTAATCTTTGGGGTGGTTCCCTGCTGATGTTAGGCATTTATTAAATATAAATTGGAACTGGTATCTTGATAATGGCGTTCCATCAATGTGTGATAGGAAGAAATTACTTTGTGGCCTGATGGCTGTATGTGTTTTTACTATTGTTACCGGACACAGTGTACTGTTTGTGGGTTTTAGAAGCACCCAAGTGCCCTTGCCCGCTGGGTCTGTTTTGGATTTGCGTATGCGTAGACGCATTGCATTATTGGCTATGACTACGTCCTGGTGTAATAAGCCTCCACTGGTGGTGATTTTGGATCGAGGGACTAATTCGCTTATGCGTAGCGCCCCGAAAAAGGCGATCACAAATGCAGTAGACAGTAGTGTTGCTTCAAATTGTGAGTGGCATGTTAATGGTGTTAGGGATATGATTTTTGAGAGCAGATTTAGTGACACGGGATGTCTGCACTCCTGACTTGTCTGACCTCTTTTCCACCCTTTTAAGGCTTGACTGATGATGAATCTTTTTGTCACATCTCCCCAATTCAGTAGTTGGAAATGAAATGCTACTCCGGTCCGCCACTGCTGCGCTGACGCCCCTGATATGCCCCTCATCATTAGCTGGTGGAGAAATTCTATGGTTACATCTAGTCTGGCTTGTTCACATTGGTCAACCAGTCTGCCTGCTACTAGTCGTGTCCAGTCTTTCCATGCCTTACCGTATGCTTTCCACGTTGACGGGGCGACTGACGCTCTGATTAATGGCATCAGCTGTTCGCCACTAGATCCCATAGGGAGGGTGGGCAACTGGTGCCCGACGGGTGGGCGTTGGGGAGGAGCTCTCTGAAAACCTGCCAATTGAATTGCGATAAAGCATTAGCAGCAGCGTTAGATCCCCCCCTCCACATTGTGGCTAGCGCGGACCCATACATTGTGTTTTAGGCACAGGAATGCTAGCCGGCGTAGTAGGCCTAGCACTGGGAGAAACAATGATGCCATCTTATTAATGCAGTGCGCTAGGCTGGTGTTATTTGTTATGAAGCGTATATTTTTGTTCGCTAGGTACGTGCCCCATATTTCTTTGGCTACCACTATTGGGAAGAGTTCCAGGAGTGTCTGGTTTTTTGTTAACCCTTGTTCAGACCAATACGGAGGCCATAAGCCTGTTTACCACTGGTTATCTAGTATCGCTTCATATCCGCCCACTTCTGCTGCCCCGGTGAATAATGTTAGTTCAATGTTGGACTGTTCTGCTGACATAAATAACGTGTGACCATTGAATGATTGTAAGAAGGTTTTCCACACCTCTAAGTCCGCCCGAAGCTGCCTGCTGATTCTGATTCTATGACTCGGTTTTAATGCACATTTTGTTGCAAAGGATAAACGATGAGAAAAAACCCTTCCGACTGGCATCACCTGGCTCGCGAACACGAGGAGGCCTAGTAACACTTGCATCTGTTGTAGTGTTACTTTCCGTACTGTGCAAAATCCCTCGAGGTGTAGTGTTTTTTGTATTTTTTCTGTTGGGAGGTGGGATAACCTTGCTGTGGTGTCGATTTCGATGCCTAAGAACGATAGCTTTGTTGTGGGGCCTATGGTTTTTGTAGGGCATAATGGGACTCTGAACCGTCGAGAGATGTTTGTGAATTCGTTAAGTAATGATTGGCATTGATTTGAGTCTTTGGGTCCGACGAATAGGAAGTCATCTAGGTAATGTGTGACGGACCTATTGCCGGTTTCGTACCTCAACACCCATTCTAGGAAGGAACTGAATAGTTCGATGTAATAACAAGATATTGAACAACCCATTGGGAGGCAAGTGTCGTAGAAGTATTCATTGTCCACTTGGCATCCCAGCAGGTGGTAGCAATCTGGGTGCACCGGTAGTAGGCGAAAGGCGGATTCTATGTCGGATTTAGCGAGCAGCGCTCCGGGCCCCGCATCGCGTACTAACATTACTGCTCTGTCGAACGACGCGTAGGAGACCGAGGCGTCTTCAGACGAAATACCGTCATTTACAGACTCTCCTTTTCGGTAAGATAAATGATGGATAAGCCGGAATGAACCTGGCTCTTTTTTGGGGATTATTCCCAGAGGGGAAACTCTAAGGTTACTGAATGGTGGTGCTGGGAAAGGGCCCGCCACTCTGCCTAGAGCTACTTCTTTTTGTATTTTTTGCCTAAGTATTTCAGGGTGCTCTTTTGCAGATTTAAGGTTATTTGCAAAGGTGGGCGATTTATTAAGTTTGAAAGGGATGAAAAAAAACGTATGTGAAACCAAAACGTAACTGTCCCGCTGCGTCTTTCTTAGGATATTGGTCTAGCCAGGGGCCCATCGCGTTTACGCTCACCGGGGTCCTTGGATTCTGACTGTGGGAGTTTAATTGATCATTTGCTTGCGGGACGAGAACATCTTGCCGCGGGGTAGGCTGCACCGCAGGCTGAGCATTCATGTTTGTATCTGCATAAGGCGTAGAAACGACAGTGTCCCTCATTGTACTGCCAGCAGGCCCCTAGTCTACGTACTACCACTGAATTTTGGCCTGCTGTTGTCTGTTGTCCTGTAGCCGTTGTTGGAAAGGGATGGTGTTTCTGTGACAGCATTAATCGCAACCATACGTCTGTAGCTTTTACCCCCCCAGCCTAGCTGTGGTTGCAGGGCCAACTGCCTCCGGAACTCTTCATCGTAGCGCCACCATGCTGAACCGCCGTGGGCTTTGTACAAGTTATACACCGTATCCTGGTATATGAATAGTTCTGAGCAGCATTCCGGATGCTTTTGGCCCATGATGCAACCCAGCACAGAAAACGCCTGTAACCAGTTACTCATCGTCATTGCAACCTTTTGTCTGTTTCTGTCGAATGGTTTGGCGGCTATCCTTTTCTCTTTGTCTATAGTATGTTGGTCAGCGGTTACAAGTGACCAAATGTCGATGTAGTCATTATTCCATATTTTAATTCTGGTTTCCTCGTCTATGTGTGAGCCCAATGGGCTTATCCCTCAAAAGAATGCGTCCTTGTGTACGCTGGCTAATGGTGGAGTTGTTTTAGTAGAATTATGTATAGCGCCTGGTGGCACGGATAGTTGTTTGACTATGGCCTTAAGGGCCGCTATTAAGTTGGTGTTACTATTTCCCATTTCAGTTATACTTATATTGCACACACCCATTCCTGCGGCTGGAGGAGGGACTCCGATGTGTGGAGGGACTCTGACACCTGTCTCGCTCGGGGTGAGCGGCGTGCCTCTGCTCGTAGACCTGCGTGAAATCGTTGTATTGTGCAGACTGTAAGCTCTGGAGGGTGTCATTGTATCGTTTCTGTCCCCCGGAGGACGGGATCGGTGCAAGCGGCTGTTGGGGCTCGACGATGCGCTCGACATCTCTGATGCAGAGGATGGTGAGCGCCACCTTGAGGACCGCGACCTGTGACCCCTCCTGTGGGATGCCGATCTCCGCTTTGCTTGTGACGACCGCTTCCTTCGCCGGTGACTTGTGTGCGATGGCGTAGATCTGTCGTCGGAGGAACTACAGCGAGTTCGCCTAGAGTGAGTACGCCTGGAGTCTCTGTGTCCCTGAGGGTGTATGGGGGGTTCTGCGCAGTTTACATGTGTCCCGCCGGGACATGTCGGTGCTATTTGTGGCCAGGGCGATGATATAGCAGTGTCAAGCGCGTGCGTCGCTGCGCTATTATAGGGGTATATGGGGGAGGCGAGGATGGTCGCTGAAGTGTTTAGGCTCCGCATCGTGTCCATCAGGGGGGTATTGATACTGTGACTGGGCGCTGGATGGGCTGCGGTGATTACAGGGGCCGCAATGTCCCCTGGATGTGTAGTGTCACGTGTTCTGTTTTGGGAACTTTTTCTTTTATTTTTAATAGGAGTTTTTCTGTGGGGGATTGTTTGGGGGGGAGGCAGAGCACAGCCCCCGGCAGAGGATTCTGCTCTGCCACAGCCCCTGCTGTGTGTTGAGGGGGCGGGGAATGGTTACTAAGTGGCCCACAGCTTCTTCTGTGAGGCTGCGGGGTGGTGTGCCTAAAGTGCTCTGGAGGACGGGAGTGCCTGCTGGACCTCCGCCCTCCAGGGCGCTCCTCGGCAGGATGCGGGACGGGAGTGTTAACGGGGGTGGGGAACAACAGGCTCTATGCTGTCTCCAGCGCCGGCGGCAGGCAGGAGACCTGAATCCCCTCTGAGCCCGCCGCCGACATGGAAGACAGCCCGCATTCGTTTATTAGTGCAGCGGAGCCTTGCGCCCGCTGTGAGTGAGGCGCAGGGTCCACCGCCGCACTAGCTTCAGCTTCCTGCTCCGCCCCGCAGCTTTCTGGACTGGGGTGCATGACCTGCGGGGTCACGTGGGGCGGACATGCGCCCCGCACATGCGCATCGAGCGCTTCCTGCCCTCCAGCTCCGCCTCCCCCAACATGCCTCTCCGGCCTAGTGGAGTCGCGCGCCCGCTTCCGGACCGCCACGGCTGCCCGCTTCCCCGAGTCAGCGCGCGCCCGCAGCACTACCGCAGCCACTTGCCATCCCGCGCCGGGTTGAGTGGCCCGATGAACACTGTAAAGTTGTGCAGATGCGGCGGTCGGGTGAGGACGGGGATCGGGACCAGGCCGCGGAAGTAATGCAGCCCCCCGTTCCAGATGACCCGACCGCCGTGGAGGGGACCGTTGTATCGTGGGCAATTGGAGTGGGTGAGTAGGCCCAAGTGGTGAGGGGACTGGGACTGGGGAATATGATGTTCCCATAAGGGGTTGAGGGCCAGGGGCAGGGTGATCTGGGGATTTAGAGCTTGGGCCAGGGGGATGAGCGCTGAGCCCCGACATGAGAGCCTGTAACCAGCGTTCACCCCCCTGTGCAAACCCAGCCTGGAGGGCCTCAGCAATCTGACCTGATCCTGAAATCTCCATGAAGTTCGACTCCGGGACCAGCAAAGAAAGGAAGTAACGTGGGATGTCCCGGTGTTTATGTATCCATGGGACGGCTTGTAGCAGCCGTCCCTTTCGCTTCATTGGATCCTTCCGGGGGCTTCAGGATCACTGGTCAGTAAGGGGCAGCGAAGGGGGGGTCACCAATCGCCACGGCCCAGGGAGGGGCCACCACAGTCAGTGACTCCCTCCTTATTTAGTATGGAGTCTACCATTATGTCATCAAGATGGGTTTGTTGTGATCTACCTGCCAGATGAGTAAAAATGGGAGCATTAGTCAACCCAAATGCCATCACAAGGTTTTCATAGTGCCACTCAGGAGTATTTAAGGCTGTCTTCCACTCATCTCCTCAATGTGAATGAGATTATAAGCCCCCCTGAGGTCTAGTTTCATCAAATTGTAGGAGCCAAATGGTTTTCTAAAGAGGTCTGGGATGAGAGGGAGAGGATATGCATCCCAGACCGTAATCTGATTAAACTCGCAAAAATCAAGGCAGGGGCGCAACCCCTAGTTTTTTTTTTTTACAAAGAAAAACCCCACTGCAACGGGAGATGAAGAACGTCTTATATGGCCCTTTGGTAGACTTTCAGTGATCTAGTTTTTCATGGCCTGCCTCTCTGAACCAGAGATATTATATAACCTGCTTTTTTGGCAGCTTGGCCCCAGGAATAATATTACCGACGCAATCATAAGGATGATGGGGAGGAAGTTCTTGACACCCCTGTTCAGAAAACACATTCCTGAAATCAGACCCACCGTGGCTATCCGAGTGACCAAGCAGTGTTCTTGGCAATACTCGCTCCATTTTACCACCTCCCCAGTCTGCCAGTCTACGGCTAAGTGCCCACGATGCAGAAATGCGCCGGATTTTTCCTGAGCGTTTCTGCATCTCCCTGGCAGAAAAAAATGCATGCGGATTTTACATGTGTTTTTCCTGCCAGGGACAAGCGTAAGTGAAGCGTTTTTTCACATGCATTTCCGCATGCGGGTTGTCAAGCGCTTTCCAAGCGATTTTAGCATCACTTGGAAAGTGCTTGACAACTTGGTCACACTATATAAATACGTGCAACCAGCATGGATTTATATAGTGTGACCAAGTTAATAGTTGAAGAAAAAAGATTAAGAATGGTAAAAAAAAACAAAAAAAAAAAACATTTTACTTACCTTCTGATGGCCCCTGGTCTCTTGTACGGCTCACGGTGGTGTGAAAGGACCTTCCATGACGTCATTTAGTCATGTGACAGGTCACGCGACCTCTGACGAGCCATACAAGAGACTGGACGCAGCGGAGAAAAGACCGGGGGCCATCAGAAGGTAAGTATAATGTATTTTTTTCTTGTCTTTTTTTTTTTTTTTTTACAGGTACCATGGTACCCGGGTCTGGAGGAGAGTCTCGTCTTCTCCAGACCCGGGTACCATCCGCACGTTGAATCGCTTAATATCCGCATGTGCACATGTAGTCATGCGGATATTAAGCCATTCAATGGAGGCGAAAACGTCGCGATTACGCAAAATAATTGGTAGTGCTGCGGATTTTTCCGCACTGATAATGCGCAGCGGAAATTTCCGCAGCATGTGCACAGCACATGCGGATTATCATTGGGGAACATTGCAGACCTTCTACCAAGCGTTTAAGCGTTCCTGCAGTGGAATTGCCGCTGCGGAAACGCTTAAAAGATAAAGTGGGCACACAACCTACCACAGGATTGTGCAGCGTAAACCAAGGTAGTCCAAGGACCACAGGAGAGGGCAAGCCCTCTAGCACATAACAGTCAATAAATTTTGAGTGCAAGGCCCCTACCTGCAGATGTAGCACACGAGCGACAAGAGTAAAATACCCCTAGCTCAAGGGTGCAGAGTCAATGGCGATTATGGGTGTTGAGCCAGAAAATTTATGAGGTTTGAGGTCCTGATCGGACCTAGCGTCGATCAAAATAAACCCCGCCCCACTGTCCAGAAAGGCAGAAATTACCACCATACTTTTGCCAAGATGGATCTTGGACGGTAAAAAAAAAAATTGTGACCTATCCACAGAGGAAATAAGTACACCCCCGAGTTGCCAATTCACCACGCAACTCGGGCGCCTTAGTTTTCCGGTGGGTGTTTAGGAATTTAGGAAAGACACACACACACACACTCCCCCTTTCCACCAAACTACAGTTGGACCAACAGAACAAGTCGCCACACCCAACAGAATGGGTTCCTCAGTTAACTCAAACCTCGGTGCCCTTGACCCCAGGCCCCCTGCAAATTGGAGTGTCTCCTTATGTCTCTAGCAAAGACAGTGGTTAACACACAAACGCCTCTTCAAAACAACCAACACCTCCGACTCCAGAACTAGGCAGCATAAATCTAACACTGGCAATCCAAGATTGCCAGAGGCGAGTATATATAGGAGAGGGGAAAGGCCAACACTGAACAGCTGAGACCATCAATGCTGGAAAGCTCTAGCAGCTCTCAACTGAACAGATTAACCTTTGCACTGCTAGCAGCAACCTTCACGGTTTAATATGATAGTGAAGTGCTTCTAATCAGTGCAGGAGCTCAGACGCCGCAGTCTTCTGGCCCCTCTAGTTACGGTAAACCCGTGGTTCCTGGATTCCAGCGATGTGTCACTTACTGAGCTGCTTGATGCAGTGTTGATAAAATCCCTTTATTAGCTGCAGATGTTCTGCCTATGCACAGGGTACACAGAAAGCTGTCAATCAGTGGTGCGGGTGGGGCTATATATAGAGCTCATGAATGTGGAGGACTACATGGTAGCAGGTTTACTAGTCCTTGAGTGATAAAACTAAAACAAGCAGCCAGTTATTGACACATGGCTGGAATCAGAGTCTCTGTCTTTATATAATCAGAATCTAATAAGAGTATAGATGCAAGTGTACAATAAATCTGGAAGAATAAAGAAGTAATCCATATATCATAAATTATATCTACCCTACAGGTAGCATATGCATTATAATTACATACAACGTCACTAAGGAAAAGTACTTCATTTGCGTCGACCACCAATAATTCACCTTGGCAAGCAGAAAGGGACCTTGAAACTTCGTAGCTAAAATCAACATGACCCTACAAAAGTACAAAAACGTTAAAAGGGAAAACATGTTGGACAAATATGGATTGATGGATACAAGGCGCATTCTTAAATAACCATGTATAAATGTGAGGGGAGTCATTTCGTATGTAGATGGACAAAGAATGCTGAGATTTGGAAACACGTTGCTATGTTGCATAAATTTTTCACTTGAACCTTGTGGATTAATGGACTGTTAAAGATGAAATAATAAAGATGGATTTTATGGAGCTGGAGTTCCTTTTCTTTTTCCTGTGATTTACACACGTGTGGCCACACGATCTCCAGGCTTCAGCACGCCGAGAGCCGCTGTGGGTGAGCTGGTGGTTTTTTTTCTATAGCATTCTTAAATAGGCTGTGCCAAGATCACAACTTTTTGGCTATTCTGTAGGGGGGTTGACAAGCGGGACCTCCAATGATCAGAAGAACAGATGTCTCACATCCCCTTTTTTAATGGAGTGGTGCCATTGTCTACGGGACTGATGGAGATAGCTGAGCTCTGAATTCGGCCATCTCCGGCAGCCCGTTACACTTTGAGTGGAGCAGCAGTGCACACGCTCATCGGCCAATCCATTGGCGTAATATGGCTCCTGCACCTGATTTCCTGTGATTGGGGTCCCAGAGATGGGTCCCCAGCTATTAGCAAGCAATCTGTTCTGTAGAAAAGCGATAAGTTGTAATCTGAGAGCAAACTCTTTCAATTTTAAAATATTGGATAGCTCTTATGGGCGTCTATAAAACAAAACAAAACAGTGTTAGATCTACAGGGTCGGCCATTTATATGGATACACCTAAATTAAATGGGAATGGTTGGTGATATCAACCTGAAACAACGGATACTGGAAGCCTGTGCTAGCATTTCTTCTGCGGTGTTGCTATCAGTGTGTCAAGAGTGGGAGAAGAGGGTTGCATTGACAATCCAACACAATGGGCAGCACTTTGAACACATTTTATAAGTGGTTATAAACTTGTACAAAACTCATGAAAGAATAAAGTTACGTTAAAACCAAGCACACCATTGTTTTTCTTATGAAATTCTCAATAAGTTTGATGTGTCACATGACCCTCTTCCCATTGAAAAAATAAAGTTGGATCCAAAATGGCCGCCATGGTCACCACCCATCTGGAAAAGTTTTCCCCCTCCCATATACCAATGTGCCACAAACAGGAAGATGATATCACCAACCATTCCCATTTCATTTAGGTGTATCCATATAAATGGCCCACCCAGTAAAATAATAAATTATTATTATTATTATTATTGCAGCTGCTGCATTTTGTAGAACTCATTCAGTATCTGAACATCTGCAACAAGAGCACAGAGAAACAAATCAAGAAGAAACGTCACACTCACCGGAGTGCCGATCAGGTTCAGGAGATACTTCTTTCCCTCCTAAGTGTAAACCAGAGACGCAGTCTGGACCTTCACCGTAATCCGGGCTCCCTCTCCACCTGCAGCTTGTCCAGAACTTGCTTATTGGAGGCGGCTTTTGGAATACACCCTGAGGGAAGGAGCGAGACCCCAGAATCCACACTGTTAGCTCGTGGTGGCAGTGTCCCCCTCCATACTAGTCTGTCAAGGTTAGCTTGTTTCTGTGTTTTATATATGTATTTTATGTGTGTAAACCCTCTTCATGTGTACAGCAGCCTGGAATGAACGCTGCTTAAAAAATAAATAATAGAGTAAGGCCTCATTCAGACCACAGTGATTTCTCTTGTAGGTAAAAAAAAAAAAAAGACTGATTTTCATCAGCTTTGTTTTGCATCCGAGAAGTTCTAAACTTTGATTTGGATCAAAATCCGACAGGTCAACGTGTTTCTGTGAAAAATACGCGATCCGCAGAAATATGTGAACAGCCCTAGACTATAATAGATATGAGTTCTGTGAAAAACAAGGATCGAGCTCGTACGAGATCCAACATTTCATTCTATAAATCTACATAAATAATTAAGTAACGTGCCAAATTGCTTTTTTTTGCGTATGTTTTGCGTGTACGGAGGGAAAGTTCCCAGTGCTAGTGTCTATGGTGCTCCATTAGGCTAGGGCTACCTTGTGACTGTGTGTGGCGCTACTGATTGAGCAATAGCTCCAGTTCAAAGCAATACACTAATTTTAAAAGGAAATCTGTTTGACCTCAGATGTGGGCATGCAGGCCTTTGACATGGAAATCTAAACCAATGGACACTTTTATATCTTCTACCTGTTGCTGCACTCCTAAGTAATTAGAATTTTGGTTCACATGTAAATGAGGAGTTAAGTCTCTGTCTCCTGAGATTATCTCCCACAGCAAGCATCCGTTCTCTTTAGGCTACGTTCCCATCGCTTTTGATGAGTTTTCGATGTTGCAGATTTTCTACAGCATTCCTGCGCCTATTAAGTAAAATAGGTTACTTGTTTTTTTTTCTTTAAATCTGTAACATCAAAAGCTCACTGAAAGCTCGTGGTGGGAACTTAGCAAGATATAGAAAAAAAGGGTAATGAACTCCAAATAAAGTGAAATGGTGCAGAAGAAAAAAAAACAAAAACATTTCACTGCTTTTAAAAAATTCTAAACTTTGCAAACAAATTGTTTGGCTCGTGTTTCAATTTTCTAAGACCGTTTTTAATACTTACCATTTTGGGTTACAACTTTTTGATTGCTCCATCAAATGAATAGTCATAAGTTACTTACCGGTAACGGGATTTTTCAGAGACCATGACAGCACCACGAGAGAGGGGATCCGCCCACCAAGGAGAGGAAACCTACAGGCTTAAAAGGGCGCCACCTCTCTCCCGCCTCAGTTTGGATTACAGAGCACTGAGAGGACCGCCAGGTTAATGAACACAGCAAACAATCCCAAAGTTGCCATACCACACGACACCTATTGAGTGTGAGATTATAATTTATAAAGGGGAGTGCTCCCACAAAGGTGAAGGGAGGGAATGTAAGGGTGCTGTCATGGTCTCCAAAAAATCCCATTACCGGTAAGTAACTTATGATTTTATCGGTCGACCATGACAGCACCACGAGAGAATTACAGGGATGAAGTAATCTATTGAAGGACCACAGCCTGGAACACTCTTCTCCCAAAGGTGAGGTCAGCCGATACTATATAGGTTAGATATGGGTGTGTCTATGGAATGTAGAGGGACAGGACGAGGTAGCAGCCTTACATATGTCTTCTAATCAAGACACCTGTCTTCTCAGCCCAGGAGGTCGCCACAGCCCGGGTGGACTGAGCCTTCAACCCTCCTGGCACTTCCTTGCCGCTAGATGTATATGCTAGAGAAATGGCCTCCTATTCCATCTAGCTATGGTGGACTTTGTGACATTAGACCGTTTTCTAGCCCCTTGGTAGGATATAAACAACGAGTTATCTTTCCTAAAGCTTCTGGTAACTGAAAGGTACCTAACCACACATCTCCTCACTTCTAACGTATGTAACTCCGCCTCTTTCTGGTTACTAGGATTTGGACAAAAGGAGGGTAGGAGGACTTCCTGAAGACTGTGGCAACGAGTGGCTACCTTAGGGAGAGAGAGAGTGATTTTTAGACTAGATCCTGCCTATCATCCAGAATTTGAGTAAACGGCGAGGCCATAGACAGGCCCTGGATGTCACTAATGCTCCTGGCCGAGGTTAAAGCTATTAACAAAGCGGTCTTAAGGGAGAGGGATTTAAGGGTTGCTGACTATTAGCTCAAACGGCGAGCTAGTCAAGGCCTTTAGAACCAAATTTAAATCCCAGGGAACCAAGCTGCTTTTAATAATAGGTCTAGATCTAAAAGCTGCCTTAATGAACCGAGAAACCCAGTAGTTAACCGCTAGATCACAGCTATATAGGGAACCCAAGGCAGAAACCTGAACTTTAAGGGTGCTGGTGGATAACCCTAGTTCAAGACCTTTTTGTAAAAACGCCAAGATTTTTCCTATTGGCGCCTTCCCCTCCCCCATCAACCCCAGGTTTTCTGCTGTGCATCAGGATGGTTACTAGACCTTGGGAAAAACCTTTCCGATTTAGCAGTGTCTTTTCAAGTTCCACACCGTCAAGTGGAGGCCAGTTGCTTGAGGAGATACGGAATCTCTGGAAGAACCCAAGGATCGGAGATGAACATGCTCCTCAGGCATGAGAACCAGGGCCTCCTGGGCCAAAAGGCTGCGATCAGCAGAACCCTGGCCTTGTCCTCCCTGATCTTTCTTATGACTATGAGAAGAAGAGCCAACCAGGGGGAGGCATACGCCAGGCTGAAATCCCAATGTATCAGGAGAGCATCCACAGCTAGGGGACTTAGGGAACACAAGATCTTTGTCTTCCGATTTAGTTTTGTGGCAAACAGATCTACCTGACCGGAGGGCCCCCCACCCCCCCATCTTTGGCTATTTGGGTAAAAATTCCTTGATTTAGTTCCCATTCCCCTTGCATCAGAGGATAGCAGCTTAGGAAATCTGCTCTGGTGTTTTCTTTTTCCCTTATATGGAGGGCCATCAGGGAAAGGAGGTGACTTTCTGTAATCTGGAAGAGATGATCTGTCACTCAACAGCAATCTTGACCATGTGTCCCCCTGGTGGTTCACATATGCTACCGCAACTTGATTATCCAAGAGGATCTTTACATTCTGGCCCTGAAGGAAAGGTAAGAAATTATTCACCGCCTTGTCTACCGCCAGAAGTTCTTTTGCATTGGAGGAGAGACCCTTTTCGATATCTGACCAGGTCCCCTGGGCTCCCCACCCTCTGGGACTCGCATCTGTGGTAATTGTGCTAGTGACCCCAAGTACCCAGGGAACCCCTCGAGATTGGTGGCAGGATGAGCCTAACCTCTATAAAGATTTTACTGACCGGGGTGATAAGGACTAGAGATGAGCGGTGTTCGACTAGAACTGTTCGCCAATCTCAAATTCGAGCTGTTTTGGGCGGTGTTCGAGTCATTCGAAGAACGCGAATGATTTGCAAAAAATTCGGCTGTTCGAGGTTATGTTCGATAACTGTTCGTGCACCAAAAGCGTGTCCTGCATGTCTGGTGCTATTTAGAGCACCAATCATGCAGGGATTGTCTGCCACTCACTGTAATGCCACAGCCATGGTGGTTGTGGCATTACAGTGGGTGCCCAAATCGATGGGAACAGTGCTCACAGTGAAACATGAAAAGCCGGCAATTCAGCAGCGGCATACACCGGTACCCGACAATTTAGAACCGAAAGAATAAAGCATCACACTTAGATTAGATAGAAACATGTCAGTCACATATATAAGAAGTACAGTGACAGTGTTCGTTACTGTACTTGTCATTTAGTGTTAAAGGATTTATTAAAAAAAATATTAGTGTTTTCATGCACCGTCTCTTTAAAAAAGCCGGCCGGCAATTCAGCAGCGGTACCCGACAATTTATAACAGAAAGAATAGAGCATCACACATAGATTAGATAGATAGAAACATGTCAGTCACATATATAATAAGTACAGTGATAGTGTTGATTACTGTACTTCAGAGACACTGCAGAGCGCAAGCATGCCTGCGCTCTGCAGTGTCTATGAAGGATGGCATGCTGGATGGCAGCGCTCACCTGTGATCCAGCCTGTCATCTCAATGCCATCCCAGCGTGGGAGAATTCTCCTGCTCAAGCGCTGAGCACTGAGAATTTTCCCACGCTGTCAGTGACGTGCATGAGGTGAGCTGAGTTCATTGGACAGTTGCATCTCACTAAATTAGAATATCATCAAAAAATTAATTTGTCAGTTCTTCAATACAAAAAGTGAAACTCATATATAGAGTCATTACACACAGTGATCTATTTCAAGTGTTTATTCTTGTTAATGTTGATTATGGCTTACAGCCAATGAAAACACAACAGTCATTATCTCAGTAAATTAGAATACTTTTATAACAGCTTGAAAAATTATTTTAAAACCCGAAATGTTATCCTACTGAAATGTATGGTCAGTAAATGCACTCAATACTTGGTCGGGGCTCCTTTTGCATCAATTACTGCATCAATGCGGCAATGTGACATGGAGGCGATCAGCCTGTGGCACTGCTGAGGTGTTATGGAAGCCCAGGTGGCTTTGATAGCAGTCTTCAGCTCGTCTGCATTGTTGGGTCTGATGTCTCTCATCTTCCTCTTGACAATACCCCATAGATTCTCTATAATAGATTCTCTATGGGGTTAAGGTCAGGCGAGTTTGCTGCCAACCAAGCACAGTGATACTGTTGTTTGTAATCCAGGTATTGGTACTTTTGGCCGTGTGGACAGGGGCAAGTCCTGCTGGAGAATGACATTTCCATCTCCAAAATGCTTGTCAGCAGAGGGAAGCATGAAGTGCTGTAAAATGTCCTGGTAGACGGCTGCGCTGACTTTGGTCTTGATAAAACACAGTGGACCTACACCAGCAGATGCCATGGCTCCGCAAACCATCACCGATTGTGGAGACTTCACACTAGACCTCCAGCAGCTTGGATTGTGGCCTCTCCACTCTTCCTCCAGACTCTGAGACCTTGTGGAGTGTGTCAATGACTGCCTTCTGGACATCTGTCAAGTCAGCAGTCTTCCCCATGATTGTGGAGCCTACTGAAACAGACTAAGGGACCTTGTTAAATGCTTAGGAAGCCTTTGCAGGTGTTTTTTTGTTAATTATTCTATTTACTGAGATAATGACTTTTGTGTTTTCATTGGCTGTAAGCCATAATCATCAACATTAACAGAAATAAACACTTGAAATAGATCACTCTGTGTGTAATGACTCTATATAATATATGAGTTTCAGTTTTTGTATTGAAGAACTGAAATAAATTAACTTTTTGATGATATTCTAATTTAGTGAGATGCACCTGGATTATTAGAATTATCACACCAATACACCTGTTTTCTCATTTGCAAGATTTAAGTAAACCTTGTATGATATCTTATTCATTTGTGAATGTCCTTATACTTTCAAGCAGAACCTAGACACCCCACAATACAATAACCCATCGATCACTACAAGCCCTCCGTTTTCCATGGATATCCATATTATGGACTGAGTAAACCTTTCTTATGCCTGAACCGCGCACCCCTCGGTGAAGACAGTGAGTTTTTTGGGGGCAGCTTATGGTCGTCTCAGGATATGAACACCCCCTGATCTGCTTGAAAATAGAACTGAAATAAAATGTTGAGAAAAAATGTCAAATATCACGTTGACCCTTCAAGTCACTGTCTTGTAAATCTTTATCACTTCTCCACAGAATAGGTGATTGGTCTGAAATCACTCAGGGGGTAAAGAGACTCTGTCATCACAGAATAACTAATCAAACCAATCGCAGCCCCTCAGTATATCATGGCACCCTGTATTTTGATTGGCAGCTGTAGCTTTATAGACTCGAGCGGGGGTCTTAAACATTTGGCCACAGGGGCTGCCTCATGCAGGCCGCAGGCACCATACTCCTTGAGGATTGTGGCACGTCAGCACTTTTTCAGTGGAACATACTGCAGGCGCCGTGCACAGACAAGCTCTTTGCTCAGCTCTACCAATGCCAACTGTGGGTCAATCACAGGCCAGCAGCTAATGTCCGCAGGGGACCAGGATGGGAACAGTACTAGAAGATGAGGATCAGGATCCTGACATTACTGCAAAGAGACATTACTACAAAAAGGGGACCAGGAAGGGACACGTTACTATGAGATAGGGAGCCGAATGGTGAGATTGCTACAAGAAGGGGACCAGGTTGGAGGATATTTCTACAAGATGGCCATGATGGGGGACAATAAAACAAGATGAGGACCATGATGGGGGACATAAGCACAAGATAGGGACCATGATGGGGACATTACTACAAGATGTTGGCCAAAACTACTATATGGCGCTAATAGTAAGATTGTATTACAAAAAGGGGCTAAAATGTAAAAGAAAACAAAAAAAATTCTAAATATTGGCTTCAATTTTTTAGTGCCAATAAAAATGTTTTTTTTATAAATAAACTAAAATAAAGCCAAAAAAGTGCACACTTGTTATCGGTCATCTGTAATAACCCAACCTATAAAATGATTATACATCATAACAGAAAATAAATAAATCTGCAAAAAATATTCTAAACAAGTGATCAAAAGGTGTATACAACCCCTGGCAAAAATTATGGAATCACCGGGCTCGGAGGATGTTCATTCAGTTGTTTAATGTTGAAAAAAAGCAGATCACAGACATGGCACAAAACTAAAGTCATTTCAAATGGCAACTTTAGGGCTTTAAGAAACACTAAAAGAAATCAAGATTAAAAATGTGGTACTCAGTAAGGGTAATTTTTTTCAGACCAAGCAGAGGGAAAAAATTCCGCCCACTCTTCAGAAATGTCGCTGCTGTGGCTGTGATTGGTGGAAATACAGTAAAAGTCAAATTCGGGCAAAACTGAACAATCAGTGCTGTGTGTAATTATGTATGTCACAAAAAGTAACAATACATCCATCCATTTATAATTCCTATGCCACTAGATTGGAATCTATGAGGAGCTCCTGGAATTAACTCAATTCTCGAGGTTTCAGTCATGAGCCGTCTAGATTGGATTTGATCCTATGAGGACATCGCTCCAGCAACTCCATTCTAGTCAGGTCAGCAATGAACTGTACAGAATGGAGACTACAGGGAGATCATCTAAAAATCCACTCCAATCTAGACGGCTCACTAGTGAATCAGCTAGAATGGAGTTGCTAAAATGAGGTACTCAAAAAAAGCCACTCCGATCCAATGTTGTAAATTATGAGGACTCTCTCGGCTGCGCTCTGTTATGTTTCTCCCTGCGAAGCTCTGCTCACTGTTTGAAAAACTCGATTCGAGTCACCTCAGCACCAAACTGTACAGATTGGAGGCTACAAGGAGATCCTCAAAAAACCCACTCCGATCCAATGTTGTAAATTATGAGGACTCTGTCTCTGCGCTCTGTTACGCTTCTCCCCGCGAGGCTCCACTCTCTTTAAAAATTTTTTTTTATTTCAGTCACTGACGCACCCAGGGGATGGGGATGACTCGGCGCCTGGGCCTTGTTGTTGCCTGACCTTGGGGGGATGTCGCGGTGGTCGGCTCCTAGGCCCATACCCTGGGGTCACTCTTAAAAGAAAGGGGGAAAGTTATATGGGATAGGGGAATGTTCATGATGCCACCCGTGGTGTCTGGTGAGGATCACCAGCGCTACAACAGTCCTCTGAGGCTGGTGTTTAGGCAGCTTAGTTGGGTCAACTCCCCACAGGTGGTGCGGGGCCTCAGTGCAGCGTAGAAGAAGGATGCAGGACAGAGGGGACCCTGCCGGGTCAGAGGAAGGATAGAAGAATAGGCACACACACCAGAGTTCACTTCAGTACCTTTACTGGTGGTGTTTCTGGCACGGTCCAGGGTACTTCAGGGTGAAGGGTGCATATCAGGACTCTCCCCAGTGAGTGGGTGTGGGGCCTCCTGTTTCTTGCCTTTCCTTGATAAGTTTCTGACCTGCCTGGAGCTAGGCCTAACTTGGTCTCTGTCTTGCACCTGCTGACCTTGTGGTAGGGCCTTCTATTGGAGTGCACACTCCTTGGCCTCCGTGACTCCTGACCCTGGTATAACAGTCAGCTTTTGGTGTTCCTGGGACATATAGTTCGCCAGGGGTTCCGGTTGTTTCTGCTGGATGTAAGGAATCCCTGCAGACGCGGACCCGGTGTCCGATATATGTTCCTGGGGTGAGCGGGTAAAGCTCCTCAGCCCCCTATGTTACTCTCTTTCCACTTGGCTTCGGCCACGCTCAGGGCCCTCACTAGGCTTCACACTGCAGCGGGCACACTGCGCTTCGCCGCTCTTTTGGCGTCGGCATGCCCTAGGCTCACTAATCTGAGCTCACTGAGTCTGAACTGACCTGACAACCTCTCTGGCTGCAGCAGACTGACTGCCTAATTCCACCCTCCAGTATATATATCCCTATCCGGGCTCCCTCTAGTGGTCTGAGGTGGTAGGGTGGAGGTGTGTGAATGCTATGAGGGCCTCTTGTGGAGAAATCTGTCCATGCACCCCTCTGGGATCTGTGGCACCAATGCGCAGCAGGGCGCCACATCACCTTAGCACCAAAGTGTACAGAACAGAATCCACTCCAATCCAATGTTGTAAATTATGAGGACTCTCTCGGCTGCGCTCTGTTACGTTTCTCCCCGCAAGGATCCGCCCACTCTCCGAAAAACTCGATTCCAGTCACCTCAGCACTAAACTGTACAGAATGGAGTTGCTAAAAGAGGTCCACAAAAAATCCACTCCGATCTAGATGGCTCAATGGTGAATCAACTAGAATAGAGTTGCTAAAATGAGGTCCTCAAAAAATCCACTCCAATCCATTATTGTAAATTATGAGGATGCTGTCTCTTTCCTCTGTTACGTTTATCCCCGCGAGGCTCCGCCCACTCTCGAAAGACTCAATTCCAGTCACCTCAACACGAAACTGTACAGAGTGAAGACTACAGGAAGATCCTCAAAAATCCACTCCGATCTAGACAGCTCACTAGTGAATCAGCTAGAATGGAGTTGCTCAAATGAGGTCCTCAAAAAATCCATTCCAATACAATGTTGTAAATTGTGAGGACTCTGTTGCTGCGCTCTGTTACTTTTCTCCCTGCGAAGCTCCACTCACTCTTTGAACAACTCGATTGCAGTCACCTCAGCACCAAACTGTACAGAATGGAGGCTACAGGGAGATACTCAAAATACCCACTCCGATCTAGATGGCTCTCTAGTGAATCAGCTAGAATGGAGTTGATTGTTTGAGGACCACAAATAATCAACTACAAACTAGATGCAACCCTGCCTGGAGCGACGCCTGGTCCGTACTTCACAGTGCGCACAGGAAGCAGTCCCAGGGCGATGACGCCGGCAGTGTCGCGCTGCGCAGAGGAGGCAGAGGGGCACTGCGGCAGCAGGCTGCCGATATGATTAGCGAACTGGGGGGGGGGGCCCTCTGTTCTCTGTACAGAGCCCAGGGGGTGTAGAAGGGCGGGGCTTGGGGCGTGGCCATCAGGACCCGGGGCCCACCGGGGGTTTTCCCGATCCACCGGTGGGCCAGTACGCCCCTGAATCTATATACCTATATTTTTCTAATATATATCTAATATCTAAATAGAAAAGTTGGAGCAGCATCAGAGAAATATGGGGGCACAGCCTCCCTGGCAAAAACCAAATCCATCGAGATAGAAAGCAAAAAACTCCAGAGCTAGTAAACCACTCTCTTTGTCATAATTTGTTAAAATGCTTCCTCCAGTTTTTGCTTTCTATCTAATATCTATATATCTATCTACATCACATATCTAATTCAGATTCAAATAAGCTTTATTGGCAGGACCAAGTACACATTAGTTTTGCCAAAGCAAGTGTGCAGTAGAGAATAGGGATAGGGACTGTGGGATGATGGGTAGGGACTGTAGGAACCAATGGCGGACACAGACAGAAAAGGGGCGCTGTAATTGGCTGCTGAAGTCACATGTCCCTCTCCATATAAATAGTGGACATGTTGTTTTAGCGCCATTTTGTCAGTGTAACAGCGCAGAGAGGCTACTCCTGACTATGGTCCTGGATACTGAGAGATTTGAGATAATTCGCTAGGCAGTTGCTTCTAAGTCAGATAGTTTAGATAGATAGGGTCCTGTGTGGCTGGGAAATCGTCCTTCCAGCAGATCAATCATTTTTGCTATTAGTGAGGTCTAGACAGAGACAGCAGGGCATATTTCAGCATAGAACTATATTATGAACTGATGAGATTGTGCTGCATGCAGGAGTACACCTTTGAAACTCAAATTTTTTCCATTACTATTGTAATACATAGAGCAGCCAACATCTCAGTGAGTAATTTTTTGGGGGTCCAAACTCAGCTGTATCCACAGCTCATCCACAGTAAAAAAAGATAAAAAAAAATTCTGTGACTAATATGATACAGCAGGCCACAACTCAGTTTGTTATTTTTTGGCGCATATATTCTGCTGTATACAGGTCTCGTCCACAGTAAAAAATCTAATTTCTTCTGTTACTAACGCGATACATAGAGCAGGCCACATCTTCACTTGTAATTTTTTGGTGCTGATAATGTTCTCCATACACGGGTTCACATGATAAAATCTAACTTTGTTGCCTTACTACTGTGCTACATAAAGCAGGCCACATTTCAGCTTTTACTTCTTTTTTGCTGATATTCTGCTCCATTCAGGAGTTCACATTACTAAATCTCAATATTTGCTGCTACTACTGTGCTACACAAACTAGGCCACATTTGAGCTTTTATTTCTTTGGTGCTGATATTCTTCTACATACAGGGGTTCACATGATAAAATCTAACTTTGTTGTCTTACTACTGTGCTACAGAAACCATGCCACATTTGAGCTTTTAATTCTTTGGTGCTGATATTCTGCTCCATCCATGAGTTCACAACAGAAAATCTCAATTTTTGCTGCTACTACAGAGCTACAGAAACTACGCAATATTTGAGCTTTTAATTTTTTGGTGCTGCTATTCTTCTACATACAGGGGTTCACATGATAAAATCTAAATTTGTTGCCCTACAACTTTGCTACATAAAGCAGGCCACATTTCAGCATTTAATTCTTTGGTGCTGATATTCTTCTCATTACAGGGGTTCTCATGAAAAAAATCTAAATTGTTGTCTTCCTACTGTGCTAGAGAAACCATGTCACACTTGATCTTTTAATTCATTGGTGCTGATATTCTGCTCCATCCAGGAGTTGACATTATAAAATCTAAATATTTGCTGCTGCTACCATGCTACATAAACCAGACTACATCTGAGCTTGTAATTGCTTTCCACTGAGATTCTGCTCTATCCAGAGCTCCACATTAGAAAATTTATTTTTTTCTGGTACTACCGTGCTACAGAAATCAGGCCACATTTCAGCTTTTAATTATTTTGTGCAAGTATTGTTCTCTAGCCAGGAGTCCACATTTCACAATCTAAATTCTTTGTGCTAATAGCCTGGTCCAGAAATCAGGCCACATTTCAGCATATAAATATTTTGTGCTAATATTGTGCTCCATCCAGGAGTCTAAATGTCTGTATCTAAATTGGTTGTGGTAATAGCATGGTTCTGAAATCAGGCCACATTTCAGCATTGGACAGTGCTTGGAGCAGCATTTCTAGCTTACACTTTGATCAGCAACAGGTGGATGAATGACAGGTGTAGGCCTGGTGCTCTGAGAGCTCTGCCAAATTCAGGCAACACACATGATGGAGACCCAACTTAGAGACCAAACATTTCCAAGAATTATGGGCAGATACCACTCAAGTGGCATCAATTTTTATTTATCTATTTTACTCACTTACTGTAGTCAGCCCCTGCCTTTCCCAGTGTTCCGGGTGACAAGTGAAATATGTCATGACTGATTCATTTAAACAGAAAAAACTGACGGCACTTCCAATACAAGAAATAGGTGTGAACAGGTGCTTAGTAGGAGAAGCTACCTCCATATACAATTAACAAACAGACTGCTACTTTGTTTGATAATTGATTAATTTAAACAGTCGCATAAAAAATAAAATACACAAACAAGTTATGCACATTTATGAGCTGATTTATATGTAACTTTCTGTTCAAGAAATGTCACCTATAATCAGGATTTGTTATATTTTCAAAACACAACATATATTGCGAATCATGAAAACGTGCAAAAATGTTAACCCCTGCATGGACCTGCCGACAATCCATTGGCAGATATAATTAAATGCTAATGAATTCAAGCAATTGATCATTCCCTCAGAGCTGTATTAAGTTGTCCTGCAAATTCAGACGTTTAGCTACATGGCAAAATGTTATGTTGTACCTGTTATGTTGTACCTGCAAGCAATCACCACTAGAGGGCACAATCAGTCAATGACCTGCTGTATAACAAAAGCGAGGGGGGCTTATTTACTCTGTGAAAGGTGTCAATGGATTGTCTTTGTGACAGTGAGTCAACATCACATGTAATGACTAGTGATGAGCGAGCACTAAAATGCTCGGGTACTCGATGCCTGGGTCGAGCACATTGGAATACTCGGGTGCTCGACCCGAGCAACGAGCCCAATGTAAGTCTATGGGAAACTCGAGCATTTTTCAGGCGGCTCCCCCTGGTGGTCTGCAGAGGGCCTAAAAATTGCCCAAATCTATGGGAACAGTGCTCAAATGACATGGGAACTGCATGGGGAAGACCCCTGGAAGCATTTCTGACTGCCAGGTCACTGCTGTCAACAACGTTGTCAGAGGTATTATGCCACTTTTACGGACTCACAATAAAACATACAAAAACAAAACCAATATGGATTTTCCTAAAAAAAAAAAAATACTCCTTCACACCTTGGGCTATGTTCACACGTAGCGTTTTTGATGCGTTTTTGCACTTTTGCATTGCTTTCAACCGTGACAAATGCATTCACCAGGAAATGTCATTTTAACATTTTACAACCTTATCTGTCCATGTGGTGTGTGAGAAATGATCAGACACATCCTGTTTCATTTATGAAGGAGGGACTCTGAAAGTCACAAAGCCTATTTTTATAGGGCCATCAGGCAGCCTTTACTATTCTTAGAGAGCCAGCAATCGGCCCTCGCTATTCTTAGAGAGCCGTCAGCTGCCTATGCTTTTGTAGCATCGGCGTCTCTGCCCCCTGCCAGGCAGAGACGCCATCCCTCTCACCGCTCCCCGCCCGGCGTCCTCCGGCGCTCCTCTTCCTGCTGCTGCCGGCGCGCGCAGCTTCCCGGGTACTGTGCTTAGGGCGCGCGCGCTCCCTCCCTCTTAAAGGGGCCGCGCGCGCCGGCCTAAGGAGTTCCCGGCCAATAGCCGGAGGTCCTCCCATATATAAGGGCACCTCCAAAATGGAGGTGCCCGAGCAATAGTTGTTGCACAGTGTGCTTACCTCTGCTTCAGCCCTCAGGTTCCGCTGCTAGCCTGACTACTAGTCCTGCCCGCCAGCCCGACTACCAGTCCAGTCCGCCAGCCTGACTACTCTCCAGCCCAACAGTCTCTCTTGCATTCAGTCCGCCAGTCAGTCTATGGGTTCTGCCCGTCTGCTTACCTGGAAGCACCTGCCTGCTTCCTGCCGTGCCTACCTGGAGGCTCCTGCTTGCTACCTGCCGTGCCTACCTGTAGGCTCCTGCCCGTCACTTGCCGTGACCGCCTGACAGCCTACATGGAGGCTCCTGTCCGTCATTTGCCGTGACCACCTGACAGCCTACCTAGAGGCTCCTGCCTGTCACTTGCCGTGACCACCTGTCAGCCTACCTGGAGGCTCCTGCCCGTCACTTGCCGTGACCACCTGACAGCCTACCTAGAGGCTCCTGCCTGTCACCTGCCGTGACCACCTGACAGCCTACTTAGAGGCTCCCGCCTGTCGCCTGCTGTGTCTGCCAGTCCATCTACCCGGATCACTCGTCAGCCTGCCTGCTGTGCCCATCTGCAATACCGGTCAGTCCCTGCCATCTGTACCGTGGGAGTCACCTGCTCCCTTATAAGGTCGTCCCCAGAGTAGCACCTGGTCCCTCTTCTCGGACCCTCCCTGGTCACGGAGTCGATTGAGCCGCCGTACGACCTTGGTCGCTATGAGTTGATACCTAGTTACGCCCCTCTGGGTCCCTCCTTGCACCGCAGCACAGAGGTTCCACCACCCTGATCCGTAACAGCTTTGTTGTTCCCATTACTAAAGAGTGGGTCTCCTATACTGTTGTTGTGTATGCAGTAAGTGGCAGGTCTGCCAAAAATTTGGACGCACCCCAATACCCCTTTGAAAATTTGGACACACCCCAATACCCCTTTGAAGAGACTTAGATGAGGGCCTACTGAAAACGATGTTCCCATTATTAGGAAGTGGGTCTCCCATACTGTTTGCCTATGCAGTGAATGCAAGGGCTTCCAAAAATTTGGACCTACTCCAATGCCCCTTGGAAGAAACGTAGAGGGCCTCATGAAAAAATGTTCCCATTATGAGGAATTGGTTCTCCCATAGTGTTGGCCTATGCAGTGAATGCAAGGGTTGCCAAAAATTTGGAGGCACTCCAATGTCCCTTGGAAGAGACGTGGAGGGCCTCGTGAAAAAATATTCCCATTATTAGGAAGTGGGTCTCCCATAGTGTTGGCCTATGTAGTGAATGCAAGGGCTGCCAAAAATTGGGAGGCACTCCAATGCACCTTGAAAAAGACGTGGAGGAGGGCCTCATAAAAAAATGTTCCCATTAGAAAGGAGCAGGTGTCCTATACTTGCAATGCCCATGCGCTAAGTGTATGGGCCGACAAACATTTACCCCTGGGGTAAATGAACATAAACATAATGTATAAAAAAAAAATTTTACGGGCATCATAAACACTCTTTAAAAAAATTATGTGGGCGTTGCATCACGGACCACAGTCACCCTGGTGATATGGTGGTGGAGGATGAGGAGAAGCAAATAGCCAAAATCAGGGAGTGTATACCCAGGTCTGGGTGTGAAAAGGTGCATGGAATACACCTCCTAAAAAAGACACTGGATTTGAGTTTATGTTACACTGCTATCATTCGGTGGTGTTGAAAAGTCTGGCCCAATCCAGCCCTTGTTCATTTTTATAAGAGTCTGCCTGTCAGCATTTTCAGTTCCACCAGCGGCACTAAAAACCCGCTCTGATAAAACGCTAGAGGCAGGGCAGGCCAGGACCTCCAAGGCATAGAGAGCCAGGTCATTCTACGTGTCCAGCTTGGATACCCAATAATTACAAGGCACAGAGGAATTGCCCCGCTCCTCAGGGCCTGTGCGATAGGAGGGGCTAAGAAAACTCTTCCAGAACTTTGACAGTGTTCCCCTGCCTCTGCTGGATTGAAGTTGTGTCTCTCTCGCCTGTACTCCTTGGTTGTCCAACGAACTGTGACCTCTGACGCAAGTGACTAGCCCAGGGGGATGGGGATAACTCGGTACCCAGGCCTTTAGCCTGGCCTTTAGGGATGTCACGGTGGTCGGCTCCCGGGCCCGTACCCTGGGGTCGCTCCTTTAAAAAGGGGATAGTTTGTTTATTTTTTTAAGATAGAGTTCGTGACGTGGAGCTAGGCCTCAGGGCAGTGTATGATGGGGTATGCAGGACAGACGAGACCCAACCGGGTCAAAGCAAGAACAGGGACAGACACGATAGTCACTTCAGTACCTTTTACTGATGGAAATTCAGGCACGTCCCGGAGCACTGTAGGGTGCAGGGTGCATGTCAGGATCCTCCCCAATGAGCGGGTTTTGGGCCTCCTGTTTCTTGCTTCTGCGTAGTAAGTTTCTGACCTGCCTGGAGCTAGGCCTAACTTTGTCTCTGTCCTGCGCTGGCTGACATTGTGGTAGGGCCTTTTCTTGGATTACACGCTCCCGACTTACGGGGCCTATGTGTCTCCTGGCTCCGTTACGTATCAGCACTTTAGCGATCCTGGGACTTGTAGTTCTCCAGGGATTCCGGTTATATCTTACTGGCTCATAGAGATCCCGGTAAACTTCGGACCCGGTGTCCGGTAAATTCTTCGGGGTGAGCCAGTTAAGCTCCTCTGCCCCCTATGTACTAACTCTCCACTCGCCTTCGGCCTACTCGGGCCCTCACTAGGCTACTCACACTAACGGCAGCTTGCCGCGCTTCACCGATCTTATGGCGCCGGCACACCTAAAGCTCACTGTTCTGAGCTACAACTGAGTCTGGACTGTGCTCCACTGCAGACTGACCTCTTTCAGGCTTTTGCACTGCAGAAACTCTCTCAACAGGTTTGCTTTCTGTCAACTCCAGTCTAGACTAACTGAGTTCGACTCTGCATTCAGGTTTGTACTTGCTGAACTCTCCAGAGGAACTGCACTGCCTGGCCCCACCTTCCCTATTTATCTATCCCTAATGGGCTCCCTCTGGTGATCTGAGGTGGAAGGTGGAGATGTGTGAATGGTTATGGGGGCCTCTTGTGGAGGAATCCTTCAATACACCCTTCTAGGATCTGTAATACCAAGTGCAGCTGGGCGTCATACAAGCGTTTTCAGATGGGAATTTTTTTAATAGTTCTGCAACAAGGGCCTTCTGGTACAGCCACATTTTTGTAGACCTGTCCGCCTCAGGAATAAGAGATATAAAGTTCTCATTGTAGCGTGGGTCAAGAAGTGTCACCAACAATAATGACTGTCACCCAAAATTTTGAGAACGCGAGGGTCACAGGAAAGGCAGCGTACCATGCCTGCCAGATTGCTAACAGGCAAGACTTCCGTGTCCTCACCAAGAGGACGACAGACCATGCTCTCCTCCTTCTCCCTGTCCTCAGGCCATCCACGCTGAACAGACGGTATGACAGTTGTGCAGGTAGTACCGTCTATAGCGCATGAAACTAGCTCCTGTTAGCTTCCTCCTCCTCTTTGTCACCCAATCCACATTGGGATGAGATGAGGCTGGGCTGTGTGTAATCACCCTGTATGGCTCCTTGCTCCATCTCATCGAGCTCCGCCTGCAACGCATCCTCTTTGATTGTGAGCAGAGAGCGTTTCAGAAGACAGAGAAGCGGGATAGTGACGCTAATTATGGTGTCATCGCCGCTCACCATCTTGGTGGAGTTCTCAAAATTTTTGAGGATGGTACATATATCTGACATCCATGTCCACTCCTGAGGTATGTGTTGAGTCTGAACTGAATACCGACGGCCTTGTTGATGCTAGTAGTCAACAACTGCCCTCTTCTGCTCACAAATCCTTCCCAACATCTGCAGTGTAGAGTTCCAACGCGTTGGGACATCACACATCAGTCAGTGAGCCGGAAGCTGCAAACGCTGCTGAAGCACGGCAAGAGTGGCGGAAGCTGTAGCTGACTTTCTAAAATGGGCACACAGGCGGCGTACTTTGACAAGCAGATCCAGCAGCTCTGGGTAGGTTTTGAGAAACCGCTGAACCACGAGGTTAAGCACATGGGCCAGGCATGGTACATGTGTGAGCTCGCCTCGCCTCAGAGCCGCCACCAATTTCCAGACATTGTCACACACGACCACGCCTGGCTGTAGGTTCAGCGGTGTGAACCACAGATCTGCCTGCTCTTTCAGAGCTGTCCACAACTCTTCAGCATAGTGCGGTTTGTCACGAAGCATATTAACTTCAGCACAGCCTGTTGACACTTGGCTGAGGCAGTGCTGCAGTGCTTCCAGCTTATGACTGATGTGGTCATTTCAGAGATGGAGGCTGAAGAGGAGGAGGAGGCTGAGGAGGATGAAGTGCAGGTGATGTAGACTGTGGGGGCAACCCTAATTGACCTAGGGCCCGCAATCAGGAGGATGTCAGGAGTCAGGAGGATGTGTTCCGTCCCAAGGTCCGACTGGGTCCCGGCTTCCACTATGTTAACCCAGTGTGCCATCAGCGAGATGTACCATCCCTGCCCACAAGCACTTGTCCACATGTCCGTGGTTAGGTGGACTTTCCTAGTAACGGCGTTGTTGAGGGCACTGCTAATGTGGGACACGTACTTGTGTAATGCGGGGACAGCACACAGGGAGAAATAGTGGCGGCTGGGGACCGAGTACCGAGGGACTGCCGCCGCCATCAGTTTGTGGAAAGCTTCCGTCTCCGTGAGCCTACAAGACAACATTTCGAGCGTAAGCAGTCACAATATGTGGGAATTTAGTAGTGTGGCCGGTGGGGCATTGGCTGCGTATTTGCACTTGCGTTCCAAGGACTGGGGTATGGACAACTGAATGCTGCGCTGGGACAAGGACGTGCATGCTAATGGTGCTAGTTGAAAGTGTGCAACGACAGGTGAAGGGCAGGAGGCATCTTCGCATGCACTATGGACAGGGGAGTGGCTTGCACGCACAGCAGTGGAAGAAGCAGTGGTGTCACCCGCAGACACTGTTCCTGGACCCTGGGGTTCGGCCCACAAAGTCGGGTTCTTTGCTGCCGTGTGCCTGATCATGCTGGTGGTGGTCAGGCTTGTAGTTTTGCTACCCCAGCTGATGCTGGCCTGGCAGGTGGTGCAAATGGCCTTTTTGGGGTTATCTGCAGAGTTTTTAAAAAACAACCAGACTCGGGAAGACCTAACAGTTGTACTGGCAACTTTTGTCGTGTTGGTGCCTTCAGTCTGCGGCTACCACACTGCTTCTTCCTGCCTGTTGGGGTGCTCTGCCTCCCTTCCCCTGTGTGCTTCTGTCCTTGCTCTGCATGTCCTCCTGCCAGGTTGGGTCAAGTTACTATATCATCCACAACCTCGTCTTCCACTTCCGCACCCTGGTCCTCCTCCTGACGTTTTGGCAATTGTGTCTCATCATCGTCCACCTCTTGTGACACTTTCCCACCGTCGCCTTCATATGGCCGTGGCTGCTGAAATATTTGGGCATTGCTGCATGCGATCTCCTCTTGCTCCGCTTCAAGTGGACAGGGCGAGAGGCCCGAATCTTGAAATGGAAAAGTGTATAGCTCTTCGGAGTGTCCAAGTGTGGGATCAGTTGTCTCTGGGCACTCGGCATGGTGGGAGAAAGGAGGATCAGGGTGAGGAATATGAGGTCCAGACTCACGGCTACTGAGACTTGACTGCGTGGAAGTCGGGGTGGTGGTGGTGGTGGTAAGTGACTGGAAGCATTATCTGCTATCCAACCAATAACCTTTTCACACTGCTCTATGTTCAATAGTGGTGTTCTGCGGTCCCCTATTAATTGGGACAGGAAGGTGGAGCGAGAAGATGTGGGTGTTTGTTGTGCCACAATTTCAGCTTGCCCATGGCCTCGGCCTCTGCATGCACCATCACGTCCAGTTCCCCATCCCTTGCCACGTGCCTTACCCATTTTAAATGGAGGACAATGTTTTCCACCCTCACTACAAATGGCTGAATTTGGACCGAACTTATATGTGATGCGTGTGATGGACAAACCATAGTTTTAAATAGCTGGCCTGTAGGTAACAATTTTTAACAGCGCCAACCTCATGTCAATAAGTTCGCTGACACATTGCAACAAAATTTCATTGGAGGCCAGAAATGGCAGAATTTTCAGCGCAATTATATGTGATCCGTGTGATGGACAAACCACAGTTTTAAATAGCTGGCCTGTAGGTAACTATTTTTAACAGCAAACTGGTGTCAATAACTTCGCTGACACATTGCAACAAAATTCTAATGGAGGCCAGAAATGGCAGAATTTTCAGCGCAATTATATCTGATCCGTGTGACGGACAAACCCCAGTTTTAAATAGCTGGATTTTTAGCGCTGTAATATGGAAAGGACCTGGCTGTATTCTGCAGTGCCAACAAGCAATTGGTGCAGAAAAAACTGTGTTCTCTGGATTGCTTTTTAAGCAAATAATCAGGAATAAGATAAAAAAAAAATATTCCTGGCCCCTGATACCTGGGGCTATTTCTACAAATATCTGTAAAAGCACCAGCAGACAGAACTGGAGTGGACCCTCTTGCTATGTGCACTGCAGTCTGCTATATACCCTGCCTGCCTGCCTAGCACTGATATCTCTGCAGCTGGATTAGACCTCATTAGGACTGTTAGTGGAGATGGATATGTAGAGAATCTTGTATAATACCTACACTAACTAATAAACAACCAAATCTCTCCCTAGCTCAGCAGCACCTCTCCCTACACTGTCTGATTCCGGAGTGACTGTGACGAGCATGGCGGCGCCAGGTCTGATATAGACCTGATGACGCTGTGCGGCCAGCCAATCACTGTAATGCCACAACCAACAAGGCTGCGGCATTACAGTGTGTGGCAGACAATCCCTATATGTTGATTGGCTCTGTAAAGATCGCCAAACATGCAGGGAGAGGACCCAAGCTCCCGCTGAGCAACCCCCGAAATACTCGGCAAGCGCCGAGCATCTCGAGCAGTGAGATGCTCGGGCGAGCACTGAGAAGTAGCAAGCATGCTCGCTCATCACTACTCCTGAATGGTGATGAGTGAGCACTAAAATGCTCGGGTACTCATTACTCAGGTCGAACAAATTGGAATACTCAGGTGCTCGTCCCAAGCAACGAGCCCAATGTAAGTCTATGGGAAACTCGAGCATTTTTCAGGTGGCTCCCCCCGGCGGTCCGTAGACGGCCTAAAAATTGCTCGGGCGAGCACCGAGAAATAGCGAGCATGCTCGCTCATCACAATTCAGATTATCAAAAAAAAAATACCGACATCGCTGCCAGAAGAAAACTCAAGCACAATTATGCAGTGGCACATAGACAATAAGTGCAAATACAAAAAGTGCCCCCTAAAATTGTAAAGTGCTGCAGAATATGTTGGTGCTATAAAAATAAAAATTATCATTATTATTAAGTGCAGAGTAAGATTTACTTAAGCACAAATAACACTTAAGTATAAAGGGGTCGTAGTGTGGACCTACGGTAAGTAAATAGAGAAGATAAAGAGTAAGGCTGCGTGGCCACTATCCGTTTTTCAATCATTTTTGCCGCTGAATTTCTGCAGAAAAAACGCTTTAAAAGCACTTGGTTATACGTGCCCCATGGTCCCCAATGATAATCCGCATGTGCTGTGCACATGGTGCAGAAATTTCCGCTGCGGTTATCATTGCGGAAAAATCTGCAGCATGTCCATTATTTTTGCGGAAACGCGGCGTTTTCGCCGCCATTGACTTGCATTGAATCGCATAATATCCGCATGACTACATGAAGCGATTCAATGTGCGGATGGTACCCAGGTCTGGAGAAGAGGAGACTCTCATCCAGACCCGGGTACCATAGTACCTGTAAAAAAAAAAGAATTTAAAATAAAAAAAAAATTATACTCACCTTCTGATGGCCCGCGGTCTTCTCTCCGGTGCGTCCTGGTTCCCCGGTGGCTCGTGATGGTGTAAAAGGACCTTCCATGACGTCATTTAGTCATGTGACAGGTCACGCGACCGCTGACGTCGGCATGGAAGGTCCTTTTACACCATCGCTAGCCGCCAAGACACCGGACGCACCGGAGAAGGAGACTAGCGGCCATCAGAAGGTGAGTATGTTTTTTATTTTTACATTTTTATTCTTTTTTTAACTATTAACTTGGTCACACTGTATAAATCCATGCCGATTGCATGGATTTATATAGTGTGACCAAGTTGTCAAGCACTCTTCCAAGTGATGCTAAATCGCTTAGAAAAGCGCTTGATAACCCGCATGCGAAAATGCATGCAAAAACGCTTGACAAACGCTTCTACCTGGCAGGAAAAACGCATGTAAAATCCGCATGCGTTTTTGCTGCCAGGGAAATGCAGAAAAAATCAGCAGCATTTCTGCATCGTGGGCACTTAGTCTTACTGAAGCAACAGTGGCAAATGAATGTGAAGAGGCTATGGTATAAGTGGTATAAGTCCTCATTAAATAAACAGGAAAACTTACTAACACGGGTTCATGCTGTCGATGCTGCTGCCGCCGCCTCCCGCTCAGTCACTCAGCTTCCTCAGGGAGTGATCAACCCCTCATATACAGCCTGCACCCCATGTACCCCTCATACAGCCTGCACGCCCCATATACAGCCTGCACACCATGTACCCCCATATACAGCCTGCACCCCCCATATACAGCCTGCACACCATGTACCCCCATATACAGCCTGCACTCCATATACCCCTCATATACAGCCTGCACCCCCCCATATACAGCCTGCACACCATGTACCCCCATATACAGCCTGCACCCCCCATATACAGCCTGCACACAATGTACCCCCATATACAGCCTGCACCCCCCATATACAACCTGCACCCCCCATATACAGCCTGCACACCATGTACCCACATATACAGCCTGCACCCCCCCATATACAGCCTGCACTCCATATACCCCCTATATACAGCCTGCACACAATGTACCCCCATATACAGCCTGCACCCCCCATATACAGCCTGCACACCCCCATATACAGCCTGCACACCATGTACCCACATATACAGCCTGCACCCCCCCATATACAGCCTGCACTCCATATACCCCCCATATACAGCCTGCACACCATGTACCCCCATATACAGCCTGCACCCCCCATATACAGCCTGCACACCATGTACCCCCATATACAGCCTGCACCCCCCATATACAGCCTGCACACCATGTACCCCCATATACAGCCTGCACCCCCATATACAGCCTGCACTCCATATACCCCCCATATACAGCCTGCACACCATGTACCCACATATACAGCCTGCACTCCATATACCCCCCATATACAGCCTGCACTCCATGTACCCCCCATATACAGCCTGCACGCCATGTACCCACATATACAGCCTGCACCCCCCATATACAGCCTGCACTCCATGTACCCCCCATATACAGCCTGCACGCCATGTACCCACATATACAGCCTGCACCCCCCCATATACAACCTGCACTCCATGTACCTCCCATATACAGCCTAAACTCCATGTACCCCTCATACAGCCTGCACCCCCCATATACAGCCTACACACCATGAACCCCCCACTTCACTTCCTGCAAACTTGTATGGGAGGATGGCTCCTCCTATATGAGTCACATGGGCATGACGTCTTCACAGGTCCTTTACCTGTCCTCTAGGATTCATTGTCTCCTGCGGGAGCAGGGAGATACTCAGTGCTCCTCCGCCCATGCAGCACACGGGCGACTCCTGAACCTCCACCATCTTTCCCCTCCCATCCTCTCCAAACAGAAACCATGATACTGATATTTGGTCCAGCGATGAAGCAGGGGGAAATTAATATTAGTTTTTTAACTCCTTCATGGTGGCGCTGCCCCCTGCCATCTTATGCACCCGCCCTCCAATGCCTAGTAGCTGCAGATGCAGCATTCTACAGCCAGCCAATCAGAACGCTTGTCAATTTGTCAGCCGGGGCGGGTCAATTTGTCAGCAGGGGCGGGTCAATTTGTCAGCAGGGGCGGGTCATATTGTCAGCACGTTACTTTTGAGTTTTCTTTTTTTTTGTCTCCCTAAGGTAAAAAATTCTCCATTACAGGCCCATAAATAGAGCTGAAGTTCTCCTGTATAATTGTGTGGAGCAGAGATTGAGGTCGTCATCCAGGCATTTGCATGGAGAGCACGGGAGTGACGCAGGTATCTGTTTGGGGATTACCGTACTTAGTGATCCAGGTACTTGCCATGTGCACATACGATTACATGGTTTACAAGGCAGCCCACCTTACCTGAGAGTTCTCATATGTGGTGATACATAACTGGAACTCGTGACATGAAGTGGTCTCTCCGCTGCACACACTTTTTCCTACAGGTTTGGTGGCTCAGAGCTTAGTGACCAGGCGGTTCTGGGGTTCTGGGCTCAGATCCCCCCGTGGCCACATCCACACTGTATTTTTAGGCTTGCTGTTACGTGGACCTCACTGATACGGTCATGTGCAGGTTACATGTGCATTTATTAACTTTTCACTGCAGAAATGCAATAAAAATACAAAAGTGTTTGCTCTCTGCAGATTTTCCTCATCTCATTCAAGTCTATGGGTAAAATCCTCAAATAAAATATTATTTGAACTTAACCTAATATTTATGGGGGCCCCTAACAGATGACTGTGGAGGTAGATGGGGGTCTGCCATGTCCCCTATCAGAATGCTGGTCAGGGGCATTGCTACCATCAAAGATCTGGGGCTCCAGCCCCGAACGTTTTGCTTAGAGCCCTGGATCTCCTGCTACTGCTGCATTGAACTGTGTTGGCGTAAACTGACACCAATACAGGTCAAAGGGGCGTGTCATGCAGGAGAAGAGCACTGACCAATGAGCATCAGACTGATAGAAGATTGGTCAGTGTTCCTCAGAGAGCCAGCAGCAATCAAGAGGCAAGGTGAGCATAGGCGGATTATAATGAGGGCAATCTGGGCTACCGCCCAGGGCCTGAGGCTCCGGGAGGTCCATGAATTGCCCCCATTATAATTGGCAATCCCATGTGTTATTTAAGTTACCGCTGCGGGCCCGCGGCAGCAGGCGGCTTGAATTATGCTGAGCCCGCCCTGCCGCATGACGTCAGGCAGAGCGGACTCAGCATACACAGCACGGGCGCGTCTGTTTTCCCACTCATGTCACGACCAAGCCGCTCCTAGCCGGCCGCCGCGGCCGCATATTGTCACCATCGCGCACAGATGCTGGGCCCGCCCTGCCTCATGACGTCAGGCAGAGCAGGAATGGCCCCGGGTACCATCTGGAGCACAGCGTCTGGGGTACGGGAGCGAGGTGAGTATGTGTTGTGTTTATTTTTTTAATTATATACAGTACAGACCAAAAGTTTGGACACACCTTCTCATTTAAAGATTTTTCTGTATT
This sequence comes from Phyllobates terribilis, assembly GCF_046119375.1. Classification (NCBI taxonomy): domain Eukaryota; kingdom Metazoa; phylum Chordata; class Amphibia; order Anura; family Dendrobatidae; genus Phyllobates; species Phyllobates terribilis. Next base: position 5,905,592 of record NW_027362847.1, on the reverse strand, counting down.
TTCATGACTATGAAAATTGTACATTCACACTGAAGGCATCAAAACTATGAATTAACACATGTGGAATTATATAGTTAACAAAAAAGTGTGAAACAACTGAAAATATGTCTTATATTCTAGGTTCTTCAAAGTAGCCACCTTTTGCTTTGATGACTGCTTTGCACACTCTTGGCATTCTGTTGATGAGCTTCAAGAGGTAGTCACCGGAAATGGTCTTCCAACAATCTTGAAGGGGTTCCCAGAGATGCTTAGCACTTGTTGGCCCTTTTGCCTTCACTCTGCGGTCCAGCTCACCCCAAACCATCTCGATTGGGTTCAGGTCTGGTGACTGTGGAGGCCAGGTCATCTAGCGTAGCACCCCATCACTCTCCTTCTTGGTCAGCTAGCCCTTACACAGCCTGGAGGTGTGTTTGGGGTCATTGTCCTGTTGAAAAATAAATGATGGTCCAACTAAACGCAAACCGGATGAAATAGCATGCCGCTGCAAGATGCTGTGGTAGCCATGCTGGATCAGTATGCCTTCAATTTTGAATAAATCCCCAACAGTGTCACCAGCAAAGCACCCCCACACCATCACACCTCCTCCTCCATGCTTCACGGTGGGAACCAGGCATGTAGAGTCCATGTGTTCACCTTTTCTGCGTCACACAAAGACACGGTGGTTGGAACCAAAGATCTCAAATTTGGACTCATCAGACGAAAGCACAGATTTCCACTGGTCTAATGTCCATTCCTTGTGTTCTTTAGCCCAAACAAGTCTCTTCTGCTTGTTGCCTGTCCTTAGCAGTGGTTTCCTACCAGCTATTTTACCATGAAGGCCTGCTGCACAAAGTCTCCTCTTAACAGTTGTTGAAGAAATGTGTCTGCTACTAGAACTCTGTGTGGCATTGACCTGGTCTCTAATCTGAGCTGCTGTTAACCTGCGATTTCTGAGGCTGGTGACTCGGATAAACTTATCCTCAGAAGCAGAGGTGACTCTTGGTCTTCCTTTCCTGGGGCGGTCCTCATGTGAGCCAGTTTCTTTGTAGCGCTTGATGGTTTTTGCAACTGCACTTGGGGACACTTTCAAAGTTTGCCCAATTTTTCGGACTGACTGACCTTCATTTCTTAAAGTAATGATGGCCACTCGTTTTTCTTTACTTAGCTGCTTTTTTCTTGCCATAATACAAATTCTAACAGTCTATTCAGTAGGACTATCAGCTGTGTATCCACCAGACTTTTGCACAACACAACTGATGGTCCCAACCCCATTTATAAGGCAAGAAATCCCACTTACTAAACCTGACAGGGCACACCTGTGAAGTGAAAACCATTTCCGGTGACTACCACTTGAAGCTCATCAAAAGAATGCCAAAAGTGTGCAAAGCAGTCATCAAAGCAAAAGGTGGCTACTTTGAAGCACCTAGAATATAAGACATATTTTCAGTTGTTTCACACTTTTTTGTTAAGCATATAATTCCACATGTGTTAATTCATAGTTTTGATGCCTTCAGTGTGAATGTACAATTTTCATAGTCATGAAAATACAGAAAAATCTTTAAATGAGAAGGTGTGTCCAAACTTTTGGTCTGTACTGTATATATATATATATCCATCTATGGGGACTCATACTAAATATAACCAGCTATGGGCGGCTCATATTGCATATAACCAGCTATGGGGTGCTCATATTGTATATAACCAGCTGTGGGGGGCTCATACTGTATATAACCAGCTATGGGGGCTCATACTGTATATAACCAGCTATGGGGGGCTCATACTGTATATAACCAGCTATGGCGGCTCATACTGTATAGAACAAGCTATAGGGGGGCTCATACTGTATATAACCAGCTATGGGGGCTCATACTGTATATAACCAGCTGTGAGGGGCTCATAATGTATATAACCAGCTATGGGGGCTCATACTGTACATAACCAGCTATGGGGAGCTCATACTGTATATAACCAGCTATGGCGGCTAATACTGTATATAACAAGCTATAGGGGGGCTCATACTGTATATAACCAGCTGTGAGGGGCTCATAATGTATATAACCAGCTATGGGGGCTCATACTGTATATAACACGCTATGGGGGCTCATGCTGTATATAACAATCTATGGGGGGCTCATACTGTATATAACAAGCTATAGGGGGCTCAGACTGTATATAACCAGCTATGGGGGCTCATACTGTATATAACCAGCTATGGGGGGCTCATACTGTATGTAAGAAGCCATAGGGGGGCTCATACTGTATATAACAAGCTATAGGGGGGCTCATACTGTATATAACACGCTATGGGGGCTCATGCTGTATATAACAATCTATGGGGGGTTCATACTGTATATAACAAGCTATAGGGGGCTCATACTGTATATAACCAGCTATGGGAGCTCATACTGTATATAACCAGCTATGGGGGGCTCATACTGTATGTAAGATGCTATAGGGGGGCTCATACTGTATATAACCAGCTATGGGGGCTCATACTTTATATAACAAGCTATAGGGGGTTCATACCGTATATAAATGGCTATAGGGGGGATGTGTCTCCGAGACCAACTGGCTCCCTGCACTACAATCCATTCCAAAGGCCAATCAGAGGCCGGCAGCTGACGTCGGCCAGCCCGTCATGGACGGTGCATGGCAGTGACACACCGTAAGACAACGACAGTATATAGATAGGTAGGAAAAGACAGTAACAGCTGCACTGTGATATATTGGGTGCAAGCCCCTGTACAGCGACCTGAGGTCCACTATATAAGTATAGAAGATGCAGGCAGCCCTCCAAATAAGGTGTACAAAATTCTGGGGGTATGTCTACTGACCCACCTGAAATGTTGTGTGACCCATCAAACAACATTTTTTAGAATCCAAAATATCCGCATCATTTTTGAAGCAGATGACACTTCAGGAAAACAATGGCGGCGTGTTTCCTGAAGCGACTTCTTTGCCGTCTTTCTTGTCATTTCTGTGGCGGCTTTGCTGTCAATGTCCTTTTTCTTTACTTTTATACCTAAGATAGTGGCTCCGTCTGAAGAATGTCCCGGTCACGTCTTTTAGCCTCTTCACTGCTGTTGAAATCTGAAGTGGTTAAAAGAAGTGACAAAAGACGGGACATATTCTCAGCAAGGCGTCTTGACTTTGCTGTGTATATATTCATTCTATTGGCCGTTTATCGAGCTCTTTTTCAGGCGGGTTTCAGGCAGAATCAGCATGTATATGACATTGTGTGAACATACCTTTACAGTCCAACAGAACCCAGCACCGTACCCAATATTCAGATGTGTAACCTAATTCTATACAGTAAAGAGTAACAGCCGGACATAAAGATGACAAATGATATTTATTTGAATGAATATTTTGCCAGTGGATGCAATGTCTGGCGACATCCGTGTCTGTACCATGTGCCATCGCCTTCAGTCCTTGTGCTCACCTTGGCTTAGTGAACCCACCTCACCAGGTAAGCCCTAACAGAACAATCAGGCAATGGAGTCCAGGGGAGCAGGGCTGACAACACTGCTGCCATTAGATAGCTGCTGAATGGACTCATGGTCTCTTCCAGTATCACTGCCACAATCTTAACTTATTCCTTGAATCTTTAAAATGTTCTGAAGCTTCAAAGGAAGCAGTGACTACGGCATAGGGGGCAGCAAGGGTTGGAGTGGAGCCATGTAGAGATGCAACCGTGATGGTAGGAATGATTGCATGGCAGAACTACGACTTCCTCTCCAATCTCATAATCCATTATACAGATGGCACAAGATTCGGCCTCCTCCTGAGATTTTATATTCCTTGTTGGAAAGTTCCTAGCTCGCAGAGCTTGCCTTCGCTGCAGAATATTAACCAGATTATACTGTGCAGGTGGGGATGGTGGCTGCATCTGTGGCCGAGATGTCACCATTCCCATTCCCTGCAGCTGAATGATGGGGTCAACCAGACGGTTGTCCTGGTGTAGCTGTACAGCAGATCGGCTTGGCGCTGGAAGTTCCCTGGGTCTGGAGGGTTCTGCAGGGACCGGTCTTAGTGGCGAGCGGCTTCTTTCCCTGCTCTCTTGTGCTGTCTGCCGCAGAGGAGCTCTGGCCCATCTCCCACTCGCGGTGACGGCAGTGGGGTCTGCCTGATGTCCATCATTGCTGATTATCCTTCTCTCATCCCTTTGAGAAGATCTTAATCGATGGTGGAGGATTATGGCCTGACCTATAAAGAAAAAGATTACTATTATTATGCTAAATTTAAAAAAAAACACTTTTTGGCCAAAGGGATAGAACCAGCTGATGCTTCGGGATTCAGGGAGAGAAGCAAAAATTATTTCATCTTTGGACTACATAATCCTGCTCAGTTTCAGTATCCCTTCTCTTAAGACATCACAAAGCAGGGGTGCAAATATGTTAGCATTTGGGGCCCCAGTTTTAACTTTTTCCCATGGTCCCACTTTGTCCAAAACTGGCCCTGATCGGCCCCAAGGAATATGAATGGAGGGTGGAGGACACACTGTGTGCTATAAAACATCTTACCCCAGGGAAAACTCTCAGAAAAGCCCCTATAAGGCGGAATATTCTGTCACTTACCCTGATTTTCAGGTCGGCTCATCCATGTGTCGTTGTCAGCATTTAGCTGATGAAGCTCCCGGGAAGTCATGGCTTGGTTACCCGGGGCTGAGATGGTGAAATGTAAAAGAACTAAGTTCTCTGATGGCGCAGATGTTATAGCGCCCAAATAACAGTAAGAAGCTGTGGAAGTAAATACTAGACGTACAGAACAATCTAGCTCGTGCTTCCAAGACCAAAGTGGAGTCTCCGCAAATACATCAACTCTGAAAATGGCGCTGATGTCCCCGTGCGCAGAGATTGTATAACCTCACAGCATTCTATGTCATTGTGACATCACATGTGAGAGCAACAACGCGCTGTCATAATGGCTGACTGTCCAATCTGTTATATGTCCTCTATATACACACATACAACAAAACAAATGACATGCATACATTGTAAGAATAATAGACACCTGGGAATAATAATCATTTTATCATTTATATTAATCTGCGCATTATTCCCTATAGAAACCTCAGCCACTGCAGAACCGGTTTCTCACGGTGGTCCTGAAATAAAGCAAAACACAAACTCGCCTACAGACCCCAGCTGCTCCTCGGTACTGCTGCCAGTGTCCCCCGCCAATCTCCTGGCTTCCTCTTCTAGCAAAGGCCATTGGGTGACCACTGCAGCCAATCAGTTACTTTAATACAAATTTCCCATTCATTTGTTTAATGATGATCCAAAATAAAAACATTTAGAAAACAGATAAATATGATTTTCAGAAAATGGCATGTATGAAGATGGATACTTCTGGTATGATATGCAGAGAGAAGAATACTGGGAGGACACAGATCTTGTTAGTCCACCTGCTTAACCCACAGGAAAATAATCAGGTCATACAGGGGCGTACATAGAGACCCTCAGACCCAATAGCCAAGGTCCGAATTGGAATCTCCCATTGGCCCCCGGCAGCTATTAAGCAACCTGCTGGAGATGACAGAGGCCTCCTGTCTAACTGCTTAGTTGCTGGTCACTTTGGAGTCTAAGGGGTTAAACTGAGCTAGCTTGAATTGCAGCAGGTGTAGAACAGCCGGCACCCAGTGGATATAGAGCGGGCTCAGCTTGTGAGTCTGCTCCTTATAAATCATCTTATACTGTACATATATGGCATGAGCAGGGGATGGGGCCATTCGGCACCAGGCTCCCCCTGTACATAGACCCCATAGGTGAATGAAAAATATATAAAATAATGTACGGTAGAAAATTAAGATTCATCTCAGAAAAAAAGTCCAGTTCTCTTGTGCCCATTCACATTAAAGCTAATTTATCTGAAACTGCTGATTTTGGTTGGAGAGGCTCATTATCCTATAGAAAGCACATGCACGCTCGGCCGAATCAGTCATACATGTGTATTGGGGGGGCGGTGAGGGAGAGAAGATTGAAGTGCTAACAATACATTACATAGATATTTAGGATGGATTAGGAAAAATATGTTATGTTTTTGACCCATAACATGAAAATAGGGTTAATAATTTAACTTTCAATACAAAATTATTATTATTTATTATTATTATAGCGCCATTCCTTCCATGGCGCTTTACATGTGAAAGGGATATACATAGCACAAATAATTACAATAAATTTGAACAATACAAGTTGGCGACTGATACAGGAGGAGCGAGGACCCTGCCCGCGAGGGCTCACAATCTACAGATCTTCAGTTTTACTCAAATTACTTGTTGCAAAAATGAGTACACCCTACATTAAAAACTAGTACTATTTTGTATGACCCCCACAGGTGCATCTCACAAAATTAGAATATGATCAAAAAATGTATTTATTTTAGTTCTTCAAATCAAAAAGTGAAATTCATATATTATATAGAGTCATTACAGACAGAGGGATCTATTTCACGTGTTTATTTCTGTTAATGTTGATGATTATGGCTTACAGCCAATGAAAACACAAAAGTCATTATCTCAGTAAATTAGAATACTTTATAACAACAGATTGAAAATGTTTTTAAAATCCGAAATGTTTTCCGACTGAAATGTATGTTCAGTAAATGCACTCAATACTTGGTCGGGGATCCTTTTGCATCAATTACTGCATCAATGCGGCGTGGCATGGAGGCGATCAGCCTGTGGCACTGCTGAGGTGTTATGGAAGCCCAGGTGGCTTTGATAGCAGCCATCAGCTCGTCTGCATTGTTGGGTCTGGTGTCTCATTTTCCTCTTGACAATACCCCATAGATTCTCTATGGGGATTAGGTCAGGCGAGTTTGCTGCCAATCAAGCACAGTGATACTGTTGTTTGTAAACCAGGTATTGGTGCTTCTGGCAGTGTGGACAGGGGCCAAGTCCTGCTGGAGAATAAATTTCCATCTCCAAAAAGCTTGTCGGCAGAGGGAAGCATGAAGTGCTCAACAATTTCCTGGTAGACGGCTGCACTGACTTTGGTTTTGATAAAACACAGTGGACCTACACCAGAAGATGACATGGCTCCCCAAACCATCACTGATTGTGGAAACTTCACACTAGACCTCAAGCAGCTTGGATTGTGGCCTCTCCACTCTTCCTCCAGACTCTGGGACCTTGATTTCCAAATGAAAATTGGAAATCTGGGACCTTGTGGAGTGTGTCAATGACTGCCTTCTGGACATCTGTCAAGTCAGCAGTCTTCCCCATTATTGTGGAGCCTACTGAAACAGACTAAGGGACTTTTTTAAACACGTAGGAAGCCTTTGCAGGTGTTTTTGTTAATTATTTTAATTTACTGAGATAATGACTTTTGTGTTTTCATTGGCTGTAAGCCATAATCATCAACATTAACAGAAATAAACACGTGAAATAGATCACTGTTTGTAATAACTCTATAAGAGTTTCACTTTTTTTTTTGAAGAACTGAAATAAATTAACTTTTTGATGATATTCTAACTTAGTGAGATGCACCTGTGCATAGACATATATTATACATATACAGGGTCGGTCTGGGCTGGCGGGATACCGGGAAATTTCCCGGTGGGCCCCGCCCCTGCTGCAGAGTAGAGGGGGGAGAAGAGAACAAAAAAAAATCCTGCGGTTTTAAGGGGCACGGGCCCTTTAAAAGCGCAGGCACAGTGTATGCAGGGACGCGCGCACGCAGCGTTCATTACCTGAACCACCGCGGCGCACGTCCCAGTGAAGCAGCTGAAGCTGCGTGTCTCCCTTCGCCGGCCGGCGTATGACGTCATCGTCATGCGCCTGCTGTGAAGGAGGCGCGCAACTCAGGAGAAGGAGGACACCGCACGGGATCGCAGGAAGGTAAGAGGTGTGTGTGTGTGTGTGTAATGGTCTGGACACACAAGGCGGGGGCCAGCAGGACACACAAGGGGGGGCCCAGCTGGACAGACCCACAAGGGGGGGGCCCAGCTGGACAGACACACAAGGGGGGGCCCAGCTGGACAGACACACAAGGGGGGGCCCAGCTGGAGAGACACACAAGGGGGGGCCAAGTTGGACAGACACACAAGGGGGGGGCCCAGCTGGACAGACACACAAGGGGGGGCCCAGCTGGACAGACACACAAGGGGGGGCCCAGCTGGACAGACACACAAGGGGGGGCCCAGCTGGACAGACACACAAGGGGGGGCCAAGTTGGACAGACACACAAGGGGGGGGCCCAGCTGGACAGACACACAAGGGGGGGCCCAGCTGGACAGACACACAAGGGGGGGCCCAGCTGGACAGACACACAAGGGGGGGCCAAGCTGGACAGACACACAAGGGGGGGGCCAGCTGGACAGACACACAAGGGGGGGCCCAGCTGGACAGACACACAAGGGGGGGCCCAGCTGGACAGACACACAAGGGGGGGCCCAGCTGGACAGACACACAAGGGGGGGCCCAGCTGGACAGACACACAAGGGGGGGCCCAGCTGGACAGACACACAAGGGGGGCCCAGCTGGATGGACACACAAGGGGGGCCCAGCTGGATGGACACACAAGGGGGGCCCAGCTGGATGGACACACAAGGGGGGCCCAGCTGGATGGACACACAAGGGGGGCCCAGCTGGATGGACACACAAGGGGGGCCCAGCTGGACGGACACACGAGGGGGGGCCCAGCTGGACAGACACACAAGGGGGGGCCCAGCTGGACAGACACACAAGGGGGGCCCAGCTGGATAGACACACAAGGGGGGCCCAGCTGGATGGACACACAAGGGGGGCCCAGCTGGACAGACACACAAGGGGGGGCCAAGCTGGACAGACACACAAGGGGGGGGCCCAGCTGGACAGACACACAAGGGGGGGCCCAGCTGGACAGACACACAAGGGGGGGCCCAGCTGGACAGACACACAAGGGGGGGCCCAGCTGGACAGACACACAAGGGGGGGCCCAGCTGGACAGACACACAAGGGGGGGCCCAGCTGGACAGACACACAAGGGGGGCCCAGCTGGATGGACACACAAGGGGGGCCCAGCTGGATGGACACACAAGGGGGGCCCAGCTGGATGGACACACGAGGGGGGGCCCAGCTGGACGGACACACGAGGGGGGGCCCAGCTGGACGGACACACGAGGGGGGGCCCAGCTGGACGGACACACGAGGGGGGGCCCAGCTGGACGGACACACGAGGGGGGGCCCAGCTGGACACACGAGGGGGGGCCCAGCTGGACACACGAGGGGGAGCCAAGCTGGACACACGAGGGGGGGCCAAGCTGGACACACGAGGGGGGCCAAGCTGGACACACGAGGGGGGAACCCTGGCTGGACACGCAAGGGGGGGGCCCTGGCTGGACACGCAAGGGGGGGAGCCTTGGCTGGACACGCAAGGGGGGAGCCCTGGCTGGACACGCAAGGCAGGGGAGCCCTGGCTGGACACACAAGGGGGAGCCCTGGCAGGACACACAAGGGGGAACCAAGGTGGACCCAGGCAAAGGGGGGGTGGGCAGGATGGGTATATGGGGGGCAGGATGGATATATGGGGGGGGCAGGATGGATATATGGGGGGGCAAGATGGGTATATGGAGGCCAGGATGGATATATGGGGGGGGCAAGCTGGACTTATGGAGGCCAGGATGGATATATGGGGGGGGGGGCAGGCTGAACACATGGAGGCCAGGATGGATATATGGGGGGGGCTAGGATGAATATGTGGGGGGGGCAGGCTCGATACACATGGGCTAGCATAAATATATGGAGGGGCACGCTGGATATATGGGGGGTGTCAGGATGGATATATGCAGGGGGTAAGGGCAGTATGGATATATGAGGGGAGAGGCTGGACACATGGAGGCCAGGATGAATATGTAGAGGGCAGGCTGGACACATGGAGGATATATGGGGGGGACATATGGGGGCGCAGGCTGGAAACATGGAGGCAAGGATGGATATGTGGGGGGGCAGACTGGCACATGGGGGGGCTAGGATGGGTATATGGGAGGGGGCAGGCTCGATACACATGTGCTAGGATAAATATATGGAGGGGTCACACTAGACAAATGGTGGCCAGAAGGGACATATGGGGGTGCCTGGCTAGACAAGGGACTTAATTACTGTTTGGGAGCCAGATTGAGGAACATACTTTATTAGTTTATGGTGACCAGTGGGGAACATTATTACTTTAGATTCCAATTATTATTACATTATTACTTCTGTAATATAATTTACTTTTTAGGAAATTGTTTTCCATGGGATGGGACAAAAGAGAGGTCCTGTTACTGTGCAGGATGGCACTATGTTGCTTTTTTTCTTCAACAGGTGTAGTGTAGAGGTCGGGGGGGGAAAGTGTGAATATTCTCTAGAAGAGATCAGTTATTAATAACTGTGTGTTATTTTCTGCAGAGATGATTCCTGGCTGGAAGAAGTGATGGCGGACTGTGCCAGATGAAGAAGAAATGCGAAGATGAAGGACTTCACCTAGAGACATCACTGGTGAGTCAGTGTATTACATGTACACTTACACTACACACGTGGTCAAAATTGTTGGTACTCCTCGTTTAATGAAAGAAAAACCCACAATGGTCACAGAAATAACTTCAATCTGATAAATTACAAATTTTGAAAATGAAGAGATGAAGGTCAGACATTGATTTTCTGCTTCCACAGAATTTAAAAAAAAATTAACCTCATGAAATCGGCCTGGACAGAAATGATGGTTCTTCTTCTTAACTTAATATTTTGTTGAACCTTTTGAGGCAATCACTGCAATCAAACGATTCCTGTAACTGTTAATGAGACTTCTGCGCCTCTCGACAGGTATTTTGGCCGACTCCTCATGAGCAAACTGCTCCAGTTGTCTCGTGTTTGAAGGTTGCCTTTTCCAGAATGTTTCAGCTCTTTCCAAAGATGCTCCATAGGATTTAGGTCAGGGCTCATAGAAGCCACTTCAGAATAGTCCAATGTTTTCCTCTTAGCCATTCTTGGGTGTTTTTAGCTGTGTGTTTTGGGTCATTATCCTGTTGCTAGACCTGCGACTGAGACCAAGCTTTCTGACACTGGGCAGCACATTTCTCTCTAGAATCCCTTGATAGTCTTGAGATTTCATTGTACCCTGCACAGATTCAAGACACCCTGTGCCAGGTGCAGCAAAGCAGCCCCAGAACATAACAGAGCCTCCACCATGTTTCACAGTAGGGACAGTGTTCTTTTCTTGATATGCTTCATTTTTCCATCTGTGAACATAGAGCTGATGTGCCTTGCCAAAAACTTCAATTTTTGTCTCATCTGTCCATAGTACATTCTCCCAGAAGCTTTGTGGCTTGTCAACATGTAGTTTGGCAAATTCCAGTCTGGCTTTTTTACTATTTTTTTTTTCAACAATGGTGTTCTCCTTGGTCGTCTTACATGAAGTTCACTTTGGATCAAACAACGGTGGATAGTACGATCTGACACTGATGTTCCTTGAGCTTGAAGTTCACCTTTAATCTCTTTAGAAGTTATTCTGGGCTCTTTTGTTACCATTCATATTATCCGTCTCTTTGATTTGTCATCAATTTTCCTCCTGCACCCACGTCCAGGGAGGTTGGCTACAGTCCCATGGATCTTAAATTTCTGAATAATATGTGCACCTGTAGTCACAGAAACATCAAGCTGCTTGGAGATGGTCTTATAACCTTTACCTTTTAACATGCTTTTCTATAATTTTCTTTCTAATCTCCTGAGACAGCTCTTTCCTTTGCTTCTTCTGGTCCATGTTGAGTGTGGTACACACCATGTCACCAAACAACACAGTGAGTATCTGTAGCCCTATATACAAGCACAGTGAGTATCTGTAACCCTATATACAGGCACAGTGAATATCTGTAACCCTATATACAGGCACAGTGAGTATCTGTAACTCTATATACAGGCACAGTGAGTATCTGTAACCCTATATACAGGCACAGTGAGTATCTGTAGCCCTATATACAGGCACAGTGAGTATCTGCAGCCCTATATATAGCACAGTGAGTATCTGTAGCCCTATATACAGGCCCACTGACTGATTACAAGATTGTAGACACCTGTGATGCTAATTAGTGGACACAACTTTATTTAACATGTCCCTTTTGTCACATTATTTTCAGGGGTACCATCATTTCTGTCCAGGCCGATTTCATGAGTTTAATTTTTTTTTTAAATTCAGTGGAAGCAGAAAAGCAATGTCTGACTTTCATTTGTTCATTTTCATAGATTTTTAATTTATTATTACTTTTGTCAGATTCAAGTTATTTCTGTGACCATTGTGGGTTTTTCTTTCAATAAACGAGGGGTACCAACAATTCTGACCACGTGTATATATAGTATATGCAGAACTCCTGTGTATGTCACTGGTGATCACTATATTATGTATACACTATATACAGAGCTTCTGTGTATAATGTCACTTGTGACCACTGTATTACCTGTGCACTATATACAGAGCTCCAGTGTATAATGTCACTGGTGATCACTGTATTACCTGTACACTGACACTATATACAGAGCTCCTGTGTATAATGTCACTGGTGATCCCTGTATTACCTGTACACTATACACTATATACAGAGCTCCTGTGTATAATGTCACTGGTGACCACTGTATTACCTGTACACTATATACAGAGCTCCTGTGTATAATGTCACTGGTGACCACTGTATTATCTGTACACTATATACAGAGCTCCTGTGTATAATGTCACTGGTGACCACTGTATTACCTGTGCAATATATACAGAGCTCCTGTGTATAATGTCACTGGTGACCACTGTATTACCTGTACACTATATACAGAGCTCCTGTGTATAATGTCACTGGTGACCACTGTATTATCTGTACACTATATACAGAGCTCCTGTGTATAATGTCACTGGTGACCACTGTATTACCTGTGCACTATACACTATGTACAGAGCTCCTGTGTATAATGTCACTGGTGACCACTGTATTACCTGTACACTATATACAGAGCTCCTGTGTATAATGTCACTGGTGACCACTGTAATACCTGTACACTAAATACAGAGCTCCAGTGTATAATGTCACTGGTGATCACTGTATTACCTGTACACTGACACTCTATACAGAGCTCCTGTGTATAATGTCACTGGTGAACCCTGTATTACCTGTACACTGACACTATATACTGAGCTCCAGTGTATAATGTCACTGGTGGTCACTGTATTACCTGTACACTGTACACTATATACAGAGCTCCTGTGTATAATGTCACTGGTGATCCCTGTATTACCTGTACACTGACACTATATACAGAGCTCCTGTGTATAATGTCACTGGTGATCCCTGTATTACCTGTACACTGACACTATATACAGAGCTCCTGTGTATAATGTCACTGGTGGTAATAACAGTGTGGTTAGTATTGTGGTTTGTATTCATGATCAGTATTGTAGTATTTGGTCACTTTGGGGTGGTAATATGTGGTCTGGTCATGGTGTGGCCGTATTTGTTCCTTGTATGTAGTATTATTCGGTCACTATGTGGTGGTAATATGTGATCTAGTCATGGTGTGGCGATATTTGTCTCTTTTGTATGTGGTATTATTGGTGTTGATATAGTGGACTGTGTTGTGTATGGCAGTCATTTTGTTCTCACTGATATTAACTAGGAAAAGATTTTTTTCCATTAGGCCACAGCCCCACCATCAGTATTCGGTCAGTATTTTTTCTCAGGAGTAGCTGCCAAAACCAGGAGTGGGTGATAAATACAGAATTGGTGACTTGTTTCTATTATACCTTTTCTCTGATTGTTCCTCACCTGGTTTTGGCTCCCACTCCTGAGAAAAAATACTGACCAAATACTGATAGTGGGGCCGCAGCCTTAGAGATTAAATACTTGGACCAGAGCGTCAGAGATGCACTTACAGGGGTTCTCTGGTGAAAACAAGTAATCACCTCTCCACAGGATCAGTGATGATATTGATTGGTGGGGGTCTGACTGCTGGGACACAATCGGCAGAATGTGAAGCTTTTCTCCCCATTAGACTGGAGCGGCATGTGAGATGCGACCACTCATCCAGTCATTCCCTCAGAGGCTGCGAGCGCTGCTCTTTTTTGGAAGCTGCATTTTAAAATGGGGATAAGTGTCCTGTCAGGGATGAAACTTCCCCATTCTTCTGATAGCCGCGTTTTCCAATGTTCGGACCCAAACGATCAATAAGTGATCACCGATCCTGTGGATCCCATGGATCGGTGATAACTTGTTTTAACCAAAGAAGCCCTTTAATGCAAACTACCGTAATTGTACATCCCAGTTATAGTATGTGCACAGTAGATGTGCAGGAGCCGCCAGTCAATGCTCCACTATAACAGGGATAGCGGATAACAGATATTTGCATATGGCTGTAGGTGGGCCCCTGGAGTCAATTCTCCCTGTGGGCCCCAGACACCCCAGTCCGACCCTGTCTGCAGTAGATGAGCTGTATATTATAATATTCTGCAGTAGATGAGCTGTAAATTATAATATTCTGCAGTAGATGAGCTGTATATTATAATATTCTGCAGATGAGCTGTATATTATAATATTATGCAGTAGATGAGCTGTATATTATAATATTCTGCAGAAGATGAGCTGTAAATTATAATATTCTGCAGTAGATGAGCTGTATATTATAATATTCTGCAGATGAGCTGTATATTATAATATTATGCAGTAGATGAGCTGTATATATAATATTCTGCAGAAGATGAGCTGTATATATAATATTCTGCAGCAGATGAGCTGTATATTATAATATTCTGCAGAAGATGAGCTGTAAATTATAATATTCTGCAGTAGATGAGCTGTATATTATAATATTCTGCAGATGAGCTGTATATTATAATATTTTGCAGTAGATGAGCTGTATATATAATATTCTGCAGTAGATGAGCTGTATATTATAATATTCTGTAGTAGATGAGCTGTATATTATAATATTCTGCAGTAGATGCGCTGTATATTATAATATTCTGCAGTAGATGAGCTGTATATTATAATATTCTGCTGAAGATGAGCTGTATATTATAATATTCTGCTGAAGATGAGCTGTATATTATAATATTCTGCAGTAGATGAGCTGTATATTATAATATTCTGCAGCAGGTGAGCTGTATATTATAATATTCTGCAGAAGATGAGCTGTATATATAATATTCTGCAGAAGATGAGCTGTATATATAATATTCTGCAGTAGATGAGATGTATATTATAATATTCTGCAGTAGATGAGCTGTATATTATAATATTCTGCAGCAGATGAGCTGTATATTATAATATTCTGTAGTAGATGAGCTGTATATTATAATATTCTGCAGTACATGCGCTGTATGTTATAATATTCTGCAGTAGATGAGCTGTATATTATAATATTCTGCAGTAGATGCGCTGTATATTATAATATTCTGCAGCAAGTGAGCTGTATATTATAATATTCTGTAGTAGATGAGCTGTATATTATAATATTCTGCAGAAGATGAGCTGTATATTATAATATTCTGCAGTAGATGAGCTGTATATTATAATATTCTGCAGCAGATGAGCTGTATATTATAATATTATGCAGTAGATGAGCTGTATATTATAATATTCTGCAGTAGATGAGCTGTATATTATAATATTCTGTAGTAGATGAGCTGTATATTATAATATTCTGCAGTAGATGTGCTGTATATTATAATATTCTGCAGCAGGTGAGCTGTATATTATAATATTCTGCAGAAGATGAGCTGTATATATAATATTCTGCAGTAGATGAGATGTATATTATAATATTCTGCAGTAGATGAGCTGTATATATAATATTCTGTAGCAGATGAGCTGTATATTATAATATTCTGCAGTAGATGCGCTGTATATTATAATATTCTGCAGAAGATGAGCTGTATATATAATATTCTGCAGTAGATGAGATGTATATTATAATATTCTGCAGTAGATGAGATGTATATATAATATTCTGCAGTAGATGAGATGTATATTATAATATTCTGCAGTAGATGAGCTGTATATATAATATTCTGTAGTAGATGAGCCAGGGGCGGAACTACCGACCGTGCAGCCGGTTCATTGAACGGGGGCCCCGAGGGAGAGGGGGCCCCTCCAGCCTCCAGCAGGGCCGCCATCAGGGCATGTCTGCCCTGACTCCAGTGTGGGGCCCGGCCGGTAGGGGCCCCCTCGGAGCCCCCCCTCTTGTGCGTCTCTCTCCTCATGGGGCCCCCGGCCCCATGCTAAGCGCCGGGTCCGGTACATCAGCGCTGCGCTGCTCTGCTGCGGCAGCGCCTTTATGATTCCCCTGACTTCCGGTCATGTGACCGCGCCGTCACATGACCGGAAGTCAGGAGAACCTGGTGTCAGCGATTTGGACGAGCGCCAGGATTCTGCAGGGATCGCATGGGGGTAAGTATAACAAGTTTTATTTTTTTTTTTTAAATACAATTAACTAGGAGTGGGGGGAAATGGGAGATGCACATGGGGGGGAAGGGGAATGGGAGATGCACATATGGGGGGGGGGGGATGGGAGATGCACATGGGGGGGAAGGGGAATGGGAGATGCACATATGGGGGGGGGAATGGGAGATGCACATATGGGGGGGGGAAATGGGAGATGCACATATGGGGGGGGGAAATGGGAGATGCACATATGGGGGGGAAATGGGAGATGCACATATGGAGGGGGGGGGGAAATGGGAGATGCACATATGGGGGGGGGAATGGGAGATGAACATGGGGGGGGAATGGGAGATGCACATGGGGGTAGGGGGATGAGAGAGGTGCACATGGGGGGAGGGGGATGAGAGGTGCACATGTGGGGGAGGGGGATGAGAGAGGTGCACATGTGGGGGAGGGGGATGAGAGAGGTGCACATGTGGGGGAGGGGGATGAGAGAGGTGCACATGTGGGGGATGAGAGAGCTGCACATGGGGGGGTGGTGAGAGCTGCACATGTGGGGGGATGAGAGATGCACATGGGGAGGGGGATGAGAGATGTGCACATGGGGGGGATGAGAGCTGCACATGGGGGAATTGGGAGAAAATGAGCTGCACATGGGGGAATTGGGAGTAGGGGGATAATGAGCTGCACATAATGAATGTGGGGTGGGGGAGAGTAAATGATGATGGGGTGGGGAGAGCACGGACATGATATAATGAATTGGGGCAGGGGGTGCATGTAAATAATGAATGCGGGGAGCAGGAAGTATAGAGTAGGGGGCGTTGCGGATGCAGGAGTGTAACTGGTAACAAATTGGTGGAAAGAGTAGAGGTTCTAATTAAATTATATATTAAGTGCCTATTTACAGTTAATGGGGGCACCGTGGTGGATTACAATTTATATTTGGAATGGTGGGTGGCATAATAACTATATATTAATGGTGGGTGCACGTCTGTATTCAGCTGCGTAATGTAGAAGTTGGGGAATGTGCTCTAGATAACTGTGTTATTTTATGCAGAGACGAGTCCTGGCTGGAAGACGTGATGGCGGTCTGTGCTGGATGAAGGAGAAAAGCGTAGCTGAAGGACTTCACCTAGAGACGTCACCAGTGAGTCAGTGTATTACATGTACACTTACACTATATACTATGTACCGGGCTCCTGTGTATAATGTCACTGGTGATCACTGTATTACCTGTACACTGACACTATATACAGAGCTCCTGTGTATAATGTCACTGGTGATCACTGTATTACCTGTACACTGACACTATATACAGAGCTCCTGTGTATAATGTCACTGGTGATCACTAGATTACCTGGACACTTAAATTATACATACCATGTATAGAGCTCCCGTGTATAATGACACTTATGGTAATATTAGTAATGTGGTGGTAATATGTGGTCTGGTCATGGTGTGGCAGTTTTTCTTCCTTCTGTGTGGTATTATTCGGTCACTATGTTGTGGTAATATGTGGTCTGGTCATGGTGTGGCGGTATTCCCTGTATGTGGTATTATTGGTCATTTAAAAAAAAATGTATATGACACATTCCCTTAAAGAAAACGAAATAAAAATATATCTAAAAAGAGTATTGGATGTTTTAAGAAAATTTTAATAGGTTAGAGTAGGGCCCGGCCAGAAGAGTCTACCTTATCGTGGTGGCGGCTTTAAAAATCTTTTGGCCAAAACAAAAGCTGCTGGCTATGTATGTGCCGCCGTCACATGGCCGAACGTCAGGAGAACCTGGTGGCAGCGACGTGGACGAGCGCCAGGATTCTGCAGGGATTGCATGGGGGTAAGTATAACAAGTTTTATTTTTTTTAAATACAATTAATTAACTAGGAACGGGGGGGATGAGATGCACGGGGGGGGTGAGAGATGCACATGGGGGGGGGGTGAGAGATGCACATGGGGGGGGTGAGAGATGCACATGGGGGGGGATGAGAGATGCACATGGGGGGGATGAGAGATGCACATGGGGGGCGATGAAAGATGCACATGGGGGGCGATGAAAGATGCACATGGGGGGGGATGAGAGATGCACATGGGGGGGTTATGTTTACATAACTTTGTTGCCTTATGAAGGGCAGGGGGGGGCCCCAAAAATTTCTTGCACAGGGGCCCACTACAGTCTGTGTCCGCCCCTGAGATGAGCTGTATATTATAATATTCTGCAGTAGATGCGCTGTATATTATAATATTCTGCAGTAGATGAGCTGTATATTATAATATTCTGCAGCAGATGAGCTGTATATTATAATATTCTGTAGTAGATGAGCTGTATATATAATATTCTGCAGTAGATGCGCTGTATATTATAATATTCTGCAGCAGGTGAGCTGTATATTATAATATTCTGCAGTAGATGAGCTGTATATTATAATATTCTGCAGAAGATGAGCTGTATATTATAATATTCTGCAGTAGATGAGCTGTATATTATAATATTCTGCAGATGAGCTGTATACTATAATATTATGCAGTAGATGAGCTGTATATTATAATATTCTGCAGTAGATGAGCTGTATATATAATATTCTGCAGTAGATGAGCTGTATATATAATATTCTGCAGTAGATGAGCTGTATATATAATATTCTGCAGTAGATGAGCTGTATATTATAATATTCTGCAGAAGATGAGCTGTATATTATAATATTCTGCAGTAGATGAGCTGTATATTATAATATTCTGCAGCAGGTGAGCTGTATATTATAATATTCTGCAGTAGATGAGCTGTATATTATAATATTCTGCAGCAGGTGAGCTGTATATTATAATATTCTGCAGTATATGAGCTGTATATTATAATATTCTTCAGTAGATGAGCTGTATATATAATATTCTGTAGCATTGAGCTGTATATTATAATAGTCTGCAGAAGATGAGCTGTAAATTATAATATTCTGCAGTAGATGAGCTGTATATTATAATATTCTGCAGATGAGCTGTATATTATAATATTTTGCAGTAGATGAGCTGTATGTATAATATTCTGCAGTAGATGAGCTGTATATATAATATTCTGCAGTAGATGAGCTGTATATTATAATATTCTGTAGTAGATGAGCTGTATATTATAATATTCTGCAGTAGATGCGCTGTATATTATAATATTATGCAGTAGATGAGCTGTATATTATAATATTCTGCTGAAGATGAGCTGTATATTATAATATTCTGCTGAAGATGAGCTGTATATTATAATATTCTGCAGTAGATGAGCTGTATATTATAATATTCTGCAGCAGGTGAGCTGTATATTATAATATTCTGCAGAAGATGAGCTGTATATATAATATTCTGCAGAAGATGAGCTGTATATATAATATTCTGCAGTAGATGAGATGTATATTATAATATTCTGCAGTAGATGAGCTGTATATTATAATATTCTGCAGCAGATGAGCTGTATATTATAATATTCTGTAGTAGATGAGCTGTATATTATAATATTCTGCAGTACATGCGCTGTATGTTATAATATTCTGCAGTAGATGAGCTGTATATTATAATATTCTGCAGTAGATGCGCTGTATATTATAATATTCTGCAGCAAGTGAGCTGTATATTATAATATTCTGTAGTAGATGAGCTGTATATTATAATATTCTGCAGAAGATGAGCTGTATATTATAATATTCTGCAGTAGATGAGCTGTATATTATAATATTCTGCAGATGAGCTGTATATTATAATATTATGCAGTAGATGAGCTGTATATTATAATATTCTGCAGTAGATGAGCTGTATATTATAATATTCTGTAGTAGATGAGCTGTATATTATAATATTCTGCAGTAGATGCGCTGTATATTATAATATTCTGCAGCAGGTGAGCTGTATATTATAATATTCTGCAGAAGATGAGCTGTATATATAATATTCTGCAGTAGATGAGATGTATATTATAATATTCTGCAGCAGATGAGCTGTATATTATAATATTCTGCAGCAGATGAGCTGTATATATAATATTCTGCAGTAGATGAGATGTATATTATAATATTCTGCAGTAGATGAGCTGTATATATAATATTCTGTAGCAGATGAGCTGTATATTATAATATTCTGCAGTAGATGCGCTGTATATTATAATATTCTGCAGAAGATGAGCTGTATATATAATATTCTGCAGTAGATGAGATGTATATTATAATATTCTGCAGTAGATGAGATGTATATATAATATTCTGCAGTAGATGAGATGTATATTATAATATTCTGCAGTAGATGAGCTGTATATATAATATTCTGTAGTAGATGAGCTGTATATTATAATATTCTGCAGTAGATGCGCTGTATATTATAATATTCTGCAGTAGATGAGCTGTATATTATAATATTCTGCAGCAGATGAGCTGTATATTATAATATTCTGCAGTAGATGAGCTGTATATTATAATATTCTGCAGTAGATGAGCTGTATATTATAATATTCTGCAGTAGATGAGCTGTATATATAATATTCTGCAGTAGATGCGCTGTATATTATAATATTCTGCAGCAGGTGAGCTGTATATTATAATATTCTGCAGTAGATGAGCTGTATATTATAATATTCTGCAGAAGATGAGCTGTATATTATAATATTCTGCAGATGAGCTGTATACTATAATATTATGCAGTAGATGAGCTGTATATTATAATATTCTGCAGTAGATGAGCTGTATATATAATATTCTGCAGTAGATGAGCTGTATATATAATATTCTGCAGTAGATGAGCTGTATATATAATATTCTGCAGTAGATGAGCTGTATATTATAATATTCTGCAGAAGATGAGCTGTATATTATAATATTCTGCAGTAGATGAGCTGTATATTATAATATTCTGCAGCAAGTGAGCTGTATATTATAATATTCTGCAGCAGGTGAGCTGTATATTATAATATTCTGCAGAAGATGAGCTGTATATATAATATTCTGCAGTAGATGAGATGTATATTATAATATTCTGCAGCAGATGAGCTGTATATTATAATATTCTGCAGCAGATGAGCTGTATATATAATATTCTGCAGTAGATGAGATGTATATTATAATATTCTGCAGTAGATGAGCTGTATATATAATATTCTGTAGCAGATGAGCTGTATATTATAATATTCTGCAGTAGATGCGCTGTATATTATAATATTCTGCAGAAGATGAGCTGTATATATAATATTCTGCAGTAGATGAGATGTATATTATAATATTCTGCAGTAGATGAGATGTATATATAATATTCTGCAGTAGATGAGATGTATATTATAATATTCTGCAGTAGATGAGCTGTATATATAATATTCTGTAGTAGATGAGCTGTATATTATAATATTCTGCAGTAGATGCGCTGTATATTATAATATTCTGCAGTAGATGAGCTGTATATTATAATATTCTGCAGCAGATGAGCTGTATATTATAATATTCTGCAGTAGATGAGCTGTATATTATAATATTCTGCAGTAGATGAGCTGTATATTATAATATTCTGCAGTAGATGAGCTGTATATATAATATTCTGCAGTAGATGCGCTGTATATTATAATATTCTGCAGCAGGTGAGCTGTATATTATAATATTCTGCAGTAGATGAGCTGTATATTATAATATTCTGCAGAAGATGAGCTGTATATTATAATATTCTGCAGATGAGCTGTATACTATAATATTATGCAGTAGATGAGCTGTATATTATAATATTCTGCAGTAGATGAGCTGTATATATAATATTCTGCAGTAGATGAGCTGTATATATAATATTCTGCAGTAGATGAGCTGTATATTATAATATTCTGCAGAAGATGAGCTGTATATTATAATATTCTGCAGTAGATGAGCTGTATATTATAATATTCTGCAGCAAGTGAGCTGTATATTATAATATTCTGCAGTAGATGAGCTGTATATTATAATATTCTGCAGCAGGTGAGCTGTATATTATAATATTCTGCAGTATATGAGCTGTATATTATAATATTCTTCAGTAGATGAGCTGTATATATAATATTCTGTAGCATTGAGCTGTATATTATAATAGTCTGCAGTAGATGAGCTGTATATTATAATATTCTGTAGCATTGAGCTGTATATTATAATATTCTGCAGTAGATAAGCTGTATATTATAATATTCTGCAAAAGATGAGCTGTATATATAATATTCTGCAGTAGATGAGTTGTATATATAATATTCTGCAGCAGATGAGCTGTATTTTATAATATTCTGCAGAAGTTGAGCTGTATATTATAATATTCTGCAGTAGATGAGCTGTATATTATAATATTCTGCAAAAGATGAGCTGTATATATAATATTCTGCAGTAGATGAGTTGTATATATAATATTCTGCAGCAGATGAGCTGTATTTTATAATATTCTGCAGTAGATGAGCTGTATATTATAATATTCTGCAGCAGATGAGCTGTATATTATAATATTCTGCAGTAGATGAGCTGTATATTATAATATTCTGTAGTAGATGAGCTGTATATTATAATATTCTGCAAAAGATGAGCTGTATATATAATATTCTGCAGTAGATGAGTTGTATATATAATATTCTGCAGAAGATGAGCTGTATATTATAATATTCTGCAGAAGATGAGCTGTATTTTATAATATTCTGCAGAAGTTGAGCTGTATATTATAATATTCTGCAAAAGATGAGCTGTATATATAATATTCTGCAGTAGATGAGTTGTATATATAATATTCTGCAGCAGATGAGCTGTATTTTATAATATTCTGCAGTAGATGAGCTGTATATTATAATATTCTGCAGCAGATGAGCTGTATATTATAATATTCTGCAGTAGATGAGCTGTATATTATAATATTCTGTAGTAGATGAGCTGTATATTATAATATTCTGCAGCAGGTGAGCTGTATATTATAATATTCTGCAGTAGATGAGCTGTATATTATAATATTCTGCAGAAGATGAGCTGTATATTATAATATTCTGCAGTAGATGAGTTGTATATTATAATATTCTGTAGCATTGAGCTGTATATTATAATATTCTGCAGTAGATGAGCTGTATATATAATATTCTGCAGAAGATGAGCTGTATATTATAATATTCTGCAGTAGATGAGTTGTATATTATAATATTCTGCAGAAGATGAGCTGTATATTATAATATTCTGCAGAAGATGAGCAGTATATTATAATATTCTGCAGAAGATGAGCTGTATATATAATATTCTGCAGTAGATGAGCTGTATATTATAATATTCTGCAGAAGATGAGCAGTATATTATAATATTCTGCAGAAGATGAGCTGTATATTATAATATTCTGCAGAAGATGAGCTGTATATATAATATTCTGCAGCAGGTGAGCTGTATATATAATATTCTGCAGTAGATGAGCTGTATATTATAATATTCTGCAGTAGATGAGCTGTATATTATAATATTCTGCAGTAGATGAGTTGTATATATAATATTCTGCAGAAGATGAGCTGTATATTATAATATTCTGCAGAAGATGAGCAGTATATTATAATATTCTGTAGTAGATGAGCTGTATATTATAATATTCTGCAGAAGATGAGCTGTATATTATAATATTCTGCAGTAGATGAGTTGTATATATAATATTCTGCAGCAGATGAGCTGTATATTATAATATTCTGCAGTAGATGAGCTGTATATTATAATATTCTGCAGTAGATGAGCTGTATATTATAATATTCTGCAGTAGATAAGTTGTATATTATAATATTCTGCAGCAGATGAGCTGTATATTATAATATTCTGTAGTAGATGAGCTGTATATTATAATATTCTGCAGTAGATGAGCTGTATATTATAATATTCTGTAGTAGATGAGCTGTATATTATATTATTCTGCAGTAGATGAGCTGTATATTATAATATTCTGCAGTAGATGAGCTGTATATTATAATATTCTGCAGTAGATGAGCTGTATATTATAATATTCTGTAGTAGATGAGTTGTATATATAATATTCTGCAGCAGATGAGCTGTATATTATAATATTCTGCAGTAGATGAGCTGTATATTATAATATTCTGCAGTAGATGAGCTGTATATTATAATATTCTGTAGTAGATGAGCTGTATATTATATTATTCTGCAGTAGATGAGCTGTATATTATAATATTCTGTAGTAGATGAGCTGTATATTATAATATTCTGCAGCAGGTGAGCTGTATATTATAATATTCTGCAGTAGATGAGCTGTATATTATAATATTCTGCAGAAGATGAGCTGTATATTATAATATTCTGCAGTAGATGAGTTGTATATTATAATATTCTGTAGCATTGAGCTGTATATTATAATATTCTGCAGTAGATGAGCTGTATATATAATATTCTGCAGAAGATGAGCTGTATATTATAATATTCTGCAGTAGATGAGTTGTATATTATAATATTCTGCAGAAGATGAGCTGTATATATAATATTCTGCAGTAGATGAGCTGTATATTATAATATTCTGCAGTAGATGAGCTGTATATATAATATTCTGCAGTAGATGAGCTGTATATATAATATTCTGCAGAAGATGAGCTGTATATTATAATATTCTGCAGAAGATGAGCAGTATATTATAATATTCTGCAGAAGATGAGCTGTACATTATAATATTCTGCAGAAGATGAGCTGTATATTATAATATTCTGCAGTAGATGAGTTGTATATTATAATATTCTGTAGCATTGAGCTGTATATTATAATATTCTGCAGTAGATGAGCTGTATATATAATATTCTGCAGTAGATGAGCTGTATATTATAATATTCTGCAGAAGATGAGCTGTATATTATAATATTCTGCAGAAGATGAGCTGTATATTATAATATTCTGCAGTAGATGAGCTGTATATATAATATTCTGCAGAAGATGAGCTGTATATTATAATATTCTGCAGTAGATGAGCTGTATATTATAATATTCTGCAGAAGATGAGCTGTATATTATAATATTCTGCAGAAGATGAGCTGTATATATAATATTCTGCAGCAGGTGAGCTGTATATATAATATTCTGCAGTAGATGAGCTGTATATTATAATATTCTGCAGTAGATGAGCTGTATATATAATATTCTGCAGAAGATGAGCTGTATATTATAATATTCTGCAGAAGATGAGCAGTATATTATAATATTCTGTAGTAGATGAGCTGTATATTATAATATTCTGCAGAAGATGAGCTGTATATTATAATATTCTGCAGTAGATGAGTTGTATATATAATATTCTGCAGCAGATGAGCTGTATATTATAATATTCTGCAGTAGATGAGCTGTATATTATAATATTCTGCAGTAGATGAGCTGTATATTATAATATTCTGCAGTAGATAAGTTGTATATTATAATATTCTGCAGCAGATGAGCTGTATATTATAATATTCTGTAGTAGATGAGCTGTATATTATAATATTCTGCAGTAGATGAGCTGTATATTATAATATTCTGTAGTAGATGAGCTGTATATTATATTATTCTGCAGTAGATGAGCTGTATATTATAATATTCTGCAGTAGATGAGCTGTATATTATAATATTCTGCAGTAGATGAGCTGTATATTATAATATTCTGCAGTAGATGAGCTGTATATATAATATTCTGCAGAAGATGAGCTGTATATTATAATATTCTGCAGAAGATGAGCTGTATATTATAATATTCTGCAGAAGATGAGCTGTATATTATAATATTCTGCAGTAGATGAGCTGTATATATAATATTCTGCAGAAGATGAGCTGTATATTATAATATTCTGCAGTAGATGAGCTGTATATTATAATATTCTGCAGAAGATGAGCTGTATATTATAATATTCTGCAGAAGATGAGCTGTATATATAATATTCTGCAGCAGGTGAGCTGTATATATAATATTCTGCAGTAGATGAGCTGTATATTATAATATTCTGCAGTAGATGAGCTGTATATATAATATTCTGCAGTAGATAAGTTGTATATTATAATATTCTGCAGCAGATGAGCTGTATATTATAATATTCTGTAGTAGATGAGCTGTATATTATAATATTCTGCAGTAGATGAGCTGTATATTATAATATTCTGTAGTAGATGAGCTGTATATTATATTATTCTGCAGTAGATGAGCTGTATATTATAATATTCTGCAGTAGATGAGCTGTATATTATAATATTCTGCAGTAGATGAGCTGTATATTATAATATTCTGTAGTAGATGAGTTGTATATATAATATTCTGCAGCAGATGAGCTGTATATTATAATATTCTGCAGTAGATGAGCTGTATATTATAATATTCTGCAGTAGATGAGCTGTATATTATAATATTCTGTAGTAGATGAGCTGTATATTATATTATTCTGCAGTAGATGAGCTGTATATTATAATATTCTGTAGTAGATGAGCTGTATATTATAATATTCTGCAGCAGGTGAGCTGTATATTATAATATTCTGCAGTAGATGAGCTGTATATTATAATATTCTGCAGAAGATGAGCTGTATATTATAATATTCTGCAGTAGATGAGTTGTATATTATAATATTCTGTAGCATTGAGCTGTATATTATAATATTCTGCAGTAGATGAGCTGTATATATAATATTCTGCAGAAGATGAGCTGTATATTATAATATTCTGAAGTAGATGAGTTGTATATTATAATATTCTGCAGATGAGCTGTATATATAATATTCTGCAGTAGATGAGCTGTATATTATAATATTCTGCAGTAGATGAGCTGTATATATAATATTCTGCAGTAGATGAGCTGTATATTATAATATTCTGCAGAAGATGAGCTGTATATTATAATATTCTGCAGAAGATGAGCAGTATATTATAATATTCTGCAGAAGATGAGCTGTACATTATAATATTCTGCAGAAGATGAGCTGTATATTATAATATTCTGCAGTAGATGAGTTGTATATTATAATATTCTGTAGCATTGAGCTGTATATTATAATATTCTGTAGTAGATGAGCTGTATATATAATATTCTGCAGTAGATGAGCTGTATATATAATATTCTGCAGTAGATGAGCTGTATATATAATATTCTGCAGTAGATGAGCTGTATATATAATATTCTGCAGAAGATGAGCTGTATATTATAATATTCTGCAGAAGATGAGCAGTATATTATAATATTCTGCAGAAGATGAGCTGTACATTATAATATTCTGCAGAAGATGAGCTGTATATTATAATATTCTGCAGTAGATGAGTTGTATATTATAATATTCTGTAGCATTGAGCTGTATATTATAATATTCTGCAGTAGATGAGCTGTATATATAATATTCTGCAGAAGATGAGCTGTATATTATAATATTCTGCAGTAGATGAGTTGTATATTATAATATTCTGCAGAAGATGAGCTGTATATATAATATTCTGCAGTAGATGAGCTGTATATTATAATATTCTGCAGTAGATGAGCTGTATATATAATATTCTGCAGAAGATGAGCTGTATATTATAATATTCTGCAGAAGATGAGCAGTATATTATAATATTCTGCAGAAGATGAGCTGTATATTATAATATTCTGCAGAAGATGAGCTGTATATTATAATATTCTGCAGTAGATGAGTTGTATATATAATATTCTGCAGCAGATGAGCTGTATATTATAATATTCTGCAGTAAATGAGCTGTATATTATAATATTCTGCAGTAGATGAGTTGTATATTATAATATTCTGCAGCAGATGAGCTGTATATTATAATATTCTGCAGTAGATGAGCTGTATATTATAATATTCTGCAGTAGATGAGTTGTATATTATAATATTCTGCACAAGATGAGTTGTATATTATAATATTCTGCAGTAGATGAGCTGTATATTATAATATTCTGCAGAAGATGAGCTGTATATTATAATATTCTGCAGAAGATGAGCAGTATATTATAATATTCTGCAGTAGATGAGCTGTATATATAATATTCTGCAGAAGATGAGCTGTATATTATAATATTCTGCAGTAGGTGAGTTGTATATATAATATTCTGCAGCAGATGAGCTGTATATTATAATATTCTGCAGTAGATGAGTTGTATATTATAATATTCTGCAGATGAGTTGTATATTATAATATTCTGCAGTAGATGAGTTGTATATTATAATATTCTGCAGAAGATGAGCTGTTTATTATATTATTCTGCAGTAGATGAGTTGTATATTATAATATTCTGCAGAAGATGAGCTGTATATTATAATATTCTGCAGAAGATGAGCTGTATATTATAATATTCTGCAGTAGATTAGTTGAATATTATAATATTCGGCAGAAGATGAGCTGTATATTATAATATTCTGCAGTAGATTAGTTGTATATTATAATATTCGGCAGAAGATGAGCTGTATATTATAATATTCTGCAGTAGATTAGTTGAATATTATAATATTCGGCAGAAGATGAGCTGTATATTATAATATTCTGCAGTAGATTAGTTGTATATATAAT
This sequence comes from Phyllobates terribilis, assembly GCF_046119375.1. Classification (NCBI taxonomy): domain Eukaryota; kingdom Metazoa; phylum Chordata; class Amphibia; order Anura; family Dendrobatidae; genus Phyllobates; species Phyllobates terribilis. The sequence goes on along the minus strand of NW_027362847.1, from coordinate 5,876,744 downwards.
ATTCTGCAGTAGATGAGCTGTATAATATTTTGCAGTAGATGAGCTGTATATTATAATATTCTGCAGTAGATGAGCTGTATATTATAATATTCTGCAGATGAGCTGTATATTATAATATTCTGTAGTAGATGAGCTGTATATATAATATTCTGCAGTAGATGAGCTGTATATATAATATTCTGCAGAAGATGAGTTGTATATTATAATATTCTGCAGAAGATGAGCTGTATATATAATATTCTGCAGTAGATGAGCTGTATATTATAATATTCTGCAGTAGATGAGCTGTATATATAATATTCTGCAGAAGATGAGCTGTATATTATAATATTCTGCAGAAGATGAGCAGTATATTATAATATTCTGCAGAAGATGAGCTGTATATTATAATATTCTGCAGAAGATGAGCTGTATATATAATATTCTGCAGTAGATGAGCTGTATATTAGAATATTCTGCAGTAGATGAGCTGTATATATAATATTCTGCAGTAGATGAGCTGTATATATAATATTCTGCAGAAGATGAGCTGGATTTTATAATATTCTGCAGCGGAGGATGGAGGAGCGGAGGACGGAGGGGAGGACGGAGCGGAGGACAGAGCGGAGGACGGAGGGGAGGGCGGAGCGGAGGACGGAGGGGAGGACGGAGGGGAGGACGGAGGGGAGGACGGAGGGGAGGGCGGAGGGGAGGACGGAGCGGAAGACGGAGGGGAGGGCGGAGCGGAGGACGGAGGGGAGGACGGAGGGGAGGACGGAGCGGAGGACGGAGCGGAGGACGGAGGGGAGGGCGGAGCGGAGGACGGAGGGGAGGACGGAGGGGAGGACAGAGGAGCGGAGGACAGAGGGGAGGGCGGAGGGGAGGACGGAGCGGAGGACAGAGGAGCGGAGGACGGAGGGGAGGATGGAGCGGAGGACGGAGGGGAGGACGGAGGGGAGGGCAGAGCGGAGGTCGGAGCGGAGGACGGAGGGGAGGACGGAGCGGAGGGGAGGGCGGAGCGGAGGACAGAGGGGAGGTCGGAGGGGAGGCCGGAGCGGAGGCCGGAGGGGACACTTCTCTGCAGCTTGATAAGAGACGTGTCTGAGCCGCCATGGGCCCCGCGAGGGAGTACAGAGACGCCGTCTATTCCTGGCAGCGGCCTCCGGCTTCCTCAGGGGCTTTCTGTGGCGGAATCCGCCTGTGAGAGGCTTAGTGTGAACACAGCCTTACTGGCAGACACTGCGAGACTCTGTGCTGGACCCCACAATGTAACACGGGTATCCCCCGCTGAGAATAACCACAAGAGCCCAGCAGGGACACAGGAAACCCCGTGCTTTTATGTATCTTGGAGCCTACAGATTTACGTTACATAAGATAAAACAGATGAGACCCCCCGGGATGAAATCCTATAACCCCCCCTATAAAGCGCAGCCAAGCTCCTCCCCTGTACAGTGATAACAGGACTATTATAGCGCTATTACAGGCGAGTAGGTAACGTGTCTCCAGCCAATAAGAGCGGCCCGTCCATTATCCAATCAGATTACAGAGGTGCCGGGGCAGCGACCAATCAGGACGCGCTGATGACAGTTCTGGATCGGCGGTCCCGGCTTCCCGTCCGTGCTCTTTATCGGTGCCCGCTCCGCTCTCAGGAGCGGCTGTCAGGCGGTGTCTAGTAACCGTCTGTGAATACGTTCCCGGCTTCCCTGCCTGTTACGCTGCTGGTGGAGGGCGGTTTGTGTTATGGCGTCTTATTACCTCCGTTACATGACAAGCGCTGGCTTGTCAGCTGCCGTGAGACTACAACTCCCAGCATGCCCGCCTATGTCCTGATGGTGCTGGTGTGCCGGGAGCTGTAATGTCGCCATGTTGGCTGTCCTGTGGCTTACTCTAGTCTTGCGCTGCTGCTAGACACCAGTAGGGGGAGCCCTGCGCATAGGATTTCATATATGGGCTCTATAACACAAGTCTGTTCCCCAGGCTCCCCCTGGTGGTGGATGCTGGTATAGCATGGGGCTGAATGGTGAGCTGCTCTTCGCCCGGCTTCTGTAGTTAGAGAGAAACCTCCCTACTAATTCTCTGGGGTTTCCTCTTCTCCTTGTCTCTACAGTCTGTGGTAGTGCAGATGAATCATGTACTGCTGAATACATGGACCTGATGCATGAAGACTAGTGATGAGCGAGCATGCTCTCTACTGCTCGGTGCTCGCCCCAGCATCTCACTGCTCGAGATGCTCCACGCTCCCCGAGTATTTCCGGGGTTGCTCGGCGGGAGCTCGAGTCCCCTCCCTGCATGCTTGTTGCTCTTTACCGAGCTAATGAACATGCAGGGATTGCCTGTCACTCATTGTAATGCCGCAGCCATGTTGGTTGTGGCATTACAGTGATTGGCTGGCCGCACAGAGTCATCAGGTCTATATCAGACCTTTGGCCGCTGTGCTCGTCAGTCACTCCGGAATCAGACAGTGGAGGGAGAGCAGGTAGATCTGTGGCTCACACCGCCGAGCCTAAAGCCAGGCATGGTCGTGTGTGACAATGGCCGGACCCTGGTGGCAGCTCTGAGGCGAGCTCACACACGTACCATGCCTGGCCCATGTGCTTAACCTCGTGGTTCAGCGCTGTCTCAAATCCTACCTGGAGCTGCCGGATCTGCTTGTTAAAGTACGCCGCCTGTGTGCCCATTTTAGAAAATCACCTCCAGCTTCCGCCACCCTTGCCGTGTTTCAGCAGCGTTTGCAGCTTCCGGCTCATAGACTGTTATGTGATGTCCCTACGCGTTGGAACTCTACACTGCTGATGTTGGGAAGGATTTGTGAGCAGAAGAGGGCAGTTGTTGACTACCAGCATCATCAAGGCCGTCGGTATTCAGTTCAGACTCCACATAACACCTCAGGAGTGGACATGGATGTCAGACATATCCTCCAAAACTTTGAGGACTCCACCAAGATGGTGAGTGGCGATGACGCCATAATTGGGCTATGTGCCCACGATGCAGAAATGAAGCAGAAAATTTCTGCATCATTTCTGCATCTCCCTGGCAGATTATGCATGCATTTTTCCTGCCAAAAAAATGCGGATTTGAAGCGTTTTCACATGCGTTTCCGCATGCGGATTGACAAGCGCTTTCCAGGCGATTTTAGCATCACTTGGAAAGTGCTTGACAACTAGGTCACACTATATAAATCCATGCAACCAGCAGTGTAGACATGGCTGCTGATCAGTGCTGCTTATAGCACTATGGATCGGTCAGGACCCTGTAATGGGTAATTGCTGCAGTGTAGACATGGCTGCTGATCAGTGCTGCTCATAGCACTATGGATCTGTCAGGACCCTGTAATGGGTAATTGCTGCAGTGTAGACATGGCTGCTGATCAGTGCTGCTCATAGCACTATGGATCTGTGAGGACCCTGTAATGGGCAATTGCTGCAGTGTAGACATGGCTGCTGATCAGTGCTGCTCATAGCACTATGGATCGGTCAGGACCCTTTAATGGGTAATTGCTGCAGTGCAGACATGGCGGCTGATCAGTGCTGCTCATAACACTATGGATCTGTCAGGTCCCTGTAATGGGTAATTGCTGCAGTGTAGACATGGCTGCTGATCAGTGCTGCTTATAGCACTATGGATCTGTCAGGACCCTGTAATGGGTAATTGCTGCAGTGTAGACATGGCTGCTGATCAGTGCTGCTCATAGCACTATGGATCTGTCAGGACCCTGTAATGGGTAATTGCTGCAGTGTAGACATGGCTGCTGATCAGTGCTGCTCATAGCACTATGGATCTGTGAGGACCCTGTAATGGGCAATTGCTGCAGTGTAGACATGGCTGCTGATCAGTGCTGCTCATAGCACTATGGATCGGTCAGGACCCTGTAATGGGTAATTGCTGCAGTGCAGACATGGCGGCTGATCAGTGCTGCTCATAACACTATGGATCTGTCAGGTCCCTGTAATGGGTAATTGCTGCAGTGTAGACATGGCTGCTGATCAGTGCTGCCCATAGCACTATGGATCTGTCAGGACCCTGTAATGGGTAATTGCTGCAGTGTAGACATGGCTGCTGATCAGTGCTGCTCATAGCACTATGGATCTGTCAGGACCCTGTAATGCGTAATTGCTGCAGTGTAGACATGGCTGCTGATCAGTGCTGCTCATAGCACTATGGATCTGTCAGGACCCTGTAATGGGTAATTGCTGCAGTGTAGACATGGCTGCTGATCAGTGCTGCTCATAGCACTATGGATCTGTCAGGACCCTGTAATGGGTAATTGCTGCAGTGTAGACATGGCTGCTGATCAGTGCTGCTCATAGCACTATGGATCTGTGAGGACCCTGTAATGGGTAATTGCTGCAGTGTAGACATGGCTGCTGATCAGTGCTGCTCATAGCACTATGGATCGATCAGGACCCTGTAATGGGTAATTGCTGCAGTGCAGACATGGCGGCTGATCAGTGCTGCTCATAACACTATGGATCTGTCAGGTCCCTGTAATGGGTAATTGCTGCAGTGTAGACATGGCTGCTGATCAGTGCTGCCCATAGCACTATGGATCTGTCAGGACCCTGTAATGGGTAATTGCTGCAGTGTAGACATGGCTGCTGATCAGTGCTGCTCATAGCACTATGGATCTGTCAGGACCCTGTAATGGGTAATTGCTGCAGTGTAGACATGGCTGCTGATCAGTGCTGCTCATAGCACTATGGATCTGTCAGGTCCCTGTAATGGGTAATTGCTGCAGTGTAGACATGGCTGCTGATCAGTGCTGCTCATAGCACTATGGATCTGTCAGGACCCTGTAATGGGTAATTGCTGCAGTGTAGACATGGCTGCTGATCAGTGCTGCTCATAGCACTATGGATCGGTCAGGACCCTGTAATGGGTAATTGCTGCAGTGTAGACATGGCTGCTGATCAGTGCTGCTCATAGCACTATGGATCTGTCAGGACCCTGTAATGGGTAATTGCTGCAGTGTAGACATAGCTGCTGATCAGTGCTGCTCATAGCACTATGGATCTGTGAGGACCCTGTAATGGGTAATTGCTGCAGTGTAGACATGGCTGCTGATCAGTGCTGCTCATAGCACTATGGATCGGTCAGGACCCTGTAATGGGTAATTGCTGCAGTGCAGACATGGCGGCTGATCAGTGCTGCTCATAACACTATGGATCTGTCAGGTCCCTGTAATGGGTAATTGCTGCAGTGTAGACATGGCTGCTGATCAGTGCTGCCCATAGCACTATGGATCTGTCAGGACCCTGTAATGGGTAATTGCTCCAGTGTAGACATGGCTGCTGATCAGTGCTGCTCATAGCACTATGGATCGATCAAGACCCTGTAATGGGTAATTGCTGCAGTGTAGACATGGCGGCTGATCAGTGCTGCTCATAACACTATGGATCTGTCAGGTCCCTGTAATGGGTAATTGCTGCAGTGTAGACATGGCTGCTGCTCAGTGCTGCTCATAGCAGAATGGATCTGTCAGGACCCTGTAATGGGTAATTGCTGCAGTGTAGACATGGCTACTGATCAGTGCTGCTCATAGCACTATGGATCTGTCAGGTCCCTGTAATGGGTAATTGCTGCAGTGTAGGCATAGCTGCTGATCAGTGCTGCTCATAGCACTATGGATCTGTCAGGTCCCTGTAATGGGTAATTGTTGCAGTGTAGACATGGCTGCTGATCAGTGCTGCTCATAGCACTATGGATCTGTCAGGACCCTGTAATGGGTAATTGCTGCAGTGTAGATATGGCTGCTGATCAGTGCTGCTCATAGCACTATGGATCGATCAAGACCCTGTAATGGGTAATTGCTGCAGTGTAGACATGGCGGCTGATCAGTGCTGCTCATAACACTATGGATCTGTCAGGTCCCTGTAATGGGTAATTGCTGCAGTGTAGACATGGCTGCTGCTCAGTGCTGCTCATAGCAGAATGGATCTGTCAGGACCCTGTAATGGGTAATTGCTGCAGTATAGACATGGTTACTGATCAGTGCTGCTCATAGCACTATGGATCTGTCAGGTCCCTGTAATGGGTAATTGCTGCAGTGTAGACATGGCTGCTGATCAGTGCTGCTCATAGCACTATGGATCTGTCAGGACCCTGTAATGGGTAATTGCTGCAGTGTAGACATGGCTGCTGATCAGTGCTGCTCATAACACTATGGATCTGTCAGGTCCCTGTAATGGGTAATTGCTGCAGTGTAGACATGGCTGCTGATCAGTGCTGCTCATAGCACTATGGATCTGTCAGGTCCCTGTAATGGGCAATTGCTGCAGTGTACACATGGCTCCTGGTCAGTGCAGCTCATAGCACTATGGATCTGTCAGGTCCCTGTAATGGGTAATTGCTGCAGTGTAGACATGGCAGCTGATCAGTGCTGCTCATAGCACTATGGATCTGTCAGGTCCCTCTAATGGGCAATTGCTGCAGTGTACACATGGCTCCTGATCAATGCAGCTCATAGCCCTATGGATCTGTCAGGACCCTGTAATGGGTAATTGCTGCAGTGTAGACATGGCGGCTGATCAGTGCTGCTCATAGCACTATGGATCTGTCAGGTCCCTGTAATGGGTAATTGCTGCAGTGTAGACATGGCTGCTGATCAGTGCTGCTCATAGCACTATGGATCTGTCAGGTCCCTGTAATGGGTAATTGCTGCAGTGTAGACATGGCTACTGATCAGTGCTGCTCATGGCTCTATGGATCTGTCCGGTTCCTGTAATGGGTTGTTGCTGTGGTTGGAGGCACAGTCCTCTATTCTCTGGTCCTGGCATCTGTAGGAGGATCATCGCTATAACACTGGGCACCTGCTTACCAGGAATGGCTTCCTCTCCTGAGCTCACGCTATACTCCTCCTGACAAGGACCAGCATTATGAAGGGCTCCTCTAATATTCCTGAGTTGTGGTGTCAGGAGATTGTCCAGGGGTTGGTGAGGAGGACACTACTTGTTGGTGTGTTCTAAAATGAAACGTGGCTCATTCTTATATTTTGCCTGCAGAATCTGACTATAATGGCGACCGTGATCTACAGTGACCAGGAGAACGGTGATGTTAATGCTGCGCTGTTGTCCAGAGATCGTGCACAACTATCAGGTGCCGGTAAGTGGTTTCTAAAGGTAACGGCCGATCTGGCCCCAATTCATCAAGGGGTTTAATAGATTTCTAGCAGAACTCTGACAGGTCAAAACTTTTATGCAACTAGATGTTAATTTTTTTATATAATATATATATATATAATTGGTTAGTATATGGGTACAGGAGGCGCTGTGGGCTCGTCACTACTAGTGGCAGCAAATTTGTGGACAGGGAACCAGGGTTGTCCAAATAAGTGTTGATATAGCCGAGAAGAAGTAAATTTGCGCTAGTGGTAGTGAACAGAAGGACGGCACGAGAGATTTTGAGTGCAAGGGATAATTTTATTTAATCGAACATGTGCTTAAAAATAGCTAGTTAAAATGATTCAGACTCAGTGAGGTCACTGGGTCGGATATAAGAATAGTTATTAAAAGTATTAAAAGTTATAAAATCGATAAATAGATCGGTGTCCACTGATACAAGGTAATCACTGATTGATAAAAATAGGCCTTTTTCCCTCATAGTCTGAGGATGTTCGGTTGCAGTAGATGTATAAGGAGGCAAAGGCTTGTAGACCTGGTGGGATAGAATAGGAATGTATAAATATGGTATACTAATGAGCGATGGGGGAAGGGGTAGGTATCTGTTTGTCTGTGGTTACCTGATACTGGTGCCTCGTATGGGGTATGGAGGTTCACTGGTGGCACGTGTTGGTGCCTGGGAGGGAGGACGAGGGGTACCTAGAGTGGGGTACACAAAAAAAATGTATGGATAAGTGGGGGTGGAACTCGACAGAGATGTCTCTGCTGGACTCTGAGTTGGGTCGTGAGTTACCTGTTCTTGGTATGGTACTCAATAGACTGTGGTAGTAGTTAGCTGTTGATCCACAGTAGCACTGCTACTGGTATGACAGTCAGCAGGCTGTGTGGATAATACTGGATTCACCGGAGTAGTACTATAGGGAGTGAGAGGAGGCAAGTATTAAGAATAGGGCGCAGGGCTCAAGGGTTAAGGTACGGGGTTCAAAGAGGGTAGTTTTGGATTAGTTACCTTCTAGAGGGTAGCGGGGGGTGTCCTGATTATTTTGGATGACTAGGAGGTATCGGTCCTGGTCCTTCTTGGAGAGAGGTAGAGGATATGTCACACACGGCTGTGGGTTGATGATCTGAGTTAGATCTGCAGGGGGAAGGAATAGGGATAGATCATAAATTAACTGATGTAGCTGTGGTACAAGCCTTGGAGACAAGAGGTTTTGGGTTACCTGTTGGTAGGTACAAGGGGCATCCAGGGACGTCTTAGAATGAGCTGGAGGTAGTAGTCCTGGTCCCTTGTTGAGTGGAGGTAGCACGAGGAGGTCAGAAGTAGGATGCAGCAAGAGGCTTGTACTAGCATGTAATGCCTCTGTTCGCTGTATAGAGATCTGTAGGGAGGGGGAGGGGGTGTATCTGTTACGGTATCACTGGATTGTGGCTGTAGCCTCCAGTTTTTACCCAGAGATCGTGATTTACCTGCTTCGTAGGGATTAGGGTGTCAATAGTAGATGCTGGTTCAGGTCTCCATAATGTAGATACAGCAGGGTGCTGTAGTAGGAGGCTATAGTTATGTCAGAGGTAACCAGAGATAGGATACAGTAGGAGGCTTATGTTTTCCTATGTTGGGTGCACCAGGAGGCTCTGGCTGGAAACAGTGGGTGCCAGATTCAGCAATAGGGAGGGTGGCTGGTGCAGAGCCAGAGCCCAACTGAAGGGGTTGATAGCAAGTACTGCGGGGAACAGGGAAAAACCGTTAGAGGGTCAGCTGCGTACAGTATGGACTTGGTGGGGCAGGGGCCCGTTGTTACTTACGGTCTGTAGAGGGCTTCACCGTCTGGGGGTGGTCGAGGTCCAGAGCGAGAGCGGAGTCCTGGCCGGTGACTGCCGCGTGCTCGCTACTTCCGGGTAGGAGGAGGAGAGAGAGAGTATGTGGAGAGCGCACGAGAGGGGGGCAGCGTGACGTGGGGTCACGTGGTGTGCAGCGTGCACAAGGTACGGAGGCCTGTGGGCGCCTCTTTAGCTGTGTTAAGGGTCAGTCCGACGCGTTTCAACAACTGCGGCTGTCTTCCTCAGGGATGGCTTAACCCAGTCAAATGGTGTCCTTATATATGCAGGGCTGGTGACGTCATAGGTCAATTTGTTAGTCATTAAATGCAAAGAGCTCTATTTCGCTGTTCAATCCTCTTGGTCTTAAGGTGTTCAGTTTAAAAATCCACTCACTTTCTTTCCTGGACATGCTCTTAATAAAATCTCCTTGTCTCCAGTTCTTGTGGACGATTTGTATACCTACTATTTTAATTCCTTTTATTGACCCATTGTGTTTTTTTATAAAGTGTTTTGAGAGAGGGTGGCCCATGTATTTATTTTTGATGTTCCTTAAATGTTCGTTGATCCTGATGTTCATAGGTCTTTTTGTTCTGCCTATATATAATTTGCCACATGGGCAATATAGCCCGTATATGACCCCTGTGGTGTTGCATGTTATAAAATCTGTGATGGGGTATATTTCTTTTTGGTGGCTGACGGTGTGTTGTTTTGGTGTGTTTAGGGTTTTGCATGTCTTACATTTTTTGCATGGAAAGAAGCCTTTTAGTTTTTGATGGAATGGGGTTTGAGGTTTTTGAGAACTGGTGTGTATCCTTACTGTGGGGGCTATAATTGATCCTAGGTTACGTGCCTTTTTGAAGATGAATTTGGGTCGGTTTGGGATTTTGTCATCGTGTTCGATTAAGTAAAATTATCCCTTGCACTCAATATATATATATTTATTTATTTAAGCACTTTCACTCCAGCTCTGCCAAGTGGACGGAGCATGGTGAAGCCACCTGAGTCACAACTTTCCATAAATTAAGTGCACCCCATCACTATGGTGCGCCTCACCAGAAGTGTTAAGTGGAGTCCACCTCATAATAAACTTTGCTTTTACTTTTGCCCACCCATCTTTAAAGAATCTCTCCCATCAGTTTTTATTCTCTATATATTGCAGTCATCATATTATATAGCACTGTGTACTTACAATTGCTCATTTTGCCTTTCTACCCAGCTTATTGTCATTTACCTAATGGAAAAGAGATGTGATTAAAAACTGACTAGCTGAATCCTTCTAATCTCTATGTTACCACAAGGTGAACTTTTCCTGCATGAGTCATAAGTCCCTGCAGAGGAGGAGGGAGCAGCTGGGTCAGGAGGTGAAGAGGAGAATGATTTTTGCAGGGAAGAGGCTTCCTGATGCTTCCTGTTTCTACATAGAAAAGAATTTACTGGGTAGAAAGGTAAAGTGAGCAATTGTTAGTACACAGTTCTATATAATTACGATATATTAAGAGGATAAGCTCTGATGGGAGAGGTTCTTTAAGCCTGTCATGTATTGGGTAATGAGTTGGGGTGTCAGTCTCCATCAGTGCTGGCTGAACACTGACTATCCTGCTCAGATTACTACACATGGCGCTGCTCCTCCCTGTAGTATGGGCTACGCAGGACGGTGCCGAGGCTCCAGATTCTACCTGCACAGCAACAAGGTCCCAACACTTCTACCTCTATAACTTGCCTAATGCAGACGCAAACCTGCAGCCTTTCCACTGAGATCTTGTCGGCCTTCTACACTGCCATGGCTTTGTCTGCACAATGTAGCTTAAAGGGAATGTCCACTTCTTAAGCATCCTAGAAGTCTACAATATAAGGTCAGTATTCCTCTAACCCTCTGCCTTATTTGGCTGCCATTGAAGGCAGTCACCGAAATGGGTTCAATTTTCTATAGAAGTGGCAGAATTTAACCCCTTCCTGACCGTGTTATTTCCCATCTCTGCATTTTTCTTATTCTTCTAAGAGCAGTAACTTTATCTTTCTGTCAATACAGCCATATGAGGGTTTTTGTTTTTATGCCGTTCACTGATCAGGTAAATTATTTTTATATTTTGATTGGACTTTTACAGAAGTAACGCCCATATGTTTTATTTTAAAATGGGTCATAGAGGGGCAGGGGTGATTTGAAGGTTCAGATTATACTTTTTCCTTTTTGTCCCCTTAGGCTGTGTGCCCACGATGCATTTTTTAAGCATTTCCGCAGCGGCAAAAATGCTGCAGAAACGCTTAAAAAACACATGGTAGAAGGCCTGCCATGTTCCCCAATGATAACCCGCATGTGCTGTGCACATGCTGCGGAAATTTCTGCTGCGGATTATCATTGCGGAAAAAAAACGCAGCACTACCAATTATTTTGCGGAAGTGCTGCTTTTTCGCCGCCACTTACTTGCATTAGATCGCATGGATTACGCATCACTGTATATGTAGATGCGCAATCCACGCGTTCCAATGTGCGGATGGTTCCCAGGTCTAGAGGAGAGGAGACCGTCCTCCGGACCCGGGTACTATAGAAACTGTGAAAAAAAGAATAAAATAAAAACTAAATATGATACTTACCTTCTGGCGGCCCCCGCTGCGCCCCTCCTCTCATGCCGGCAAATCGCGATGGACTGAAGGACCTGCGCTGATGTCATAGTCATGTGACGGGTCACGCGACGCTGACGTCGGCAGGTCCTTCAGTGCAGTGTACCGCGATCTGCCTGCAGTCAGCACCGAGTGAAGCAAGACTCTGGGGTCTATCAGAAGGTAAGTATAGATTTATTTTTTATTTTTTGACATTCTCTCGGGTCACACTATATAAATCCATGCCGTTTGCATGGATTTATATAGTGTGACCAAGTTGACAAGCACTTTCCAAGTGATGCTAAAGTCGCTTGGAAAGCGCTTGACAACCCGCATGCGGAAATGCATGTTAAGAACTCTTCATTTCCGCATGTCCCTGGCAGGAAAATGCATGTACAATCCGCATGTACAATCCGCATGTACAATCCACATGTACAATCCACATGTACAATCCACATGCGTTTTTTCTGCCAGGGGAGATGCAGAAACGCTCAGGAAAAATCCGGAGTATTTCTGCATCGTGGGCACATAGCCTTAGGGGACTTGAACATGCAATCATCTGATTTCTTGTTACGTACAGCAATACTGCAGTATATAGCCAGCATTCACAGATCTGTCATGACAGGCATGGGTCTTTTCAGCAGACTCCTTTCTGGCAGTGATGGCACGATCGTGTTACAGGAGCACAGATGGGCACATGGCATGACTCCCTTCTCAGTTCGCTGTTAATGCCACTGTCCGTCTCTAACAGGTGGAGCTCTGCCCTACATGTGGCTATTAGAGGTTGATGATGGCTAAATATCACAGCTGGCATATGATGTAACTGCAAATCATGTTGGTAAGGGGTTAAAGTGCCACTCCAGTGGGTTTTTTTTCTTTCACTTTTAGTGCAGAAATGATTTTCAAGTATGTGCTCAGATTGGGCATGGGTGCTGGGATTACTAGTACACCTGACATCCAGGTGGGCATAATTCTGTTCCTTGTGTATTGGAAGACTCTGCCTCTGCTGCTTTGGTGTTGGCAATCTTTCAGTTTCTTGCCCATTGATGCTCGGGAACAGTCCTCAAAGTATCTATTTATCGGTCGACCATGACTGCACCACGAGAGAGGGAATCCGCCCACCAAGTACAAGAGACCTACAGGCTTAAAAGGGGCGGCACCTCTCGCCTCAGTTTGGTTTCCTATCCTTGATGAAGGGAACCTGTGGCAGGCTTACCTGTTGAAGATGTACGGATTCTGAAGAATCGAGCTGTCGAGCAGCGCCCACAGCCTGGGGTCGGCAGCTCCAGCATCGCTCTGCGTCAGTGGCTGTGGAGCGGCGCCTATGTCTGGGGTTGGCAGCCCCAGCATCAAATGGGCGCTGGATGGCAGCAGGGGCTGTGCCCCTGTCTGGGGTTGGCAGCCCCAACATCATGCTGGTGCCAGATGGTAAGGGGGAGCTGCGCCCCTGTCTGGGGTGGGCCGCCCCAGTGTCGTTCTGGCGCCAGGCAGTGGTGTCCCTGTGGGAAGTTGCAGCTTCAGTGCCGCATGATACGGCGGGGCCACACGCTTCCGGTCTCTCTATGTAGCCGGAGGCGTGGCATGATGCTGCTGTGCGCCCCGGTGGTCACGTGACCAGACCAGGAAGTTCCGGCCACATGTGTGCCGACTCCAAAGGGAGTGCTGCAATAACCTCTACGGCCAGCAGGTGGCACGCCCAGTGGTAGAATTAGCAACCCTTAAATCCCTCTCCCTTAAAACAGCACTACTAATAGCTTTAACCTCTGCTAGGAGGATTGGTCACATTCAGGCTCTGTCTACGGCCTTACCATTTACTCAAATCCTGGATGATAGGCAGGATCAGGTTTAAGAATGACTCTATCTCCCTAAGGTAGCTACTCATTTCCACTGACTTCAGGAAGTAGTACTACCCTCCTTCTGTCCTAATCCGAGTAACCAGAAGGAAGCAGAGTTGCATACATTAGACGTAAGGAGTTGTGTGGTTAGGTACCTCTCGGTTACCAAAGACTTTAGGAAAGAGAGCTCATTGTTTATATCCTACCAAGGGGTTAGGAAAGGGTTTAAATTCAAGGTCCCCGTAGCTAGATGGATGAGGGAGGCTATTTCTCTAGCTTATGCGTTTAGTGACGAAGAAGTATCACAAGGGTTGAACGCTCACTCCACCCGGGCTGTCTATCTCCTGGGCAGAGAAGACGGGTGTCTCGATAGACATATGTAAGGCTGCTACCTGGTCTTCTCCCTCTACATTCTATAGGCACTATAGACTGGATATGGGTGTTTCATCTGACCTCACCTTTGGGAGATGGGTGCTCCAAGCTGTGGACCCTCCCTAGACTTCTTAATCTCTACAATTCTCTCGTGGTGCTGTCATGGTCGACCGATGGTCATAAGTTACTTACCGGTAACGGGATTTTTCTGAGACCATGACAGCACCCTTATATTTCCTCCCTTCATGTTTGTGGGAGCACTCTGTTTGTTAGAATTTCACACTTAATGGGTGGTGTATGAGTCATTTTGTGATTGTTTGCTATGTTTATCCTGGCAGTCCTCTCAATACTCTGTAATCCAAACTGAGGCGAGAAGTGGCACCCCTTGTTAAGCCTGTAGGTTTGCTGTCCTTGGTGGGCTGACACCCCCCCCCCCCCCCCATGGTGCTGTCATGGTCTCCGAAAGATCCTGTTACCGGTAAGTAACTTGACTTTTTCCCTATAGGAAAGTCGCTTGTCAAAAGCCACCAGGGCAAAGTGCGCAGTTCTGCATCAAGTGGGAAAACATCAAGAAAAGCTCTGGGAAATGTCAACAAGCAAGTAATGACCCAGAAGAACGGGCAGCCTCTGAAAGGAGACCGGAAAGTGCCAAAGCCTGCGCCAGCTGTTATACAGGTATAATGTATTACCGCAGCTCTGATCATACACCGCTCTTGTGTTCTGCCCTGTACTGATGTACAGACTTGTATCTACATAATCCTAAAATGCCACAGGAACATCTGCAAGAAGATCACATGGCATGTTCTACTATTACAAGTCCCATTATTATCTGTTGGATTAAAGTGGGCTAATATCTGGCTAATCTAGCTGTGTAATGTGTATGGGGGTCTCCTGGCTGCCCTAACAAATGTTCAGTTCAAATACCCGCTCCTTGTTCTCTAGGCACAAATTGCTTAGAGGCAGCAGATTACCCTCCTCCCCACAGAACACATGAGAGCTCATCTGTATGTTGGGAGAGATGGCTGCTAGCCAAACAGTGTATGGCCAGGCCACAGCTATGCCACAGGGGCTTGGCTGACTCCTTTTCAGATCATATATGGAGAACCTAATGGCAAACACTGGATAAATGAAGCTTGTGACCTGGTTCCTGTTCCCCTCTAGGTTTCTGGCACTTCTGATAAGACAGACGAGCAGCAGTACCCCGACATTGAGAAGTTTGTTCCCTACAATCCTGCAGGTAACTCTTCCACACCTTGCTGTACCTATTGCCTGCCATTAGCCACTTGCCTTTACATTTAATTTTGAGCATGAGAATCAATTCTAATACTTGCACCTGAAGCTGGATGGGGTTAGTGAATTTGTCACCAGGATTTTGCTGCCCCATCTGAGAGCAGCATGACTTAGGGGCAGAGACCCTGATTACAGTGATGGATCACTTGGTGCAGTTCAGAGTAACTGTGTCTGCTGCAGATCTACAAATGCTCTGAATGCTGGGCTCTGTATAACCCCACCCACATCACTGATTGGTAGCTTTCTGCCTATGCACAGTGTACAGAACTATCCATCCATTGTGGGGACAGGGTTGGACTACATGGCAGAAGCTTTACTAGTCATCTGGTGGCAGTCTCCTGCTTGTGGAGGATCTCTTATCAAAACTACAGCAATCAGCTCAGAAAGCAACACGTCACTGGAATTGGGGATCTTTGTCCCCACGTTGTGCTGCTCTCAGATCAGGTGGCAATAAACCTGGTGACAGATTCCCTTTAAATGCAGTTTAGGGCCATCTCTGTTACACTCTTACTCTCTATTAGCTGCAATGTCCCATCTGCCTAATGCAGCCACAGATCTCATGGCTGCAGTATCTGGATCTTCAGAAACTCGCTGACATCGTGTCAGTTAATCCAATGAGTGTTTGCAGTGACAGCAATGTCTGTTAGCTGGGCTTCTGCTGCTGCTCAGTTGTGGAGGAGAGCTGACAGATGTCAGTGTGGTGTTCGGAGGCTCCTGGGGCCCCTGCACGTGACATCAGGAGTGCCAGAGATCCAGAGTGTGGTCTTGGGCTCCACTATACAGGTGGGACTTTGCAGCTATTTGGGGGTGGGGAGAGGAGGACACAACACTGACGTGTGCAGTGAAGGTGGTTAAAGTTCATTGACGCTAGATGACTCATTTTGTTGCATTGAGCCCATAGACAAACTAGGAATGCCAAAGAACCAATCAAGAACAACCGAACTAAATAGTCAAATTCTGCAAAAATAGGAAATTTAAAAAACGTATAATGAATACACGGTTAAGTAAGTGACACCGTAGAGACAGGCACTCACACCAATGTACATACAATAGTTAAAATAGAAAAATATAGAATAGATGTATACTACCAGGAGTAGTTCTAGAACGCACACCAGGGGTAGGTGTAGAACCGCCCGCCAGGGTTAGTACTGGAACCGCCCACTGGCACCAGGGGTAGTACTGGAACCGCCCACTGGCGCCAGGGGTAGTACTGGAACCGCCCACTGGCGCCAAGGGTAGTACTGGGACCGCCCACTGGCGCCAGGGGTAGTACTGGAACCGCCCACTGGCGCCAGGGGTAGTACTGGAACCGCCCACTGGCGCCAGGGGTCGTACTGGAACCGCCCACTGGCGCCAGGGGTCGTACTGGAACCGCCCACTGGCACCAGGGGTCGTACTGGAACCGCCCACTGGCGCCAGGGGTCGTACTGGAACCGCCCACTGGCGCCAGGGGTCATACTGGGACCGCCCACTGGCGCCAAGGGTAGTACTGGAACCGCCCACTGGCACCAGGGGTAGTACTGGAACCGCCCACTGGCGCCAGGGGTAGTACTGGAACCGCCCACTGGCGCCAAGGGTAGTACTGGGACCGCCCACTGGCGCCAGGGGTAGTACTGGAACCGCCCACTGGCGCCAGGGGTAGTACTGGAACCGCCCACTGGCGCCAGGGGTCGTACTGGAACCGCCCACTGGCGCCAGGGGTCGTACTGGAACCGCCCACTGGCACCAGGGGTCGTACTGGAACCGCCCACTGGCGCCAGGGGTCGTACTGGAACCGCCCACTGGCGCCAGGGGTCATACTGGAACCGCCCACTGGCGCCAAGGGTAGTACTGGGACCGCCCACTGGCGCCAAGGGTAGTACTGGGACCGCCCACTGGCGCCAAGGGTAGTACTGGGACCGCCCACTGGCGCAAAGGGTAGTACTGGGACCGCCCACTGGCGCCAGGGGTCGTACTGGAACCGCCCACTGGCGCCAGGGGTCGTACTGGAACCGCCCACTGGCGCCAGGGGTCGTACTGGAACCGCCCACTGGCGCCAGGGGTCGTACTGGAACCGCCCACTGGCGCCAGGGGTCGTACTGGAACCGCCCACTGGCGCCAGGGGTCGTACTGGAACCGCCCACTGGCGCCAGGGGTCGTACTGGAACCGCCCACTGGCGCCAGGGGTCGTACTGGAACCGCCCACCAGGAGCATACCAGGAACAGTACTAGAACCGCCCACGAGGACTTGCACGCTAGGAGTAATTCTAGAACCGCCCACCGGCACCAGGGGTTGTTCAGGAACCGCCCGCCAGGGGTAGATCTAGAACCGCCCTCCAGCACCAGGAGTAATTCTAGAACCGCCCACCATCACCAGGGGTTGTTCTGGAACCGCCCACCAGGGGTAGTTCTAGAACCGCCCACCAAAACTAGGGGTAGTTCTAGAACCAACCACCAGGGGTAATTCTAGAACCGCCCACCATCACCAGGGGTTGTTCAGGAACCACCCGCCAGGGGTAGATCTAGAACCGCCCTCCAGGAGTAATTCTAGAACCACCCACCATCACCAGGGGTTGTTCTGGAACCGCCCACCAGGGTAGTTCTAGAACCGCCCACCAAAACTAGGAGTAGTTATATAACCGCCCACCAGGAGCAGTACTAGAACTGCACACTAGGAGTACTTCTAAAACCGCCCATCAGCACCAGGGGTTGTTCCAGAACCATCCGCCAGGGGTTGTTCTAGAACCACCAGCACCAGGAGCAGTACTAGAACTGCCAACACCAGGAGCAGTACTAGAACTGCCAGCACCAGGAGCAGTACTACAGTAGAACCGGCAGCACCAGGAGCAGTACTAGAACCGCCATCACCAGGAGCAGTACTAGAACCGCCCCGCCAGGAGCAGTACTAGAACCGCCAGCACCAGTACTAGACCCGCCCCGCCAGGAGCAGTACTAGACCCGCCATCACCAGGAGCAGTACTAGACCCGCCCCGCCAGGAGCAGTACTAGACCCGCCCCGCCAGGAGCAGTACAAGACCTGCCCCGCCAGGAGCAGTAGTAGACCCGCCCCGCCAGGAGCAGTACTAGACCCGCCCCGCCAGCACCAGGAGCAGTACTATAACCGACAGCACCAGGAGCAGTACTAGAACCGCCAGCACCAGGAGCAGGACTAGAACCGCCAGCACCAGGAGCAGGACTAGAACCGCCAGCACCAGGAGCAGGACTAGAACCGCCAGCACCAGGAGCAGGACTAGAACCGCCAGCACCAGGAGCAGGACTAGAACCGCCAGCACCAGGAGCAGGACTAGAACCGCCAGCACCAGGAGCAGGACTAGAACCGCCAGCACCAGGTGCAGTACTAGACCCGCCCCGCCAGGAGCAGTACTAGACCCGCCCCGCCAGGAGCAGTACTAGACCCGCCCCGCCAGGAGCAGTACTAGACCCGCCCCGCCAGGAGCAGTACTAGACCCGCCCCGCCAGGAGCAGTACTAGACCCGCCCCGCCAGGAGCAGTACTAGACCCGCCCCGCCAGGAGCAGTACTAGACCCGCCCACCAGCAGCAGGAGCAGGACTAGAACCGCCAGCACCAGGAGCAGTACTAGAACCGCCAGCACCAGGAGCAGTACTAGAACCGCCCCGCCAGGAGCAGTACTAGAACCGCCCCGCCAGGAGCAGTACTAGAGCCGCCCCGCCAGGAGCAGTACTAGAGCCGCCCCGCCAGGAGCAGTACTAGAGCCGCCCCGCCAGGAGCAGTACTAGAGCCGCCCCGCCAGGAGCAGTACTAGAGCCGCCCCGCCAGGAGCAGTACTAGAGCCGCCCCTCCAGGAGCAGTACTAGAGCCGCCCCGCCAGGAGCAGTACTAGAGCCGCCCCGCCAGGAGCAGTACTAGAGCCGCCCCGCCAGGAGCAGTACTAGAGCCGCCCCGCCAGGAGCAGTACTAGAACCGCCTCGCCAGGAGCAGTACTAGAACCCGCCCGCCAGCACTAGGAGTAGTTTGAGAACCGCCCACAGTCAGCAGAGGGTAGTTTTTTGACCGCCCCACAGTCAGCAGAGGGTAGTTTTTTGACCGCCCCACAGTCAGCAGAGGGTAGTTTTTTGACCGCCCCACAGTCAGCAGAGGGGGTAGTTTTTTGACCGCCCCACAGTCAGCCGAGGGGGTAGTTTTTTGACCGCCCCACAGTCAGCCGAGGGGGTAGTTTTTTGACCGCCCCACAGTCAGCAGAGGGGGTAATTTTTTGACCGCCCCACAGTCAGCCGAGGGGGTAGCTTTTTGACCGCCCCACAGTCAGCCGAGGGGGTAGCTTTTTGACCGCCCCACAGTCAGCCGAGGGGGTAGCTTTTTGACCGCCCCACAGTCAGCCGAGGGGGTAGCTTTTTGACCGCCCCAGTCAGCCGAGGGGTTAGCTTTTTGACCGCCCCACAGTCAGCCGAGGGGGTAGCTTTTTGACCGCCCCACAGTCAGCCGAGGGGGTAGCTTTTTGACCGCCCCACAGTCAGCCGAGGGGGTAGCTTTTTGACCGCCCCACAGTCAGCCGAGGGGGTAGCTTTTTGACCGCCCCACAGTCAGCCGAGGGGGTAGCTTTTTGACCGCCCCACAGTCAGCCGAGGGGGTAGCTTTTTGACCGCCCCACAGTCAGCCGAGGGGGTAGCTTTTTGACCGCCCCACAGTCAGCCGAGGGGGTAGCTTTTTGACCGCCCCACAGTCAGCCGAGGGGGTAGCTTTTTGACCGCCCCACAGTCAGCCGAGGGGGTAGCTTTTTGACCGCCCCACAGTCAGCCGAGGGGGTAGCTTTTTGACCGCCCCACAGTCAGCCGAGGGGGTAGCTTTTTGACCGCCCCACAGTCAGCCGAGGGGGTAGCTTTTTGACCGCCCCACAGTCAGCCGAGGGGGTAGCTTTTTGACCGCCCCACAGTCAGCCGAGGGGGTAGCTTTTTGACCGCCCCACAGTCAGCCGAGGGGGTAGCTTTTTGACCGCCCCACAGTCAGCCGAGGGGGTAGCTTTTTGACCGCCCCACAGTCAGCCGAGGGGGTAGCTTTTTGACCGCCCCACAGTCAGCCGAGGGGGTAGCTTTTTGACCGCCCCACAGTCAGCCGAGGGGGTAGCTTTTTGACCGCCCCACAGTCAGCCGAGGGGGTAGCTTTTTGACCGCCCCACAGTCAGCCGAGGGGGTAGCTTTTTGACCGCCCCACAGTCAGCCGAGGGGGTAGCTTTTTGACCGCCCCACAGTCAGCCGAGGGGGTAGCTTTTTGACCGCCCCACAGTCAGCCGAGGGGGTAGCTTTTTGACCGCCCCACAGTCAGCCGAGGGGGTAGCTTTTTGACCGCCCCACAGTCAGCCGAGGGGGTAGCTTTTTGACCGCCCCACAGTCAGCCGAGGGAGTAGTTTATTGACCGCCCCACAGTCAGCCGAGGGGGTAGTTTATTGACCGCCCCACAGTCAGCCGAGGGGGTAGTTTTCTGACCGCCCCACAGTCAGCCGAGGAGGTAGTTTTCTGACCGCCCCACAGTCAGCCGAGGGGGTAGTTTTTTGACCGCCCCACAGTCAGCCGAGGGGGTAGCTTTTTGACCGCCCCACAGTCAGCCGAGGGGGTAGCTTTTTGACCGCCCCACAGTCAGCCGAGGGGGTAGCTTTTTGACCGCCCCACAGTCAGCCGAGGGGGTAGCTTTTTGACCGCCCCACAGTCAGCCGAGGGGGTAGCTTTTTGACCGCCCCACAGTCAGCCGAGGGGGTAGCTTTTTGACCGCCCCACAGTCAGCCGAGGGGGTAGCTTTTTGACCGCCCCACAGTCAGCCGAGGGGGTAGCTTTTTGACCGCCCCACAGTCAGCCGAGGGGGTAGCTTTTTGACCGCCCCACAGTCAGCCGAGGGGGTAGCTTTTTGACCGCCCCACAGTCAGCCGAGGGAGTAGTTTATTGACCGCCCCACAGTCAGCCGAGGGGGTAGTTTATTGACCGCCCCACAGTCAGCCGAGGGGGTAGTTTTCTGACCGCCCCACAGTCAGCCGAGGGGGTAGTTTTCTGACCGCCCCACAGTCAGCCGAGGGGGTAGTTTTCTGACCGCCCCACAGTCAGCCGAGGGGGTAGTTTTCTGACCGCCCCACAGTCAGCCGAGGGGGTAGTTTTCTGACCGCCCCACAGTCAGCCGAGGGGGTAGTTTTTTGACCGCCCCACAGTCAGCCGAGGGGGTAGTTTTATGACCGCCCCACAGTCACCAGAGGGTAGTTTTATGACCGCCCCACAGTCACCAGAGGGTAGTTTTATGACCGCCCCACAGTCACCAGAGGGTAGCCCCTAACCTATTAGTCCCCTGTGCAGCTGCACTGGTTGCACCAATGATATCCACTTAGCCTAGTAAAATCTATCATCCCTTATCAAAGCTGAGCAACAAAAAACTCTCCTAGTTACCCATAGCAATCAGAAATTAAAAGGGTATTCCCATCTCCAAGATCCTATCGCAATATATAGTAGGTGTAATAATAATAATATTAGCAAATACCTCCAATAAGAAATGTAGAATACTTTTTCTGATTCGCTATGTTTCTTTCCTCATGTGCAGGCATTGCAGGACCTTAGGTATCTATGGTTACGACCACTAGCAACTAGATAACTATCGCTATAAGTGGTTTGTAAGCATGGATAGCTAAGGTCCTGCAATGCCTGCACATGAGGGAAGAGACATGGCGAATCAGAAAAACTATTCTACATTTCTAATTGGAGGTATTTGCTAACATTATTATTATTACACCTACTCCATATTCCACAGTGATATAAAAAAAGAATAAAAAGGGGAGACAAGGGGCGCAGAGTCTAATTGTAGATGAATATGTGCATTTGCCACAACAATATTTGTTTTTTGCACTCACCCTTTAGATGTCTTGTATTTTCACTCAAATGATCTGTATAGTGGATCAGCTCTTTGCAATCCTCTGGTCTGCAGCACAAATGCGGGAACTATGTCAGCCCTGGTATAAGGCTTGCATGTTGGATATTGTAGTGGAGAGAAGATTTCCCTTTTTCGGCGCTTCCAGAGGATAAGGATCGTTACAGATGAATTCTTTTTCTCAAAATCAGATTTATTCGGACACTATATTAAGAACAAACAACGTGTTTCTGCCAGCAACGGCCTTCATCAGGTATAATATGCACTTGTAAGGACTTTAAGGGAAGACCATCTTTATAGACTAGTTACTCTTAAGATGTCGTGTTTTTTTTTTTTTTTTCTTTCCTTGACTTGGTTGAATTGATTAGGATTGACACCACACCCCAATTAAGTTAGGAGAGTGGGTAGTTGTTCAGCATTACATTCTAGCACCATTCTGTGTACTAGAATGGTAGATTTTTTTTATATTAGAATGAACATATATATAATAAAATTCCTTTCTCTTATCATTTCCTTCACTTTCCCCTCCTTATATATATAGAAAGAGAAAGTGATATATAATAGTAATTTTAGAATACATAGTTGTGATTAAAATATACCTGGTGATGGTTATATTTATATATAAAAAAATAATAATAAATAAATTACATAGTACTGATCATAAAAATACATAATTGTTAGTCTAGTATATAAAAAAATTCATAAAATATAACAGTTATTTTTACAGGAATGAGATCTTACAATAAAACAAATATTATTTTCAGTATTGGTAAATAGGGCTGTGCATTATTAAATATACATTTTTTTTCTTCTTTTTCCCCCTCACACATTTTCCAC
This sequence comes from Phyllobates terribilis, assembly GCF_046119375.1. Classification (NCBI taxonomy): domain Eukaryota; kingdom Metazoa; phylum Chordata; class Amphibia; order Anura; family Dendrobatidae; genus Phyllobates; species Phyllobates terribilis. The sequence goes on along the minus strand of NW_027362847.1, from coordinate 5,854,041 downwards.
TATATCATTAAGACCATCTGGATATAGGGTTTTCAATCTAAAGATCCAAAAAGACTCTTTTCTGTTTAGTTTCTGGAGTTACCTTTATGTCAAATTGTTTGTGGTGTTTAACTAAAAGGTGTCTGGACAAACTGTGTTTTAAAAAACCTTTTTTGGTGTTGTGTCTGTGGCCATTCATACGCGACCGCAGTGTCTGTGTAGTGCGGCCCACGTATTGAAGACCACAGGCACAATTGATCACGTAGATAATGTGATCACTCTCACAAGTAAGGTGCTGGTTTATATTTATTGTCTCTCCTGTGCTTCTTGATGTGATACATTTTTGTTTGTGACTAATGATATTGCAGCAATGACATTTTTTTGATCCACATCTAAAAACTCCAAGGGGATTTTGTATAGGAGTCTTTTTTGGTCTTAAAGGAGAGAGGGGTTTCCCTAAGACACTAGGCGCAATAATGTTCCCAATAGTAACCGCCCTCCGGAATGTGATACCAGGATTCTCCGGTAGCCACTTTTTGAGAAAGGAATCCCTTCTTAGAATGTACCAATACTTTTTTTAAAAATAATAAATACAAAAATACTGAAAAAATATCATTCAGTACCAAAGACAATATTTCAAAATCAGAGAAGTTAGCTCTCAAGCAATTGAAAAATAATAAAAAAAATAGTCATCAGACAAGCTGATAAAGGAGGTGGAGTGGTCATTCAGGACAGGGAAACATATCTGCAGGAAGCTCACAATATCCTAGCAGATAAAAAATACTATAACAAATTAGATACAGATCCTGCAAAAACATTTAAATCAGAATACCACATGTTCATAAATGTAGCATATTCACAAAATATTATCAATAAAAAAAAAAAAAACGTTTCCTGACAAACAAAAACCCAAACACAGCAATTTTTTATCATTTACCAAAGGTCCACAAAAACCCTCTAGTACCACCAGGTAGACCGATTATTTCCGGTATTGGATCTCTAACTAGTCAGTTATCTCACTATATAGACTTACATCTTCAGGACCTTGTAAAAAAGCTACCGTCTTTCCTCCATGATTCTTACCAACTTATAAAGGAATATAGTTCTTTAAACTGGGAAAATGATTATCTTTTCATTACACTGGATGTGAATGCTCTGTACTCCAATATAGAACATAATATGGGAGTTGAAGCAGTATCACACTATTTATCTGAGATTCCAAATATGCCGTCGGCCCAGAGAGATTTCCTTCTATTAGGCTTAAAGTTTATATTGGAGCATAATGTTTTTGAATTCCAGGGTGAATTGTTCCTGCAGCAGTTTGGCACCGCGATGGGGACTCGGGTCGCGCCAAGTTTCGCTAATCTTTTTATGGGGCAATTCGAGTCCTCATCTCCCATCAGCCAAACACCATTTAAGGAACACATATTGCTATATAGAAGCTATATAGATGATTTAATCATCTTCTGGAAGGGCACAGAAAAACAAGCTATTTCTCTTATAGAGGAACTTAACAAAAATAGTTGGGGTATTTCATTCACATATAACATGGATAAAGAAAAAATCCATTATCTGGACCTGGAAATCAGTCACTCTAATAATAAAATTATAAGTAAAACCTTTTTTAAAAAAAACGGATTCTAATGGATTTTTGGACTTTCGGAGCGCACATTATCCAAAATGGAAGCAGAACATACTGTTCAGCCAATAGCTGCGCATCCGAAAGAACAATACGAAAGACAAAGATTATGTGGAACAATCCAAAATTCGGACTAAAAAATTCTTGGATAAAAAATACCCCAAAAAATTTATAGCAGAAGCCTATGACACCAACCTGAAAAAAACTCAAAATGAATGTCTGTATGAAAAATTCACAGAAAAAAAACAGTGCTCTGTTATAGACAATGAACAAACAAATACGTACAAAAAGAGAGATAAAGAAAATAATACAAGATGGCAATATAATTTTATTACTGCTTTTAATCAGGGAAGTGTGAAAGTATGACAGATTTTAAAAAAGTATTGGTACATTCTAAGAAGGGATTCCTTTCTCAAAAAGTGGCTACCGGAGAATCCTGGTATCACATTCCGGAGGGGGGTTACTATTGGGAACATTATTGCGCCTAGTGTCTTAGGGAAACCCCTCTCTCCTTTAAGACCAAAAAAGACTCCTATACAAAATCCCCTTGGAGTTTTTAGATGTGGATCAAAAAAATGTGATTGCTGCAATATCATTAGTCACAAACAAAAATGTATCACATCAAGAAGCACAGGAGAGACAATAAATATAAACCAGCACCTTACTTGTGAGAGTGATCACGCTATCTACGTGATCAATTGTGCCTGTGGTCTTCAATACGTGGGCCGCACTACACAGACACTGCGGTCGCGTATGAATGGCCACAGACACAACACCAAAAAAGGTTTTTTAAAACACAGTTTGTCCAGACACCTTTTAGTTAAACACCACAAACAATTTGACATAAAGGTAACTCCTGTTGAACAAATACCACAGAATGACATAAATAGGATCCAGAAACTAAACAGAAAAGAGTCTTATTGGATCTTTAGATTGAAAACCCTATATCCGGATGGTCTTAATGATATAGTGGAAAATGTGTGAGGGGGAAGAAGAAAAAAATGTATATTTAATAATGCACAGCCCTATTTACCAATACTGAAAATAATATTTGTTTTATTGTAAGATCTCATTCCTGTAAAAATAACTTATATTTTATGAATTTTTTTTATATACTAGATTAACAATTATGTATTTTTATGATCAGTACTATGTAATTTATTTTTATTTATTTTTTATATAAATATAACCATCACCAGGTATATTTTAATCACAACTATGTATTCTAAAATTACTATTATATATCACTTTCTCTTTCTATATCTATAAGGAGGGGAAAGTGAAGGAAATGATAAGAGAAAGGAATTTTATTATATATATGTTCATTCTAATATCAAAAAATATACCATTCTAGTACACAGAATGGTGCTAGAATGTAATGCTGAACAACTACCCACGCTCCTAACTTAATTGGGGTGTGGTGTCAATCCTAATCAATTCAACCAAGTCAAGGAAAGAAAAAAAAAAAAAACACGACATCTTAAGAGTAACTAGTCTATAAAGATTGTCTTCCCTTAAAGTCCTTACAAGTGCATATTATACCTGATGAAGGCCGTTGCTGGCAGAAACACGTTGTTTGTTCTTAATATAGTGTCCGAATAAATCTGATTTTGAGAAAAAGAATTCATCTGTAACGATCCTTATCCTCTGGAAGCGCCGAAAAAGGGAAATCTTCTCTCCACTACAACCTACTCCATATTGGGAGAGGATTTTGGAGATGGGAATACCCCTGTAATAAAAGCTGAGCTCTGACTGGTTGCTATGGGTAACGAGAATAGTTGTAATTCTGCTCCATAATCTACATAATTTCTCCCCTTTCTCATCATTCAGGTGGATGTGACGGGGTCCTGGGCCTCCTCCTCCGCTTCCATCCGCTCAGTCTTGTCATGGCTCAGTGAAGGCTAAGAAGCGGGTTATTCTGTTCTTCTTGGCTTTCTCCTGTCCCTATTCTCCAATCGATTCTTCTTGCCTTCCTTGTGGTTTGTGAGCTCCCGTGTGTCTCCTCTCACCTGCGCTCCTGTGTATGCAGGCACCTGCCATTGTGATGTCATCGCTATGTCATAGATTCCACATTCCGGCACCTGCCATTGTGATGTCATCGCTATGTCGCCATGCTTCCACATGCTGGTATGTGCCTCTGTGATATCACAGCTTTGGCCAATATGGCTGTAGTCCTGGGGCAGCATAAGTCACATGACTGGTACCAGTCGTATGGTTCAGGACATTGCAGTCCAATTGAAGAAATCATTGCTTGATTACAATCCGGTTTTCCACACAATTTACCTCACACACATTATTTACACCAGTGCATTATTAATGGCCGTACAGAACTAGGCCTCAAAAAGGCTGGGTTTATTGAGGTCCTGACAAGACCAGGTAATGAAGGGTTTATTACAGGGTTTGATATGGAGGTTGGATGTGGAACTAGGAATGTGATAGGCTGGTGGTGGAGTTCTAGTGAGATTTATATAATAGGAGGGCAGCCATATTTGGCGTGACATTCAGTGCTGGCTTCACTTTCCTCTCCTACAGACATCATTGACATCTGGAGGAGGTGGGAGAGCAGCTGCAGCGGTCAATTCCTCCAAAGTACGAGAGCGTGAAGACACCTCTGATTGGCCGCAGGGATCGCGGGCCCCGGGAGAGCCAGTGCTGACACTGCTGGAATGGCCAAACCAGGTCTTCATAGGTAATTGAATAAAATGGAGGTTTATTTAGAATAAAGTTACAAGTAAAGGTATAGATAAGGATAAGATATAAAAACCTTATCCAGAAACCCCTATGAATGAGAAGTGGGTCTGCCTTCTTGCAAAAGGGTGCAGTATTTAAATGTAAATTTCTCTCATGCATGGAGTTTCCACGCACGCCCAGACAATATAATGAAATGACATGGAAATCTGTATTCCAAGCAAAACATCCATATTCACAGGTGATTAGAATGAGAGAAAAATGTATTTTGAATAATAGTTACAGTTCAGAGATGGAGATGAGACATAAAATGCGTATACAGGACCCCTATGAATGAGAGCGGGACCTACTCTGTTACAGAAGAGTGCAGGATCTAAACCAAAGTTCTGGCTCACAGTAACAAAGTTTCCATGCATGTTCAGATTAAACTTTACAATTCTTAGTTCTCAAGGATAAGTCTGTTGCAGGAGACCTCCAGACGCCTGGTTTCTGTGAGTACATTTTATCTATGGAATAACATGGTACAGAACTTTCTAACAATATCTGCAGGCTCAGCCTTGATTTCCCTTACAGAAACAAAACATGATTTAATAAAGCTAGACTATAAAAGACATATCACAAGTAATATAACATATTGGAAAATTATGGATTATAATTACTGTATTGATTATTTTCTTTATTAGAAATATTTAAAGTAAAATATAATTAGTACTTAAGCATAAATCTGACAAGGAGGCTTCCAGGCGGTTTGTTTCTGAAAGAATATCTGATCTATAGTGCAAGGTCTTACAGAACCTTCTGACCATATCGGAAGCTTAGCACAGAGGCAGATCTGTTTTCCGGCACCCGGAGCAAGAATTCAGTTTGGCGCCCCCCACACACACCGCTCATGCAGTTTGAATAGTAGTCATGTGACCGCTCATACACGATTTGCTTTTTGACAGTCACGTGACTAGCTGCTCTTCCTAATTCTCTCAATTTCAGTGAAAAACTACAGCCCCTATTTCATGAAGAGAAGCAGGATTAAAGGCTAGTTGTCACATAACCGTAAGTATGAAAATCACATACGAGTGGTCATGTGGTGTCTGCTGGACCCAGCTAGCAGAGCTGAATCCTGACATTGAGTATATTGCACGCTGTTAAGGTTGGGCATGCTACAGTACTTAATTTTATAATTAAAAGGGTTGTCCAGGTTTGTGATTAAAGTCGGCAGTAACTCTAGGTGGCTGCAGACTTCTGAATACTCGCAGCGCATGCACTGCACACTTTCACCTTTCCTCCAGCACAGGAGAATCCTGAAAGGTCATGTGAGTGCAAGTATGAGATTTTCATACTTCTGGCCACATTCCAACTAAACGTGACCAGCCTCACTCAAGTCATTTGTATAGAATGAGGCCACGCATGTCTAGTTGGCATGTGACCAAGTGTATGCAAATCGCATAATTGTGGTTTCAAGATTTCCTGCTCTCACCACTAGCGCCAGAGAATCCTGACCGCATGCAGTGCACATGCGCACGGTGAAAATTCAGAGGTCTGCTGTCAGTGATTGCAGACTTTCATCACAAATTTGAACAACCCTTTTAATTTTCCTAAAACAAATAAAAACAGAGTAACTCTTGTCAGACAGCACAACACTTTATTAATATGGCCATGTATCATGTAATTTTATAAGTTATGGACTGTTCAATGTGTACAGGATCAGAACCAATAACTGCACAATAATACATCAACATAACTACCAGCAGTATGCAAAAATACAGCATCACAACCCTCATCAGTACAGTACAACACCAGAACCACCATCAGTACATGTACTGTCTCCTCCTTGGTATGTCCTCACACTGTCTCTTCATGTTACCCCTTTCCCCACATTACCCAGTCTCTATTATGTGCCCGCACAAACTTTTCTCCTCCTATACTGTCTCCTGACACCCCCCCACCATTCCTTATACTATTTCTGCACACATCCCCCCCCCCCGTTCCTCATTATTTCCACACACCCATTCACGCTTGCTCCTCACACATTCCCTCCCCGCAGTGTTTCCACACCCATTCCTCACCCCCGTTCACTATGCTGTTTCCTCACACATTCTCCCCTCGCTCTCCGTACTGTTTCTTCACACATTCTCTCCATACTGTCTCCTCAAATTCACCCAGCATTACAATAATTCTTTGGTTCCTTCAGCTTAATTGGAGTGCTTGCCACACCAACAGACATTCTTCACGCCTATGTGTCGCTGAAGAGTGTCATCAGCAGTGTAATCTGATGACTCTGCTGACGTCGCCCTGACCCAGAAGTGCGGGAAGTCAGTGCTTGAATTGTTCTTGTGCATGAAAGACGTGAGTAAAGTTGATTGCTGGGAGCCGTTGTTGCACCTTCTCTGAGCCGTCCATCAAGCTAATAGCTGAATCCCACTATGGGGGCGGCAGAGACACGTCTGACCGCGACTTTAGGTGGCCCGATGGCGCCCCCTGACCGGCTGCACTGAAGTTTAATGCCACACCTGCACCCCCTTAGATATGCCCCTGATTAGAATTGGTTTCTTTTAGCTGAAACAAAACATCACTTTATAAAGCTGACATATAATCCATCATTTGCCAATATGTTATATTACTTGTTATAATAGCTATACGGATTATTTTCATCAGTTCCCACCTTTGTTTTGCACGTAAACAACTCTATGAATCACAAAATTAAAAGCAATAGCTACTTTTTCAAGCTTAAAAGTACACTGTTTCTATTTTGAATCTTCATGTGTATTTGCAATGTCTAGAATTATAATAACACAAATTGCAACAATAGGTTTTGAGGAATGAAACAAAGAACTCAATCAACTGAGCTCCTAGGGAACCTATTTTGGATGCTATCACTTGGAGCTCTTTTACATTCTTGAGATGCTCAATCACAACTTCAGAGCTATCAAAGATACAACATTAATCCTCCACGAATGAACACACAACCTTGAGCTGCCAGTAAGAAATCTGCTACTCTACATGTCTGTTCTAATTCTAAAGAGATTTCTGCCAGAGCATCAGAAGTCTCATTGATAACCTGGTCCATAATATTACTATACAGATTTAGCTTTTTCATAATGAGGATACCCCAACCTATCAAAATTGGGGCCATTGAATAGAATCATAGATTCGTAGCTGTAAGTGACCTCCAGGTTCATCGTGTTCAACCCCCTGCTCAATGCAAGATTCAATAAACCATCTCCAGACAGATGTCTGTCCAGCCTCTGTTTGAAGACTTCTATTGAAGGCGAACTCGCCACCTCTCGTGGCAGCCTGTTCCACTCATTGATCACCCTGTCAAAATGTTTTTTCTAATATCTAATCTGTATCTGCTCCCTTTTCAGTTTTATTCCATTGCTTCTCTTGTTTCCATGTGCAAATTAGAATAAAGATGATCCCTCTACACTGTCCCATCCCTTCAGATATTTGTAGACAGCTATTAAGTCTCCTCTTGGCCTTCTTTTTGCAAGCTAAACATTCTCAGATCCTTTAACCGTTCCTCGTTGGACATAGTTTGCAGTCCGCTCAATATCCTCGTGGATCTTCTCTGAACTTGTTCCAGTTTTTCGATGTCTTTTTCAAATGTGGTGCCCAGAAGTGGACACAGTATTTCAGATGAGGTCTGACCATGGAGGAGTAGAGGGGGATAATTACTTCCCTTTATCTAGATTCTATGCTTCTCTTAATACATCCCAGAACTGTTTGTCTTTATTTCTGCTGCATCACACTGTTGACTTATGTGCAGTCTGTGATCTATTATTATACCCAAGTCTTTTTCACATGTGCTGTTGCTTGGTTCTATTCTTCCCATTCTGTAGATGTCCTTTTCGCTTTTTTCTTGCCCAATGAAGGTAATTTTAAAAGTGGTAAAAATATCCCTTCTGATAATGATAGCCATGTGATGTGAAGAGCTAATCAGTTCTTTAACCCCTTCACCCTTGTTTCACCTTGATGACTAGGCCAACTTGTACAATTTAGACCACTGCCACTTTATATTGTAGTAACTCTGAACGCTTCAAATCCCAATGATTGAGATTGTTTTGTTTTTTTTGACACATTGTACTTTTAGTGGTAAACTTACAGTTAGGTCCATATATATTTGGACAGAGACAAAATTTTTCTAATTTTGTTTCACAATATTTTTATTGAATTTTATCAACATTTAAACACGAACTCGAACATGGTTCGTATGGTGGGGGGGGGGAAGAATTTGTGAAAGGGGAAGGAGGGTAATCAGGTACATTAGCATTGTTTATCCAAGATAATATACAGTGCCTACAAGTAGTATTCAACCCCCTGCAGATTTAGCTGGTTGACACATGCGGAATTAACTTAGCATTGTGACATTTGTACTGTAGATCAGCCTGGAAGTGGGAAATGCACTGCAGCAAATTTTGTTTTTGGTTTTTTTTTTTTTTTTTTTTTTTTAAACGTTAAAAGTTAATTCAGAGTGTCATTTATTATTCAACCCCTCAAACCACAAGAATTCTGTTTGGTCCCCCTAAAGTATTAAGAAGTAGTTCAGGCACCAAGAATAATGAGCTTCACATGTGTGGATTAAAGATCTCTTTTGCCAGCCTTTTCTGACTATTTAAGACCCTCCCCAAACTTGTGAACAGCACTCAGACATGGTCAACATGGGAAAGACAAAGGAGCATTCCAAGGCCATCAGAGACAAGATCGTGGAGGGTCACAAGGCTGGCAAGGGGTACAAAACCCTTTCCAAGGAGTTGGGCCTACCTGTCTCCACTGTTGGGAGCATCATCCGTAAGTTGAAGGCTTATGGAACTACTGTTAGCCTTCCACGGCCTGGACAGCCTTTGAAAGTGTCCTCCCGTGCCGAGGCCAGGCTTGTCCGAAGAGTCAAGGCTAACCCAAGGACAACAAGGAAGGTGCTCCGGGAAGATCTCATGGCAGTGGGGACATTGGTTTCAGTCAATACCATAAGTAACGTACTCCACCGCAATGGTCTCCGTTCCAGACGAGCCCGTAAGGTACCTTTACTTTCAAAGCGTCATGTCAAGGCTCGTCTACAGTTTGCTCATGATCACTTGGAGGACTCTGAGACAGACTGGTTCAAGGTTCTATGGTCTGATGATACCAAGATCGAGATCTTTGGTGCCAACCACACACGTGACGTTTGGAGACTGGATGGCACTGCATACGACCCCAAGAATACCATCCCTACAGTCAAGCATGGTGGTGGCAGCATCATGCTGTGGGGCTGTTTCTCTGCCAAGGGGCCTGGCCATCTGGTCCGCATCCATGGGAAGATGGATAGCACGGCCTACCTGGAGATTTTGGCCAAGAACCTCCGCTCCTCCATCAAGGATCTTAAGATGGGTCGTAATTTCATCTTCCAACAAGACAACGACCCAAAGCACACAGCCAAGAAAACCAAGGCCTGGTTCAAGAGGGAAAAAGTCAAGGTGTTGGAGTGGCCTAGTCAGTCTCCTGACCTTAACCCAATTGAAAACTTGTGGAAGGAGCTCAAGAATAAAGTCCACATGAGACACCCAAAGAACCTAGATAACTTGGAGAAGATCTGCATGGAGGAGTGGGCCAAGATAACTCCACAGACCTGTGTCGGCCTGATCAGGTCTTATAAAAGACGATTATTAGCTGTAATTGCAAACAAGGGTTATTCCACAAAATATTAAACATAAGGGTTGAATAATAATTGACCCACACTTTTATGTTTAAAATTTAATAAAATTCAACTAAGCAACAAAACTTTTTGGTTTGTAAGATTTATGCTTCTGTTCATAAAACCTACTCTCGTTTGCAGTTTGAAGGCTCTAACTTATTTGCATCTTATCAAACCAGCTAAATCTGCAGGGGGTTGAATACTACTTGTAGGCACTGTAAATCAAAACAGAACAAGTAAAAGCGAATACTCTTAGCAATGACACATTGGAACAACATGTTAAACCTGTGTGAAAGGTTTGGGAATGACTATTGTCTGTCTATGGTTTCTCTTTAATCGGGGAATTTTTTTGACCATAATGACCATTTTTTTAAGTTTCTTGTTGAGCCATTTATGCTGGAAGCATATCTGAACTCGTACGATTTATGGAGTGAGATTCTGCCTAGAAGTTCGAAGAAACGAGGGGGATCTGGTTTCTTCAAGTTATATGCGATTTAATTTTTTATTACCAAACATATGTGGATGATAAGGTATCTAGTGTGTGAGGTCAGTGATTCCAACTCTAAGGACAAGAGAGCCTTCTGGGGTGTAAGGGCGATTTCTTGGTTGGTTAGGTTATTAATTAGTTTAGACGTCTGAGCCCAGATTTTTTTAATTTTGGGGCAGTTCCAGAAAATGTGGATCAGATCTCCGTATTGCCTGCAATTTCTCCAACAGAGAGGGGAATTGTTGGGGTCTATATGCGAGGGCCTTAAAGGGGTATAGTACCAACGTGATAACCTTTTATAGTATCCCTCATGTAACGCCATGCAAATGTTGGAGGAATATGATGAGCAGAGGGCGTTTTCCCACATTTCCATTGTGAAGGATGTATTTAAGTCTACTTCCCATTTTTTCATGAATGTAGTTTTTTTTAAAAATGCGTCTTTGTTAAAACTTGAGTAAATATATTTCAGACTCCAGAAGATGTTATGCTTTGTATTACGAAGTAAGTTTATAGAGGCCTCAGACATTGATTTCCTGCTGGATAGAAATATTCCAATCATGTCCTTAGTCATTGAGTAGTAGAAGAACTCGTCGGATGTCAATTTAAATTTGGATTTTAGTTCTGCGAAGGGAATAAAATTGCTACTGTTAAAAATGTCTTTGATTTTGCTTATGCCTATGATGGGCCAATGAGAGGGGAATGGGTGATTGTAGATTGCTGCGATATATGAAAGAGGAAAATTCAGTGAGTTATTTGAATTGTTTTTGCTTCTATTGAGAGTAATGAACTTTCCCCGAGCAAATAAAGCAGCTTGGAAGATAGGGTGGGATGGAGTATACTGGGATTTTTTTAAAAGATTATTAAGGAGTAGATTTTGGGGAAGAAGGTTACCATTGAGCAATGTCTCCAATTCAATCCATGCTGGAGGGTGTTTTGAATGTAACCAGTATTGGCTTTGTTTAATTAAATTTGCTAAATAGTAAGTGTTCACATTGATGAGACCAATGCCACCGTTAACTTTGCTTTTATATAGCAAAGCTGTCGGGGTCCTCGCTTTTTTACCGCTCCAAATGAATGTATTGATAAGGCATTGCATCTTGGTTATGTATGGGGCGGGAATAATTAAGGGAAGGTTTCTTAGTACGTATAAGATTTTAGGAAGTGCAAATGCTTTCAGGATTAGCGACTTGCCTAGCCACGATACGTCTTTGTCGTTAAAGTATTGTAAGTCTTTATTGTTTCTGTAATTGAAACCATATTTTTGGTGATAATTGAGTTTATATTTTTTGTGATGATGATTCCTAGGTATGTGAATTCTTCCTCTTCCCAATCGTAGTTAAAGTCTTTTTTGATTTTATTTATTATGCAGTTGCTTAGGTTGATTTGGATTATTTTTGATTTTTTGTTGTTTATTTTGAAATACGATATTTCTGAGAATTTTTCCAGGGTGTTTGTTACCTCTTTGACCGAATTGAGGGGGTCAGCTAGTGTAAGGAGAATATCGTCTGCAAACAGACTAATTGTAAATTGTCGGGAGCCTGCCTGTATCTCTTTGATATTTTCATTTTCCCTGATTTTTTGTGCGAGGGGTTCAATTGCCAAAGCAAACAAAAGAGGTGGTAGGGGGCAACCCTGCCTGGTTCCGTTATTTATTTTTATTGGGCTAGATAAGTGATTGTTGGCGTATATTTTGGCAGAGGGGTTAGAGTATAACGCGAGGATGGAAGACAAAATTTTTTCGTCAAAACCAAATTTCATTAGTGCAAGTTTTAAATATAGCAAGTTGAGACGATCGAACGCTTTTTCAGTTTCAAGCATCAGGAGGATTGATGGGGTTTTGGATAAATTCAATAATTTGATAATATTAATGAGGCGTCTCGTTCCGTCTGTAGATTGTCTTTTTTCGACAAAGCCAATTTGATCGTTGTTTATTAAGGTAGGTAATATAGATTTTAATCTATTTGCCAACACTTTGGAGTATAGTTTGACATCGGTGTTTATAAGGGAGATGGGCCTGAAGTTTTTGACATCCTCCGGATTTCCTTTGGGTTTGGGTATAAGTATGATTATGGCTTCCAGCATTTCGTCTGGGAATGAGCCCTGAGACGCTGCCTTATTGAATTCTTGGGTGAGGTGAGGGGTAAGAATAGATTCGAACGTTTTGAAATATTCGTTGGTGAATCCGTCGGGGCCTGGGGATTTATAGGGTTTTAGTTGTGTTATTGCCTCGACGACCTCTTTTTCTGTAAAGGGGGATGATAAGGTTTCTAAGTCATGTTTACTGGCTTTTGGTAGATTAATTGAGGAAAGGAATTTGTTGATGAGTTCTTTGTTAGGCTTTGGTATGGAATCATTTGTGTTAATATTATATAGTTTATGATAGTATTTCTCAAAAATGGAGACTATCTCTTTTGGGTGATGTTTAAGTGTGCCATCCTCCGATAGAACTTTATTAATCCTGTTTTGTATCCTCTTTTTCTTAATACGGTTCATCATAAATTTAGTCGGTTTGTTCAAGGATGCATATACTTTAAATTGTGAGTTCTTGACTAGAGATTCAAAGGGGGCAAATAATTCTTTTTTGAGTTCTACACTTAAATTATGAATTTATTGGCCAATTTTTCGAGAGGGTGGGTAAGTGTTGGTTTGGATCTCCTCCTTAGATCTAATTAAGGCTTGGAGTTCTATAATTTTAGCCCTATTTTTCTTTTTGATGGAGGATGACAGTTTCAGCAATGTCCCTCTGAGGACTGCCTTATGAGCGTTCCAGAGAGTAAATGGACTAATGGTTTCATCTTCATTGAAGTATTGTTTTAAATTTTCCTCAATTATAGATCTGTACTCTGGTGAATAAAGGAGGGACGGGTTGCATTTCCAAAGAAAGCTATTAGTGAGGGGTGGGCCTAACCTAATTTCTCCCAGCAAAGGGGAGTGGTCAGAGATAGTTTTTGGGAGAATTTCAATTTTTGAGATGGAAAAGACATCAGTTAGAATAAGGTCTATTCTGGACTCAGTCTGGTGGACGTCTGAAAAAACCGTGTACTCTTTTGAGGTAGTGTTGATACACCTAAATGCGTCAAACAGCTCGTTTTTTATTAGCCACGGGTTTAGGGAAGCAGATAGACATCTTCTGGGGGATGAGGAGTCCATATGACCATCAGGAACCATATTGAAATCACCCAGTATAAACAGTTCTCCCTTCTTGATTTTGGAAATCTTTTTCATCACCTTGTTAAGAAAGCTGATTTGTCTTTTGTTGGGAGCATAAATGTTTACAATTGTACAAATCTTGTTATTGACCCCACAAACAAGAATGTGATATCTGCCATTAGGGTCAGAAACCTCTTCTTCAAGTTTAAAGGGGACGGTATTTTTGATTATAGTGGCGACCCCCGCTTTTTTTTTATTCTTGTTTGTAGACTCAAAAATGTTAGTAAAGTTTTTGTGGCTGAATTTGGGATGATTGGATTCAGAGAATTTTGTCTCTTGTAGACAGATAATGTCCGCTTTTTGGGAGTTAATTTCTTTCCAGAGGGATAATCTTTTATTCAGGCTATTTAGTCCCTTAACATTATATGATGATATTTTAATACTCAAGTTGGAGAATGCTTATATTCAATTGGGAAAGGTGGAGAGATTTAGGAGTTGGAATCAGGTAGTATGTTAAAGCTTTTTAGATGACTACACAGGTGAGTTATTATAATAAATGTGTCATAAAATGTGTGAACAATTCACAATGCAAACAACAAACAAATGAGAACAATAACACAACTTTAGGATTGTACGTGATAAGCGAAGTGAATATTTGTGTAATAAAATCACGACTTCTAGACAAACCTCCAGGGGATACCTACTAGTCCGTAGGGTTTTTTTTCTGGGGGAAAAAAGTTTGTGAAATTGTCCGATGTAGAACAACCAAGTTGTTAGAAGAGAAAATCCCAGTGTGAAGAGGTCCAGTTAGGATTGCATACAGTTGGTATATAACACACTACGAAACGCATAATACCTGTATGATGAAAAGGTTATATAATTATAACATAACATTAAATCCTTCAACAACGTGGAGGGAAACTGCAGCTTTAAGCAGTAAACACATTTTTAGAAAAGGTAATGGTTAGCCGGAAGTTCAACGATTGTCCCTTTGGGAGAGAGGAGGGACTTTAAATGAGGAATCGTCCTTCAGCGAGGCAATAAATTTACGCCCTTCCTCGGGGGAGAAAAGAACGATGGTTTTTCCTTTGTGAAAAACTAATAGTTTTAGCGGGAAGCCCCATCTGTAGGGCACTCCCGATTCTCTCAAATATGTCGTGGTGTCTCTGAAGGATTTTCTGGCGTCTATTGTTTCCTTAGACAGGTCTGTGTAGATTTTGAGATCTTTAAATGGTTCAGGAAAGGTTTTTTCTACCTTGATAAAGTTTTGAATTTTTTCTTTTGTTTGGTAGAAGTGAATTCGTAAGATTGTATCTCTTGGGGTGTCGGCTGCAACTGAGTTGGGACGGGGTAGTCTGTGGATCCTGTCTATAGTGAGTTCTTGATTGGATAATAAGGGCAGAGCTTTTTTGAACACTGATTTAGCGTATTCAGATAAATCTTGTGGTGGGACTGTCTCCGGGATACCTCGTATTTTGAGGTTGTTCCTGCGGTTACGGTCCTCCAAATCCGCAAGTTTTGCTCTGAGCTTGTTGATCTCTGCGTGGGTATTATACTGGTCGTTTGTTGTTTTTTCGGTTTTGACTTCTACTAGAGTAAGTCTTTTTTCATAATCCTCCAGTCTTTTATTGAAAACTTGGAAAGTGGAATTTATTGTTTCTGTTTTTGTCCAGAGTAATTTTCATATTATCGTTGATCACTCTGGCCAATTCTAACATGTAAGATTCAGTGTTATTTGAGGGAGGTGGAAATTCCTTGAAAATGCCTGAATTGTAAGAAGCTTTATCGGGGGTCTTGGGCCCGTGATCTGTTTTCTGCTTATTTTTTTCCGGGCTATAATTTGGGGATGAGTCTGTGAAGTCAGAGTCTGAGTCAGACTCAGCGTGATCCTGGCACACTGTGCCCTTGTGAACCCCAGCTTTCAGGTTTTGATCTTTTATGAGATATTGAGGTGTCCATTCCTTCGAAGTTCAGATTGTTAGGTGCGATTGAAGGAGGATGGTCCTTGTTTATGACTGTTGGAGGGGATAGGATAGAGGAAGAGGGATTTTGGAAAGAAGTTTGTGACACTTCTTTTTGGGAATTTTTTCTGGAGGTTGATTTTTCTTCCCTTTTGAGGGGAGATCTGGACTTGAGAGGGCTTGCTGTATTTGGAGAGTCCTCCAGGGTATTACAGTATGTGTGGTAATCAGGATTTTTCTCGGCAGGATTTTTAGATTTATTTGTAGAATTAGAGGATTTGCTACTTGCAGTAGCACTTTTTTTTAGTAGAGCTCATGTTTGACTGTGTCAGTTAGAGCAAAATTTGAAATTTTTAGACAGGATTTGATTTTGAAATGAGTTTATCCGACACCTCTGTAGTTTATAGGTTTTTGTAAAGAAAAAAAAAATGTTATTGGATATTAAATGATATCAACCAAGCAGAGGTAATCTGTCAGAGATATAATTAACCTGTATTACTAAGTGAGAAAAATACAAGTTAGACGGTTGGAAATAAGTCCGTGGGACTCTGTAATCCTAACGTTTAATATGATTTTCCTTCTTTTCCAGTGACAGGTTGAGACCTATTGCCTGAACATAGGAGAGTTTTGTAGGGGATCCAAGTAAATGATACGAGAATTGAACCTTAAGAGGTCAGTAGCACTGATTTATTGTGCCAAAATTGAGGAAGTCACAACTTTGTCGTGTTATATGTGTCATAGATTTTGCATTCAGATGTGATCTATGCTCAAGATTGGCAGTTGGCAGAAGTAATTCTGTAGATTCAAGTAGGGAACAGTGTTACGTTTTGCAATTCCAATTAGTGCTGCCAGATGCACTTAGATTCTGCTGTTGAGGCAGTTGACTGTCAGGTGTAACACTGTAGGTGTTAGGGGAGTTGTAGCTGTGATATGCAGATGGCAATCTGTATTCACACTCTGAGTTCCAAAAGAGACAGAACTGCAATGTATAGATGCAATGTGCCACAAGGGCCAGTTAATATTTAAATGCAGAGCAGTCAGCAGTCTGTATTCACACTGTGGGAGCTGAGAAGGACGCCATGATTCCTTCGTTCGCCGGGTAGTAGGGGGGGACGGGACGGGGGAGTATGTACTAGCCTGTACTATGTCTCCGCTGATCCGGTGTCCTCTTCGCTCCCTCCGTGCAGTCCGCGCTGTCCTCCTCACCGTGGTGCTGGATCTTCTCCTCCGTGCCTTCCTGTGTGGGACCTCGGTCGGCCTTTTCGTGATCCAAGGGTGTCAGGAAGGATGTGGGTTTGTGATGAGGCACAGCTTATTAATGGTGCCTGAGGTGCTGTCGCCTTCCCTCTTCTCCCTTGGGAACTTGAGCTGTGCTTCTGATGGTGGGAAAGTGCAGCCGCCGGCTTCAAGTAGCTGGAACAACTTCAATTTTGGTGCGATTTCTTCAGGGAAGGTCTCAAAATACTCCTGAGACGTTCCCCAGACGGATTTTGTAGGAGCATTTGGGATTTCCTCATTTAAATTGCTTTGAGATAGCTTTGATATGGTTGCCTGTACGGAGCTCAGCTCTTCTGCAACCTACATCAGCCAAGCCCAGGCCACGCTCCCCACTTCTACTTTTTAAACCATTTTCACTATGCAGCATTTTTCCACACCTGCCTGTCTAGTTGATTGGAGGGGTTTCGGTCCTGAGGAAAGGTTTTGGGAGCCTGCCGACAGCATCGTTCTCCCCCCTGCGATTTTTGAGCAGTTTCTCCGTCGGGTTGGCCTAAAGAACAGTGGGGCGTAAGGGGGGTGCTGTCACAGCGGTAACTCACGTGCCTCCTCAGCGTCGTCCTACTCTCCATCGTCAGCGTTCGGCGTCTCCTCCCATCAGGTCGGCTCGCTGAGGTTTGCCTCTTGCCGCTCTCCTCTGCACAGCTGCAACAGCATGGTGTTTTCCATTTGGCCTTAGGGGGCATGGCCGGTCTCTGCAGGAATTTAACCCTGCTTTGTCCTGCAGAGATCAGGAGTGGTACCTGGCGACTACCTGCGGCCGAGACTATCCTCGCCACCAGAGGCTCTAGAGAAAACCAGTTAGTTGCTTAGTCACGCCACTCCAGGGTAAGCCCGGCCCCAGGAGCAGTGGGTCCACACCCAGCCGTGTTACAGGAAGTTTCAGCAGTTTTTATTTTAAGGACATTAAGACAACTTTTTCTGTTGAACAACTTCCTTTGTAGAGAAGCTGTCACTTGACATAAATGTGTAATTTTTTCCGTTCTCATGAATCTGCGTCATTTTGTTTTTCTTTCCTGTGCCCCTTCGTTTCTAAGATATGGCACTTTACGCCTTGTGTAAAGTAGTCTTTTTAGCCAACTCGGAGTGGTCTTTAACCCCTTACTGGCCAGGGGCGTATTAGTACGCCCCAGGCCATCACCCCCGGTTCAGCACTGGCTCCGGCGCTGAGCCCGCACTGAACCAGGCACATGTCAGCTGATTCTTACAGCTGACATGTGGCTGCAACAGCCGTTGGTGGAATTGCGATCCACCCGCAGCTGTTAACCACTTAAATGCCGCAGTCAATCTCCGACAGCGGCATTAGCCCCGCCCATCTGTGACCTGTCACGTGATCGCGGGTTACCGATGCGTGGGCATGGCAACCCGGGGTCTGCAGCAGACCCCTGTGGTTGTCATGTCTTGCTTGCTATGAGCGCCACCTAGTGGTTGGCGCTCATAGCACATGAGCATTTCTGCTACATAGAGGCAATCTGCTCATCGCCTTTCTGAAGCCGAGCCGATCAGGTAACTGCAGCTTCTGGTCTCCTGCGGAGACTATTGAAGCATGCAGAAAGTGGGAAAAAATGTTTTTAAAAATATGAAAAAGGTAAAACAATATATAAAAGTTTAAATCGCCCCCTTTCACCCCATTCAAAATAATAATAATAAAGAAAAAACACATACACATATTTGGTATTGCTGCGTTCAGAATCGCCCATTCTATCAATAAAAAAAAAAGAATTAATCCGATCAGTAAACGGTGTAACGAGAAAATTCTAAACGCCAGAATTATGTTTTTTGGTCGTCAGAACATTGAAATAAAATGAAATAACGGGCGATCAGCTCGACACGCAAAAAATAAGCCCTCACTTGGCCCCAGATCCCGAAAAATGGAGACTCTACGGGTCTCGGAAAATGGCGCCATTTTTAGCAAACTTTGGATTTTTTTTTCACCGCTTAAATAAAAAAGAACCTGTACATGTTTGGTGTCTACAAACTCGTAATGACCTGGAGAGTCATAATTGCAGGTCAGTTATAGCATTCAGTGAACGTGGTAAAAAAAAAACAACCGTGGAATTGCATTTCATTTGCAATTTCACCGCGCTTGGAATTTTTTTCCCCGTTCTCCAGTACATGATATGGTAAAACCAGTGATGGCGTTTAAAAGTACAACTTGTCCCGCAAAAAATAAGCCCTCACATGGCAATATTGACCTAAAAATAAAAGGCTATGGGTCTGGGAAGAAGGGGAGCAAAAAATGAAAATGCAAAAATGGAAAATGCTCCGGTCATTAAGGGGTTAAAAAGACCC
The DNA here is from genome assembly GCF_046119375.1 of Phyllobates terribilis. Taxonomy (NCBI): domain Eukaryota; kingdom Metazoa; phylum Chordata; class Amphibia; order Anura; family Dendrobatidae; genus Phyllobates; species Phyllobates terribilis. Next base: position 5,834,908 of record NW_027362847.1, on the reverse strand, counting down.
CCATGTAGAAGAGTTTTGTATCACTACCACTTAGCTAAAGGGACAAGATGAATATATAAGTAAGAGGAGTGGAGTGGCCGATGGAAAAGGGAATAAAACCAATCCCAGATCCAGAAGAACAGCGGCATTTACACCAAATAAATGTTCTAGATTTATGACAAGTGACAGATCCTATTTAATGTGATTGTTTCTGTGACAAAACAGCCATTTTCTGCTATTCTAGAACTCCTTTCCATATAAATGTATTGTGGCTCTAGATGGTACCGTGTCTGCGATCATTGTAATCTCCATTACTGGATAGAATTAGAGAAGAAAGACTAAGGCTCGAAGCTGTGACCAAAAATGATCAAAAGTGACTGCAGATTTTATTTGTATCTTTTTAGGCAAAAGGAGTTAATAACAGCGATCACCTGACCGGGGTCTTACATCTTCAAGCAACTATTCCCAATCATCTGGGGAATCTACAAGAAGAAATGTCTTGTTTGCAGCCACTGATTTCTCTGCCTCCATTCAGTCCACAGTTGTGGATTTGTCCGGCTGAATCTTCCATGAGGCTTTTCCTCCATCACTGACTGCGAGGATCCATCACAGAACTGCCATAGATTCAGCTTATGTGCTCAGACATCACTGGGAGCCCCCCAGCAATGTATACATGACATTGCCAGAACAGACCACCCCACTGTATCCAGAGCTGATCACTCCGTACTAGGACCCTGGAATAGAAGTGGACGGCCCCCACACACAGGGGGCAGCTGTGGACGTGGTCCTGTGCCGGCTTCATTAGGGCAAGGTATATAGAGGATCTCATCTGTACCGAGAAGCCGGACAAGCAGTCCTGCAGCAGAAGTGACCGAACACTGCAAGGGTCAGTACCTAGGACCACCTCTTGGGAGGAGGAGGATGTTTTAATGAAGTATAAAAACTTAGGACACTATAGTCCTGATTGATCAATGCAATTATGCCAGAATTCTGGTGTAAATCACTTTGAAAAATCACAATTTTTGTGCATTGTTGAGTTGATTAAAAATGTTGTGACGTTTGGTGTTTTCACGTCAGTTTTGCCCAGCTTCACCAAAATGGGCAGAGTTGGGGCTGGATGGAAGTGTGGCACCACAGCTTGTCTAATTCATAGTGAACTGTGGCTTCCCTTACACCAGAAATCTTACTCCAGTCCGTGACTGGAGTAAGATTTGTGGCAAGGTGCACACACCACTTGTCAGAAGCGCATAATTCATGCGCCACTAAATGAATCTGGACTGTCTGACTCCAGCACGCTCCCTCATCAAGAGCAGCTTGAATATGGCCAGTCTTAATGAATCCGTGTCCTAAGTTCTTTATTAGTTAAAGAATAACCGTTGTTTTAATTTTTGTTTTGTAAATTAATATTACACATGAAAATAAGTAATTTTATAATCTTATCAGAGAAGTCTTCTTTTTCCTGCTGGATTGATCTTTCAGTCTCAATTCGCGGTAACATCTGTAAAATCTGTATTCAGTGAAGACAAACTTTCCTATTAGTGAGATAGATGACAGTTAGTGCTATTAATACTCTTTACAGAAGGAAGGGGAGGAGCTAGTGGAAGGGGGAGGAGCTAGCGGAAGGCACAGACCTTCTGCTGCAAGTTCTCCTGAAACCACAGTTACTTCTCCATGGAAGATTGCAGCTGGTGTTTATACATAGAATCCTAGAACATTAGAATTGGAGGAACCTCCAGGGTCCTAGTGTCCAACCCCTGCTCAATGCAGGATTCACTAAAGCATCTCACACAAATGTCTGTCCAGCCTCTGTTTGAAGACTTCCATTGAAGGAGAATTCACCACCTCTCGTGGCAGCCTGTTCCATTGAAAAACGCACCAAATCTGCAGCGTGTGCACACAGCCTTGTTGTTCTTTTGGTCACAGGCAGGTCTTTGCACAGTCCTGAATGATAAGTACAGCACATACACGCTAAGGCTATGTGCCCACGTAGCAGATTTACATGCATTTTTTCTGCCAGAGAGAAGTGTTTTTTCAGCATTTTTTCAGCGTTTTTTCAAGCACTTTTCCAAGTGATTTTGAGCATCACTTGGAAAAGTGCTTGACAAGTTGGTCACACAATATAAATCCATGCAACCGGTATGGATTTATATTGTGTGACCAACTTAGATGCTTTAAATGCTGCATCTATAGTAAAAAAAAAAAAAAGAATTAAAAGGTTAAAAATAATAAACCCTGTATACTCACCTCTCCAGTCTCCTCCCGGCGGCGTTCTCTCTCTTCAGCGTCCCGCGGTATACTGGCAGGACCTGCGGTGACGTCATTTAGTCAGCTGATGGTCACGCGACCATCACCTGACCGCTGACGTCAGCGGTCGTGTGACCATCAGCTGACTAGATGACGTCACCGCAGGTCCTGCAAGTACACCGCTGGACGCCGAGGAGAGAGGACGCCGCCGGGAGCAGACCGGAGAGGGGAGTATACAGGTTTTTTTATTTTTAACTTATTTATTTCTTTTTTTCACCGCTTGGTAGCCGGGATGAAGAGGAGTTGTAGTCTCTTCTTCATCCTGGGTACCACACGCACCCCGATTACGCTGCAAATTCTTGGCCATTGAATTTAATTGAAACGCAGTAAATCCACATATACCTGCGGGTTTGCTGCTTTTCAATGGCCGCGTAATCGGGGTAGAAATGGTCATGCTGCGTTTTGCAACGCAATGTGAATTCGGCGCGCTAATTAGCGCATCATGTGCACAGCACATCCCAATTCACATTGCTTTGCATGGCAGACGGTTTTACATGGGCACATAGCCTAAGAGCGGGGAGCGGCTCTAGTGTCACCGGCTGGGATGGCACAATCACTGTCAGCAGGATACAGGGGACATTATCAGAAAGGAGGAGATGACGTCTCTTCCCTCTCGCCTATCAGAGAATAGATGGCTGTATACGGGGGGCCTTATCCTCCTCTATTACACAGCACTCAGCTCCTAAAGGGAATGATTTGACCATAATACAATATATTTGAGTGGGGCCAGTGCTCCAGGTTTACCTTCATAATGTTGAATGGAGATTGATCAGTTCCAGTGTGTCTGAACAGGGTCCGAGCCCACATCTCCTGAGCTCATGCTTTACACTGAGCATCACTGTCACGGAGGTCAGATTAGAAGGGCATGGAGCACGATGTGGATGGTTGCCTCCGTATCCGCCATTACCTGGACTGCTAGCTTTACCTGGACACTCTGGATCAGCTCCTCCGTCTTGTCGAGACCTCTAAGGGCCTGTTCACACAAGCAGATAAAATATCATTCAGAGTTTCATCCAGAAAAGTGGGAGAATTCTTTCCTCACTTGTCGTCCATGTGCAGTCCAGATCTAATCTGGCTTTTTAACCATTTACAGTTTCCAGGGCTACAGGATTGCAATGTATCTGTATAAAGCAGATTTTTTTCTGTACCCATAGACTTGAATGGGTGAATCTTGTCTGACGGATGAAACGAGGACATGCTGCCATTTTCTTTCTTTATTTTTTGCTCACACACAGATTCGATCAGTGACAAAAAAGAAAAATGACTCCTCTGCACTTTCCCATTGAATCCCATTGGTCTGAGTGCCGTCCATTTGTTCCACAGACAACTTTCCTACTGAAAATACATTCGTGTGAACGAGTCCTAAGAAAGACATTGTAATTGGTTATTAGATGTTGACTGAAGTTTGGCTCTGAAAATGCAGGGCTCTTAAAGACGTTCTCTAATACTTTAATGCAGATGATTTATGCATAAAATAGGTGGTCTATATCAGATCGTTGTAGGTCCGACTCTTGGCTCCCCACCAATAAGCTGTTTATAGCTCTGGCAACGGCTGGATGTAACTTGTGAACAGAGCGCACCCCAGTGGCCACTGCCTGGTGCTGCAGATCACCTCCGGTACTCCTCAATAGCTGGTCTGCACCCGGCAGCGGCCGCAGTGTACGGAGCGGTTTTGTTCCACTTTGAACATTGCCTGCATCTTGCCAGAGGTGATGACAGCTGATCATCGGGGGGCCGATGGTTGGACCCCCACCTATCTTATATTAATGACCTATCCAGTGGAGTATAAAAGTGTTAGATAACTCCTTTTAAAATCTTGTTTCCATCCCATTGTCTTATACAGCGTGTATCTGTGTTCTTTCTGTAACCAGATGGGCCTGACCTCTGATGGTTCTTCTAGGCTTCTATTACAGCTCTTACAGCCCCAGCATGCATCATTTGTGCTGGAGAGGAATATGAAGACGCAGGAGCAAATAGAACAACAATTAGGAAAGCTTGGATTATTAGAAGAGCAAAACATGCTCATAGTGGAGGTGAGCCGATTATTATTTATTTATTTTATTTTTTTCAACTTTCATTTTTATATTTTTTTATTTTTAGGACATTTGCTTCCTCTCTTCAGAAAATAACAGTAGATAAGATTGATTAAAGCTTCTGGAAAGGTGTTCAATAACGTCTGATCAGGTGGCTGGTTTGTAATGGTTGTCCCATCTTACCAATCCCTCTCTTCTACCATGAATGTGACATTGTGGGATGAATATATATATATATGTATATGTGTATGTGTGAAAAGTTGTTTGCCCCTTCCTGATTTCTCATTCTTTTGCATGTTTGTCATACTTAAACATTTCAGATCTCAAAACAAATTTTAATATTAGACAAAGGTAACACAAGTAACCACAAAATGCAGTTTTTAAATGAAGATCCTAATTATTAAGGGAAAAATAAATCCAAACCTACAGGGCCCTGTATGAAAAAGTGATTGCCCTCTAAACCTAATAACTGGTTGAAGCACCCTCAGCAACAACAACTACAATCAAGTGTTTGGGATAATTGGCAATGAGTCTTTTACAACACTCTGGAGGAATTTTTGCCCACTCATCTTTGCAAAATTGTTGTAATTTAGCCACATTGGAGGGTTTCCGAGCATGAACCTCTTTCTTAAGGTCAGGACTTTGACTAAGCCACTGCAAAGTCTTAATTTTGTTTTCCTTAAGCCACTCAGAGGTGGACTTAATAGTGTGTTTTGGATCATTGTCCTGCTGCATAACCCAAGTGCACTTCAGCTTGAGGTCATGAACAGATGGCCGGACATTCTCTTTCAGGATTTTTTGGTTAACCAGCAGAATTCATGGTTCCATTTACCACAGCAAGTCTTCCAGGTCCTGAAGCAGCATAACAGTCCCAGACCATCACGCTACCGCCACCATATTTTACTGTTGGTATGATGTTCCTTTTTTGAAATGCTGTGTTACTTCTACGCCTGATGTAATGGAACACACACCTTCCAAAAAGTTCAACTTTTGTCTTGCCAGTCCACAGAGTATTCTCCCAAAAGTCTTGGCGATCATCAAGATGTTTTCTGCCAAAACTGAGATGAGCCTTTGTTCTTATTGCTCAGCAATGGTTTTCGTCTTGGAACTCTGCTATGCGTGTCGTTTTTGCCCAGTCTCTTTCTTATGGTGTAGTCATGAACACTGTCCTTAACTGAGGCAATTGACACCTGCAGTTCTCTGGATGTTGTTGTGGAGTCTTTTGTGACCTCTTGGATGAGTCGTTGCTGCGCTCTTGGGGTAATTTTGATCAGCTGGCCACGCCTAGGAAAGTTCACCATTGTTCCATATTTTCGCCTATTGTGGATAATGACTCCCACTGTGGTTCGCTGGAGTCCCAAATCTTTAGAAATGGCTTTAGAACTTTTTCCAGACTGATAGATCTCAATTACTTTGTTTCTCATTTGGTCCTGAATTTCTTTGGATCGCAGCATGATGTCTAGCTTTAGAGGATCTTTTGTTCTACTTCACTTTGTCAGGCATGTCCTATTTAAGTGATTTCTTGATTGAGAACACGTGTGGCAGTAAACAGGGCTGTGTGGGGCTACGGAAATTGAACTCAGCTTCCCAAAGATGTGACAAATCACAGTTAATTTATATTTTAAGGAGGGAGGGGCATCACTTTTTCACACAGGGCCCTGTAGGTTTGGATTTCCTTTTCCCTTAATCATAAAATACTTCCTTTTAAAAACTGCATTTTGTGTATACTTGTGCTATCTTTGTCTAATAGGAGTCTGCTGCTGACATTGGTATTGCGGTAATGTCCCCCAATTCTGTTAATATCCTCCATCCTGGTATGTATGGTCCCTCCTTCCTGGTATATGTGGCCCCCATCCCATCTTGGTATACGTGGCCCTCATCCCAATCCTGGAATGCATGGCACCCCTTGATCCCCATCCTAGTTTTCATGGCACCCCTTGATCCCCCATCCTGGTATACATGGCACCCCTTGATCCCCCATCCTGGTATGCATGGCATCCCTTGATCACCCATCCTGGTATGCATGACACCCCTTGATCCCCCATTCTGGTATGTATGGCAACCCTTGATCACACATCCTGGATATATACAGTAACAGACCAAAAGTTTGGACACACCTTCTCATTTAAAGATTTTTCTGTATTTTCAATGACTATGAAAATTGTACATTCACACTGAAGGCATCAAAACTATGAATTAACACATGTGGAATTATATACTTAACAAAAAAGTGTGAAACAACTGAAAATATGTCTTATATTCTAGGTTCTTCAAAGTAGCCACCTTTTGCTTTGATGACTGCTTTGCACACTCTTGGCATTCTCTTGATGAGCTTCAAGAGGTAGTCACCAGAAATGGTTTTCACTTCATAGGTGTGCCCTGTCAGGTTTAATAAGTGGGATTTCTTGCCTTATAAATGGGGTTGGGACCATCAGTTGTGTTGTGCAGAAGTCTGGTGGATACACAGCTGATAGTCCTACTGAATAGAATTTGTACTATGCCAAGAAAAAAAGCAGAAAAACACGTCCCCAGCATGAGACACCCATTCAGGGCCGGCGTAAGGGCAGGCAGACTAGGCATCTTCCTAGGGCCTCCAGCCCGTCGCGTGCCGCTATAGGGCCCGTGAGTTCGTCCCCCCGCATCGCGCATTGAACTGTATCGGTAGCGGGGGAATGACTGTGCCTGCAGAGTGGAGCTGCTGAGACGCTCTGCAGAGCATGGAGCAGCTGGAGAACGAGGAGAGGTGAGTATTGTATGTATTTGTTTTTTATACGTGGTGACCATAATACTGCAGAACTGGGGGGCTGCATTATACTGTATGGAGTGGCTGAATTATACTTTATCGAGGACTATGGATTGCATTACATTATATGTACTATATGTTTGGCTGCATTATACTATAGGGAGGCTGCATTATACTGTATTAAGGACTGAGGAGAATGCATTATACTATATGAAGGACTATGGGGAGTGCATTATACACTATAAAGGACTATGGGGAGTGCATTATACTATAGGGAGGGCTATGAGGAGTGCATTATACTATAGGGAGGGCTATAGGGAGTGCATTATACTATATGGAGGACTATGAGGTGCATTCCATTATATGGAGGACTATGGGGAGTATATTATACTATATGGAGGGCTATGGGGAGTGTATTATACTATTTGGAGGAATATCGACCACATTATACAATATGGAGGGCTGTGGGGCACATTATACAATATGGAGGACTATGGGGAGTATATTATACTATATAGAGGGTTATGGGGAGTGCATTATACTATATAGAGGGCTATCGAGAGTGTATTATACTATATGGAGGACTATGGGCCTCATTATACAATATGGGGGGCTGTGGGGCACATTATAAAATATGGAGGACTATGGCATGTATTATACTAAACAAGCAAAATGCTGCCGATTCATCGAGTAATTGGATTGTTTATGCCAGAACAAAAATCCTTGTTCTCAGCAGCACATCGGCCGGTGTAACCTGCAGATGTGCTGCTGATAACATGATGCTGTATGGGGACAGATTGATCTATTAGTGATTGTTCTGTATCCATCATTCTTCCTCAGCTGGTGTAAAGAGGTCGGGAAACAAGCGTCGAACGGCTTCAGTATTGTGGATTGCGCTCGTTTAGCGGCCTGATCTCAGCGCATGTACATACAAGCTAAATGTTTGTGTGGTGCTGTATGTCAGCATTTGGGACCCCACTTTAAACTTTTCCCCAGGGCCCCACTTTATCTAAAATCGGCCCTGCACCCATTTAAATGGTTCCCGTCCGCTGCACAGACTGGGAGAGAGAGGGGAGACTATTTGGGGCTTATGTAGTGGCGCTCAGTTTTGTGGACATCGGAGGGAAAGTTTTCTTTTAATTTATGAAATTCAATTCATGTGATAAATTTAAAAAAATATTAGTAACAATTCAACTTTATTTTAATCCTTAGGTTATGGGTGAGGATCTTTTGGCAGAAAGAACAGAGGAAGGACAAATGGACACAAAAACCACTCAGACATTGGCCTCTTACATAATGGCGTCTGATGCCGAGTTCACAGTCAAATGGTTTCAGAAAGCGACCACTTTCCTAATGAGCAGCGAGTAAAGATGGTCAGCTCTCCGCCATCACTGACTGTCTGCCAACTGGAGCTCGTCCATCTCTAATCATTCCTGCTCAATGGGGGCCACAATATTTTTACTTCACAGTAATCACTGACATCTTTTCGGAGTATATTGTATACATAGTGATCTTTATACGGCTGGAGCACTTACAGTAGCCAATCAGATGGCATGCAGGTAGCGTTGTGCGAGATCCAGTATGCCGTCCTGCTTCTATCATTAGAGGGTCCTGCTAGAGAACAGCGGCTACACTATTATACTGTGTCCAGAGTTACAGGACTCTGTCAGATGGGGACTGCTACGTTCCAAAAAATGCTTAATAAGTTGTTTTTTTTTCAAACTGGATTGATATGCAAAATATTTTTAATAAAATCATTTTCTTATACTTTGCAGGGTTTCTGCTTATTCAGTAATGTTGTAGCTGTTTGCTCTCACGCTGTGGATGATTGTAAATGAATACAGTTTCCTACATAATCATTGCAGCGGATCAGTTAAAAACGGGTGCCGTATGTGTTGTACCCAGGGCCGGCATCACCACCCGGGCAAGTGCCTGGGCCCTGAGCGAGCAGGGGGCCCACTCACCCTCTGGGACACCAACGCGCTATGGGGCCCATGAGTCAGCGGGGCCTGATGCCAGCGAATGGGCACTTGCACTGGGCCTTCCCCAGTGCTTTAAACTGTTTTCAATACTTACCTCTCCCTGTTCCTCTGCTGCTCCTCTGTCTTCTGCGTCTTCTTACTCTGTGACATCTCAGGGCAGAGGGCGCGATGACGTCACTACAGAGCGCCCTCTGCTGAGCAGTCCCAGTGCAGGAAGTCGGAAGACGCTGATGAGACAGGCCTGCTTCCAGCAAGGAGCGGTATTTGATTTTTTTTTTTATGTAAGGAGTATTATATGGGGTTCATTATGTATGGAGTATTATATGGGGCTCATTATCTATTGAACAATATAAGGGGCTCATTATGTATGGAGTATTATATGGGGCTCATTATCTATTGAACAATATGAGGGGCTCATTATGTATGGAGTATTATATGGGGCTCATTATCTATTGAACAATATATGGGGCCCATTATGTAAGGAGTATTATATGTGGCTCATTATCTATTGAACAATATATGGGGCCCATTATGTATGGAGTATTATATAGGGCCCATTATCTATGGAGCATTATATGGGGCCTATTCTTTATGGAGCAATATATTGGGCCCACTATTTATGGAGCAATATATAGGGCCCACTATTTATGGAGCAATATATAGGGCCCATACTGTATGGAGCAATATTTGGGCTCCATTATTCTGTATGGAGCATTATATGGTACCCATTATGTATGGAGCAATATATGGGGCTCATTTTACTTTATGGAGCAATATATGGGGTCCATTATACTGAATGGAGCAATATATGGGGATCATACTGTATGGAGCATTATATGCGGTCCATTATTCTGTATGGAGCAATATATGGTGCCCATAGTACTGGATGCAGGACCACGTGCTGCCCATAATACTGTATGGAGGACCATGTGGTGTCCATAATACTGTATGGAGGACCATGTGGTGTCCATAATACTGTATGGAGGACCATGTGGTGTCCATAATACTGTATTGAGGACCATGTAGTGCCCATAATACTGTGTGGAGGACCATGTGGTGCCCATAATACTGTGTGGAGGACCATGTGGTGCCCACAATACTGTATATGGAGGACCATGTGGTGTCCATAATACTGTATGGAGGACCATGTGGTGTCCATAATACTGTATATGGAGGACCACGTTGTGCCCATAATACTGTATATGGAGGACCACGTGGTGTCCATAATACTGTATATGGAGGACTACGTTGGGCCCATAATACTGTATAGAGGACTATATTGTCTGGTCTGAACTGTGCGCTGGGAGGATTCGCCGGTGTCTGAGCTGTTGTAGACTTTACAATAGATATCACTCATGTAATGTGAGAAGTAAGTGAGATCTTTAGCATTGTACTATACCTATATTTCTGTGCATCATGAATCGTGGTAGGTGTGAAAGGGGCCCACTGAGACTTTTGCCCGGGGCCCATGAAATCCTGGAGCGGCCCTGGTTGTGGCATCTATTTCTTTTTGTACTGGATGCATGAGTTTTAATGGCGAATTTCTTTCAAAAAACAGTGGGATAAACCGTCATCTGAACTTGTCCCTTAACTTACATTGGTCTGTGAGGTGATCTGAAAGCAGAAAATCCAATGCTGACTTCTAGAACATTTGGGGTAACTTTCCCGCATTGGTCTCTACATAATCTGTGAATTCAGGGAACTGCTAGATCTGCAGCAGATAAAAGAGGGATTATATCAAAATGCCATCATGCAGACCAGCAAGTGACACATCGCTGGGATAAGGTCCTCTGCCCCGACTTGTTGCTTTTAGATTACATAGCAAAAAGCTGATGACAGTTTCCCTGTAATAAAATCCCAGAGCTTCTCCCATGGGAAATCCAGCGGGTGGCAGATACTGGCCTGGAATCCTGCAGATACACAGCACTGCCGTCGCCTATACACTGCATTGTGAAAGGATTTGGACCCCTTGAACTTTTCTACCTTTTGCCACATTTCTGGCTTCAAACAAAGATATAAAATTCTATTTTTTGGGGGAAGAATCAACAACAAGTGGGACACAATCGTGAAGTGGAATGAAATTTATTTGCTATTTTATACTTTTTTAACAAATTAAAAACTGAAAAGTGGGGCGTGCAATATTATTCGGCCCCCTTGAGTTAATACTTTGTAGCGCCACCTTTTGCTGCGATTACAGCTGCAAGTCGCTTGGGGTATGTCTCTATCAGTTTTGCACATCGAGTGGCTAAAATTCTTGCCCATACTTCCTTGCAAAACAGCTCGAGCTCATTGAGGTTGGATGGACGGCGTTTGTGAACAGCAGTTTTCAGCTCTTTCCAAGATTCTCGTTTGGATTCAGGTCTGGACTTTGACTTGGCCATTCTAACACCTGGATATGTTTATTTTTGAACCATTCCATTGTAGATTTTGCTTTATGTTTGGGATCATTGTCTTGTTGGAAGATAAATCTCCGTCCCAGTCTCAGGTCTTTTGCAGACTCCAACAGGTTTTCTTTCAGAATGGTCCTGTATTTGGCTCCATCCATCTTCCCATCAATTTTAACCATTTTCTTTGTCCCTGCTGAAGAAAAGCAGGCCCAAACCAAGATGCTGCCACCACCATGTTCGACAGTGGGGATGGTGTTTTGAGGGTGATGAGCTGTGTTGCTTTTACGCCAAACATATCGTTTTGCATTGTGGCCAAAAAGTTTGATTTTGGTTTCATCTGACCAGAGCACCTTATTCCACATGTTTGGTGTGTCTCCCAGATGGCTTGTGGCAATCTTCAAATGAGACTTTTTATGGATATCTTTGAGAAATGGCTTTCTTCTTGCCATTCTTCCATAAAGCCCAGATTTGTGCAGTGTACAACTGATTGTTGTCCTATGGACAGACTAACCCACCTCAGCTCTAGATCTCTGCAGTTCATCCAGAGTGATCATGGGCCTTTTGGCTGCATCTCTGATCAGTCTTCTCCTTGTTCGAGATGAAAGTTTAGAGCAGTGTTTCCCATACTCCAGTCCTCACAGACCCCACAGGTCGTGTTTTCAGGATTTCCATAGTATTGCACAGGTGAGAGAATTCCTGATGCCTTGATGATACTTCCATCACCTATGCAACACTAAGGAAATCCTGAAAACACGACCTGTGGGGGTCCGTGAGGACTGGAGTTTGGGAAACACTGGTTTAGAGGTACGGCCTGGTCTTGGTAGATTTGCATTGGTCTGATACTCCTTCCATTTCAATATGATCGCTTGCACAGTGCTCCTTGAGATGTTTAAAACTTGGGAAATCTTTTTGTATCCAAATCCGGCTTTGAACTTCGCCACAACAGTATCTCGGACCTGCCTGGTGTGTTCCTTGGTCTTCATGATGCTCTCTGCACTTGAAACAGAACCCTGAGACTATCACACAGCAGGTGCATTTATACAGAGACTTGATTACACACAGGTGGATTCTAGTTATCGTTACCAGTCATTTAGGACAACATTGGATCATTCAGAGATCCTCACTGAACTTCTGGAGTGAGTTTGCTGCACTGAAAGTAAAGGGGCCGAATAATATTGCTCGCCCCACTTTTCAGTTTTTATTTTTTTTTAAAAGTTTAAAATATCCAATAAATTTCATTCCCACTTGTTGATTCTTCCCAAAAAAATTTCAATTTTATATCTTTATGTTTGAAGCCAGAAATGTGGCAAAAGGTGGAAAAGTTCAAGGGGGCCAAATCCTTTCACAATGCGCTGTATCTACCACTCGCTGACCTCCCTCTGTGAGAAGCTGATGTTTATTAATGATGGAATACAATGTTTTATTATAGCGGTGAGTGCTGCATTCACTTCTTACACTCATTCATGTGGATTTGTCTGATTAGTGACCTGCACCAGCTTATATCATGGGGCTGCTCAGAGTATAAAAATTTACCAAAAAGGTGTGTTCTGTTTATTTTCTTTTGGTTTCCATTTTGTTTTACTTTTTTTTTTTCTTTACGTGGATCTTTCAGTAAAAAATAAATAAATAAAAAATAAAATATAGTCAACCTCTGGTATGCTCTACTACCATGAGATCCCCATAATAAAGGCAGAATTTAATAAAGGGTTACACATTTATCCAAGACATTGAAAGTTATGGTTAAAAAGGTAAAAAGACTTTTCTTTTTTTGCAGCAAAATTGGCTACAATTGCCCAGACAGGTTATATTTGCCCACAGCGTGGGACTGGGGAGACTGGGGCCCACCCTACAGCTAGATGCAGATACCTGATAGCCGTTATCCCCGTTATAGTGGGACCTCGACTGTAAAACACAGGCGGCTCCTGCACATCTACTGTGCGCACAGCACAACTGGGATGGACAATTACGGTAGTTTGCATTAAAGGGCTTCTTTGGTGAAAACAAGTTATCACCGATCCCTGGGCTCCTCAGGATTGGTGATAACTTAATGATCGTTTGGGTCCGACCATTGGAAACCGCACTGATCAGAATTGGGAAGTTTTATCCCTGACAGGACACTTTTATCCCCATTTTAAAATGCAGCGGCAGGTGGGATGTCTGACCGCAGATCCATTCATTCTCTTTGGGGCTTCCAGAAAAAAACAAGAGCAGCGCTCGCAGCCATTGAGGGAATGAATGGATCAGTGGTGAAGTCGCGCATGCTGCTCCAGTCTAGTGGGGATAAAAGCTCCACATTCTACCAATCGGTGCGGGTCCCAGCAGTCAGACCCCCACCAATCAATACCTTATCACTTATCCTTTGGAAAGATGATTACTTGTTTTCACAGTAGAATTCCTGTAAGTGCATCTTGTTCCAAGTATTTAATCACAAATCTAAATAAAGATTATTCTCCTAATTAATATCAGAGAGAACAATTGACTGCTGTACACAACACAATCCACTTTTTCAAGACCAATAATACCACATTCAAGGGAGAACTAACGTGACACTGTGACCAGACCACATATTACCAGCATAAAGCGACCGAATAATCCCACGTAGAAGGGAGAAATACAGCCACACTGTGACCAGACCACATATTACCACCACATAGTGACCGAATAATACCACATATTGTATAAGGGACAAATATCGCCACACCATGATCAGACCAGATTTTAGCAGCATATAGCGACCAAATTATTCCACATAGAAGGGAGAACTACCGTCACACCGTGAGCAGACCACATATGACCACCACATAGTGACCGAACAATACCTCATACTGTAAAAGGGACAAATATCGCCACACCATGACCAGACCAGATTTTAGCAGCATATAGCGACCAAATTATTCCACATAGAAGGGAGAACTACCGTCACACCGTGAGCAGACCACATATGACCACCACATAGTGACCGAACAATACCTCATACTGTAAAAGGGACAAATATCGCCACACCATGACCAGACCAGATTTTTGCAGCATATAGCGACCAAATTATTCCACATAGAAGGGAGAACTACCGTCACACCGTGAGCAGATCACATATGACCACCACATAGTGACCGAACAATACCTTATACTGTAAAAGGGAGAAATATCGCCACACCATGACCAGACCAGATATTACCAACATACAGCGACCAAATAATTCCACATACAAGGGAGAAATACCACCACACCATGTCCACACCACATAGTGACCAAATAATAACACATACAGGGATAAATACCACACCATGACCGGACCAGATATTACAACATAGTGACCGAATATTACAATACTGATCATTAATGAAATGTCCTCGGACGTACATTCAGTTGAAACCAGTGGGCCCCCTCTACGTCCTGCTCAGGGTCCTGCCAAGGACCCTGGCCCACCGGATAATCGTCCAGTGTCCCGGTGCTCCAGTCAGACCCTGTTTGCCCACCAAACTCATCCATTTAAATGTCTGATTTTAAAGTTTGCATTGTGTTCCTTTTCTTAGCTTATAAAAACATAATAATTATAGTCTATGGACCTTTTCTGATGCTGATGGTTCACAAAAGAAATTTGAGACATGTTTGATAGTAATCTGATTTGCAGATAAAACTGCCCATTCAAATGATTGGATTGCCAAAAAAAGATCCATTTGCATCCTTGTTCTGTATGTTTTTCACTGACTAATGTTAGAAGTTTGTAAATCTTCATCACTTTTTGTCTCTCATCAATAGGTGGCAGAAAATGTCATTTTTCAACATGAGGAGAGAAAACTTCATTCCATCACTTTACCCGATGGGCCCATGCAGGGTCGGACTGGCCTGGTGTGATAGCGGGAAAAATTCCCGGTGGGCCCCGATGAGGGAGTGAGAGAATTGGTAGCGGGGGCTCTTAAAAAGTGCGGGCCCTTTAAAAACGCAGCCGAAGGAAATGTAGCGTCGCGTGCGGCGCTCCTACTATTCAGTGGTGACAGCGGGTGACGCGCATAGTCACATGACAGGAGGACGTGATCTTGGTGGGCGGTGACACGCACCGCGCTCTGCTTTCCCGCTGGTGGCTGGCAGTTGTGTGGTGTCAGGTGACACGCTGACGTCACGCTCTCCTCTCCCTGCTCCCCTGCCGGCTTTTGATACGCCGACGCCGCGCTCTGCTCTCCAGTCCCGGCTCCTGCTCCTTTGGAATTGGCCTTGTAACACCGGCTCCCGTCCGGGTATGTAACACCGCACCGCCCTCTTCTCTCCTGCTCTCTTGGCCTTTTAAGCCGGCTCCTGGGCTGAGTATGCGGTGACCTGCACTCTGCTCTCTCACCATCACCCTGGAAACAAGGCTGCCGGCCCCGGCTACAGCTCTCCCTGCTTCACCTTCAAGTCAAGTGCAATATCCACGTTTTTCTGGGTGAGTGTTCCCAGCATTGGTCATCATCCATATATGGAGGGGTCGCAGGCTGGTCACATGGGGACATGGGGCTGAAGGGGGGACTGGCTGGACCCATGGGAACATGGATGGGGACATGGGGCAGAAGGGGGGCCTGGCTGGACCCATGGTGACATGGATGGAGACATGGGGCTGAAGGGGGGGGCTGGATGGACCCATGGGGACATGGATGGAGACATGGGGCTGAAGGGGGGGGCTGGATGGACCCATGGGGACATGGATGGAGACATGGGGCTGAAGGGGGGGCTGGCGGGACCCATGGGGACATGGATGGAGACATGGGGCTGAAGGGGGGGGGCTGGATGGACCCATGGGGACATGGATGGAGACATGGGGCTGAAGGGGGGGCTGGCGGGACCCATGGGGACATGGATGGAGACATGGGGCTGAAGGGGGTACTGGATGGACCCATGGGGACATGGAGGGGGATATGGGGCTGAAGGGGGGGCTGTCTGGACCCATGGGGCTGAAGGGGGGGCTGGCTGGACCCATGGGGACATGGGGCTGAAGGGGGGGCTGGCTGGACCCATGGGGACATGGATGGGGACATGGGGCTGAAGGGGGGGCTGGCTGGACCCATGGGGACATGGATGGGGACATGGGGCTGAAGGGGGGGCTGGATGGACCCATGGGGACATGGAGGGGGATATGGGGCTGAAGGGGGGGCTGTCTGGACCGATGGGGACATGGAGGGGGACATGGGGCTGAAGGGGGGGCTGGATGGACACATGGGGACATGGATGGGGACATGGGGCTGAAGGGAGGGCTGGCTGGATCCATGGGGACATGGAGGAGGACATGGGGCTGAAGGGGGGGGGGCTGGCTGGATCCATGGGGACATGGAGGAGGACATGGGGCTGAAGGGGGGGGGGCTGGCTGGATCCATGGGGACATGGAGGAGGACATGGGGCTGAAGGGGGGGGGCTGGCTGGATCCATGGGGACATGGAGGAGGACATGGGGCTGAAGGGGGGGGGCTGGCTGGATCCATGGGGACATGGAGGAGGACATGGGGCTGAAGGGGGGGGGCTGGCTGGATCCATGGGGACATGGAGGAGGACATGGGGCTGAAGGGGGGGGGCTGGCTGGACCCATGGGGACATGGAGGGGGACATGGGGCTGAAGGGGGGGGCTGGCTGGACCCATGGGGACATGGAGGGGGACATGGGGCTGAAGGTGGGCTGGATGGACCCATGGGGACATGGAGGGGGACATGGGGCTGAAGGTGGGCTGGATGGACCCATGGGGACATGGAGGGGGACATGGGGCTGAAGGTGGGCTGGATGGACCCATGGGGACATGGAGGGGGACATGGGGCTGAAGGGGGGGCTGGCTGGACCCATGGGGACATGGAGGGGGACATGGGGCTGAAGGTGGGGCTGGCTGGACCCATGGGGACATGAAGGGGGACATGGGGCTGAAGGGGAGGCTGGCTGGACCCATGGGGACATGGGGCTCAAGGGGGGGCTGGCTGGACCCATGGGGACATGGAGCGGGACATGGGGCTGAAGGGGAGGCTGGCTGGACCCATGGGGACATGGGGCTCAAGGGGGGGCTGGCTGGACCCATGGGGACATGGAGGGGGACATGGGGTGGAAGGGGGGGCTGGCTGGACCCATGGGGACATGGGGCTGAAGGGGGGGGGTGGCTGGCTGGACCCATGGTGACATGGATGGGGACATGGGGCTGAAGGGGGGGGCTGGATGGACCCATGGGGACATGGATGGGGACATGGGGCTGAAGGGGGGAGGGCTGGCTGGACGCATGGGGAGACATGGATGGAGGCATGGTGCTGAAGGGGGGGGCTGGATGGAGGCATGGGGCTGAAGGGGGGGCTGGCTGGACGCATGGGAGGACATATGGATGGAGGCACGGGGCTGAAGGGGGGGCTGGCTGGACGCATGGGGGGACCCATGGAGGTGAAGGGGGCCAAGTTGGGGACCTGGATGGACACATGGAGGTGAAGGGGGGCAAGCTGGACACATGGGGACCTGGATGGACACATGGAGGTGAAGGGCGGCAAGCTGGACACATGGGGACCTTCATGGATACATGGAGGTAAAGGGCGGCAAGCTGGACACATGGGGACCTGGATGGACACATGGAGGTGAAGGGCAGCAAGCTGGACACATGGGGACTTGGATGGACACATGGAGGTAAAGGGCGGCAAGCTGGACACATGGGGACCTGGATGGATATATGGGGTGGGGTGGGATGCATATATGAGGGGGACAGGATGGATATCTGAAGGGGGGCGGGCTGGTCACATGGAGGCCCGGATGGATATATGGGAGGGGCAGGCTGGACACATGGAGACCAGAATGGATATATGGGGGGGGGGTCAGGATGGATAGATGGGGGCCACGCTGGACAAGGGACTTTATTACTGTTTAGGGGCCAGATTGAGGAACTTTATTAGTTTATGATGGCGAGTGGGGAACATTATTACTTTAGAGTCCAATTAGGGACATTATTACTTCTGTAATATAACTTACTTTTTAGGAAACAGTTTTCCATAAGAGGGGACAAAAGGGGGGTCCTGTTACTGTGCAGGGCGGCACTATGTCGCTTTATTTCTTCAACTGGTGTAGTGTAGAAGCCTGGGGAAAAGTGGGAATGTGCTCTAAAAGAGATCAGTTATTGATAACTGTGTGTTATTTTCTGCAGAGATGATTCCTGGCTGGAAGAAGTGATGGCGGACTGTGCCAGATGAAGAAAAGCGAAGATGAAGAACTTCACCTAGAGACATCACTGGTGAGTCAGTGTATTACTGTACACTTACACTATATAGTATATTCAGAGTTCCTGTGTATGTCACTGGTGACCAGTGTATTACCTATATACAGAGCTCCTGTGTATAATGTCACTCGTGATAACTGTATTACCTGTACACTATATGCAGAGCTCCTGTGTATAATGTCACTCGTGATTAGTGTTGAGCCACCCCCGTAGTGTTCGGGTTCGGTTCGGTTCGTCGAACACCGGGATGTTCGAGGAACTGTTCGTCGAACTGTTCGTCGAACACCTTAGAACACCGTCGAACACCGTTAAAACCAATGGCAGGCAAACAAAAACACATAGAAACACATAGAAAACACCTGCAAAGGTGTCCAAAAGCTGACAAACTGCTCAGAAGACACTCTGTTTAAAAAAGCCGGCCGGCAAATTCAGCAGCGGCATACACCGGTACCCGACAATTTAGACAAGAAGGAATAGAGCCTCACACATAGATTAGATAGATAGAAACATGTCAGTCACACATATAAGAAGCACAGTGACAGTGTTGGTTACTGCATTTGTCATTTAGTGTAAAGGATTTATTAAAAAAAATATTAGTGTTTTCGTGCACCGTCTCTTTAAAAAAGCCGGCCGGCAATTCAGCATCTGTACCCGACAATTTAGAACAGAAAGAATAGAGCTTCACACATAGATTAGATAGATAGAAACATGTCAGTCACATATATAATAAGTACAGTGATAGTGTTGCTTACTGTACTTGTCATTTAGTGTAAAGGATTTATTTAAAAAAATAATAGTGTTTTCATGCACTGTCTCTTTAAAAAAGCCGGCCGGCAATTCAGCAGCGGTACCCGACAATTTAGAACAGAAAGATAGAGCATCACACATAGATTAGATAGATAGAAACATGTCAGTCACATATATATGAAGTACAGTGATAGTGTTGGTTACTGTACTTGTCATTTAGTATTAAAATAAAGGATTTATTATTAAAAAAATTGGCGTGGGGTTCCCCTTAATTTTAGGCTCTAGCGGAGGTTAAGCAGACGGCTGGGGCAGATGTTTGAAGCCTGGGAAGGGGGTAATACCCACGGAGCTTCCCAGGCTACTAATATCAGCCCCCAGCTGAATACATAGCCTTTACTAGCTATTAAAATGGGGGACCCCCCAAAAAAAATGACGTGGGGTCCCCCCTAATTTAATAGCTAGCAAAGGCTAGGCAGACAGCTGGGGGCTGATATTAATAGCCCAGGAAGGGAGCCATGAATATTGGCCCCCTCCCAGGCTAGAAACACCAGCCGTCAGCCGCCCCAGAAATGGCGCATTCATAGGATGCGCCAATTCTGGCACTTAGCCTCGCTCTTCCACGCTGCCCTGGTGCGGTGGCAGGGGGTAATAGGGTTGGGGTTGATGTCAGCTTATAATGCCAGCTGACATCAAGCCCAGGTTAGTAATGGAGAGGCGTCTATAAGACACCCCCATTACTAACCCCATAGTCAAAGTTAAAAAAAACACAAACACCCAGAATAAAGTCCTTTAATTGAAATAAAGACACAATCCTTTATTGTTCTAAATTAAACCATACCTACCATCACGCCCATTCCAGCTGAAGCCAACGATCTCCTGCAATAAAAGAAAAATAATAAAGCAACCTCATCCTTACCTTTCCATGGTTCCCACGACAGCTCCAGCTCTGCTACATCGAGATGACAGGCTGGACCGCAGCAGAACGCCGCCATCCAGCCTGTCATCCCGCAGACACTGAGAAGCGCAGGCTTGCTTGCGCTGCTCAGCGTCTCTCTGTGACGACATCCAGATGAGCCGAGTTCATGTCCAATGAACTCGGCTCACCTCATGCACGTCACTGACAGCGTGGGAAAATTCTCACGCTGAAGCGCTGATTGCAGGAGAATTTTCCCACGCTGTCAGTGACGTGCAGGAGGTGAGCTGAGTTCATTGGACATGAGCTCACCTCATGCACATCACTGACAGCGTGGGAGAATTCTCCTGCACTCAGCACTTCAGCGTGAGAATTTTCCCACGCTGTCAGTGACGTGCATGAGGTGAGCCGAGTTCATTGGACATGACCTCGGCTCATCTGGATGCCGTCACAGCGAGACAGTGAGGAGCGCAAGCATGCCTGCGCTTCTCAGTGTCTGCGGGATGACAGACTGGATGGCAGCGTTCTGCTGCGGTCCAGCCAGTCATCTCGATGTAGCAGAGCTGAAGCTGTCGTGGGAACCATGGAAAGGTAAGGATGAGGTTGGTTTATTATTTTTCTTTTATTGCAGGAGATCGTTGGCTTCAGCTGGAATGGGCGTGATGGTAAGTATGGTTTAATTCAGAACAATAAAGAATTGTGTCTTTATTTCAATTAAAGGACTTTATTCTGGGTGTTGTGTTTTTTTTAAATACTTTACTAGAAATTCATGGCGGTCATGTCTAATACTGGCGTGACCCCATGAATTTTGGGCTTGGGGCCAGCTGATAATACCAAGCTGGCCCTAACCCCTTTATTACCCAGTGAGCCACCGCACCAGGGCCCTGGATGAGTTGGGTACAGCGCCAGAAGATGGCGCTTCTATGAACGCGCCATTTTCCGGGGTGGCTGCGGACTGCAATTTGTAGCGGGGGGGGCCCAGAAAGCTTGGGCCTCCCTGCGCTGCAGATTCCAGCCCCCAGCTGCCTAGTTGTACCTGGCTGGACACAAAAATAGGGCGAAGCCCCACGTACTTTTTTTTTAATTATTTCATGAATTTCATGAAATAATTAAGCAAAAAAGGCCTTCCCTATATTGTTGTGTCCGGCCAGGTACAAATAGGCAGCTGGTGGTTGGGGGCAGCCCGTTCCTGCCTGCTGTACCTGGCTGGACACAAATATAGTGCGAAGCCCCACTTCAATTTTTTTTAATTATTTCATGAAATTCATGAAATAATTAAGAAAAAAAGGGCTTCCCTATATTGTTGTGTCCGGCCAGGTACAAATAGGCAGCTGGTGGTTGGGGGCAGCCCGTTCCTGCCTGCTGTACCTGGCTGGACACAAATATAGTGCGAAGCCCCACTTCAATTTTTTTAAATTATTTCAGGAAATTCATGAAATAATTAAAAAAAAATTGACATGGGGCTTCGCACTATATTTGTGTCCAGCCAGGTACAGCAGGCAGGAACGGGCTGCCCCCAACCACCAGCTGCCTATTTGTACCTGGCCGGACACAACAATATAGGGAAGCCCTTTTTTTCTTAATTATTTCATGAAATAATTTAAAGAAAATTGACGTGGGGCTTCGCCCTGTTTTTGTGTCCAGCCAGGTACAACTAGGCAGCTGGGGGCTGGAATCCGCAGCGCAGGGAGGCCCAAGCTTTCTGGGCCACCCCCGCTGCAAATTGCAGTCCGCAGCCACCCCGGAAAATGGCGCGTTCATAGAAGCGCCATCTTCTGGCGCTGTACCCAACTCATCCAGGGCCCTGATGCGGTGGCTCACTGGGTAATAAAGGGGTTAGGGCCAGCTTGGCATTATCAGCTGGCCCTAAGCCCGAAATTCATGGGGTCACGCCAATATTAGACATGACCACCATGAATTTCTAGTAAAGTATTTAAAAAAAACACAACACCCAGAAAAAAGTCCTTTAATTGAAATAAACACACAATTCTTTATTGTTCTAAATTAAACCATACTTACCATCACGCCCATTCCAGCTGAAGCCAACGATCTCCTGCAATAAAAGAAAAATAATAAAGCAACCTCATCCTTACCTTTCCATGGTTCCCACGACAGCTTCAGCTCTGCTACATCGAGATGACAGGCTGGACCGCAGCAGAACGCTGCCATCCAGCCTGTCATCCCGCAGACACTGAGAAGCGCAGGCTTGCTTGCGCTCCACAGTGTCTCTCTGTGAGGGCATCCAGATGAGCCGAGTTAATGTCCAATGAACTCGGCTCACCTCATGCACGTCACTGACAGCGTGGGAAAATTCTCCTGCACTCAGCGCTTCAGCGTGGGAGAATTCTCACACTGAAGCGCTGAGTGCAGGAGAATTCTCCCACGCTGTCAGTGAGGTGCAGGAGGTGAGCTGAGTTCATTGGACATGAGCTCACCTTATGCACGTCACTGACAGCGTGGGAAAATTCTCCTGCACTCAGCGCTTCAGCGTGGGAGAATTCTCACGCTGAAGCGCTGAGTGCAGGAGAATTCTCCCACGCTGTCAGTGACGTGCAGGAGGTGAGCTGAGTTCATTGGACATGAGCTCACCTTATGCAAGTCACTGACAGCGTGGGAGAATTCTCCTGCACTCACCGCTTCAGCGTGAGAATTTTCCCACGCTGTCAGTGACGTGCATGAGGTGAGCCGAGTTCATTGGACATGACCTCGGCTCATCTGGATGCCGTCACAGCGAGACAGTGAGGAGCGCAAGCATGCCTGCGCTTCTCAGTGTCTGCGGGATGACAGACTGGATGGCAGCGTTCTGCTGCGGTCCAGCCAGTCATCTCGATGTAGCAGAGCTGAAGCTGTCGTGGGAACCATGGAAAGGTAAGGATGAGGTTGGTTTATTATTTTTCTTTTATTGCAGGAGATCGTTGGCTTCAGCTGGAATGGGCGTGATGGTAAGTATGGTTTAATTCAGAACAATAAAGAATTGTGTCTTTATTTCAATTAAAGGACTTTATTCTGGGTGTTGTGTTTTTTTTAAATACTTTACTAGAAATTCATGGCGGTCATGTCTAATACTGGCGTGACCCCATGAATTTTGGGCTTGGGGCCAGCTGATAATACCAAGCTGGCCCTAACCCCTTTATTACCCAGTGAGCCACCGCACCAGGGCCCTGGATGAGTTGGGTACAGCGCCAGAAGATGGCGCTTCTATGAACGCGCCATTTTCCGGGGTGGCTGCGGACTGCAATTTGTAGCGGGGGGGGCCCAGAAAGCTTGGGCCTCCCTGCGCTGCAGATTCCAGCCCCCAGCTGCCTAGTTGTACCTGGCTGGACACAAAAATAGGGCGAAGCCCCACGTACTTTTTTTTTAATTATTTCATGAATTTCATGAAATAATTAAGCAAAAAAGGCCTTCCCTATATTGTTGTGTCCGGCCAGGTACAAATAGGCAGCTGGTGGTTGGGGGCAGCCCGTTCCTGCCTGCTGTACCTGGCTGGACACAAATATAGTGCGAAGCCCCACTTCAATTTTTTTAAATTATTTCAGGAAATTCATGAAATAATTAAAAAAAAATTGACATGGGGCTTCGCACTATATTTGTGTCCAGCCAGGTACAGCAGGCAGGAACGGGCTGCCCCCAACCACCAGCTGCCTATTTGTACCTGGCCGGACACAACAATATAGGGAAGCCCTTTTTTTCTTAATTATTTCATGAAATAATTTAAAGAAAATTGACGTGGGGCTTCGCCCTGTTTTTGTGTCCAGCCAGGTACAACTAGGCAGCTGGGGGCTGGAATCCGCAGCGCAGGGAGGCCCAAGCTTTCTGGGCCACCCCCGCTGCAAATTGCAGTCCGCAGCCACCCCGGAAAATGGCGCGTTCATAGAAGCGCCATCTTCTGGCGCTGTACCCAACTCATCCAGGGCCCTGATGCGGTGGCTCACTGGGTAATAAAGGGGTTAGGGCCAGCTTGGCATTATCAGCTGGCCCTAAGCCCGAAATTCATGGGGTCACGCCAATATTAGACATGACCACCATGAATTTCTAGTAAAGTATTTAAAAAAAACACAACACCCAGAAAAAAGTCCTTTAATTGAAATAAACACACAATTCTTTATTGTTCTAAATTAAACCATACTTACCATCACGCCCATTCCAGCTGAAGCCAACGATCTCCTGCAATAAAAGAAAAATAATAAAGCAACCTCATCCTTACCTTTCCATGGTTCCCACGACAGCTTCAGCTCTGCTACATCGAGATGACAGGCTGGACCGCAGCAGAACGCTGCCATCCAGCCTGTCATCCCGCAGACACTGAGAAGCGCAGGCTTGCTTGCGCTCCACAGTGTCTCTCTGTGAGGGCATCCAGATGAGCCGAGTTAATGTCCAATGAACTCGGCTCACCTCATGCACGTCACTGACAGCGTGGGAAAATTCTCCTGCACTCAGCGCTTCAGCGTGGGAGAATTCTCACACTGAAGCGCTGAGTGCAGGAGAATTCTCCCACGCTGTCAGTGAGGTGCAGGAGGTGAGCTGAGTTCATTGGACATGAGCTCACCTTATGCACGTCACTGACAGCGTGGGAAAATTCTCCTGCACTCAGCGCTTCAGCGTGGGAGAATTCTCACGCTGAAGCGCTGAGTGCAGGAGAATTCTCCCACGCTGTCAGTGACGTGCAGGAGGTGAGCTGAGTTCATTGGACATGAGCTCACCTTATGCAAGTCACTGACAGCGTGGGAGAATTCTCCTGCACTCACCGCTTCAGCGTGAGAATTTTCCCACGCTGTCAGTGACGTGCATGAGGTGAGCCGAGTTCATTGGACATGAACTCGGCTCATCTGGATGTCGTCACAGAGAGACGCTGAGCAGCGCAAGCAAGCCTGCGCTTCTCAGTGTCTGCGGGATGAGAGGCTGGATGGCAGCGTTCTGCTGCGGTCCAGCCTGTCATCTCGATGTAGCAGAGCTGAAGCTGTCGTGGGAACCATGGAAAGGTAAGGATGAGGTTGCTTTATTATTTTTCTTTTATTGCAGGAGATCGTTGGCTTCAGCTGGAATGGGCGTGACGGTAAGTATGGTTTAATTTAGAACAATAAAGGATTGTGTCTTTATTTCAATTAAAGGACTTTATTCTGGGTGTTTGTGTTTTTTTTAACTTTGACTATGGGGTTAGTAATGGGGGTGTCTTATAGACGCCTCTCCATTACTAACCTGGGCTTGATGTCAGCTGGCATTATAAGCTGACATCAACCCCAGCCCTATTACCCCCTGCCACCGCACCAGGGCAGCGTGGAAGAGCGAGGCTAAGTGCCAGAATTGGCGCATCCTATGAATGCGCCATTTCTGGGCCGGCTGACGGCTGGTGTTTCTAGCCTGGGAGGGGGCCAATATTCATGGCTCCCTTCCTGGGCTATTAATATCAGCCCCCAGCTGTCTGCCTAGCCTTTGCTAGCTATTAAATTAGGGGGGACCCCACGTCATTTTTTTGGGGGGGTCCCCCATTTTAATAGCTAGTAAAGGCTATGTATTCAGCTGGGGGCTGATATTAGTAGCCTGGGAAGCTCCGTGGGTATTACCCCCTTCCCAGGCTTCAAACATCTGCCCCAGCCGTCTGCTTAACCTCCGCTAGAGCCTAAAATTAAGGGGAACCCCACGCCAATTTTTTTAATAATAAATCCTTTGTTTTAATACTAAATGACAAGTACAGTAACCAACACTGTCACTGTACTTCATATATATGTGACTGACATGTTTCTATCTATCTAATCTATGTGTGATTCTCTATTCTTTCTATTCTAAATTGTCGGGTACCGCTGCTGAATTGCCGGCCGGCTTTTTTAAAGAGACAGTGCATGAAAACACTATTATTTTTTTTGATAAATCCTTTACGCTAAATGACAAGTACAGTAAGCAGCACTTTCACTGTACTTCGTATATATGTGGCTGACATGTTTATATCTATCTAATCTATGTGTGAAGCTCTATTCTTTCGGTTCTAAATTGTCGGGTACAGGTGTATGCCGCTGCTGAATTGCCGGCTTTTCATGTTTCACTGTTGGCACTGTTCCCATCGATTTGGGCAATCACTGTAATGCCACAACCACCATGGCTGTGGCATTACAGTGAGTGGCAGACAATCCCTGCATGATTGGTGCTCTAAATAGCGCCAGACATGCAGGACACGCTTTTGGTGCACGAACAGTTATCGAACATAACCTCGAACAGCCGAATTTTTTGCAAATCGTTCGGGTTCGTCGAACAACTCGAACACCGCCCAAAACAGCTCGAATTTGAGATTGGCGAACAGTTCTAGTCGAACACCGCTCATCTCTACTCGTGATAACTGTATTACCTGTACACTATATGCAGAGCTCCTGTGTATAATGTCACTCGTGATAACTGTATTACCTGTACACTATATACAGAGCTCCTGTGTATAATGTCACCGGTGATCACTGTATTACCTGTACACTGACACTATATACAGAGATCCTGTTTATAATGTCACTGGGGATCACTGTATTACCTGTACACTGACACGATATACAGAGATCCTGTTTATAATGTCACTGGGTATCACTGTATTACCTGTACACTGACACTATATACAGAGCTCATATGTATAGTGACAGTGTTGTTAGCATTGTGGTTTGTATTCCTGATCAGTATTGTATTATTTGGTCACTATGTGGTGGTAATATGTGGTCTGGTCATGGTGTGGCGATATTTGTCCCTTTTGTATGTGGTATTATTGGTGTTATTATAGTGGATTATGTTGTGTATGGCGGTCATTTGTTCTCGCTGAGATTAACTAGGAAAAGATTTTTTTCCATGAGGCCACGGCTTCACTATCAGCATTTGGTCAGTATTGTTTCTCAGTAGTGAGAGGCAAAAGCAGGAGTGGGTGATAAATCCAGAATTGGTGACTTGTTTCTATTCTACCTTTTCTCTGATTGTTCCTCACCTGGTTTTGGCTCCCACTCCTGAGAATAATCCTGACTGAATACTGATAGTGGGGCTGTGGCCTTAGAGATGAAATACTTGGAGCAGAGCGTCAGAGATGCACTTACAGTGGATCTCCGGTGAAAACAAGTAATCACCTCTCCACAGGATCAGTGATAACTTATTGATTGGTGGGGGTCTGACTACTGGGACCTGCACCGATCGGCAGAATGTGGAGCTTTTCTCCCCATTAGACTGGAGCTCATGTGCGACTCGACCACTGATCCATTCATTCCCTCAGAGGCTGCGAGCGCTGCTCTTTTTTGGAAGCCCCCAAGAGAACGAATGAGGCTGTGGTCAGACGTCCCACCTGTCGCTGCATTTTAAAATGGGGATAAGTGTCCTGTCAGGGATGAAACTTCACCATTCTTCCAATCAATAAGTGATCACCTATCCTGTGCAGCCCATGAATCTGTGATCACTTGTTTTAACCAAAGAAGCTCTTTCATGCAAACTCCAGAAATTGTCCATCCCTGTTCTAGTCTGTGCACAGTAGATGTGAGGAGCCGCCGGTCACTGCTCCACTATAACAGGGAGAGCAGAGAAAAGAGATCTGCATATTGCTGTAGGTGGCCCCTAGAGTCAATGTCCCCTGTGGCCCCAGACACCCCAGTCCGACCCTGCTGACATCTGATTAAGGCCTAAGGCCCCGTTCACATGTCAGGTTTTAATCAGTGTTTTTTTCTCATTTTCATCTGATTTTGGTCAGTGTGGCAGTTTTTCTCCTCAGTGGGGCATATTTTTTTATATGTAAAGTAAAAAGCTAAAGGTTTCCTAGCCTCGCTTGCCCGGCCTATAGACCCTGGAGAACAGGCAGTACAGGCAACATGGTTGGTTCAGACTCATTGACTTCAATAGATGATCTTTATCTACAAATCGGATGAAAATCGGACCGGTCTCAGTTCTGATTTACAGATCAATCGTCCACAAAAAATAGAGCTGTAAACCTGTCCCCGGTCTATAACGGAGCATATTCTACCTGTTAGACAAATAACCAGACGTGAAAAGAGCCGTGTGCTATTCTTACAGGGAAGGGGCCACCATTTTATGTTTTGTATTAATAATTATGTAATCAATTATTTTTAATACAAAATTAAATGTCCCACTTTATTAGTTTTTTATTTATTTATTTTTACATTGGCCACTAGGGGCTGCCATTTTTATTTGGGGGGGGGGGGGTGTAAGAAGCGCTCTTACACACCTCATTTACAGCAGCCCTGGCCATAAGAGACAGTAGTCTGTCACCGACCCTATCTCTAACATTAGAGGCCGCTCCTCCTGCCTCTAGCTGTGACCTGGGCACGCCCCCTTGGCTGTTCAGGTCGCAGCCGTGGGAGGAGATTGCAGCCATCTTTGTGGAGCCTGCAGTGTAAGCTGTACATTCCCCCTATCGTCGCACGCACTGCTCAGTCAGAGCGTGCCATGACAGGAGCTGCCGGGGAGGAAATGCCTGGGAGTGGACGTCCCGAGTGAGTATCTGCGGCGGCGCCGTGCGGTGATCTCAGCTTCTCTACTGTTATCACTGCCGACATCTTCAGGCAACACAGACACAGCGCTGCGTGGGAACGTGGAAGGTGAGTAGAAGCATTTATTGTTTTGTTTATTTTTTTCCCTTTGCATTGAATATATGGGGGCATATACACACAAGGGTGGAGGAGGGGGCATATACCCACCAGGATGGATGGAAGGGGCATATACCCACCAGGATGTAGGGAGTGTGCATATACCCACCAATGAAGGGGGGCATTTACCCACCAGGATGGATGAAGGGGGCATATATCCACCAGGATGGATGGAGGGGGGGGCATACACCCACAAGGATGGAGGGGGGGCATATATCCACAAGGATGAAGGTGGGGCATATACCGACAAGGATGGAGGGGGGCATATACCCATCAAGATGGATGGAGGGGGGCATATACCCACCAGGAAGGATGGAGGGGAGCATATACCCATCAAGATGGATGGAGGGGGGCATATACCCACCAGGATGGATGGAGGGGGGGCATATACCCACCAGGATGGATGGAGGGGGGCATATACCCACCAGGATGGATGGAGGGGGGCATATACCCACCAGGATGGATGGAGGGGGGCATATACCCACCAGGATGGATGGAGGGGGGCATATACCCACCAGGATGGATGGAGGGGGGCATATACCCACTAGGATGGATGGGGGGGGCATATACCCACCTGGATGGAGGGGGGGGCATATACCCACCAGGATGGAGAGGTGGCATATACTCACCAGAATAGAGGGAGGGGGCATATACACCTACCCAGGATGGATGGAGGGGCATATACACCTTCCCAGGATGGATGGATGGAGGGGCATATATACCTACCCAGGATAGATGGATGGAGAGGCATATACACCTACCCAGGATGGATGGATGGAGGGGCATATACACCTACCCAGGATGGATGGATGGAGGGGCATATACACCTACCCAGGATGGATGGATGGAGGGGCATATACACCTACCCAGGATGGATGAATGGAGGGGTATCTACACCTACCCAGAATGGATGGATGGAGGGGCATATACACCTACCCAGGATGGATGGATGGAGGCGCATATACACCTACCCAGGATGGATGGATGGAGGCGCATATACACCTACCCAGGATGGATGGATGGAGGCGCATATACACCTACCCAGGATGGATGGATGGAGGCGCATATACACCTACCCAGGATGGATGGATGGAGGCGCATATACACCTACCCAGGATGGATGGATGGAGGCGCATATACACCTACCCAGGATGGATAGATGGAGGGGTATATACACCTACCCAGGATGGATGGATGGAGGGGCATATACACCTACCCAGAATGGATGGATGGAGGGGCATATTCTCCTACCAAGGATGGATGGAGGGGCATATACTCCTACCCAGCATGGATGGATGGAGGGTCATCTACACCTTACCAGGATGGATGGAGGGGCATAAACACATACTAGAATAGACTACCCAGGATGGATGGATGGAGGGTCATCTACGCCTACCCAGAATGGATGGATGGAGGGGCATATACACCTACCCATGATGGATGGATGGGCCGATACACCTACCCAGGATGATTGATTGATGGATGGAGGGGCATCTACAACTACCCAGAATTGATGGATGGAGAGGCATATACACCTACCCAGGATGGATGGATGGAGAGGCATATACACCTACCCAGGATGGATGGATGGATGGAGGGGCATATACACCTACCCAGGATGGATGGATGGAGGAAGGGACATATACTGCTACCCAGGATGGATGGATGGAGGGGCATATACACCTACCCAGGATGGATGGACGGGCAAATACACCTACCCAGGTTGGATGGAGGGGCCGAAACACCTATCCAGGATGGATTGATGGATGGAGGGGCATCTACAACTACCCAGAATTGATGGATGGAGAGGCATATACACCTACCCAGGATTAATGGATGGAGAGGCATATTCACCTACCCAGGATGGATGGTTGGAGGGGCATATACACCTACTCAGGAAGGATGGAAGGGTATATACACCTATCCAGGATGGATGGAGGGGCATATATACCTACCCAGGATGGATGGATGGAGGGGCATCTACACCTACCCAGGATGGGGACCATATTCCATATACCAGGATGGGGCATGTAGAAGGATGAGGGGCATATACTGTAGGGCATATATTGGGCCATTACTCTTTGGCTCTTTTGATACCTGTGATACGTCTGACCTCATAGTATGTCCCCCCCTTTTTACTCTTTTGAAGGAGGCTGTTTTATACTT
The DNA here is from genome assembly GCF_046119375.1 of Phyllobates terribilis. Lineage (NCBI taxonomy): Eukaryota > Metazoa > Chordata > Amphibia > Anura > Dendrobatidae > Phyllobates > Phyllobates terribilis. Next base: position 5,803,848 of record NW_027362847.1, on the reverse strand, counting down.
GAAGCATATATTTGTTACAATCCATAACTAAATCGTATATATTTTTTATTTTTCCTCTTTAGTGGTTAACTCTGGAATGAAGCACCGCTTTGTATTCATTTATATGGGATATTTTCATGTGCTGAGTGTCGGCTTATTTGTTACCCCCCCTCTTTTTCTCAGATATGATTGTAATTTGATTTATCATGAGACGATGGATTTTCGTTTTTTATACAGTTCTTCCCATTTTTGTATGTTTTAGATAAACCTTGATAAAGGCTGAGGCCGAAGTGTTGGTCAAACATCTGTATCATGAACAATTTATTGTCTGAATAAATACCTTGATTTGCATCAATATCCATTGTGCCTAAAGGTGTATGTATATATATATATATATATATATATATATATATATATATATATATATATATATATATATATATATATATATATATATATATATATATATATATATATAAAATAAGTATTTTTGCATGTGAGTTTTCTTATAATGTTTTTAAATAGAAGACCGTATTGCGATATCATTGAGATACAAATGTTTCTGTTGCGATCCTCAGCTCTACCTGAGAACACAATCTGCGTGGGACTGGGCCGAGTGGGGGGCATCTGGCCAACATATAGCGGCGGGCACTCTGCAGCAACTCAGCACTGTTGACTTTGGAGGTCCTCTTCATTCCCTGGTGGTCAGCGGCTGCATGCATCCCCTAGAACTGGATATGCTAAGACTGTTTGCTGTGGAGCCCTCTAGTTTCGATCAGATAAATGTGGAGGACAGCTCAACATATCTGTCATCATAGAGAATCTGTGCCGAATCTGCACCCCTCACTGCTGAGCAGCTACCCTGTCTAGGTGGCAGCACACAGTGCTTTGTGTGTGTCCCATTGTGTTACTAGTGATATAGCAGTATACTAGGGATGTACCAACTCCACATTTTTATTAATATTACTCCAGATATGGACGAAACCCTCCAAGATGCAGGCTTTATTATACTACAGAATTTTGGTGCATCTATAATATATGCTCAAGCACTTTAATAGAAACCTGTTCCACCATGTCCATCCTTCACTGCGTTACTGGTATTTATTTGGAAACACAGGGATATTCCAGGAAAACGTGTTTTATGCTTAATAAAAATAAACTGATCACATTTTCAGAGAATTTCCATTGGTGTTTATGTCCTTTTTTGTAATTTACCTGTCTGGTTAATTCACACTTTTCATGTTTTTTGTACAACCAGTTAATGGGGTGGTCTCAGTTTCTTAAAGGGAGTCTGTCACCCCAATACTCAAATCATTTATGGATTTGTATAGGAATCTAGGCCCCTATAAAAAAAATATACTTTAGGTACAGATGATATTTTTATGCAAAAACAGGATTTACACCCCACGCTTAATTACCATTCTCTGCCCCTCCCCTTACGATGATTGACAGCACTGCCTATATTGAATCCTCAGCCCTGCACACTGACACTGCAGGAGCTGAAAACTCAGTGTCCGAGCTTGCGGGCATCCTCTGATCCCATTGTCCAGTCTACAGTTGTCTCGTTCAGTGGGCAGAAAAAAGCTTTTACTTAAAAATTGTAAGTCTCGATTTGTTTGCCAAAAGACATGTGGGAGACTCCCAAAATATATGGAGGAATGTGGTTTGGTCAGATGAGACCAAAATTGAACTTTTTGGCCACCAAGGTAAATGCTATGTCTGGCACCAAACCAACAGCTCATCACCCCAAGAACACCATCCCCACAGTGAAACATGGTGGTTGCAGTATCATGCTGTGGGTATGTTTTTCTGCAGCAGCCACCTCCATTATCTGAATGCAATGAAGATTGTGAACTTGTGCTACTTGTGCGGTAACACTTTTTCATTTCTGCTCCATTCTGTCTTCAAGCACAGGGTTAACAATGCTCTGACTCCATATCTGGCTTCATGGCTTGATCATAGATGCTGGATCCTGATTCCCAAGAAAATCCCACCAACCCAAGATTGTGAAAGAAATGCACAAAACACTTTTAGTGAATGTTAAATAGACCAAATTTTATTACAAATCATATTATTTCATTCAGTGTCTGAAATTTAGAATCAGCCAATTGCTATGAAAAAGACACTGAAAATGGCAAACCTCCGACTCACGAAGAATCATCCGTCAGCACTCAGGAGAGGAAAACCCCCTGTGGAGGAAACCTCTAGGGAACCATGGCTGGAGGACTTGCCCATCCCTCGGGCTTAGAAGGATAGTGCCAACAAGTAACAGCAAATTGTACTAGAATTTGTACATTGTATCATATTTACAGTGAGACATGATATACATCCACTATAGATATGATAGCAGTGACATCACATAGTCACACAAGTTACACATTACATCATCAGAAAACAGACAGTAATGGAGAAGGTCAAAGTAGGTGCCCTGTGCGAGCACCATATGGAGAAGTCTAATGCGACATCTCCAGGCCGTACACATAAAGGTGAAGGCAACTAGTACCGGACGTGAGGGAGATCTGGTTGCAACATCTGTCACCCCATTGATCGCTAGGGTTAGTTTGATCTGGCTGGCTAGGCGATATGGCTGATCTGGCTGGCTAGGCGATATGGCTGATCTGACTGGCTAGGCGGTATGGCTGATCTGGCTGGCTAGGCGGTATGGCTGATCTGGCAGGCTAGGCGGTATGGCTGGCTAGGCGGTATGGCTGATCTGGCTGGCTAGGCAGTATCCCCTTCCTCCCTTACAGGTTGTGGAGTGATGAAGCTCCAGGTCTCCAGACACATCAAGTACGGCGCTTCATACGGCTGAATGACCTGTGGTTCCGGAATCATCTTTTATATCATAGATGTATGTGTTTATGACATCAGCACAGTTGCTGTAGTTACCACAGGTGTTCATTACTGGTGCTTCACTGGCTAGAAAGTCTCTCTCAGTGTTCCAAAGAATTAACCCTTGAATGACTGGCATTGTAGATTTGTCCAGAATCCTGTAACATAATCTTGTCACTATGCAGGACCATTATCAATATTATACTTTAAAATTGCCCTAAACAAAGTCTAATTAGTGAGCGCATCTACAGATTTGATGGGTAACGAGCACAATAATCCCCTTAAGCCCTACTAAATGCATAAGTGTCCAATATGAGTACAGGGCAGTCCATACAGAATGGATGATATAGAGGGCAATACAGTTAGATAAAGAAGTAGAAAGCCAAACCAAGTAAATGTCTCCTGAGATCTCGGCTACTGAGGTCTCAATTGCGCATCTGCTGCCTCAGGCGGCCATTTGTGTAACACAAGCGATCGGAAGATCACAGCTTCTAGTCTGCTAAGGAGACTATTGAAGCATGTAAAAAGTAAAAAAAAATATTTAAAAGTTCAAATCACCCCCCTTTTGCCCCATTCAAAATAAAACAATCAAAAATACACGTTTGGTATCGCTGCATTTAGAATCGCCCGATCTATCAATATATAAAAAGAATGACTTCCATCAGTAAACTGTATAACGAGAAAAAAAACAAAACTCCAGAATTAAGTTGTTTTGGTCGCCACAACATTGCATTAAAATGTAATAACAGGCGATCATAAAATCATATCTACACCAAAACGGTATCAATAAAAATGTCAGCTCAGTGCGCAAAAAATAACCCCTGACCCGGCTCTAGATCACGAAAAATGGAGACGCTACGGGTCTCGGAAAAATGATTATTTTTTTTTTACAAGCTTTGAATTTTGATTTCACCACTTAAATAAAGTAGAAGCTCCACATGTTTGGTAACTACGAACTCGTAATGACCTGGAGAATCATAATGGCAGGACAGTGTTAGCATTTACTGAACATGGTAAAAAAACCTTCTGTGGAATTGCACTTTTTTTGACATTTCACTGCACTTGGATATTTTTCCCATTTTCCAGTACACAATATGGTAAAATCAATGGTGGTGTTCAAAAGAATAACTCATCCCACAATAAAACAAGCCCTCACATGGCCATATTGACGGAAAAATAAAAAAGTTATGGCTCTGGGAAGAAGGGAGCAAAAAATGAAAGCGCAAAAACGGAAAAACCTGAGGTGATAAAGGGGTTAACTGGAATTTTCTGCCATGGACTCATTGGCAAATCTGAAATAGATATTTCTCGCTCCCTTATCAGGGTGGAAACATATATCTTTGGCCTCATTCAGACGTCTGTTTTTCATGTTTGTGTCCTCTCCATATTTGTTACGGATAGATCACATACACAATATAATCTGTGGAGTCGTCCACATGTCATTTTTTTTTTGAAAACCGCGTAGTGTCCGTTTTTTATCCTAGTGGTTGATGAAAATTCTCCAGTCAGATCTATGGGTCCATGACATCGCTGACAGCTGGCATTGCCATCCATGTGCTGTCTGTGATAACACTGTTACCAGAGGAGAAGCTTCTCAATTTATGGATTTATTTTGCATACAAGAAAAGCTGATGAAACGCTGAAGATAAAAACTGACCACTTTCAGACATTTTTTGCATATACGATAAGTCACTGACATCTGATTAAGGCCTAAGGCCCCGTTCACATGTCAGGTTTTAATCAGTGTTTTTTTCTCATTTTCATCTGATTTTGGTCAGTGTGGCAGTTTTTCTCCTCAGTGGGGCATATTTTTTTATATGTACAGTAAAAAGCTAAAGGTTTCCTAGCCTCGCTTGCCCGGCCTATAGACACTGGAAAACAAGCAGTACAGGCAACATGGTTGGTTCTGGCCATTTTTCTGACCGACTCATTGACTTCAATAGATGATCTTTATCTACAAATCGGATGAAAATCGGACCGGTCTCAGTTCTGATTTACAGATCAATCGTCCACAAAAAATAGAGCTGTAAACCTGTCCCCGGTCTATAACGGAGCATATTCTACCTGTTAGAGAAATAACCAGACGTGAAAAGAGCCGTGTGCTATTCTTACAGGGAAGGGGCCACCATTTTATGTTTTGTATTAATAATTATGTAATCAATTATTTTTAATACAAAATAAATGTACCACTTTATTAGTTTTTTATTTATTTATTTTTACATTGGCCACTAGGGGCTGCCATTTTTATTTGGGGGGTGTGTAAGAAGCGCTCTTACACACCTCATTTACGGCTGCCCTGGCCATAAGAGACAGTACAGTCATGGCCAAAAGTTTTGAGAATGACACCAAAATTATATTTTCACATGATCTGCTGGCCTCTGGTTTTTATTAGTGTTTGTCTGATGTTTATATCACATACAGAAATACGGTTATATGAAAAAGTTTGGGCACCCCTATTAATCTTAAGCTTAATGTTTTATAAAAATTGGTGTTTTTGCAACAGCTATTTCAGTTTGATCTATGTAATAACTTTTGGACACAGTAATGTTTCTGCCTTGAAATGAGGTTTATTGTTCTAACAGAAAATGTGCAATCTGCATTCAAACAAAATTTGACAGGTGCATAAGTATGGGCACCCTTATCATTTTCTTGTTTTAAATACTCCTACCTACTTTTTACTGACTTACTAAAGCACTTTTTTTGGTTTTGTAACCTCATTGAGCTTTGAACTTCATAGCCAGGTGTATGCAATCATGAGAAAAGCTACTTAAAGTGGCCACTTGCAAGTTGTTCTCCTGTTTGAATCTCCTCTGAAGAGTGGCATCATGGGCTCCTCAAAACAACTGTCAAATGATCTGAAAACAAAGATTATTCAACATAGTTGTTCAGGGGAAGGATACAAAAAGCTGTCTCAGAGATTTAACCTGTCAGTTTCCACTGTGAGGAACATAGTAAGGAAATGGAAGAACACAGGCACAGTTCTTGTTAAGGCCAGAAGTGGCAGGCCAAGAAAAACATCAGAAAGGCAGAGAAGAAGAATGGTGAGATCAGTCAAGGACAATCCTCAGACCACCTCCAGAGAGCTGCAGCATCAACTTGCTGCAGATGGTGTCACTGTGCATCGGTCAACTATACAACGCACTTTGCACAAGGAGAAGCTGTATGGGAGAGTGATGCGAAAGAAGCCGTTTCTGCAAGCACGCCACAAACAGAGTCGGCTGAGGTATGCAAAAGCACATTTGGAGAAGCCAATTTCTTTTTGGAAGAAGGTCCTGTGGACTGATGAAACCAAGATTGAGTTGTTTGGTCATACAAAAAGGAGTTATGCATGGCGGCAAAAAAACACAGCATTCCAAGAAAAACACTTGCTACCCACAGTAAAATTTGGTGGAGGTTCCATCATGCTTTGGGGCTGTGTGGCCAATGCCGGCACCGGGAATCTTGTTAAAGTTGAGGGACGCATGGATTCCACTCAGTATCAGCAGATTCTTGACAATAATGTTCAAGAATCAGTGACAAAGTTGAAGTTACGCAGGGGATGGATCTTTCAGCAAGAGAATGATCCAAAACACCATTCCAAATCTACTCAGGCATTCATGCAGATGAACAATTACAATGTTCTGGAATGGCCATCCCAGTCCCCAGACCTGAATATCATTGAACATCTGTGGGATCATTTGAAGAGGGCTGTCCATGCTTGGCGACCATCAAACTTAACTGAACTGGAATTGTTTTGTAAAGAGGAATGGTTAAAAATACCTTCATCCAGGATCCAGGAAATCATTAAAAGCTACAGGAAGCGACTAGAGGCTGTTATTTTTGCAAAAGGAGGATCTACTAAATATTAATGTCACTTTTCTGGTGAGGTGCCCATACTTATGCACCTGTCAAATTTTGTTTGAATGCAGATTGCACATTTTCTGTTAGTACAATAAACCTCATTTCAAGGCAGAAACATTACTGTGTCCAACAGTTATTACATATATCAAACTGAAATAGCTGTTGCAAAAACACCAATTTTTATAAAACATTAAGCTTAAGATTAATAGGGGTGCCCAAACTTTTTCATATGACTGTATAATTGCAATCATATTATGAGTACCAATAGGTTATATTGACAGTTAGAATGAGTTAATGCAGCAAGTCAATATTTGCAGTGTTGCCCCTTCTTCTTCAAGACCTCTGTAATTCTCCCTGGCATGCTCTCAATCAACTTTTGTACCAAATCCTGACTGATAGCAGTCCATTCTTGCATAATCAATGCTTGCATTTTGCCAGAATTTGTTGGTTTTTGTTTTTCCACCCGTCTCTTGATGATTGACCACAAGTTCTTAATGGGATTAAGATCTGGGGAGTTTCCAGGCCATCGTCCCAAAATCTCTGTTTTGTTCCATGAGCCATTTAGTTATCACCTTTGCTTTATGGCAAGGTGCTCCATCATGCTGGAAAAGGCATTGTTGGGCGCCAAACTGCTCTTGGACGGTTGGGAGAAGTTGCTCTTGGAGGACATTCTGGTACCATTCTTTATTCATGGCTGTGTTTTTAGGCAAGACTGTGAGTGTGCCGATTCCCTTGGCTGAGAAGCAACCCCACACATGAATGGTTTCAGGATGCTTTACAGTTGGCATGAGACAAGACTGGTGGTAGCGCTCACCTCTTCTTCTCCGAATAATCTGTTTTCCAGATGTTCCAAACAATCGAGAAGGGGATTCATCAGAGAAAATGACTTTGCCACAGTCCTCAGCAGTCCACTCCCTGTACCTTTTGCAGAATATCAGTCGGTCCCTGATGTTTTTCTGGAGAGAAGTGGCTTCTTTGCTGCCCTCCTTGAAACCAGCCCTTGCTCAAAGAGTCTCCGCCTCACAGTGCGTGCAGAAGCACTCACACCAGCCTGCTGCCATTCCTGAGCAAGCTCGGCACTGCTGGTAGTCCGATCCCGCAGCTGAAACAGTTTTAAGATACGGTCCTGGCGCTTGCTGGTCTTTCTTGGGCGCCCTGGAGCCTTTTTGACAACAATGGAAGCTCTCTCCTTGAAGTTCTTGATGATGCGATAGATTGTTGACTAAGGTGCAATCTTTGTAGCTGTGATACTCTTCCCTGTTAGGCCATTTTTGTGCAGTGCAATGATGGCTGCACGTGTTTCTTTAGAGATAACCATGGTTAACTGAAGAGAAACAATGATACCAAGAACCAGCCTCCTTTTAAAGTGTCCAGTGATGTCATTCTTACTTAATCATGACTGATTGATCGCCAGCCCTGTCCTCATCAACACCCACACCTGTGTTAATGGATCACTCACTAAAACGATGTTAGCTGCTCCTTTTAAGGCAGGACTGCAATGATGTTGAAATGTGTTTTGGGGGTTAAAGTTCATTTTCTGGGCAAATATTGACTTAGCAAGTACAGTAATTGCTGTTAAGCTGATCACTCTTTGACATTCAGGAGTATATGCAAATTGCCATTACAAAAAATGAAGCCGTAAACTTTGGAAAAATTACTATTTGTCTCATTCTCAATACTTTTGGCCATGACTGTAGTCTGTCACCGACCCTATCTCTAACATTAGAGGCCACTCCTCCTGCCTCTAGCTGTGACCTGGGCACGCCCCCTTGGCTGTCCAGGTCGCAGCCGTGGGAGGAGATTGCAGCCATCTTTGTGGAGCCTGCAGTGTAAGCTGTACATTCCCCCTGTCGTTGCACGCACTGCTCAGTCAGCGCGTGCCATGACAGGAGCTGCCGGGGAGGAAATGCCTGGGAATGGACGTCCCGAGTGAGTATCTGCGGCTGCGCCGTGCGGTGATCTCAGCTTCTCTGCTGTTATCACTGCCGACATCTTCAGGCAACACAGACACAGCGCTACGTGGAAACGTGGAAGGTGAGTAGAAGCGTTTATTGTTTTGTTTTTTTTCCCTTTGCATTGAATACATGGGGGCATAAACCCACCAGGATGGAGGAGGGGGCATAAACCCACCAGGATGGAGGAGGAGGCATAAAACTACCAGGATGGAGGGGGCATATACCCACCATGATGGATGGAGGGGGGGCATATACCCACCATGATGGATGGAGGGGGGGCATATACCCACCAGTATGGAGGGGGGGATATACCCACCTGGATGGATGGATGGAGGGGGGCATATACTGACTGGGATGGATGGAGGGGCATATACACCTAACCAGGATGGATGGAGGGGCATATACACCTAACCAGAATGGATGGAGGTACATATACACTTACCCAGGATGGATGGATGGAGGGGCATATACACCTACCCAGAATGGATGGATGGAGAGGCATATACACCTAACCAGGATGGATTGAGGGGCATATACACCTACCCAGGATGGATGGATGGAGGTGCATATACACCTACCCTGGATGGATGGATGGAGGGGCATTTACACCTACCCAGGATGGATGGAGGGATGGAGAGGCATTTACACCTACCCAGGATGGATGGATGGGCATTTACACCTACCCAAGATGGATGGAGGGGCATATACACCTACCCAGGAAAGATGGAGGGGCAGATACTCCTACCCAGGATGGATGGAGGGGCAGATACTCCTACCCAGGATGGATGGAGGGGCATATACACCTATCCAGGATGGATGGAGGGGCATATACCCCTACCCAGGATGGATGGATGGAGGGGCATATACACCTACTCAGAATGGATGGATGGAGAGGCATATACACCTACCCTGGATGGATGGAGGGGCATGTACATCTACCCAGGATGGATGGAGGGGCATATACACCTACCCAGGATGGATGGATGGAGAGGCATTTACACCTACCCAGGATGGATAGATGGAGGGGCATTAACACCTACCCAGGATGGATGGATGGAGGGGCATTAACACCTACCATGGATGGATGGATGGATGGAGGGACATGTACACCTACCCAGGATGGATGGAGGGGCATGTACACCTACCCAGGATGGATGGAGGGGCATTTACACCTACCCAGGATGGATGGATGGATGGAGGGGCATTTACACCTACCCAGGATGGATGGAGGGCCATGTACACCTACCCAGGATAGATGGATGGATGGAGGGGCATGTACACCTACCCAGGAGTGATGGATGGATGGAGGGGCATTTACACCTACCCAGGAGGGATGGATGGATGGAGGGGCATTTACACCTACCCAGGATGGATGGATGGAGGGGCATTCACACCTACCCAGGATGGATGGATGGAGGGTCATTTACACCTACCCAGGATGGATGGATGGAGGAGCATTTACACCTACCCTGGATGGATGGATGGATTTAGAGGCATGTACACCTACCCAGGATGGATGGATGGATGGAGGGGCATTTACACCTACCCAGGATGTATGGATGGAGGGGCATTTACACCTACCCAGGATGGATGTAGGGGCATTTACACCTACCCAGGAGGGATGGATGGATGGAGGGGCATTTACACCTACCCAGGATAGATGGATGGATTGACATTTACACCTAGCCAGGATGGATGGATGAAGGGGCATATACACTTACCCAGGATGGATGGATGGAGGGGCATATACACCTACCCAGAATGGATGGATGGAGAGGCATATACACCTAACCAGGATGGATTGAGGGGCATATACACATAGCCAGGATGGATGGATGTAGGGGCATTTACACCTACGCAGGATGGATGGATGGAGGGGCATATACACCTACCCTGGATGGATGGATGGAGGGGCATTTACACCTACCCAGGATGGATGGAGGGATGGAGAGGCATTTACACCTACCCAGGATGGATGGATGGGCATTTACACCTACCCAAGATGGATGGAGGGGCATATACACCTACCCAGGAAAGATGGAGGGGCAGATACTCCTACCCAGGATGGATGGAGGGGCATATACACCTATCCAGGATGGATGGAGGGGCATATACCCCTACCCAGGATGGATGGATGGAGGGGCATATACACCTACTCAGAATGGATAGATGGAGAGGCATATACACCTACCCAGGATGGATGGATGGAGGGGCATGTACATCTACCCAGGATGGATGGAGGGGCATATACACCTACCCAGGATGGATGGATGGAGAGGCATTTACACCTACCCAGGATGGATAGATGGAGGGGCATTAACACCTACCCAGGATGGATGGATGGAGGGGCATTAACACCTACCATGGATGGATGGATGGATGAAGGGACATGTACACCTACCCAGGATGGATGAAGGGGCATGTACACCTACCCAGGATGGATGGAGGGGCATTTACACCTACCCAGGATGGATGGATGGATGGAGGGGCATTTACACCTACCCAGGATGGATGGAGGGCCATGTACACCTATCCAGGATAGATGGATGGATGGAGGGGCATGTACACCTACCCAGGAGTGATGGATGTATGGAGGGGCATTTACACCTACTCAGGAGGGATGGATGGATGGAGGGGCATTTACACCTACCCAGGATGGATGGATGGAGGGGCATTCACACCTACCCAGGATGGATGGATGGAGGGTCATTTACACCTACCCAGGATGGATGGATGGAGGAGCATTTACACCTACCCTGGATGGATGGATGGATTTAGAGGCATGTACACCTACCCAGGATGGATGGATGGATGGAGGGGCATTTACACATACCCAGGATGGATGGATGGAGGGGCATTTTCACCTACCCAGGATGAATGGATGGATGGAGGGACATTTACACCTACCCAGGATGGATGGATGGATGGAGGGGCATTTACACCTACCCAGGATGGATGGATGGATGGAGGGGCATTTACACCTACCCAGGATGGATGGATGGATGGATGGATGGAGGGGCATTTACACCTACCCAGGATGGATGTAGGGGCATTTACACCTACCCAGGATGGATGGATGGATGGAGGGGCATTTACACCTACCCAGGATAGATGGATGGATTGGCATTTACACCTAGCCAGGATGGATGGATGAAGGGGCATATACATTTACCCAGGATGGATGGATGGATGGAGGGGCATATACACCTACCCAGGATTGATGGAGGGGCGTCTACACCTGCCCAGGATGGATGGATGGATGGGCATCTACGCCTACTCAGAATGGATGGATCGATGGAGGGGCATATACATCTACCCAGGATGGATGGATGGGGGGGCATATAAACCTACCCAGCATGGATGGATGGAGGGGCATTTACACCTACCCAGGATGGATGGATAGAGGGGCATTTACACCTACCCAGGATGGATGGATGGATGAAGTGGCATATACACCTACCCAGGATGGATGGATGAAGGGACATTTACACCTACCCATGATGGATGGCGGGGCACATACACCTACCGAGGATGAATGGAGGGGCATATACACCTACCCAGGATGGATGGATGGAGGGGCACATACACCTACCTAGGATGGATGGAGGGGCATCTACACCTGCCTGGGATGGATGGATGGAGGGGCATCTACGCCTACCCAGAATGGATGGATCGATGGAGGGGCATATACATCTACCCAGGATGGATGGATGGGTGGGCATATAAACCTACCCAGCATGGATGGATGGAGGGGCATATACACCTACCCAGGATGGATGGATGGAAGGGCATATATACCTACCCAGAATGGATGGATGGAGGGGCATATACACCTAACCAGGATGGGGACCATATACCATATACGAAGATGTAGCCATATACAAGTATGGGGAGGGCATATACTGTGGGGCATATATGGGACCATTACGCTGTAGAGCACCATATGGGGACATTACGCTGTGGTTCACCATATGGGGCCATTACGCCTTTGGCTCACCATATGGGGCCATTACGCCTTTGGCTCACCATATGTGGCCATTACGCTGTGGCTGACCATATGTGGCCATTACACTGTGGCTCACCATATGTGGCCATTACGCTGTGGCTCACCATATGGGGCCATTACGCTGTTGCTTACCATATAGGGCCATTACGCTGTGGCTCACCATATGGGGCCATTACGCTGTGGCTCACCATATAGGGCCTTTACGCTGTGGGGCACCATATGGGGCCACTGAAGTTCTCCACTAAGGGGGTTAGAAACTCCTATTACAGTTACTGATGATTACTGCATGGCTCCTGTCACACAATTATGTTATAGCCTACTGACTTTGTACTTATATATAAAGATGATAATCATAGTGTCATTTCAGCAGAGACAGATGTTACAGACTTTGCAGTAACTAATAAAAATGATGCCTTAAAACATTCTCTCATTATTCTGGCATTTAGCAAATATTACAAATTATGGTAATCCTAATTGACCTAAAACGGGAAAGATTTATTCTGATTTCATGTCAGATATTGAGAAACACATGCATATGTGTCTTTTTATATAGTGTATGGAAACTTCAGGGTGGTGAGCCCGGGTGGTGAGCATTTTTATTGGTATATCGCCTCCCATGCTGGTATGTGCTGCCCCCCTCCTTGTATTTGTGATTCCCCCATCCTGTACCCACCATCCAATCCTGGTATGCGTGGTACCCCTCACCCCCAATCCTGGTATGCGTGGCACCCCTCACCCCCAATCCTGGTATGCGTGGCACCCTCACCCCCAATCCTGGTATGCTTGGCACCCCTCACCCCCAATCCTGGTATGCGTGGCACCCCTCACCCCCAATCCTGGTATGCGTGGCACCCTATCCCTCACTCCCAATCCCGGTATGCGTGGCACCCCTCACACCTATCCTGGTGTGTATGGTATCCCTCATCCTGGTATGCATGGCACCCTATCCCTCACTCCCAATCCCGGTATGCGTGGCTCCCCTCATCCCGGTATGCGTGGCACCCCTCACCCCCAATCCCGGTATGCGTGGCAACCCTCACTCCCAATCCCAGTATGCGTAGCACCCCTCATCCTTATCCTGGTGTGTATGGTATCCCTCATCCTAGTATGCATGGTACCCCATCCCTCTTCCCTATCCTGGTGTGTATGGTATCCTTCAACCTGGTATGCTTGGCACCCCATCCCTCATTCCCAATCCCGGTATGCGTGGCACCCCTCATCCCCAATCCCGGTATGCCTGGCACCCCTCATCCCTATCCTGGTATGTAATGGCACTCCTCATCACTATCCTGGTGTCTATTGTATCCCTCATCCTGGTATGCATGGTACCCCATCTCTCATCCCGGTATGCATGGCACTCCATCCCTCATCCCCAATCCCGGTATGCGTGGCACACCTCATCCCCAATCCCGGTATGCGTGGCACCCCTCATCCCCAATCCCGGTATGCGTGGCACCCTTCATCCCCAATCCTGGCATGCGTGGCACCCCTCATCCCCAATCCCGTCATGTGTGGCACCCCTCATCCGCAATCCCGTCATGCGTGGCACCCCTCATCCCCAATCCCGGCATGCGTGGCACCCCTCACCCCCAATCCCGGTATGCGTGGCACCCCTCATCCCCAATCCCGGTATGCGTGGCACCCCTCATCCCCAATCCCGGTATGCCTGGCACCCCTCACCCTCAATCCTGGTATGCATGGTCCCCTCAACCCCCAATCCTGGTATGTGTGTTACCCCTCACCCCCCAATCCTGGTAAGCGTGGTACCCCTCACCCCCCAATCCTGGTAAGCGTGGTACCCCTCACCCCCCAATCCTGGTATGCGTGGTACCCCTCACCCCCCAATCCTGGTATGCGTGGTACCCCTCACCCCCCAATCCTGGTATGCGTGGTACCCCTCACCCCCCAATCCTGGTATGCGTGGTAGCCCTCACCCCCAATCCTGGTATGTGTGGTACCCCTCACCCCCCAATCCTGGTATGTGTGGTACCCCTCATCCCCAATCCTGGTATGCGTGGCACTCCTCACCCCCAATCCCGGTATGCGTGGCACCCCTCACCCCAAATCCCGTTATGCGTGGCACCCCTCATCCCGGTATGCGTGGCACCCCTCATCCCTATCCTGGTATGTATGGCACCCCTCATCACTATCTTTGTGTGTATGGTATCCCTCATCCTGGTATGCATGGTACCCCATCCCTCATCCCGGTATGCATGGCATTCCATCCCTCATCCCCAATCCCGGTATGCATGGCATTCCATCCCTCATCCCCAATCCCGGTATGCGTGGCACCCCTCATCCCCAATCCCGGCATGCGTGGCACCCCTCATCCCCAATCCCGGCATGCGTGGCACCCCTCATCCCCAATCCCGTCATGCGTGGCACCCCTCATCCCCAATCCCGGCATGCGTGGCACCCCTCATCCCCAATCCTGGCATGCGTGGCACCCCTCATCCCCAATCCTTGTGAGTGTGGCACCCCTCATCCCCAATCCCGGTGTGCGTGGCACCCCTCACCCTCAATCCTGGTATGCATGGTCCCCTCACCCCCCAATCCTGGTATGCGTGTTACCCCTCACCCCCAATCCTGGTATGCGTGGTACCCCTCACCCCCCAATCCTGTTATGCTTGGTACCCCTCACCCCCCAATCCTGGTATGCGTGGTACCCCTCACCCCCCAATCCTGGTATGCGTGGTACCCCTCACCCCCCAATCCTGTTATGTGTGGTACCCCTCACCCCCTAATCTTGGTATGTGTGGCACCCCTCACCCCCCAATCCTGGTATGTGTGGCACCCCTCACCCCCCCAATCCTGGTATGTGTGGCACCCCTCTCCGCTCAATCCTGGTATGTGTGGCACCCCTCACCGCCCAATCCTGGTATGTTTGATACCCCTCACCCCCCAATCCTGGTATGCGTGGTACCCCTCACCCCCCAATCCTGGTATGCGTGGTACCCCTCACCGCCCATCCTGGTATGCGTGGTAGCCCTCACCCCCAATCCTTGTATGTGTGGTACCCCTCACCCCCCAATCCTGGTATGTGTGGTACCCCTCACCCCCCAATCCTGGTATGTGTGGTACCCCTCACCCCCCAATCCTGGTATGCGTGGTACTCCTCACCCCCAATCCTGGTATGTGTGGTACCCCTCACCCCCAAATCCTGATATATGCATGGTCACCTCACCCCACAATCCTGTTATGTGTGGCCTCCTCATCCCTTTCACACTGTACACACATACAAAAAAAACAAAACAATTATACTCACCTTTCTTCTCTGTACTCCAGCGCTGCTGCGTCCTCTTCTGCTGGAGGCCGGGGGAGGAGTGCGGCGCCGGAGCACCGCGCTGTCCGGTGCCATTTTGCTGAAGACACGCTGTAAATGTGTCTTCAGTAAAATGGCGCCGGATAGCGCAATGCGCACGCGCCGGTCCGACGCCTTCACTCCGCCCCCGGTCTCCAGCGGAGAGAGGCGCCGCGGCAACGCTCCTCCCGGTCAGGTAAGTATCTAAGTATGACGCCGGAGATCGCGGTATGCGTTCAGTGTCTACGCATGCCGCGAACTCCGGCGCCATACACCTCCTCTTACCTGTAACGGCTGGATGCGTGCTTCTCTCTGGAGCCAGACTGCGCGTCACGCATGCGCAGTCTATCGAGGCTTCAGACAGAGACACGCATCCCGCCTTATATTATAGATATATGTATATATATAAAATATATATATATATACAGTACAGACCAAAAGTTTGGACACACCTTCTCATTTAAAGATTTTTCTGTATTTTCATGACTATGAAAATTGTACATTCACACTGAAGGCATCAAGACTATGAATTAACACATGTGGAATTATATACTTAACAAAAAAGTGTGAAACAACTGAAAATATGTCTTATATTCTAGGTTCTTCAAGGTAGCCACCTTTTGTTTTGATGACTGCTTTGCGCACACTTGGCATTCTCTTGATGAGCTTCAAGAGATAGTCATCGGAAATGGTCTTCTAACAATCTTGAAGGAGTTCCCAGAGATGCTTAGCACTTGTTGGCCCTTTTGCCTTCACTCTGCTGTCCAGCTCACCCCAAACCATCTCGATTGGGTTCTGGTCTGGTGACTGTGGAGGCCAGGTCATCTGGCGTAGCACCCCATCACTCTCCTTCTTGGTCAAATAGCCCTTACACAGCCTGGAGGTGTGTTTGGGGTCATTGTCCTGTTGAAAAATAAATGATGGTCCAACTAAACGCAAACCGGATGGAATAGCATGCCGCTGCAAGATGCTGTGGTACCCATGCTGGTTCAGTATGCCTTCAATCTTGAATAAATCCCCAACAGTGTCACCAGTAAAGCACCCCCACACCATCACACTTCCTCTTCCATGCTTCACGGTGGGAACCAGGCATGTAGAGTCCATCCGTTCACCTTTTCTGCGTCGCCCAAAGACACTGTGGTTGGAACCAAAGATCTCAAATTTGGACTCATCAGACCAAAGCAGATTTCCACTGGTCTAATGTTTATTCCTTGTGTTCTTTAGCCCAAACAAGTCTCTTCTGCTTGTTGCCTGTCCTTAGCAGTGGTTTCCTAGAAGCTATTTTACCATGAAGGCCTGCTGCACAAAGTCTCTTAACAGTTGTTGAAGAGATGTGTCTGCTGCTAGAACTCTGTGTGGCATTGACCTGGTCTCTAATCTGAGCTGCTGTTAACCTGCGATTTCTGAGGCTGGTGACTCGGATAAACTTATCCTCAGAAGCAGGGGTGACTCTTGGTCTTCCTTTCCTGGGGCGGTCCTCATGTGAGACAGTTTCTTTGTAGCGCTTGATGATTTTTGCAACTTCACTTGGGGACACTTTCAAAGTTTTCCCAATTTTTCGCACTGGCTGACCTTCATTTCTTAAAGTAATGATGACCACTCGTTTTTCTTTACTTAGAATTTGTATTATGGCAAGAAAAAAGCAGCTAACGGTCTATTCAGTAGGATTATCAGCTGTGTTTCCTCCAGACTTATGCACAACACAACTGATGGTCCCAACCCTATTTATAAGGCAAGAAATCCCACTTATTAAACCTGACAGGGCACACCTGTGAAGTGAAAACCATTTCCGGTGACTACCTCTTGAAGCTCATCAAGAGAATGCCAAGAGTGTGCAAAGCAGTCATCAAAGCAAAAGGTGGCTACTTTGAAGAACCTAGAATATAAGACATATTTTCAGTTGTTTCACACTTTTTTTGTTAAGTATATAATTCCACATGTGTTAATTCATAGTTTTGATGCCTTCAGTGTGAATGTACAATTTTCATAGTCATGAAAATGCAGAAAAATCTTTAAATGAGAAGGTGTGTCCAAACTTTTGGTCTGTACTGTATATATATATATATATATATATATATATATATATATATATATATATGTAATTTTGCATGTGAGCTTCCCTATCATAATGTTTTTAAATAGCAGACCATATTACGATATCATTGTGATACAAATGTTTCTGTTGCGATCCTCAGCTCTAATTGAGAACACAATCTGCGTGGGCCTGGGCCGAGTGGGGGCATCTGACCAACATTTAGCGGCAGGCCACGCGACTGCTATGGGGCCCGTGAGCCGGGGCTGCCCCATAGCAGTCGCCCCCCTCCTGCACCCCCCACTCCACTGCTTGATTGCCTCCGTCGCCCGCCAGTACTGTCTTCAGGCATGACTGTGTGCAGTGCGCTGTGTGGCTGTGTCTTGTAGTAATGACACGGCAGAGGCGACGCTACACCTTTAATTGTGCTTGTGTCGCCCCTGCTGTCATTACTAGCAGACCAGCCGCGCAGCACACTGCACGCGGCCATGCCTGAAAACAGAGCTGGTGGGCGACGGCGGCATTCAAGCAGCGGAGCTGGGGTGCAGGTGGGGGGACCCGATGAAGGGAGGCCCTGAGGGGGGCCCCGATGAAGGGAGGCCTCGAGGGGGGCCCCGATGAAGGGAGGCCTTGAGGGGGGCCCTGATGAATGCGGGCCCCGATGAAGGGAGGCCTCGAGAGGGGCCCTAATGAAGGGGGGCCCCGATGAAGGGAGGCCCTGAGAGGGGCCCCGATGAAGGGGGGCCCCAATGAAGGGAGGCCCTGAGGGGTGCCCTGATGAAGCGCCAGTAATTAAGCAGCGCTGGCAGAGCGGGGGAGCAGGAGGGGGGTCCTGATGAAGTGCTGGCTATCAAACACCGCCGGAGGTTCTCCCTGTGGAGATGCTTGGGGAGCAGTCCAGGCCCCGACGGCGAGTGGGCTCCTCTGATGGTCTAGGGCCTGTGATGGCCATCAGACAAGCCGGTGGCCCTGCCCAGTTGGACTGGACACAGGACAAGGGGCAGGTGAGTGAGGCTTGTCGCCAGATACCCCAATCCCCATATTAACCCCTTAACGCCCAATGACAGACACTGCACGGCATGAGCAGGTGTATGTTAACGCTCCTTGCCGTGCAGTGTCCGTCATGGCTTTAAACTCACTGTGTGTAGACACGCAGTGACAGTTAAGTAGTTAAGTACCGACAGCTGTCTGTGACAGCTGAGTGGCACGAGAAGGGGTGCAGGGATCCATGCTGTTGGTCCCCGCACCCAGATCGCTGAGATCGGTCAGTCAATTTGACTGACCGATCTCGGTATGATCGCCCAGGAGTGGCTGTAATATCAGCCCCTCCTGCATGTTCAGTGCCAAAGCTCAGCACTGCTGGTGGCTGAGCTCCGCCACTAAACAGCCAGGAGCAGTGTCAGCGCCGCCCCTGGCTGTTAACTCCCTGAATGCTGCGATTGAGCGCGATCGCCGTGTTCAGGAGGCAGGCAGAGGGACGGCAGTTCCCTCTGCCTTCAGATCGGCGCCCCTGCGATGTAATCGCGGGGCTCAATCGTTGCCATGGTGACCCGGGTCACCAAGCTACAGAAAGCTGCTGAAACCATGTTCACAGCATGGTCTCAGGAGCTTTCACTACAGGTATAATATACTGCAATGCATTATACCTGTGATCATAGGCGGATTATAATGAGGGCAATCTGGGCTACCGCCCAGGGCTCCGGGGGCCCCGGGACCCCGAGGGGTCTATGGCCAGATTGCCCTCATTATAATATGTGCGGTGTCGCGGCACATACCGGCAGTCATAGGTGGGGGGCCCCCGGATCGCTCCCCCAGCAGCGGCGCACGGCCACTGCTTCTTCTTCGGCCGGGCCAGCACTGCACCTGTTAACTTCCCCGTGTTTTCCCGGCCACGTCACAGCTAGGAGACACGGCCCTGTGTGCGGCCGTGTCTGCTAGTGTGAAGTCACGCAGTGCGCGCCCTGCACTGCTACTTACCACCGGAGAGGAGCTGGACGACAGGAGCCGGGGGATGGTGAGTGTGTGTGTGTGTGAGTGTGCAGATATGTGTTTATGCGTGTATGTATATGTCTGTATATGTTTGTGTGACTGCGTGCGGCCTCCCGCTGTCTCTGGGGGGGAGCGCCGTGCGGCCTCCCGCTGTGTATAGATGGCGCCATGCGGCCTCCCGCTGTGTATAGATGGCGCCGTGCGGCCTCCCGCTGTGTATAGATGGCTACCTGCGGCCTCCTGCTGTATATAGATGGCTACGTGCGGCCTTCTGCTGTGTATAGATGGCTACGAGCGGCCTCCTGCTGTGTATAGATGGCTACTTGCGGCCTCCTGCTGTGTATAGATGGCTACCTGCGGCCTCCCACTGTGTATAGATGGCTACCTGCGGCCTCCCGCTGTGTATAGATGGCTTAGTGCGGCCTCCTGCTGTGTATAGATGGCACCGTGCGGCCTCCCGCTGTGTATAGATGGCACCGTGCAGCCTCTCGCTGTGTATAGATGGCACCGTGCGGCCTCTCGCTGTGTATAGATGGCGCCGTGCGGCCTCCCGCTGTGTATAGATGGCTACCTGCGGCCTCCTGCTGTATATAGATGGCTACGTGCGGCCTTCTGCTGTGTATAGATGGCTACGAGCGGCCTCCTGCTGTGTATAGATGGCTACTTGCGGCCTCCTGCTGTGTATAGATGGCTACCTGCGGCCTCCCACTGTGTATAGATGGCTACCTGCGGCCTCCCGCTGTGTATAGATGGCTTAGTGCGGCCTCCTGCTGTGTATAGATGGCACCGTGCGGCCTCCCGCTGTGTATAGATGGCACCGTGCAGCCTCTCGCTGTGTATAGATGGCACCGTGCGGCCTCTCGCTGTGTATAGATGGCACTGTGCGGCCTCCCGCTGTGTATAGATGGCACAGTCCGGCCTCCTGCTGTGTATAGATGGCACCGTGTGGCCTCCTGATGTGTATAGGAGGATTGTGGCAGCTCATATTGTGTGTAGGGTCTCATACTGTATATAGGGGATGTCAGCATACTTAATTGTGCTCAATATTAAGTCACACAATTAATGTAGAAAAAAATATTATAATTAATATATTAATATTGTGCCAAATTAATTTCACGTGAACTATCACATGATCTATCACAGGGGATCATGTGACATGTCACGTGATACATCAGGTGTGTGTGGGGGGCGCCACGCCTTCTAAACTGCCCGGGGCCCTTGCTACTCTTAATCCACCCCTGCCTGTGATCAAAGAGAAAAAAGTGAAAGTCCCATAAAGGGACTAAGTAAAAAGTTTTAAAAAATTGTAAAAAAAAATATTCCAAAATAATAATAATAAAAATATTCACTAAGAAATACACATTTTTATGTAAAAAAAATAAATATATATAACTCCTATATAAAGTAAAGTATAGGCTATAGGAGGCAGAGAGTGCAGTATAAGTCATATATGGGGTCACCGCCTATATGATCTATATATCGCACTCTCTGCCTCCTATATGAAATATAGATCACACTCTCGGCCTCTTATAAGACATATATAGTCTATAAAGGGTCTTTAACACATCTGTGTTTCTAGTTCATGTGGTGACAGTTTCCACACGTACCGGAGACACATACACACGTAGACACATTCAAATGAATGGGTCTGTGCACGTGTCCGTGGGCAAAAGACGCTGACATGTCAGTTTTTTTATACACTGCATGGGCCGAAAAACGTCCCACACACGTGCACACTGATGACACACAGATGACATGCGTGTGTTATCCGTGTGACACATACCGGCGCCTGTGAATCAGCGGTACAGTTCATGCTGTTCCCAGGTGCTTAAGGAATCACTCATCTTTGTCCCCTGCCGGCACTGCCATCAGCGCTAGCAAGGGACAATGTTGAGAGTAGTAGGTTCACCTCCTGATGTCGCCAAAACCTGTAAATATAAGAAAATAAAAACATATTCACCTGGCTTGAGGCGACCACACATGCTGAGGAGAATGACTCCCTGCAGCGAGCGGGCCCCTACGCTGACCTCACTGAGTGACAGGGCATCGCTCACTGAGCTCAGCACAGGTCGGGGGCCCGCTCACTGCAACAAGTCATTCTCCTCCGCTCCTCAGCGTGTGTGGTCACTTCAAGCCAGGTGAGTATAATGTTTTTTTTATTTTAGTATTATATTTACAGGTTTTGGAGACATTTGGAGGTTAATACTATGAAGAGCGATTCCTTCAGCACCCGGTGCCTGGGAACAGCACAAACTGTACCGCTGATTCCCAGGCGCCGGTATGGTATGTGTGATCCTGATGCAGCACACGTATGCCACACAGACACGGATATCTCCGGTACTGGTTTTCCAGTACCGGAAATATCCGGGTGTGTGAAAGAGCCCTATGCCATATAGGAGGCCGAGAGTCTGCATGTCACATAGGAGACCAAGAGTGCGGTATACAATATATATGGGGCCTATATGACATAATAGACCACACTCTCTACCTCCTATATGAAATATAGATCACACTCTTGGCCTCTTATGACATATACAGTGTATATGTCATATAGGAGGCTGAGAGTGCGGGTCTATATGACGTATACAACACACTCAGCCTCATATATAAAGTATATATTATAGGAGACCGAAAGTGCGGTTTGTATGTCGTATAGGAGGCCGAGAGTGCGATATATGTCACGTGTGGGGCCTATATGATGATAGAAGTGAAGTATGCCGGCACCAGTTCCCAAATCTTGCCTGTTTAGTCAAAAAAACCTCTATGACGGGTTTTTTAGCCCTTGGCTATCCCCATCAGGAGGTGCAATGTCTAAATAAGCAGTGTTAATCAAATGTCCAAGGAAGTATGAAAAAGACAGCACTCACCAATGGATGCCAAAAAAGATCCTTTTATTTCAGATCCAGCATACAGACGTTGCAGATTGGTGAGTGCTATCTTTTTCATACCTCCTATATGATGTATAGATCGCACTTTCTACCTCATGACAAACAGACCGCACTCTCTTCCTTCTATATGACATATACAACGCATTTAGCCTCCTATATTTCATTGCAGCTATTTGGTAAATTCTAAAAAGTAATTTTTTTTTCTCATTAAAGTACACTCTGCGCCCCATCTTGACTGAAAAAAAACAGAAATGTAAAAATTTTTGCTAATTTATTAAAAAAGAAAAACTGAAATATCACATGGTCATAAGTATTCAGACCCTTTGCTCAGACACTCATATTTAAGTCACATGCTGTCCATTTCCTTGTGATCCTCCTTGAGATGGTTCTACTCCTTCATTGGAGTCCAGCTGTGTTTAATTAAACTGATAGGACTTGATTTGGAAAGGCACACACCTGTCTATATAAGACCTCACAACTCACAGTGCATGTCAGACCAAATGAGAATCTTGAGCTCAAAGGAACTGCCCAAGGAGCTCAGAGACAGAATTGTGGCAAGGCACAGATCTGGCCAAGGTTACAAAAGAACCTAGAATATAAGACATATTTTCAGTTGTTTCACACTTTTTGTTAAGTATATAATTCCACATGTGTTAATTCATAGTTTTGATGCCTTCAGTGTGAATGTACAATTTTCATAGTCAAGTTGTGTCACCCTGGCCTGGATGCTGTGTCTGAGAGCAGGGGGGAGGTTCTCTAGTCAGGGGAACATTAGCATGCAGTACCTCCTGTCTCAGGCCAGTAGGGGGAGCAGGCTGCCCCTATAAAAGCTGGTGCTGGGGGCAGGGTTAGAGAGAACTGGACGACCTGTCTCAGCACTGAGAAGTGTCCAGAGCAGAGAGGGACAGTCGTATTGCACCCTAAGAGGAAGTGTGGCAGAAGGAGAGCCACAAGCCAGAGACAAGAGGCGAAGCAAGCCTGTCTTGGCAGATAAAGGACTTTATTTACCAGACTTTGGTGTCTGAGGCTGGGAGGATTCCACATCCTACAGCAGATAACCAGTCCGCAGGGGACTGTATGTTCCTTGGCCTAAGAAACCTGGAGGATCTGCCACAACAGAAGGGACCAGTAAAGCCGTACCAGGCCGGGAGCAGAAAGGAACCCACGTCGCAGGCCATACAGGCGAGAGTACACGGAAAGCTCGGAAACGTGGGCTGTTACCCTATAAGGAGATAGCCAGAAGGAGCACAGAAAGCACGGTAGGCCTACACCCTCACCCTCACCCTGACCAGGGCCAATTTCCCCATTGCTCTCAGACATCCAGGTCCCCTCCTAGCCGGGACTGTTTATGGGTCTGTTTACCTGTTTTAGTTAAGGCCCTGGACTGCAACCTGTTGTCTGTGTGCTCCTTCACGCCTCCAGCACTACCGGTACTGGGACTCTCACCACCATCACTCCCACCATCCATTATACTGCCCTGGGGCCGCACTCTTCCCATGGGGAGTCACACTACCCTAGCTGCACACCTCATCAGCCCCAGCGGTCTGCATGCAGCGGTGGTTCCTAATAACCGCAATCCACGGGTGGCGTAGTCGGACATAATCATCAGCGCATAACAGACTACCACTGGCCTGACCACCCTGAGCCACGGAACCGGGTTGCCACTACTACTTCCATCGTTCCCCTACTGCCCGGATCCGAGTGCCCCACGGCCCAGGGGGCGAGTCAGCTTTGGCGTAGTCGGCAGGATTGCAACCAACCCGCCACAAACGGGTATTGCGTGCCTGAAAAAGACTTTGCACTTACCTGAAAAGATGTTTCCTGCCGTCCGGAGCCGTTTCCCGCCATTTCCAGCCGTCTCCCGCCATCTTCCATCGGTTCCCGCCATCTTCAGCTGTTTTCCCGCCATCCGAAGTCGTTTTCCCGCCGTCGGACCCCATCTTCAGGACGCCGCGCGGGAAGAAGAGGGGCGTGGACGCCGAAAGCACGCGAGACCTGAAGCTCCGCCCCACGCACCGACGCTGCGCAAGGTCCTGGAAGGGAGAGAGAGCGACGCTGACGTCACCAGGACGCGACGCAAGGTCCTCGTCCAGAGCAGCAGCAGCGGAGCCGCGGCCTACAGAAGAGGATCGTCGGAAGGTAGGCCACGCTTAACTAGTGGGGAGGAAGATGTCGGATACAGAGGCGCCCACTACCACCAATGCAGCTGCAGCAGCGGTGATGCCATTTTCCCTGCCCTACATCCCTGGAGCGGCCTGGCTGCCCAAGTACTCAGGGGAGCCCCATGCCCTAACTGACTTTAAGGAAAGGCTGTACAGTTTGTTCCAAGTCTACCCCCTGACAGAGGAACAGAAGGTCAGCATATTAACAGGGCAGTTAACTGGCGCAGCCCAAAGGGAGGTAAAATCATGGCCCACTGAGGAGAAAAGGACCGTGAAGGGTATTCTGGCCCGGCTGCGGGGTACCTTTGACACACGTACCTCCGCTGAAATTAAAATGAGGTTCTATGGATGTAAGCAGCGGGCACAGGACAGCATCAAAGACTATGCCCTAAATTTGCAGGAAGCCTTGAGGGCCATCCAACAAGCTGACCCTGGCAGTGTGCAGGAAACGGATAAGCTACTAACAGAACAGTTTATAGAAGGTCTGCTTTCTAGCGCCCACAGGACCCAGCTGTGCCTCATGTTCTTTCAGAACCCTGATCTGACCTTTGCCCAATTCAAGGACAGGGCCATAAGGGTGCTCCGTGAATCCGCAACAAGTGGTGCTATAAACCCCCGGCGCCCTGCTCTCACCTACCACCAGGATGCGGCGCCCTCCTCTATGGACTCCGTGGGGGCTGATGCACAGGCCCTGAACCAAGCCCCGTCGAAAGATTTGCACCACCAAGTCCAGGAGCTGACCAGGAGCGTCGCGGCGTTGACCAGGACCGTCCAGACGTTACAAGTGGACCCGTCAAGACCCATCGAGCTGGCTTCAAGTCCGGAGGATGTCCCGTGGTGTCGACAGAGGAGGATCCCGTCGTTCCGAGGGAGGCCCACCGACCGCTACGCAGAGGATGGACAGCCCATTTGCCGTCGATGCAACCAGCCCGGACACATTTCCAGGTACTGTAATTTAAACGGGTCCAACCTGGGGCAGAGGGCCAACCCCCAGGCATAAGATCACCAGGCCCTTATAATTGATAAGTGCGTTGGGGGGCGCCCGGTTTTACCCGTGGTGCTGGACGGTATCCCCATGAGCGCCTTGCTGGATACTGGGTCGCAAGTAACCACTATCCCTTATGTACTTTTTAAGCAGTATTGGACTGATGCTGATATCACACGGTATCCAGACAGTAACTTGAGCATCATCGCCAGTAATGGCTTACCCGTGCAGCAGATGGGGTTCAAGGAGATGACCATTAAGATTGGTAAAGTTGAACTGCCGGCACAGGGAGTAATTGTTGTGGACATTGACCGTCATGAAAGTCACCCTAAAATAACTGTGGGTACTAACGTGATTGAAAATTGTCTTTCAGAGATCATTTTAATTCTACAACAGGTGGCGGTGAATGCTAGTTCCAGCCAACAGAGAGTCCTCAACAAGGAGATAAAAGCCCTGATGAGACCGCAGCAGGTAGAACTGTCTGGTGGTGAGATCGGTAGTGTAAGACTGAGTGACCCATTCCCCATTTCCATGCCTCCCAAAAGTGAAATGATGATCTGGTGTCGGACTGCAATCGGGTTGAGAGGTAGAGACTACCAAGCCATGGTAGAACCCGTGTACTCAGACAGCAGGCCCACCATTTTGACAGCCCGGGGGGTGGTTGATATCCGTCATGGGAGGGTGCCCGTCCCCATCCTCAACATTGGGGAGAGGGAAGTACACTTACCCAGGTACGCTACACTCGCCAAACTGTTTGTTGTCGAACACAAAGCTATCAGGGCCGTGGAACCCTTGCCTCCATCTCAACAGGCGGAGGGTAATGGCTCCCAGAAACAAAAGGAGGACTGGTGCCAGAAACTCCATGTGGGTGCTGACTCCACTCCCCTGCACCAAAAACAA
Source organism: Phyllobates terribilis (assembly GCF_046119375.1). Classification (NCBI taxonomy): domain Eukaryota; kingdom Metazoa; phylum Chordata; class Amphibia; order Anura; family Dendrobatidae; genus Phyllobates; species Phyllobates terribilis. Next base: position 5,776,979 of record NW_027362847.1, on the reverse strand, counting down.
GGAGTCTACCGGGTGGTACAGGAGTACGAGAGAGTCTTTAGTAAGCACCCACTAGACTTCGGCAGAGTAAAGGGGATAGAACACCACATCCCCACAGGGAGCCACCCACCGATAAAAGAAAGACACAGACCTGTACCCCCTGCACATTATCAGAATGCAAAGGGCATGCTAAGAGAAATGAAAGAAGCCGGGGTCATTAGAGATAGCTGTAGCCCCTGGGCAGCCCCCTTGGTTCTCGTGAAAAAGAAAGACTGCACCATGAGAATGTGCGTAGACTATAGACAAATCAACCGTATCACCCATAAAGACGCATACCCGCTGCCTAGAATAGAGGAGTCTTTAGCCGCACTAAAATCAGCTAACTTCTTTTCTACTTTGGACCTTACTAGCGGGTACTGGCAGGTTCCTGTGGCAGAGGCTGACAAGGAGAAGACCGCCTTCACCACCCCGATGGGACTGAGCGAGTTCAACTGTATGCCTTTCGGGCTCTGCAACGCACCAGGGACCTTCCAGCGATTGATGGAATGCTGTCTAGGGCACCGAAACTTCGAGACAGTCCTCCTTTATCTGGACGACGTGATCGTCTATTCGAAAACCTACGAGGACCATCTAAAGCACCTGGCTGAGGTGTTCGAAGCCCTGGCAGGCTATGGTCTGAAGGTGAAACCATCGAAGTGTCACCTGCTGAAACCAAAGGTCCAGTACCTAGGGCACGTGGTAAGCGCGGAAGGAGTGGCCCCCGACCCTGACAAGGTCACGGCAATCAAGAACTGGCCAAGCCCCTCGAACATCAAATAGGTGAGACAGTTTCTCGGATTGGTAGGCTACTACCGAAGGTTCATCCCCGGGTTCACTAGGATGGCAGCTCCTATGCAGGACCTCCTAATCGGACAGTCTAAGTCTAGGAGCCAAAAGCCGCCCTTCAAGTGGGATAAACCGGAAGAGGAGTCCTTCTGCCAGTTGAAGATGGCCCTCACGGGGGATGAGATCCTGGCCTACCCTGATTATGGTCAGCTTTTTATTCTCCACACGGATGCCAGTAATGTGTGACTGGGAGCAGTACTGTCCCAAAACCAACAGGGCAGAGAAAGGGTGATCGCGTACGCCAGCCGGAAGCTGAGGCCCACCGAGAGGAAGCCGGAGAATTGCAGCTCCTTCAAGCTAGAATTCTTGGCGGTGGTGTGGGCCGTGACAGAACGCTTCAAGCATTACCTGGCCTCCGCAAAGTTCACCGTGTACACGGACAACAACCCGTTGACACACCTGGACAATGCAAGACTGGGTGCCCTAGAACAGCGGTGGATGGCCCGTCTCTCCAACTATGACTTCGTGATCAAGTACCGGGCCGGCAAAACCAATGCCAACGCTGACGCCCTATCGAGGATGCCTCACTTACTTGAAGGTGACGAAGACCCAGAAGAGCTGGAGGAGGTAGAACTCCCCGTGTTTCACCGGTACTTAGCCGCTCAATACTCCCACCGCGTGAAGGAGGAGGATCTAACAACCGTGATGATCAATCCCGTACCTCACCACAGCTGGGCCGATACCCAAGATAGTGACCCTGCCATCCGCCTGGTGAAAGATCTGCTGACCCAGGAGGACGCCCGCATGGATCCGGATGCTCCAGAGGAAGCCAAGCAGCTGTGGAAGGAGAAGAGCAAGCTGTTCCTCTACGAAGGCAAGCTGTGCAGAAGGATTGTCAACCACCGGACGCACGAGCTGACCTGGCAAGTCGTGGTCCCAAGGCGGGATGCAGCTATGGTCCTGGGGGCTTACCATGACAGAGCAGGGCACTTTGGTTGGAAGAAACTGGAGTTCCTGCTAAGAGGAAGATTCTTTTGGGTCGGCATGAGAGGGGCTGTAGAAAAGTGGTGCAGAGACTGTGGCCCTTGTCACCTAAGGAGGAAGGACCGTGCCAGCCAGAAGACACCCTTGAGGCCCATCGTCACCACGCAGCCTCTTGAGCTGGTAGCTCTGGACCACGTCAAATTGGCTCCAAGCCGGTCAGGATACATCTATGCCCTGACAATCGTGGACCACTATTCCCGTTTTCTAGTGGTGGTCCCGGTAAAGGACTTGACAGCCCAAACAGCGGCCAGAGCCTTCCAGCAATACTTCTGCCGTCCACACGGGTATCCGGAACAAGCCCTGACAGACCTGGGTCCAGCGTTTGAGGCTGAAATCTTCCAAGAGTTCTGCATCCTCTATGGCTGTAAGAAGATTCGGACAACGCCTTACCATCCACAAACCAACGGGATGTGTGAGAAAATGAACAATATAGTCATTGATCTCCTGAAGACATTGCCCCTGGAGGAACGCAGCCTGTGGCCAGAAGAACTGCCGGACCTGATAGACTTATACAATCATATCCCGGTGAATGCTTCCAACTGCACCCCGGCTTACCTGATGCGAGCCAGACCAGGTAAGCTGCCCGTAGACCTGGAGATGGGAGTCCTGACGCCTGAGGACACCTCCCCGGATGCGGACTGGGATACGGAAAGGCAACTGCAGTACAAGAAGGTACAGGAGAGTGTGGAGAGGAGCCTGGCCAAGGTGAGAGAACGGCAAGAAAAACTCTTCAACCAACACGCCCCTGCTGGTCCCCTGGAACCTGGTGAGCAGGTCCTGAAGCGGAAGAGAAGGCTACATAAGTTGGACGACCAGTGGAAAAGGGAACCCTACACCGTACTTCAGTCTGATCACGACAACCCGAAGGTGTGCGTGATCACCAAGGATGGAGGAGAAACCACTAGTACCGTCTCCAGAGACCACCTCAAAAGGTGCCCCGAGCAACTCCGTAGTGCAGAAGAGGATCAGAGTGACCTTGAACCCGCAGAGGACAAGGAAGAAATGATCAGCACCGTTCTCGGAGAGTTCCCTCAGTCCTGGACTCGAATAAATGATGCCATAGTGGTACCCGTCCTGCATTTCCTGCAACCGACTGCGCAACAACCTGCACCAGAGCCGGAAGGTGAAGAGGAGCAAGCGATTCCAGAGGCAGAAGAGCCTGTATCAGCCGCCCAGGAGAGTCAACCCTCTGCTGACAGTGAGCCTGCCATGCCTGCGGTAAGCCAAAGAACCCGCAGACAGCTGCCTGCCCTACCTGTACACCCAGCTGGTAGCTGTACCCCTAACGCTAGTGGGGAAAGCCAAGTCGGTCCACCACCAGACAGTGGGTTAAGGAGACCAACCAGGAGCACAAAGGGGCAGATACCCGCTCGCTGGAAAATATAGAGCGCGCTAAAATTGTAAATAACCCTGTTGCCAAATGTTGAATTGTTTGCCAAGTTACATGCTTGTTTGGTAATTCTGTGTTTCAGTTTCTTGCAGCTACCATAAGGACTCAAAGGTTATGGACTTTTTATAACCGGAATCTTGTATGGACTGCGTTCGGAGCCTAACCAAGGAATGAACTAAGACTGTGAAGGACTTGGGGTAGGACAGACCCCCACCCGGTTAAGGCTCCCCGTTGTATTGGTGATATGGACACCCGGTCACAGACCACACTGTGACCTTAAGAACTCAATCTGTGCGTCACTTTCCTGATAATGTTTTATGGTCATGCATATTGTCTTTGTTTATTGTTTAGTCCCAGAGTACTAAATTTCACTAGGGGGAATGTGTCACCCTGGCCTGGATGCCACAAAATGTAATAAAGCTGTGTCTGAGAGCAGGGGGGAGGTTCTCTAGTCAGGGGAACATTAGCATGTAGTACCTCCTGTCTCAGGCCAGTAGGGGGAGCAGGCTGCCCCTATAAAAGCTGGTGCTGGGGGCAGGGTCAGAGAGAACTGGACGGACCTGTCTCAGCACTGAGAAGTGTCCAGAGCAGAGAGGGACAGTCGTATTGCACCCTAAGAGGAAGTGTGGCAGAAGGAGAGCCACAAGCCAGAGACAAGAGGCGAAGTGAGCCTGTCTTGGCAGATAAAGGACTTAATTTACCAGATTTTGGTGTCTGAGGCTGGGAGGATTCCACATCCTACAGCAGATAACCAGTCCGCAGGGGACTGTATGTTCCTTGGCCTAAGAAACCTGGGGGCTCTGCCACAACAGAAGGGACCAGTAAAGCCGTACCAGGCCGGGAGCAGAAAGGAACCCACGTCGCAGGCCATACAGGCGAGAGTACACGGAAAGCTCGGGAACGTGGGCTGTTACCCTATAAGGAGGAGATAGCCAGAAGGAGCACAGAAAGCACGGTAGGCCTACACCCTCACCCTGACCAGGGCCAATTTCCCCATTGCTCTCAGACATCCAGGTCCCCTCCTAGCTGGGACTGTTTATGGGTCAGTTTACCTGTTTTAGTAAAGGCCCTGGACTGCAACCTGTTGTCTGTGTGCTCCTTCACGCCTCCAGCACTACCGGTACTGGGACTCTCACCACCATCACTCCCACCATCCATTATACTGCCCTGGGGCCGCACTCTTCCCGTGGGGAGTCACACTACCCTAGCTGCACACCTCATCAGCCCCAGCGGTCTGCATGCAGCGGAGGTTCCTAATAACTGCAATCCACGGGTGGCTTAGTCGGACATAATCATCAGCGCATAACAGACTACCACTGGCCTGACCACCCTGAGCCACGGAACCGGGTTGCCACTACTACTCCCATCGTTCCCCTACTGCCCGGATCCGAGTGCCCCACGGCCCAGGGGGCGAGTCAAAGTAAATACAGAAAAATCTTTAAATGAGATTATTATATATATATATATGTATATATTGCAGAGTACCACTTCTGTCCTGTATACTGGGCGTAATTCTCTGTATGTATTATTCTGTATATACAGTATATACACTGGATAGAACCAATTCTCCTGTCCTGTATACTGGGTGTAATTCTCTGTGTATGTATTATTCTGTATATACAGTATATACACTGGATAGAACCAATTCTCCTGTTCTGTATACTGGGCGTAATTCTCTGTATGTATTATTCTGTATATACAGTATATACACTGGATAGAACCAATTCTCCTGTTCTGTATACTGGGTGTAATTCTCTGTGTATGTATTATTCTGTATATACAGTATATACACTGGATAGAACCAATTCTCCTGTCCTGTATACTGGGTGTAATTCTCTGTGTATGTATTATTCTGTATATACAGTATATACACTGGATAGAACCAATTCTCCTGTCCTGTATACTGGGTGTAATTCTCAGTATCTGTATATACACACTGCACTGCTAAAATAAAATGTATAATAATAATAATTTGAGTGGTTTACCCTCTGATACGTACCACTCCCAGCATGCACTATCAGATTTAACCCTTCAGGGCCTGCTGGGAGTTGTAGTTTGTTACAGCAGTGATGATGTGGGGACAGGTATTGCATTTGAACCCACAGCATCAAGTCATTCACACTTTAAAGAGAACCTGTCGCGTCCTACCTGCCCTCTACACTGCCCCCATAGCGTTGGTAGTGGTGCAATGTGCATCACTAACAAGCTGTTTTCATGAAAATCAAAGCAGCTAGAATGAATTTATAATGTTTAATATACTTATATCCTACCTGCCTTTTCAGTCATAGGGACGTGCTTGTCATATTCAGTCAAGGGTGGGCGCAGCATTCACTCACTGCTGGCGCCGTCCATGTATTTGAATCCTGTTCCCAACAAGTGGTAATATTGTGGGGCGCACTTGTAGATGTCCGGCCGCCTGCGCAGTGAGGCTGTGATTACCAGATTCACTGCGTATGCGCCGGGAACATAGCGCGTCATAGTGCATGCGCAGTGAAGCTGTGTAGTCCTCAGCTGCACTGCGCATGCGCTATGAATGACGCTCTATACCCCGCGCATGCGCAGTGAAGCTGTGTAGTCCTCAGCTGCACTGCGCATGCGCTATGACGCTCTATACCCCGCGCATGCGCAGTGAGGCTGTATGATTATGACTTTTTCTTCACTTTGAAAATTGTTTAAGTTGGCTGAGGGACTGGGTGGTTTACCTAGGACAAGGAATGGCCATGTGTAAGAAAAACCGCTACTGATTGTAAATGACAGATTCTGTTAACTACAATAAATAAGTTGGTTAACAAGAAACACTTTGATATAGTGCACTACACAATACAGTTCTCTTTTACACACTGTATAGTTTGCTAAAAGGCACATGTTTTAGTGGGAGAGGCCAAAAAATGAACGAGTAATACAACCGTTTATGGTAGCTGTAGTGTGGGCCACTAGAGTCAATTCTCCTGGTGGGCCCTAGGCACCCCAGTCCAACCCTGCTTTGTACTGTGCCTCAAAAGTAGTTCCCAATTACATGTAGGGTATTGGCGTACTCAGGAGAAATTGCCCAACAAAATGAGAGGTTAATTTTCTTCTGTTACTCTTGTGAAAATAAAAAATTTGGGGCTGAAAGAAAATTTTTGTGGAAAAAAATAGATTTTTTTATTTTCATAGCTCTACGTTACAAACGTTTGTGAAGCACCTGGGGTTCAAAGTGCTCACCACACATCTAGATAAGTTTATTGAGGGGTCTAGTTTCCAAAATGGTGTCACTTGTGGGGGTTTCCACTGTTTAGGCGCATCAGGGGCTCTCCAAATGTGACATGGCGTCCGCTAATTATTCCAGCAAATTTTGAATTCAAAAAGTCAAATGGCGCTTCGTCCCTTCCGAGCCCTGCCATGTGCCCAAACAGTGGTCTTACAGCACATATTGGGTATTGGCATGCTCAGGAAAAATTGCACAATACATTTTGGGGTCAATTTTTATCTGTTACCCTTGTAAAAATAAAAAAAAAGAGTCTAAATTACATTTGTTGTGAAAAAAAGATAAATGTTAATTTTTTTTCTTCCTCATTGCTTCAGTTCCTGTGAAGCACCTGAAGGGTTAATAAAGTTCTTGAATGTGGTTTTGAGCACCTTGAGGGGTGCAGTTTTTAGAATGGTGTCACTTTTGAGTATTTTCTGTCATAAAGGCCCCTCAAAGTCACTTGAAATGTGATGTGGTCCCTAAAAAAAAATGATTTTGTAAATTTTGTTGGAAAAATGAGAAATCGCTGGTCAACTTTTAACCTTTGTAACTTTCTAACAAAAAAAATTTTGTTTCCAAAATGCTGATGTAAAGTAGACATATGGGAAATATTAGTTATTAACTATTTTGTGTTACATATCTATCTGACTTAAAGGCATAACAATTCTAAGTTTGAAAATTGCAAAATTTTCAACATTTTCGCCAAATTTCCATTTTTTTCACAAATAAACGCAAGTCATATCGCATAAATTGTACCACTATCATGAAGTAAAATATGTCACAAAAAAACTATTTCAGAATCAGTGCGATCAGTTGAAGCGTTCCAGAGTTATTACCTCATAAAGTGACAGTGGTCATATTTAAAAAAATAATGCCCGGTCATTAACCTACAAAGTGGCTCAGTCCTTAAGGGGTTAAATATATTTCTAATGTGTCTTGTATGTATGACTGTGTATATATATTTATGTCTGTTTTATGTGTTTTTAAGAATGTGTTTAAATATGTAAGTATGTCTGTATGTGTACGTATCTGTGTATGTGCGTGTCTGCGTAATGTATGTGTGCATATCTGTGTACCATGTGTGTGTGTGTATGTCTGTGTACCGTGTGCGTGCATGTCTGCGTACCGTGTGCGTGCATGTCTGCGTACCGCGTGTGTGCATGTCTGCGTACCGTGTGCGTGCATGTCTGTGTACCATGTGTGTGTGTATGTCTGTGTACCGTGTGCGTGCATGTCTGCGTACCGTGTGCGTGCATGTCTGCGTACCGTGTGTGTGCATGTCTGCGTACCGTGTGCGTGCATGTCTGTGTACTGTGTGTGTGCATGTCTGCGTACTGTGTGCGTGCATGTCTGTGTACTGTGTGTGTGCATGTCTGCGTACCGTGTGCGTGCATGTCTGCGTACCGTGTGCGTGCATGTCTGCGTACCGTGTGCGTGCATGTCTGTGTACTGTGTGTGTGCATGTCTGCGTACTGTGTGCATGCATGTCTGCGTACTGAGTGTGTGTGTGCATATCTGCGTACTGTGTATGTATGTCTGCATACTGTGTGTGCATCTGCATACTGTGTGTGCGCGCATGTCTGCGTACTATGTGTGTGTGCATCTGTGTACTGTGTGTGCGCATGTCTGCGTACTGAGTGTGTGTGTGCATATCTGCGTACTATGTATGTATGTCTGCATACTGTGTGTGCGTGCATGTCTGCATACTATGTGTGTGTGAGCATCTGTGTACTGTGTGTGCGCATGTCTGTGTACTGTGTGTGTGAGCATCTGTGTACTGTGTGCGCACATGTCTGCGTACTGTGTGTGTGTGAGCATCTGTGTACTGTGTGTGTGCATGTCTGGGTACTGTGTGTGTGTGCATGTCTGTGTACTGTGTGTGTGCATGTCTGTGTACTGTGTGTGTTTGCATGTCTGTGTACTGTGTGTGTGCATGTCTGTGTACTGTGTGTGTGCATGTCTGGGTACTGTGTGTGTGTGCATGTCTGTGTACTGTGTGTGTGCATGTCTGCGTACTGTGTGTGTGTGAGCATGTCTGGGTACTGTGTGTGTGTGTGTGCATGTCTGTGTACTGTGTGTGTGCATGTCTGCGTACTGTGTGTGTGTGAGCATGTCTGGGTACTGTGTGTGTGCATGTCTGTGTACTGTGTGTGTGCGTGCGTGTCTGTGTACTGTGTGTGTGTGTGTGTTTGCATATGTGAAGGATGAGGGAGCAGGCTGGGCCCTGTGTTGTATACCTATATTTCTCTGCAGTATCTCTGCATCATGAATTGTGGTATGTGTTAAAGGGGCCACTGAGAGTCTTTCGCCCGGGGCCCACGAAACCCTGGAGCCGGCAATGATGGAGGAGGGAGCATCATGTGACACCCCCCTTTCCTATCATTACGCCTTTGCGTCTGACGCAGCAGCATGATGACGCGCCACGCTGTGTCAGACAGTGGAGCTGGCAGCTCCTGAGTTGCTGAGAGAGACGCGGTGCAGAGACTGAAGCAGCCAAGAATGAGGAGGGGTAAGTATGTATTTATTTATTCATTTTTAAATCAGTGTATACTGATAATACTGGAGGACTGGGGCTGCATTTTACCCTATGGTGGAGGGGGAGCTGCGTTTTACCCTCTGGGGGGCTGCATTATACTTCTTACAGGACCATGGGGTGCACTATACTGTGTTGAGGACAATGGGGAGTGCATTATACTACGCGGAGAACCATGGGGAGTTCATTATACTGCATGTAGGACCATGGACAGTGCATTATACTGTGTAGAGGACTATGGGGAGTTCATTATACTGTGTGGCGGACCATAGGGAGTGCATTATACTTGGTGAAAGACCATGCGGAGTGCATTATACTGCGTGGAGGACCATGGGGAGTGCATTATACTGCGTGGAGGACCATGGGGAGTTCATTATACTGCGTGGAGGACCATGGGGACTGCATTATACTGCGTGGAGGACCATAGGGAGTGCATTATACTGCGTGGAGGACCATGGGGAGTTCATTATACTGCGTGGAGGACCATAGGGAGTGCATTATGCTGCGTGGAGGACCATAGGGAGTGCATTATACTGCGTGGAGGACCATGGGGAGTTCATTATACTGCGTGGAAGACCATGGGGACTGCATTATACTGTGTGGAGGACCATAGGGAGTGCATTATACTGTGTTGAGGACCATGGCGAGTGCATTATACTGTGTTGAGGACCATGGCGAGTGCATTATACTGTGTGGGGGACCATGGCGAGTGCATTATATTGTGTGGAGGACCATGGCGAGTGCATTATACTGTGTGGAGAACCATGGGAAGTGTCTTATACTGTGTGGAGGACAATGGGGAGAGCATTATACTGAGTGGAGGACCATTGTTAGTGCATTATACTGTGTGGAGGACTATGGCGAGTGCATTATACTGTGTGGAGGAAGATGGTGAATGCATTATACTGTCGAGGACCATGGGGAGTGCATTATACTGCGTGGAGGACCATGGGAAGCATATTATACTGTGTGGAGGACCATAGGGAGTGCATTATACTGCGTGAAAGACCATGGGGAGTTCATTATACTGCATGTAGGACCATGGACAGTGCATTATACTGTGTAGAGGACTATGGGGAGTTCATTATACTGTGTGGAGGACCATAGGGAGTGCATTATACTTGGTGAAAGACCATGGGGAGTGCATTATACTGCGTGGAGGACCATGGGGAGTGCATTATACTGCGTGGAGGACCATGGGGAGTTCATTATACTGCGTGGAGGACCATGGGGACTGCATTATACTGCATGGAGGACCATAGGGAGTGCATTGTACTGCGTGGAGGACCATGGGGAGTTCATTATACTGCGTGGAGGACCATAGGGAGTGCATTATGCTGCGTGGAGGACCATAGGGAGTGCATTATACTGCGTGGAGGACCATGGGGAGTTCATTATACTGCGTGGAAGACCATGGGGACTGCATTATACTGTGTGGAGGACCATAGGGAGTGCATTATACTGTGTTGAGGACCATGGGGAGTGCATTATACTGCGTGGAGGACCATGGGGAGTGCATTATACTGTGTGGAGGACCATGGGGAGTTCATTATACTGCGTGGAGGACCATGGGGACTGCATTATACTGCGTGGAGGACCATGGGGAGTTCATTATACTGCGTGGAAGACCATGGGGACTGCATTATACTGTGTGGAGGACCATAGGGAGTGCATTATACTGTGTTGAGGACCATGGGGAGTGCATTATACTGCGTGGAGGACCATGGGGAGTGCATTATACTGCGTGGAGGACCATGGGGAGTTCATTATACTGCGTGGAGGACCATGGGGACTGCATTATACTGCGTGGAGGACCATGGGGAGTGCATTATACTGCATGGAGGACCATAGGGAGTGCATTGTACTGCGTGGAGGACCATGGGGAGTTCATTATACTGCGTGGAGGACCATAGGGAGTGCATTATGCTGCGTGGAGGACCATAGGGAGTGCATTATACTGCGTGGAGGACCATGGGGAGTTCATTATACTGCGTGGAAGACCATGGGGACTGCATTATACTGTGTGGAGGACCATAGGGAGTGCATTATACTGTGTTGAGGACCATGGGGAGTGCATTATACTGCGTGGAGGACCATGGGGAGTGCATTATACTGCGTGGAGGACCATGGGGAGTTCATTATACTGCGTGGAGGACCATGGGGACTGCATTATACTGCATGGAGGACCATGGGGAGTGCATTATACTGCGTGGAGGACCATGGGGAGTTCATTATACTGCGTGGAGGACCATAGGGAGTGCATTATGCTGCGTGGAGGACCATAGGGAGTGCATTATACTACGTGGAGGACCATGGGGAGTTCATTATACTGCGTGGAAGACCATGGGGACTGCATTATACTGTGTGGAGGACCATAGGGAGTGCATTATACTGTGTTGAGGACCATGGGGAGTGCATTATACTGTGTTGAGGACCATGGCGAATGCATTATACTGTGTGGGGGACCATGGCGAGTGCATTATATTGTGTGGAGGACCATGGCGAGTGCATTATACTGTGTGGAGAACCATGGGAAGTGTCTTATACTGTGTGGAGGACCATGGGGAGAGCATTATACTGAGTGGAGGACCATTGTTAGTGCATTATACTGTGTGGAGGACTATGGCGAGTGCATTATACTGTGTGGAGGAAGATGGTGAATGCATTATACTGTCGAGGACCATGGGGAGTGCATTATACTGTGTGGAGGACCATGGGAAGCATATTATACTGTGTGGAGGACCATAGGGAGTGCATTATACTGCGTGGAGGACCATAAGGAGTGCATTATTCTGAGTGGAGGACCATATGGAGTGCATTATACTGCGTGGAGGACCATAGGGAGTGCATTATACTGCGTGCAGGACCATGGAGAGCGTATTATACTGTGTGAAGTACCCTAGGGAGTGCATTATACTGCTTGGAAGACCATAGGGAGTGCATTATACTGCGTGGAGGTCCATGGGGACTGCATTATACTGTGTGGAGGACCATAGGGAGTGTATTATACTGCGTGGAGGACCATGGGGAGTGTATTATACTGTGTGCAGGACCATAGCGAGTGCATTATACTGTGTGGAGGACCATGACGAGTGCATTATACTGTGTGCAGGACCATGGCGAGTGCATTATACTGTGTGCAGGACCATGGCGAGTGCATTATACTGTGTGGAGGACCATGACGAATGCATTATACTGTGTGCATTACCATGGCGAGTGCATTATACTGTGTGAAGGACCATGACGAGTGCATTATACTGTGTGGAGGACCATGGCGAGTGAATTATACTCTGTGAAGGACCATGGTGAATGCATTATACTGTGGAGGACCATGATGAATGTGTTATACTGTGGAGGATCATGGGGAGTGCATTATACTCTGTGGAGTGTGGAGAGGTGTGGGGCCATATACTGTATGCTAGGCCCACTATACTGCATGGAGGGCTGTGTGGGGATCACAGGTGTGGGGATCATAAAGTGTTGGGGTCACCATACTTTGCCCTGGGAGTTGAGGTGGGGTACAGTAGGGTCATCATACTGCACATGTGGAGGAATTCACCATGGGGATATCATACTGTGTTTGGGGGAAACTTTTGTTGGCATCATATTTATGGGGCAATGAAAAAGGAATCTAGCACTTCAGCAGGAGGAACATTACTATGTAAAGGTTGGAAAGTTGTGAGATCTGCTCTTCTATGACCCCAAGAATTTTTTATATTTTTGTTTTGGGAAGGGGGCGGGGGGACAATTAGAACTTCTGCTATGGGGACCCATGAATCTTATGTATGCCCCTTGGTGCGGGCACTCTGCAGCAACTCAGCACTGTTGACTTTGGAGGTCCTCTTCATTCCCTGGTGATCAGTGGCTGCATGCATCCCCTAGAACTGGATATGCTAAGATTGTTTGCTGTGGAGCCCTCTAGTTTCGATCAGATAAATGTGGAGGACAGCTCAACATATCTGTCATCATAGACAATCTGTGCCGAATCCGCACCCCTCACTGCTGAGCAGCTACCCTGTCTAGGTGGCAGCACACAGTGCTTTGTGTGTGTCCCATTGTGTCACTAGTGATATAGCAGTATACTAGGGACGCACCAACTCCACATTTTTATTAATATTACTCCAGATATGGACGAAACCCTCCAAGATGCAGGCTTTATTATACTACAGAATTTTGGTGCATCCATAATATATGCTCAAGCACTTTAATAGAAACCTGTTCCACCATGTCCATCCTTCACTGCGCTACTAGTATTTATTTGGAAACACAGGGATATTCCAGGAAAACGTGTTTTATGCTTAATAAAAATAAACTGATCACATTTTCAAAGAATTTCCATTGGTATTTATCTCCTTTTTGTAATTTACCTGTCAGGTTAATTCACACTTTTCATGTTTTTTCTACAACCAGTTAATGGGGTGGTCTCAGTTTCTTAAAGGGAGTCTGTCACCCCAATACTCAAATCATTTATGGATTTGTATAGGAATCTTGGCCCCTATAAAAAAAATTATACTTTAGGTACAGATGATATTTTTATGCAAAAACAGCATTTACACCCCACGCTTAATTACCATCCTCTGCCCCTCCCCTTACAATGATTGACAGCACTGCCTATATTGAATCCTCAGCCCTGCACACACTGACACTGCAGGAGCTGAAAACTCAGTGTCCGAGCTTGCGGGCATCCTCTGATCCCCTTGTCCAGTTTACAGTTGTCTCTTTCAGTGGGCAGAAAAAAAGCTTTTACTTAAAAATTGTAAGGGTCGATTTGAGTTTGCCAAAAGACATGTGGGAGACTCCCAAAATATATGGAGGAATGTGCTGTGGTCAGATGAGACCAAAATTGAACTTTTTGGCCACCAAGGTAAATGCTATGTCTGGCACCAAACCAACAGCTTATCACCCCAAGAACACCATCCCCACAGTGAAACATGGTGGTTGCAGTATCATGCTGTGGGTATGTTTTTCTGCAGCAGCCACCTCCATTATCTGAATGCAAGGAAGATTGTGAACTTGTGCTACTTCTGCAGTAACACTTTGTCATTTCTGCTCCATTCTGTCTTCAAGCACAGGGCTAACAATGCTCTGACTCCATATCCGGCTTCATGGCTTGATCATAGATGCTAGATCCTGATTCCCAAGAAAATCCCACCAACCCAAGATTGTGAAAGAAATGCACAAAACACTTTTAGTGAATGTTAAATAGACCAAATTTTATTACAAATCATATTATTTCATTCAGTGTCTGAAATTTAGAATCAGCCAATTGCTATGAAAAAGACACTGAAAATGGCAAACCTCCGACTCACGAAGAATCATCCGTCAGCACTCAGGAGAGGAAAACCCCCTGTGGAGGAAACCTCTAGGGAACCATGGCTGGAGGACTTGCCCATCCCTCGGGCTTAGAAGGATAGTGCCAACAAGTAACAGCAAATTGTACTAGAATTTGTACATTCTATCATATTTACAGTGAGACATAATATACATCCACTATAGATATGATAGCAGTGACATCACATAGTCACACAAGTTACACATTACATCATCAGAAAACAGACAGTAATGGAGAAGGTCAAAGTAGGTGCCCTGTGTGAGCACCATATGGAGAAGTCTAATGTGACATCTCCAGGCCGTACACATAAAGGTGAAGGCAACTAGTACCGGACGTGAGGGAGATCTGGCTGCAACATCTGTCACCCCATTGATCGCTAGGGTTAGTTTGATCTGGCTGGCTAGGCGATATGGCTGATCTGGCTGGCTAGGCGGTATGGCTGATCTGGCTGGCTAGGCGGTATGGCTGGTCTGGCTGGCTAGGCGGTATGGTTGATCTGGCTGGCTAGGCCGTATCCCCTTCCTCCCTTACAGGTTGTGGAGTGATGAAGCTCCAGGTCTCCAGACACATCAAGTACGGCGCTTCATACGGCTGAATGACCTGTGGTTCCGGAATCATCTTCTATATCATAGATGTATGTGTTTATGACATCAGCACAGTTGCCGTAGTTACCACAGGTGTTCATTACTGGTGCTTCACTGGCTAGAAAGTCTCTCTCAGTATTCCAAAGAATTAACCCTTGAATGACTGGCATTGTACATTTGTCCAGAATCCTGTAACATAATCTTGTCACTATGCAGGACCGTTATCAATATTATACTTTAAAATTGCCCTAACCAAAGTCTAATTAGTGAGCGCATCTACAGATTTGATGGGTAACAAGCACAATAATCCCCTTAAGCCCTACTAAATGCATAAATGTCCAATATGAGTAAAGAGCAGTCCATACAGAATGGATGATATAGAGGGCAATACAGTTAGATAAAGAAGTAGAAAGCCAAACCAAGTAAATGTCTCCTGAGATCTCGGCTACTGAGGTCTCAATTGCGCATCTGCTGCCTCAGGCGGCCATTTGTGTAACACAAGCGATCGGAAGATCACAGCTTCTAGTCTGCTAAGGAGACTATTGAAGCAGGTAAAAAGTAAAAAAAAATATTTAAAAGTTCAAATCACCCCCCTTTTACCCCATTCAAAATAAAACAATCAAAAATCCACGTTTGGTATCGCCGCATTTAGAATCGCCCGATCTATCAATATATAAGAAGAATGACTTCGATCAGTAAACTGTATAACGAGAAAAAACCAAAACTCCAAAATTAAGTTGTTTTGGTCGCCGCAACATTGCATTAAAGTGTAATAACAGGCGATCATAACATCATATCTACACCAAAATGGTATCAATAAAGATGTCAGCTCAGTGCGCAAAAAATAACCCCTGACCCGGCTCTAGATCACGAAAAATGGAGACGCTACGGGTCTCGGAAAAATGATTATTTTTTTTTACAAGCTTTGAATTTTGATTTCACCACTTAAATAAAATAGAAGCTCCACATGTTTGGTAACTACGAACTCGTAATGACCTGGAGAATCATAATGGCCGGTCAGTGTTAGCATTTACTGAACATGGTAAAAAAAAACCTTTTGTGGAATTGCACTTTTTTTGACATTTCACTGCACTTGGATATTTTTCCCATTTTCCAGTGCACAATATGGTAAAATCAATGGTGGTGTTCAAAAGAATAACTCATCCCACAATAAAACAAGCCCTCACATGACCATATTGACGGAAAAATAAAAAAGTTATGGCTCTGGGAAGAAGGGGAGCAAAAAATGAAAGCGCAAAAACGGAAAAACCTGAGGTGATAAAGGGGTTAACTGGAATTTTCTGCCATGGACTCATTGGCAAATCTGAAATAGATATTTCTCGCTCCCTTATCAGTGTGGAAACATATATCTTTGGCCTCATTCAGACGTCTGTTTTTCATGTTTGTGTCCTCTCCATATTTGTTACGGATAGATCACATACACAATATAATCTGTGGAGTCGTCCACATGTCATTTTTTTGTTGAAAACCGCGTAGTGTCCGTTTTTTATCCTAGTGGTTGATGAAAATTCTCCAGTCAGATCTATGGGTCCATGACATCGCTGACAGCTGGCATTGCCATCCATGTGCTGTCTGTGATAACACTGTTACCATAGTAACATAGTAACATAGTTTGTAAAGCCGAATAAAGACTTGCGTCCATCAAGTTCGACCTGTTAGTTCTGTAATTGCTAAAGTTGATCCAGAGGAGGGCAAAAACCCCAAATGATTTAGCCAATCTTCACCTGAGGAAAAATTCCCTCCCGACTCTGAAACCAGCAGTCAGAATAAATCCCTGTATCAACCTACTATTTTATTTTATTTTTAAGTATACGCTGAAATCTGCCTGGTATCTAGAAATGCATCCAGTCCCCGCTTGAACTGGTGTAGTGAATCCGACATTACCGTCTCCTCACTCAGTGAATTCCATATTCTCACTGCTCTTACCGTAAAGAACCCCTTCCTATGCTGGTGCTGAAACCTTTTCTCTTCCAGTCTTAGTGAGTGCCCTCTTGTTACCGTAATATCCCTCCTTTTGAACAAATCTCGGGCAAGATCTCTATACTGTCCCCTAACATATTTGTACACATTTATTATGTCCCCCCTCAACCTTCTCTTTTCCAGGCTGAATAGTCCTAGTTTTGCCAACCTCTCTGGGTATTGCAGTCCCTCCATTCCCTTTATTAATTTTGTTGCACTCCTTTGTACCTTTTCAAGCTCATTTATATCCTTTCTATATATTGGGGCCCATAACTGAGCACAGTATTCCAAGTGTGGTCTGACCAGTGCTTTGTACAGTGGAAGAACAATGTTCTCATCCTTTGCAGCTATACCTCTTCTGATACATCCCATTACCCTGTTTGCCCTTACAGCAGCGGCCTGACTTTGGGCACTCCAATTTAGTTTGCTATCAATCAAGATGCCCAAGTCCTTCTCCATCTCTGAATTCCCCAATGATTTCCCATTCAGTGAGTACTGGTGACTTCCATTTTTCCTTCCCATATGTATGACCTTACATTTCTCCTCGTTAAACCTCATTTGCCATTTAATGCTCCACCTACCCAGCTTATCCAAATCCCTCTGTAGGTCTGCACTGTCCTCTTTTGTATTAATTGTTTTACATAACTTTGTGTCATCTGCTAATATTGATATTTTACTATTTATCCCGTTGACTATGTCGTTAATAAAGATATTAAATAACATTGGGCCTAGTACAGACCCCTGTGGTAACCCACTAGTGACGCTTACCCAATCTGAGTATATTCCATTTATAACCACCCTCTGCCTTCTATCCTTTAGCCAGTTTGCTACCCACTTGCAGACATTTTCCTCCAGCCCCATCATTCTCATTTTGTATACCAACCTATTATGTGGCACGCTATCGAACGCTTTTGAGAAGTCGAGATACACGACATCCACTGGTTCCACTGGTTCCCCCTGATCTACTCAAAGTTTGTCAGGATGGTACATATGTCAGACATCCAGGTCCACTCCTGAAGTCTTATGTGTGGAGTCTGACCTGAATATCGACGGCCTTGTTGCAGCTGGTACTCCACAACTGCTCTCTTCTGCTCACAAATCCTTTGCAACATGTGGAGGGTAGAGATCCAGCATGTAGGGACATCACACACCAGTCGGTGTGCCGGAAGCTGCAAACGCTGCTGCAACACAGCAAGGGCGGCGGAAGCTGTAGCCGACTTGCGAAAATGAGCTGACAGGCGGCGTACTTTCACGAGCAGATCTGACAACTCGGGGTACGATTTAAGAAACCGCTGAACCACGAGGTTAAGCACATGAGCCAGGCATGGTACGTGTGTGATCTCACCTCGCCTCAGAGCCGCCACCAGGTTAAGGCCATTGTCACACACGACCATGCCGGGATGTAGGTTCAGCGGTCTCAGCCACAGATCTGCCTGCTCTTTCACAGCTGTCCACAACTCACAAGCAGTGTGAGGTTTATCACCTAAGCTTATGAGTTTCAGCACAGCCTGTTGCCGCTTGGCGGAGGCAGTACTGCAATGCTTCCAGCTTGTAACTGATGTGGTGATATCTGAGATGGAGGCTGAACATGAGGAGGAGGAGGATGCGCAGGAGCTGTACACTGTGGGGGCAACTCTGACTGACATAGGGCCCGCAATCCTCGGTGTGGGGAGGATGTGTTCCGTCCCAAGGTCCGACTGGGTCCCGGCTTCCACTATGTTTACCCAGTGTGCCGTCAGAGAGATGTACCGTCCCTGGCCACAAGCACTTGTCCACGTGTCCGTTGTCAGGTGGACTCTCCCAGTAACTGCGTTGTTGAGGGCACGGCAGATGCTTTGGGACACGTGCTTGTGTAGTGCGGGGATGGCACACCGGGCAAAATAGTGTCGGCTGGGGACCGAGTACCGAGGGACGGCCACCGCCATAAGATTGCGGAAGGATTCCGTCTCCACCAGCCTAAAAGGCAGCATTTCCAATGCAAGCAGTCGTGAAATGTGCGAATTTAGGACTGTGGCCTGTGGGGCGTTAGCTGCGAATTTCCGCTTTCGTTCAAAGGTCTGGGATATGGACAATTGAATGCTGCGGTGGGACGTGGACGTGGACGTTGATGCTGTTTCTTGAGAAACTGCCATAACAAGTGAAGACTGAGAGGAGGGGGCATTTTTACATGCAGTATGGACAGGGGATTGCCTTGCACACACAACAGGGGGTTCTATTGCACGCACAACAGTGGAAGAAGCAGTGGTGACACCCGCTGACACTTGTCGTGGACCCTGGGTTTCGCCCCACAAAGTCGGGTGCTTTGCTGCCATGTGCCTGATCATGCTGGTGGTGGTCAGGCTGGTAGTTTTGTCACCCCTGCTGATGCTGGCATGGCAGGTGGAACATATGGCCTTTTTGGGGTTATCAGCAGAGTCTTTAAAAAAATTCCAGACTCTGGAAGACCTACCGCTTGTACTGGCAACGTCCCTCGTGTTGGTGTTACGGGGAACGGTTGCCTGCCTTCTGTCTGCGGCCACCACACTGCTTCTTCCTGCCTGTTGGGGTACTCTGCCTCCCTCCCCCTGTGTGCTGCTGGCCTCACTCTGCATGTCCTCCTTCCACGTTGGGTCAGTTACTAGATCATCCACCACCTCCTCCTCTTCCACTTGCGCACCACGATCCTCCTCCTCACTTCCTGGCAATTGTGTCTCGTCATCGTCCACCTCTTGTGACAGATTGCCAACGTCGACTTCCTGTGGCCGTGGCTGTTCAAATATTTGGGCATCGCAACATGGGATCTCCTCTGCCACCACTTCAAGCGTATCAGGCGAGGGGCCCAAATATGGAAATGGACCAGTGAACAGCTCTTCAGAGTGTCCAAGTGTGGGATCACTTGCTGTCTGACGACACTCGGCATGGTGGGAGGAAGGAGCATCAGGGTGAGGAGGAGTATGCGGTCGAGACTCACGGCTACTAAGAGTTGACCGTGTGGAAGACAGACCGGAGGTGGTGGTGCCCAGGTAACTGGAAGTATTGTCTGCTATCCAATTAATAACCTGTTCACACTGATCAGTTCTCAATACTGGTGTTGTTCTGTGCTTCCCTAGTAATTCGGTCAAGAAGTGGGAGCGAGAAGATGTGGCTGTTGGTTGTGGCACATTTTCACCTTGGCCACGGCCCCGTCCTCTGCACGAACCATCACAGAACGTCCACTTCCACGTCCCTTGCCACGCGCCTTGCCCATTATAAATGAAGTAAAATAGCTTACACTTGCACTATCAATGGAAAAAGGGTAATAAAGAGTAGATTAGAACCGTGGCAGAGGAAAACCACAGTTATTGTTTACTGGGGTATACCACACTTTTTTAAATAGAGATATTTGCGGCTGAACAGTGAGCGACACACTCAAACTGCTTTTTTTTTAGATACCAAAGGCCCAAAACTGGATAGTACAGCGATTTGACCCGTGGAACTGCGAAACCACACTGGGATGTCGGGCCTACACAAGACTATTTTCAACAGATATATTTTTGTGTCACAACAGTTAGGAGACTACTGTTTTTCTTTACGGAAAAAACTACCAAAACCTGAATAATAGAGATTTTTTTACCGTGGAACAGCAAAACCACAGTTATAATTTACTGGTGTATACCAGGCTTTTTAAAATATATATATATTTGCGGCTGAACAGTGAGCGACACACTCAAACTGTTTTATTTAGATACAAATGGCCCAAAAGTGGATAATACAGAGGTTTGTACCGTGGAACTGCAAAACCACACTTGTATTTCTTGGGCCTATACCAGACTATTTTCAACAGATATATTTGTGTCTGAAAAATCAGGGAGACACTATTATTATTTTTATACAGCAAAAAATGCCAAAAACAGGATAATAGAGATGTTTTACCGTGGAACAGCAAAAGCACACTTCTGTCTCTCTGGCCTACACCAGACTATTTTCAACAGATATATTTGTGTCTGAAAAATCAGGGAGACACTATTATTATTTTTATACAGCAAAAAATGCCAAAAACAGGATAATAGAGATGTTTTACCGTGGAACATCAAAACCACAGTAATAATTTACTGGTGTATACCAGGCTTTTTAAAATATATATATATTTGCGGCTGAACAGTGAGCGACACACTCAAACTGTTTTTTAGATACAAATGGCCCATAGAACTGCAAAACCACACTTCTGTTTCTCTGGCCTACACCAGACTATTTTCAACAGATATATTTGTGTCTGAAAAATCAGAGGCACACTTTTTTTTGGGGGGGGGACGGGACACCAAAAGGTTAATAAGATGGGTATTTGTACATTGTGAAGGAGGAAAAAAAAAGAGGATTTTGATAAAAAAAAGGATTTTTCCTGGCCCCCGGGACCTGGAGCTAAGTCCAGCAATTTCAGCAACAGGAGCAGCACACAGGACTGTAATGCAGCGTTTGCTGGTATAACCACTGCGTCTCCTATACAGCCTGCCTGCCTGCCTGCCTGATATACCTGGGATGGATATTAGTCCTGAGAAGGACTGTTTGTTTGATCTGGCAGCCTTTACAGACCCTACACTAACTATTTTGCAGGATATATCTCTCCCTAAATCAGCAGCGCTGTCCCTACACTGTCTGATCCGGAGCGACTGTGTCCAAGATGGCGGCACCCGGTTTTAAATACTCGAGGTGATGCTGTGCGGCCAGCCAATCACTGTAATGCCAACAAACAACATGGCTGCGGCATTACAGTGACTGGCTGGCAATCCCTGCATGTTCATTGGCTCTGTAAAGAGCGCCAAACATGCAGGGCGGAGACCCGAGCTCCCGCCCGAGTAACCCGGAAATGCTCGGTGCTCGCCGAACATCCCGAGTAGCGTGATGCTCGGGCGAGTACCGAGCAGTGTCGAGCATGTTCGCTCAACACTAGTCCTTACATTTCCAGGAGGGATTACAGAGGAAGTGCGTATAGTAAAGTTCTTACATTTCCATGAGAAATTAAAGAGGAAGCGCACAAAGTACAGTCGTTACATTTCCAGGAGTATTTACAGAGGAAGTGCAAAAAGTAAAGTTCTTACATTTCCAGGAGGGATTACAGAGGAAGTGCATAAAGTAAAGTTCTTACATTTCCAGGAGGGATTACAGAGGAAGTGCATAAACTAAAGTTCTTACATTTCCAGGAGGAATTACAGAGGAAATGCACAACGTTCTTACATTTCCAGGAGGGATTACAGAGGAAGTGCACAAAGTAGATTTCTTACATTTCCAGGAGGGATTACAGAGGAAGTGCATAAAGTAAAGTTCTTACATTTCCAGGAGGGATTACAGAGGAAGGGCATAAAGTAAAGTTCTTACATTTCCAGGAGGGATTACAGAGGAAGTGCACAAAGTAGATTTCTTACATTTCCAGGAGGGATTACAGTGGAAGTGCATAAAGTAAAGTTCTTACATTTCCAGGAGGGATTACAGAGGAAGTGCATAAAGTAAAGTTCTTACATTTCCAGGGGGGATTACAGAGGAAGTGCATAAAGTAAAGTTCTTACATTTCCAGGAGTAATTAAAGAGGAAGTGCACAAAGTAGAGTCCTTACATTTCCAGGAGGATTTACAGAGGAAGTGCACAAAGTAAAGTTCTTACATTTCCAGGAGGGATTACAGAGGAAGTGCATATAGTAAAGTTCTTACATTTCCATGAGGAATTAAAGAGGAAGTGCAGAAAGTAGAGTCCTTACATTTCCAGGAGGGATTACAGAGGAAGTGCACAAAGTAGAGTCCTTACATTTCCAGGAGGGATTACAGGGGATGTGCACAAAGTAGAGATCTTACATTTCCAGGAGTATTTACAGAGGAAGTGCAAAAAGTAAAGTTCTTACATTTCCAGGAGGGATTACAGAGGAAATGCATAAAGTAAAGTTCTTACATTTCCATGAGGAATTAAAGAGGAAATGCACAAAGTAGAGTTCTTACATTTCCAGGAGGGATTACAGAGGAAGTGCATAAAGTAGAGTTCTTACATTTCCAGGAGTATTTACAGAGGAAGTGCAAAAAGTAAAGTTCTTACATTTCCAGGAGGGATTACAGAGGAAATGCATAAAGTAAAGTTCTTACATTTCCATGAGGAATTAAAGAGGAAATGCACAAAGTAGAGTTCTTACATTTCCAGGAGGGATTACAGAGGAAGTGCATAAAGTAGAGTTCTTACATTTCCAGGAGGGATTACAGAGGAAGTGCACAAAGTAAAGTTCTTACATTTCCAGGAGGGATTACAGAGGAAGTGCATAAAGTAAAGTTCTTACATTTCCAGGAGGGATTACAGAGGAAGTGCAAAAAGTAAAGTTCTTACATTTCCAGGAGGGATTACAGGGGATGTGCACAAAGTAGAGTTCTTACATTTCCAGTAGGATTTACAGAGGAAGTGCAAAAAGTAAAATTCTTACATTTCCAGGAGGGATTACAGAGAAAGTGCATAAAGTAAAATTCTTACATTTCCAGGAGGGATTACAGAGGAAGTGCATAAAGTAAAGTTCTTACATTTCCAGGAGGGATTACAGGGGATATGCACAAAGTAGAGTTCTTACTTTTCCAGGAGGATTTACAGAGGAAGTGCATAAAGTAAAATTCTTACATTTCCAGGAGGGATTACAGGGGATGTGCACAAAGTAGAGTTCTTACATTTCCAGGAGGGATTACAGAGGAAGTGCATAAAGTAAAGTTCTTACATTTCCAGGAGGGATTACAGAGGAAGTGCATAAAGTAAAGTTCTTACATTTCCAGGAGGGATTACAGAGGAAGTGCATAAAGTAAAATTCTTACATTTCCAGGAGGGATTACAGAGGAAATGCATAAAGTAAAGTTCTTACATTTCCAGGAGGGATTACAGGGGATGTGCACAAAGTAGAGTTCTTAAATTTCAGGAGGGATTACAGAGGAAGTGCATAAAGTAAAGTTCTTACATTTCCAGGAGGGATTACAGAGGAAGTGCATAAAGTAAAGTTCTTACATTTCCGGGAGGGATTACAGAGGAAGTGCATAAAGTAAAGTTCTTACATTTCCAGGAGGGATTACAGAGGAAGTGCACAAAGTAGATTTCTTACATTTCCAGGAGGGATTACAGTGGAAGTGCATTAAGTAAAGTTCTTACATTTCCAGGAGGGATTACAGAGGAAGTGCATAAAGTAAAGTTCTTACATTTCCAGGAGGGATTACAGAGGAAGTGCAAATTAAAGTTCTTACATTTCCAGGAGTAATTAAAGAGGAAGTGCACAAAGTAGAGTCCTTACATTTCCAGGAGGATTTACAGAGGAAGTGCACAAAGTAAAGTTCTTACATTTCCAGGAGGGATTACAGAGGAAGTGCACAAAGTAGAGTCCTTACATTTCCAGGAGGGATTACAGGGGAAGTGCAGAAAGTAAAGTTCTTACATTTCCAGGAGGAATTACAGAGGAAATGGACAATGTTCTTACATTTCCAGGAGGGATTACAGAGGAAGAGCACAAAGTAGATTTCTTACATTTCCAGGAGAGATTACAGAGGAAGTGCATAAAGTAAAGGTCTTACATTTTCAGGAGGGATTACAGAGGAAGTGCATAAAGTAAAGTTCTTACATTTCCAGGAGAGATTACTGAGGAAGTGCATGAAGTAGAGTTCTTACATTTCCAGGAGGGATTACAGAGGAAGTGCAAAAGTAAAGTTCTTACATTTCCAGGAGGGATTACAGAGGAAGTGCACAAAGTAAAGTTCTTACATTTCCAGGAGGGATTACAGAGGAAGTGCACAAAGTAGAGTCCTTACATTTCCAGGAGGGATTACAGGGGAAGTGCAGAAAGTAAAGTTCTTACTTTTCCAGGAGGAATTACAGAGGAAATGCACAACGTTCTTACATTTCCAGGAGGGATTACAGAGGAAGTGCACAAAGTAGATTTCTTACATTTCCAGGAGGGATTACAGAGGAAGTACATAAAGTAAAGTTCTTACATTTCCAGAAGGGATTACAGAGGAAGTGCATAAAGTAAAGTTCTTACATTTCCAGGAGGGATTACAGAGGAAGTGCATAAAGCAAAGTTCTTACTTTTCCAGGAGGGATTACAGAGGAAGTGCATAAAGTAAAGTTCTTATATTTCCAGGAGGAATTACAGAGGAAGTCCATAAAGTAAAGTTCTTACATTTCCAGGACGGATTACAGGGGAAGTGCAGAAAGTAGAGTCCTTACATTTCCAGGAGGGATTACAGGGGAAGTGCAGAAAGTAAAGTTCTTACATTTCCAGGAGGAATTACAGAGGAAATGCACAATGTTCTTACATTTCCAGGAGGGATTACAGAGGAAGAGCACAAAGAAGATTTCTTACATTTCCAGGAGAGATTACAGAGGAAGTGCATAAAGTAAAGGTCTTACATTTCCAGGAGGGATTACAGAGGAAGTGCATAAAGTAAAGTTCTTACATTTCCAGGAGAGATTACAGAGGAAGTGCATAAAGTAGAGTTCTTACATTTCCAGGTGGGATTACAGAGGAAGTGCAAAAGTAAAGTTCTTACATTTCCAGGAGGGATTACAGAGGAAGTGCATAAAGTTAAGTTCTTACATTTCCAGGGGGAATTAACGAGGAAGTGCAGAAAGTGGAGTCCTTACATTTCCAGGAGGGATTACAGGGGATGTGCACAAAGTAGAGTTCTTACATTTCCAGGAGGGATTACAGAGGAAGTGCATAAAGTAAAGTTAATACATTTCCAGGAGGAATTACAGAGGAAATGCACAACGTTCTTACATTTCCAGGAGGGATTACAGAGGAAGTGCACAAAGTAGATTTCTTACATTTCCAGGAGGGATTACGGAGGAAGTGAAGTAAAGTTCTTGCATTTCCAGGAGGGATTACAGAGGAAGTGCATAAAGTAAAGTTCTTACATTTCCAGGAGGGATTACAGAGGAAGTGCATAAAGTAAAGTTCTTACATTTCCAGGAGGGATTACAGAGGAAGTGCATAAAGTAAAGTTCTTACATTTCCAGGAGGGATTACAGAGGAAGTGCATAAAGTAAAGTTCTTACATTTCCAGGAGGGATTACAGAGGAAGTGCATAAAGTAAAGTTCTTACATTTCCAGGAGTAATTAAAGAGGAAGTGCACAAAGTAGAGTCCTTACATTTCCAGGAGGATTTACAGAGGAAGTGCACAAAATCAAGTTCTTACATTTCCAGGAGGGATTACAGAGGAAGTGCACAAAGTAGAGTCCTTACATTTCCAGGAGGGATTACAGGGGAAGTGCAGAAAGTAAAAAGTTCTTACATTTCCAGGAGGAATTACAGAGGAAATGCATAAAGTAGATTTCTTATATTTCTAGGAGGGATTACAGAGGAAGTGCATAAAGTAAAGTTCTTACATTTCCAGGAGGAAACCGTGCGCATTTTGAATCTTTTTTTTTAAGCTTTTTTCACTGTTTTCAGAACATTAACAGTAAGAACATGGAAGAGTCCAGGAGCCATTTGGTGAGCTGCATATCCTGCTACATGTTCACAGACTTGCCAGTGGAAAAGCCAAACTTCACATGCCAGAAATGCAAGCTTGTGTCCCTGTTGGAGGAAAAGTTGCGAAATCTAGAAGAGAGGTTAACTACCTTGAAAATCATTAAGGAAGGTGAAGAGTTCTTAGACAGAGCAGAATTATCTCTTCATGATTCAGAAAGAGAAGAAATTCGAACTGCACCTGACGAAACAGAGGAATGGAAGCATGTGACCCACAGAAGCAGGAGGATCGAGAGGCAGTCAGCACCCATACTGCTCAGGAACCAGTACCAGGCTCTCACACAGGAGAACCATGAAGAAATACAGCAAAATAAGACTTTGCCAGCAATGAATAACCTTGTAAGCCCTCAGAATTCTCCTGGATGGAGAAAGAAGAATGTTGTGAAGAAAAAACGGAGAGTGGTGGTCATGGGGGATTCCCTGTTAAGAGGAACTGAGGCCGCTATCTGCAGACCAGACATAACCGCAAGAGAAATGTGCTGTCTTCCAGGAGCAAAAATTAAAGATGTGTCTGACAGGATATCAAGACTCTTCAGACCTACAGATCACTACCCATTCCTGCTAATACATGTGGGGACAAATGACACCGCAAGAAAGGACCTGGAAACCATCTGCAGTGACTTTGAAGACTTAGGCAAGAAAGTGAAAGAATTGGGAGCGCAGGTGGTCTTCTCATCCATCCTCCCAGTGGATGGCCATGGAACAATGAGGTGGAATAAGATTCTACAGGTGAACAACTGGCTACGTCGATGGTGCCGTCAACAAGGATTTGGATTTCTGGATCACGGAATGAATTACCTATACGATGGACTACTTGCTAGAGATGGGGTGCACCTTACGAAGACTGGAAAACATGTATTTGGAAGTCGCCTTGCTACACTCATCAGAAGAGCTTTAAACTAGAACAATGTGGGAAGGGAAGCAAAAGGCCAGAAAAAGCCATACAGCTGACAAATACTATTGAGATCTCTGCTACTGGAAGTGGAAAGGAAGAACAAAGACAAAACAATTTAAATAATAAAAATATGGGAGGAAGAGAAACCAATCACAAACTAAAATGTTTTTATACAAATGCACAAAGCATGGGCAACAAACAAGGAGAATTGGAACTACTAATGCAGGAAAAGAAATATGATGTCATTGGAATCACTGAAACTTGGTGGGACGATACACATGATTGGAATAAAAGGCTAAAAGGATACAACTTATTTGCAAGAAACAGACTTGATAAACGAGGAGGAGGTGTCGCATTGTATGTTAGAAAAGCGTATATCTGCACAGAGATTGAAGCTTCAGAGACTGGGAGTTCTGTGGAAACTGTTTGGGTAAGAATACAAGGAGAGAACAACGGAAAGGACACCATTGTAGGCATTTACTACAGGCCACCTGGGCAAGCTGAAGATATGGATGAACTCTTTATGTATCAAATGACCAAGTTCTCCAAAAAATATTACGTAGTGGTCATGGGAGATTTCAACTATCCAGACATTTGTTGGGAATCTCTCTCAAGTAAAACTAACAGGTCAAGCAAATTCTTATCCTCTCTTGCTGACAACTTTATCTTCCAAAAGGTAGGGGAGAAAACAAGGGGATCTGCTACTTTGGATCTAATCCTTATAAACAGGGAGGAAATGGTTGAGGAGGTAAAGGTGGCTGGGACCCTAGGAGGCAGCGATCATGCTATTATAGAATTTTGGATAACTAGAGGAGGAAGACATGTGAAGACTCAAACTTCAAGGTTAGATTTTAGAAAGGCAGATTTTAAGAGACTCAGAAAGAGAATAGGAGGGATCCAATGGCTGGATGTCCTTAAGGACAAAAATGTCCAGGAAGGATGGGAAATTTTTAAAAATGAGATTCTCAAAGCACAATCGTTAACAATCCCGAAAAGTAGGAAGAATGGGAAGCATTTAAGGAAACCAGGATGGATGAACACAGAACTTAAACACATGCTAAAAAGAAAGAAAGAAATGTTTATTAAATGGAAAGAGGGAGGCATATCTAAAGAAGATTATAATGCAGTCTGCAGATCCTGCAGGGCACGTATCAGGTTAGCTAAAGCTGACAATGAATTAAGGCTTGCAAGAGATGTCAAAAGCAATAAAAAAGGATTTTGGGGGTATGTCAAAAGTAAAAGAAAAGTCAAAGATGCTATAGGATTTTTACAGGATGAAAATGGAGAAATGGTAAGAGAGGATGTTGAGAAGGCCGAACTTTTTAATTCCTATTTTGCATCTGTTTTCTCTCAGAAAGAAAATGTAACATCAACTGATCTTCACTGTCCTTTTAAAGGAATAGAGGAATCCAAGTTATCTGTAAACAGAAAGATTGTGAGGGAATATTTAGCTAACATAAATGAGTTCAAGTCTCCAGGTCCAGATGAATTACACCCCAGAGTACTGAAGGAGATCGTAGAAGAAATTTTAGAACCACTCTCCATAATCTTTGAAAATTCTTGGAGAACAGGAGAAGTCCCAGAAGACTGGAGAAGAGCAAATGTTGTTCCTATCTTCAAAAAGGGGAAGAAGGTGGACCCAGGGAACTATAGGCCGGTGAGTCTGACTTCTATACCAGGAAAGATCTTTGAACAAATTATTAAACAACATGTATGTAAGTACCTGGATAAGAATGAAGTGATTAACCAGAGTCAGCATGGGTTTGTAACTAACAAGTCATGTCAGACTAACTTAATTTTCTTCTATGACAGAATCACTGACTGGGTGGATCAGGGAAATGCTGTAGATATAGTATATCTTGACTTCAGCAAAGCATTTGACAAAGTATCTCACACCATCCTTATTGAAAAAATGACCAAGTATGCAATGGACCAGGCAACTGTTAGGTGGATTCATAACTGGCTTAGTGATCGGACTCAAAGGGTGGTTGTAAATGGCTTCACATCCAGCTGGATGAATGTCTCAAGTGGGGTACCACAGGGCTCCGTCCTGGGACCTGTATTGTTCAACATCTTTATCAATGATTTAGATGAAGGAATTGAGGGTAAACTGATTAAATTTGCTGATGACACAAAGCTAGGAGGGATAGCTAATACTAGAGAAGAGAGAGAGAGGATTCAAAAAGACCTAAATAAACTGGAGCAGTGGGCAGCAACCAACAGAATGGTTTTTAACAGGGAAAAATGCAAAGTACTACATCTGGGCAATAAAAATGAAAAAAACATATACAGAATGGGAGGAATAGAGCTAAGCAACAGTACATGTGAAAAAGACTTAGGTATACTAATAGATCATAGACTGAACATGAGACAACAGTGTGATGCAGCAGCAAAAAAGGCAAATACAATTCTGGGATGTATTAGCAGAAGCATACAGTCTAGATCACGTGAAGTCATTATCGGTCTTTACTCCTCTTTGGTCAGACCTCATCTGGAATACTGTGTACAGTTTTGGGCACCACATTTTAAAAAAGACATAGACAAACTGGAGCAAGTTCAGAGAAGAGCGACCAGAATGGTGACTGGTCTGCAAACCATGTCCTATGAGGAACGGTTGCAGGATTTGGGAATGTTTAGCTTGCAAAAAAGAAGACTGAGAGGAGACTTAATAGCTGTATACAAATATGTCAAGGGCTGTCACATTGTAGAAGGATCATCTTTATTCTCATTTGCACAAGGAAAGACTAGAAGCAATGGGATGAAACTAAATGGGAGGAGACACAGATTAGATATTAGAAAAAACTTTTTGACAGTTAGGGTGATTAATGAGTGGAACAGGCTGCCACGAGCGGTGGTGAGTTCCCCTTCAATGGACGTCTTCAAAC
Source organism: Phyllobates terribilis (assembly GCF_046119375.1). Taxonomy (NCBI): domain Eukaryota; kingdom Metazoa; phylum Chordata; class Amphibia; order Anura; family Dendrobatidae; genus Phyllobates; species Phyllobates terribilis. Next base: position 5,746,815 of record NW_027362847.1, on the reverse strand, counting down.
AGAGGCTGGACAGACATCTGTCTGAGATGATTTAGTGAAACCTGCTTTGAGCAGGGGGTTGGACCAGATGACCCAGGAGGTCCCTTCCAACTCTACCATTCTATGATTCTATGATTACAGAGGAAGTGCATAAAGTAAAGTTCTTACATTTCCAGGAGGGATTACAGAGGAAGTGCATAAAGTAAAGTTCTTACATTTCCAGGGGGGGATTACAGAGGAAGTGCATAAAGTAGAGTTCTTACATTTCCAGGAGGGATTACAGAGGAAGTGCAAAAAGTAGAGTTCTTACATTTCCAGGTGGGATTACAGAGGAAGTGCAAAAGTAAAGTTCTTACATTTCCAGGAGGGATTACAGAGGAAGTGCATAAAGTTAAGTTCTTACATTTCCAGGGGGAATTAACGAGGAAGTGCAGAAAGTGGAGTCCTTACATTTCCAGGAGGGATTACAGGGGATGTGCACAAAGTAGAGTTCTTACATTTCCAGGAGGATTTACAGAGGAAGTGCACAAAGTAAAGTTCTTACATTTCCAGGAGGGATTACAGAGGAAGCGCACAAAGTAGAGTCCTTACATTTCCAGGAGGGATTACAGGGGAAGTGCAGAAAGTAAAGTTCTTACATTTCCAGGAGGAATTACAGAGGAAATGCACAACGTTCTTACATTTCCAGGAGGGATTACAGAGGAAGTGCACAAAGTAGATTTCTTACATTTCCAGGAGGGATTACAGAGAAAGTGCATAAAGTAAAGTTCTTACATTTCCAGGAGGGATTACAGAGGAAGTGCATAAAGTAAAGTTCTTACATTTCCTGGAGGGATTACAGAGGAAGTGCATAAAGCAAAGTTCTTACTTTTCCAGGAGGGATTACAGAGGAAGTGCATAAAGTAAAGTTCTTACATTTCCAGGAGGAATTACAGAGGAAGTCCATAAAGTAAAGTTCTTACATTTCCAGGAGGGATTACAGGGGAAGTGCAGAAAATAAAGTTCTTACATTTCCAGGAGGAATTACAGAGGAAATGCACAACGTTCTTACATTTCCAGGAGGGATTACAGAGGAAGTGCACAAAGTAGATTTCTTACGTTTCCAGGAGGGATTACAGAGGAAGTGCATAAAGTAAAGTTCTTACATTTCCAGGAGGGATTACAGAGGAAGTGCATAAAGTAAAGTTAATACATTTCCAGGAGGGATTACAGAGGAAGTGCATAAAGCAAAGTTCTTACATTTCCAGGAGGGATTACAGAGGAAGTGCATAAAGTAAAGTTCTTACATTTCCAGGAGGAATTACAGAGGAAGTCCATAAAGTAAAGTTCTTACATTTCCAGGAGGAATTACAGAGGAAGTGCAAAAAGTAAAGTTCTTACATTTCCAGGAGGGATTACAGAGGAAGTCCATAAAGTAAAGTTCTTACATTTCCAGGAGGAATTACAGAGGAAATGCACAACGTTCTTACATTTCCAGGAGGGATTACAGAGGAAGTGCACAAAGTAGATTTCTTACATTTCCAGGAGGGATTACGGAGGAAGTGAAGTAAAGTTCTTACATTTCCAGGAGGGATTACAGAGGAAGTGCATAAAGTAAAGTTCTTACATTTCCAGGAGGGATTACAGAGGAAGTGCATACAGTAAAGTTCTTACATTTCCAGGAGGGATTACAGAGGAAGTGCATAAAGTAAAGTTCTTACATTTCCAGGAGGGATTACAGAGGAAGTGCATAAAGTAAAGTTCTTACATTTCCAGGAGTAATTAAAGAGGAAGTGCACAAAGTAGAGTCCTTACATTTCCAGGAGGATTTACAGAGGAAGTGCACAAAATCAAGTTCTTACATTTCCAGGAGGGATTACAGAGGAAGTGCACAAAGTAGAGTCCTTACATTTCCAGGAGGGATTACAGGGGAAGTGCAGAAAGTAAAAAGTTCTTACATTTCCAGGAGGAATTACAGAGGAAATGCATAAAGTAGATTTCTTATATTTCTAGGAGGGATTACAGAGGAAGTGCATAAAGTAAAGTTCTTACATTTCCAGGAGGGATTACAGAGGAAGTGCATAAAGTAAAGTTCTTACATTTCCAGGAGGGATTACAGAGGAAGTGCACAAAGTAGATTTCTTATATTTCTAGGAGGGATTACAGAGGAAGTGCATAAAGTAAAGTTCTTACATTTCCAGGAGGGATTACAGAGGAAGTGCATAAAGTAAAGTTCTTACATTTCCAGGGGGGGATTACAGAGGAAGTGCATAAAGTAGAGTTCTTACATTTCCAGGAGGGATTACAGAGGAAGTGCAAAAAGTAGAGTTCTTACATTTCCAGGTGGGATTACAGAGGAAGTGCAAAAGTAAAGTTCTTACATTTCCAGGAGGGATTACAGAGGAAGTGCATAAAGTTAAGTTCTTATATTTCCAGGGGGAATTAACGAGGAAGTGCAGAAAGTGGAGTCCTTACATTTCCAGGAGGGATTACAGGGGATGTGCACAAAGTAGAGTTCTTACATTTCCAGGAGGATTTACAGAGGAAGTGCACAAAGTAAAGTTCTTACATTTCCAGGAGGGATTACAGAGGAAGTGCACAAAGTAGAGTCCTTACATTTCCAGGAGGGATTACAGGGGAAGTGCAGAAAGTAAAGTTCTTACATTTCCAGGAGGAATTACAGAGGAAATGCACAACGTTCTTACATTTCCAGGAGGGATTACAGAGGAAGTGCACAAAGTAGATTTCTTACATTTCCAGGAGGGATTACAGAGGAAGTGCATAAAGTAAAGTTCTTACATTTCCAGGAGGGATTACAGAGGAAGTGCATAAAGTAAAGTTCTTACATTTCCAGGAGGGATTACAGAGGAAGTGCATAAAGCAAAGTTCTTACTTTTCCAGGAGGGATTACAGAGGAAGTGCATAAAGTAAAGTTCTTACATTTCCAGGAGGAATTACAGAGGAAGTCCATAAAGTAAAGTTCTTACATTTCCAGGAGGGATTACAGGGGAAGTGCAGAAAATAAAGTTCTTACATTTCCAGGAGGAATTACAGAGGAAATGCACAACGTTCTTGCATTTCCAGGAGGGATTACAGAGGAAGTGCACAAAGTAGATTTCTTACGTTTCCAGGAGGGATTACAGAGGAAGTGCATAAAGTAAAGTTCTTACATTTCCAGGAGGGATTACAGAGGAAGTGCATAAAGTAAAGTTAATACATTTCCAGGAGGGATTACAGAGGAAGTGCATAAAGCAAAGTTCTTACATTTCCAAGAGGAATTACAGAGGAAGTCCATAAAGTAAAGTTCTTACATTTCCAGGAGGAATTACAGAGGAAGTGCAAAAAGTAAAGTTCTTACATTTCCAGGAGGAATTACAGAGGAAGTGCAAAAAGTAAAGTTCTTACATTTCCAGGAGGGATTACAGAGGAAGTCCATAAAGTAAAGTTCTTACATTTCCAGGAGGAATTACAGAGGAAATGCACAACGTTCTTACATTTCCAGGAGGGATTACAGAGGAAGTGCACAAAGTAGATTTCTTACATTTCCAGGAGGGATTACGGAGGAAGTGAAGTAAAGTTCTTGCATTTCCAGGAGGGATTACAGAGGAAGTGCATAAAGTAAAGTTCTTACATTTCCAGGAGGGATTACAGAGGAAGTGCATAAAGTAAAGTTCTTACATTTCCAGGAGGGATTACAGAGGAAGTGCATAAAGTAAAGTTCTTACATTTCCAGGGGGGATTACAGAGGAAGTGCATAAAGTAGAGTTCTTACATTTCCAGGAGGGATTACAGAGGAAGTGCAAAAAGTAAAGTTCTTACATTTCCAGGAGAGATTACAGAGGAAGTGCATAAAGTAAAGTTCTTACATTTCCAGGACGGATTACAGAGGAAGTGCATAAAGTAAAGTTCTTACATTTCCAGGAGGGATTACAGAGGAAATGCATGAAGTAAAGTTCTTACATTTCCAGGAGGTATTACAGGGGATGTGCACAAAGTAGAGTTCTTAAATTTCAGGAGGGATTACAGAGGAAGTGCATAAAGTAAAGTTCTTACATTTCCAGGAGGGATTACAGAGGAAGTGCATAAAGTAAAGTTCTTACATTTCCAGGAGGGATTACAGAGGAAGTGCATAAAGTAAAGTTCTTACATTTCCAGGAGGGATTACAGAGGAAATGCATAAAGTAAAGTTCTTACATTTCCAGGAGGGATTACAGGGGATGTGCACAAAGTAGAGTTCTTAAATTTCAGGAGGGATTACAGAGGAAGTGCATAAAGTAAAGTTCTTACATTTCCAGGAGGGATTACAGAGGAAGTGCATAAAGTAAAGTTCTTACATTTCCGGGAGGGATTACAGAGGAAGTGCATAAAGTAAAGTTCTTACATTTCCAGGAGGGATTACAGAGGAAGTGCACAAAGTAGATTTCTTACATTTCCAGGAGGGATTACAGTGGAAGTGCATAAAGTAAAGTTCTTACATTTCCAGGAGGGATTACAGAGGAAGTGCATAAAGTAAAGTTCTTACATTTCCAGGAGGGATTACAGAGGAAGTGCAAATTAAAGTTCTTACATTTCCAGGAGTAATTAAAGAGGAAGTGCACAAAGTAGAGTCCTTACATTTCCAGGAGGATTTACAGAGGAAGTGCACAAAGTAAAGTTCTTACATTTCCAGGAGGGATTACAGAGGAAGTGCACAAAGTAGAGTCCTTACATTTCCAGGAGGGATTACAGGGGAAGTGCAGAAAGTAAAGTTCTTACATTTCCAGGAGGAATTACAGAGGAAATGGACAATTTTCTTACATTTCCAGGAGGGATTACAGAGGAAGAGCACAAAGTAGATTTCTTACATTTCCAGGAGAGATTACAGAGGAAGTGCATAAAGTAAAGTTCTTACATTTCCAGGAGGGATTACAGAGGAAGTGCATAAAGTAAAGTTCTTACATTTCCAGGAGAGATTACTGAGGAAGTGCATAAAGTAGAGTTCTTACATTTCCAGGAGGGATTACAGAGGAAGTGCAAAAGTAAAGTTCTTACATTTCCAGGAGGGATTACAGAGGAAGTGCATAAAGTAAAGTTCTTACATTTCCAGGGGGAATTAACGAGGAAGTGCAGAAAGTGGAGTCCTTACATTTCCAGGAGGGATTACAGGGGATGTGCACAAAGTAGAGTTCTTACATTTCCAGGAGGATTTACAGAGGAAGTGCACAAAGTAAAGTTCTTACATTTCCAGGAGGGATGACAGAGGAAGTGCACAAAGTAGAGTCCTTACATTTCCAGGAGGGATTACAGGGGAAGTGCAGAAAGTAAAGTTCTTACATTTCCAGGAGGAATTACAGAGGAAATGCACAACGTTCTTACATTTCCAGGAGGGATTACAGAGGAAGTGCACAAAGTAGATTTCTTACATTTCCAGGAGGGATTACAGAGGAAGTGCATAAAGTAAAGTTCTTACATTTCCAGGAGGGATTACAGAGGAAGTGCATAAAGTAAAGTTCTTACATTTCCAGGAGGGATTACAGAGGAAGTGCATAAAGCAAAGTTCTTACTTTTCCAGAAGGGATTACAGAGGAAGTGCATAAAGTAAAGTTCTTATATTTCCAGGAGGAATTACAGAGGAAGTCCATAAAGTAAAGTTCTTACATTTCCAGGACGGATTACAGGGGAAGTGCAGAAAGTACAGTCCTTACATTTCCAGGAGGGATTACAGGGGAAGTGCAGAAAGTAAAGTTCTTACATTTCCAGGAGGAATTACAGAGTAAATGCACAATGTTCTTACATTTCCAGGAGGGATTACAGAGGAAGAGCACAAAGTACATTTCTTACATTTCCAGGAGAGATTACAGAGGAAGTGCATAAAGTAAAGGTCTTACATTTCCAGGAGTGATTACAGAGGAAGTGCATAAAGTAAAGTTCTTACATTTCCAGGAGAGATTACAGAGGAAGTGCATGAAGTAGAGTTCTTACATTTCCAGGTGGGATTACAGAGGAAGTGCAAAAGTAAAGTTCTTACATTTCCAGGAGGGATTACAGAGGAAGTGCATAAAGTTAAGTTCTTACATTTCCAGGGGGAATTAACGAGGAAGTGCAGAAAGTGGAGTCCTTACATTTCCAGGAGGGATTACAGGGGATGTGCACAAAGTAGAGTTCTTACATTTCCAGGAGGATTTACAGAGGAAGTGCACAAAGTAAAGTTCTTACATTTCCAGGAGGGATGACAGAGGAAGTGCACAAAGTAGAGTCCTTACATTTCCAGGAGGGATTACAGGGGAAGTGCAGAAAGTAAAGTTCTTACATTTCCAGGAGGAATTACAGAGGAAATGCACAACGTTCTTACATTTCCAGGAGGGATTACAGAGGAAGTGCACAAAGTAGATTTCTTACATTTCCAGGAGGGATTACAGAGGAAGTGCATAAAGTAAAGTTCTTACATTTCCAGGAGGGATTACAGAGGAAGTGCATAAAGTAAAGTTCTTACATTTCCAGGAGGGATTACAGAGGAAGTGCATAAAGCAAAGTTCTTACTTTTCCAGGAGGGATTACAGAGGAAGTGCATAAAGTAAAGTTCTTATATTTCCAGGAGGAATTACAGAGGAAGTCCATAAAGTAAAGTTCTTACATTTCCAGGACGGATTACAGGGGAAGTGCAGAAAGTAGAGTCCTTACATTTCCAGGAGGGATTACAGGGGAAGTGCAGAAAGTAAAGTTCTTACATTTCCAGGAGGAATTACAGAGTAAATGCACAATGTTCTTACATTTCCAGGAGGGATTACAGAGGAAGAGCACAAAGTACATTTCTTACATTTCCAGGAGAGATTACAGAGGAAGTGCATAAAGTAAAGGTCTTACATTTCCAGGAGTGATTACAGAGGAAGTGCATAAAGTAAAGTTCTTACATTTCCAGGAGAGATTACAGAGGAAGTGCATGAAGTAGAGTTCTTACATTTCCAGGTGGGATTACAGAGGAAGTGCAAAAGTAAAGTTCTTACATTTCCAGGAGGGATTACAGAGGAAGTGCATAAAGTTAAGTTCTTACATTTCCAGGGGGAATTAACGAGGAAGTGCAGAAAGTGGAGTCCTTACATTTCCAGGAGGGATTACAGGGGATGTGCACAAAGTAGAGTTCTTACATTTCCAGGAGGATTTACAGAGGAAGTGCACAAAGTAAAGTTCTTACATTTCCAGGAGGGATTACAGAGGAAGTGCACAAAGTAGAGTCCTTACATTTCCAGGAAGGATTACAGGGGAAGTGCAGAAAGTAAAGTTCTTACATTTCCAGGAGGAATTACAGAGGAAATGCACAACGTTCTTACATTTCCAGGAGGGATTACAGAGGAAGAGCACAAAGTAGATTTCTTACATTTCCAGGAGGGATTACAGAGGAAGTGCATAAAGTAAAGTTCTTACATTTCCAGGAGGGATTACAGAGGAAGTGCATAAAGTAAAGTTCTTACATTTCCAGGATGGATTACAGAGGAAGTGCATAAAGCAAAGTTCTTACTTTTCCAGGAGGGATTACAGAGGAAGTGCATAAAGTAAAGTTCTTACATTTCCAGGAGGAATTACAGAGGAAGTCCATAAAGTAAAGTTCTTACATTTCCAGGCGGGATTACAGGGGAAGTGCAGAAAATAAAGTTCTTACATTTCCAGGAGGAATTACAGAGGAAATGCACAACGTTCTTACATTTCCAGGAGGGATTACAGAGGAAGTGCACAAAGTAGATTTCTTACGTTTCCAGGAGGGATTACAGAGGAAGTGCATAAAGTAAAGTTCTTATATTTCCAGGAGGGATTACAGAGGAAGTGCATAAAGTAAAGTTAATACATTTCCAGGAGGGATTACAGAGGAAGTGCATAAAGCAAAGTTCTTACATTTCCAGGAGGGATTACAGAGGAAGTGCATAAAGTAAAGTTCTTACATTTCCAGGAGGAATTACAGAGGAAGTCCATAAAGTAAAGTTCTTTCATTTCCAGGAGGAATTACAGAGGAAGTGCAAAAAGTAAAGTTCTTACATTTCCAGGAGGGATTACAGAGGAAGTCCATAAAGTAAAGTTCTTACATTTCCAGGAGGAATTACAGAGGAAATGCACAACATTCTTACATTTCCAGGAGGGATTACAGAGGAAGTGCACAAAGTAGATTTCTTACATTTCCAGGAGGGATTACGGAGGAAGTGAAGTAAAGTTCTTGCATTTCCAGCAGGGATTACAGAGGAAGTGAATAAAGTAAAGTTCTTACATTTCCAGGAGGGATTACAGAGGAAGTGCATAAAGTAAAGTTCTTACATTTCCAGGAGGGATTACAGAGGAAGTGCATAAAGTAAAGTTCTTACATTTCCAGGAGGGATTACAGAGGAAGTGCATAAAGTAAAGTTCTTACATTTCCAGGAGTAATTAAAGAGGAAGTGCACAAAGTAGAGTCCTTACATTTCCATGAGGATTTACAGAGGAAGTGCACAAAATAAAGTTCTTACATTTCCAGGAGGGATTACAGAGGAAGTGCACAAAGTAGAATCCTTACATTTCCAGGAGGGATTACAGAGGAAGTGCACAAAGTAGATTTCTTACATTTCCAGGAGGGATTACGGAGGAAGTGAAGTAAAGTTCTTGCATTTCCAGGAGGGATTACAGAGGAAGTGCATAAAGTAAAGTTCTTACATTTCCAGGAGGAATTACAGAGGAAATGCACAATGTTCTTACATTTCCAGGAGGGATTACAGAGGAAGTGCACAAAGTAGATTTCTTATATTTCTAGGAGGGATTACAGAGGAAGTGCATAAAGTAAAGTTCTTACATTTCTAGGAGGGATTACAGAGGAAGTGCATAAAGTAAAGTTCTTACATTTCCAGGGGGGATTACAGAGGAAGTGCATAAAGTAGAGTTCTTACATTTCCAGGAGGGATTACAGAGGAAGTGCAAAAAGTAGAGTTCTTACATTTCCAGGTGGGATTACAGAGGAAGTGCAAAAGTAAAGTTCTTACATTTCCAGGAGGGATTACAGAGGAAGTGCATAAATTTAAGTTCTTACATTTCCAGGGGAAATTAACGAGGAAGTGCAGAAAGTGGAGTCCTTACATTTCCAGGAGGGATTACAGGGGATGTGCACAAAGTAGAGTTCTTACATTTCCAGGAGGATTTACAGAGGAAGTGCACAAAGTAAAGTTCTTACATTTCCAGGAGGGATTACAGAGGAAGTGCACAAAGTAGAGTCCTTACATTTCCAGGAGGGATTACAGGGGAAGTGCAGAAAGTAAAGTTCTTACATTTCCAGGAGGAATTACAGAGGAAATGCACAACGTTCTTACATTTCCAGGAGGGATTACAGAGGAAGTGCACAAAGTAGATTTCTTACATTTCCAGGAGGGATTACAGAGGAAGTGCATAAAGTAAAGTTCTTACATTTCCAGGAGGGATTACAGAGGAAGTGCATAAAGTAAAGTTCTTACATTTCCAGGAGGGATTACAGAGGACGTGCATAAAGCAAAGTTCTTACTTTTCCAGGAGGGATTACAGAGGAAGTGCATAAAGTAAAGTTCTTACATTTCCAGGAGGAATTACAGAGGAAGTCCATAAAGTAAAGTTCTTACATTTCCAGGAGGGATTACAGAGGAAATGCACAACGTTCTTACATTTCCAGAAGGGATTACAGAGGAAGTGCACAAAGTAGATTTCTTACGTTTCCAGGAGGGATTACAGAGGAAGTGCATAAAGTAAAGTTCTTACATTTCCAGGAGGGATTACAGAGGAAGTGCATAAAGTAAAGTTAATACATTTCCAGGAGGGATTACAGAGGAAGTGCATAAAGCAAAGTTCTTACATTTCCAGGAGGGATTACAGAGGAAGTGCATAAAGTTCTTACATTTCCAGGAGGAATTACAGAGGAAGTCCATAAAGTTCTTACATTTCCAGGAGGAATTACAGAGGAAGTGCAAAAAGTAAAGTTCTTACATTTCCAGGAGGGATTACAGAGGAAGTCCATAAAGTAAAGTTCTTACATTTCCAGGAGGAATTACAGAGGAAATGCACAACATTCTTACATTTCCAGGAGGGATTACAGAGGAAGTGCACAAAGTAGATTTCTTACATTTCCAGGAGGGATTACGGAGGAAGTGAAGTAAAGTTCTTGCATTTCCAGGAGGGATTACAGAGGAAGTGCATAAAGTAAAGTTCTTACATTTCCAGGAGGGATTACAGAGGAAGTGCATAAAGTAAAGTTCTTACATTTCCAGGAGGGATTACAGAGGAAGTGCATAAAGTAAACTTCTTACATTTCCAGGAGGGATTACAGAGGAAGTGCATAAAGTAAAGTTCTTACATTTCCAGGGGGGATTACAGAGGAAGTGCATAAAGTAGAGTTCTTACATTTCCAGGAGGGATTACAGAGGAAGTGCAAAAAGTAAAGTTCTTACATTTCCAGGAGGGATTACAGAGGAAGTGCATAAAGTAAAGTTCTTACATTTCCAGGACGGATTACAGAGGAAGTGCATAAAGTAAAGTTCTTACATTTCCAGGAGGGATTACAGAGGAAATGCATAAAGTAAAGTTCTTACATTTCCAGGAGGTATTACAGGGGATGTGCACAAAGGAGAGTTCTTAAATTTCAGGAGGGATTACAGAGGAAGTGCATAAAGTAAAGTTCTTACATTTCCAGGAGGGATTACAGAGGAAGTGCATAAAGTAAAGTTCTTACATTTCCAGGAGGGATTACAGAGGAAGTGCATAAAGTAAAGTTCTTACATTTCCAGGAGGGATTACAGAGGAAGTGCACAAAGTAGATTTCTTACATTTCCAGGAGGGATTACAGTGGAAGTGCATAAAGTAAAGTTCTTACATTTCCAGGAGGGATTACAGAGGAAGTGCATAAAGTAAAGTTCTTACATTTCCAGGAGGGATTACAGAGGAAGTGCATAAAGTAAAGTTCTTACATTTCCAGGAGTAATTAAAGAGGAAGTGCACAAAGTAGAGTCCTTACATTTCCAGGAGGATTTACAGAGGAAGTGCACAAAGTAAAGTTCTTACATTTCCAGGAGGGATTACAGAGGAAGTGCACAAAGTAGAGTCCTTACATTTCCAGGAGGGATTTCAGGGGAAGTGCAGAAAGTAAAGTTCTTACATTTCCAGGAGGAATTACAGAGGAAATGCACAATGTTCTTACATTTCCAGGAGGGATTACAGAGGAAGAGCACAAAGTAGATTTCTTACATTTCCAGGAGAGATTACAGAGGCAGTGCATAAAGTAAAGTTCTTACATTTCCAGGAGAGATTACAGAGGAACTGCATAAAGTAGAGTTCTTACATTTCCAGGAGGGATTACAGAGGAAGCGCAAAAGTAAAGTTCTTACATTTCCAGGAGGGATTACAGAGGAAGTGCATAAAGTAAAGTTCTTACATTTCCAGGGGGAATTACAGAGGAAGTCCATAAAGTAAAGTTCTTACATTTCCAGGACGGATTACAGGGGAAGTGCAGAAAGTAGAGTCCTTACATTTCCAGGAGGGATTACAGGGGAAGTGCAGAAAGTAAAGTTCTTACATTTCCAGGAGGAATTACAGAGTAAATGCACAATGTTCTTACATTTCCAGGAGGGATTACAGAGGAAGAGCACAAAGTAGATTTCTTACATTTCCAGGAGAGATTACAGAGGAAGTGCATAAAGTAAAGGTCTTACGTTTCCAGGAGGGATTACAGAGGAAGTGCATAAAGTAAAGTTCTTACATTTCCAGGAGAGATTACAGAGGAAGTGCATAAAGTTAAGTTCTTACATTTCCAGGGGGAATTAACGAGGAAGTGCAGAAAGTGGAGTCCTTACATTTCCAGGAGGGATTACAGGGGATGTGCACAAAGTAGAGTTCTTACATTTCCAGGTGGGATTACAGAGGAAGTGCAAAAGTAAAGTTCTTACATTTCCAGGAGGGATTACAGAGGAAGTGCATAAAGTTAAATTCTTACATTTCCAGGGGGAATTAACGAGGAAGTGCAGAAAGTGGAGTCCTTACATTTCCAGGAGGGATTACAGGGGATGTGCACAAAGTAGAGTTCTTACATTTCCAGGAGGATTTACAGAGGAAGTGCACAAAGTAAAGTTCTTACATTTCCAGGAGGGATTACAGAGGAAGTGCACAAAGTAGAGTCCTTACATTTCCAGGAGGGATTACAGGGGAAGTGCAGAAAGTAAAGTTCTTACATTTCCAGGAGGAATTACAGAGGAAATGCACAACGTTCTTACATTTCCAGGAGGGATTACAGAGGAAGTGCACAAAGTAGATTTCTTACATTTCCAGGAGGTATTACAGAGAAAGTGCATAAAGTAAAGTTCTTACATTTCCAGGAGGGATTACAGAGGAAGTGCATAAAGTAAAGTTCTTACATTTCCAGGAGGGATTACAGAGGAAGTGCATAAAGCAAAGTTCTTACTTTTCCAGGAGGGATTACAGAGGAAGTGCATAAAGTAAAGTTCTTACATTTCCAGGAGGAATTACAGAGGAAATGCACAACGTTCTTACATTTCCAGGAGGGATTACAGAGGAAGTGCACAAAGTAGATTTCTTACGTTTCCAGGAGGGATTACAGAGGAAGTGCATGAAGTAAAGTTCTTACATTTCCAGGAGGGATTACAGAGGAAGTCCATAAAGTAAAGTTAATACATTTCCAGGAGGGATTACAGAGGAAGTGCATAAAGCAAAGTTCTTACATTTCCAGGAGGGATTACAGAGGAAGTGCATAAAGTAAAGTTCTTACATTTCCAGGAGGAATTACAGAGGAAGTCCATAAAGTAAAGTTCTTACATTTCCAGGAGGAATTACAGAGGAAGTGCAAAAAGTAAAGTTCTTACATTTCCAGGAGGGATTACAGAGGAAGTCCATAAAGTAAAGTTCTTACATTTCCAAGAGGAATTACAGAGGAAATGCACAATGTTCTTACATTTCCAGGAGGGATTACAGAGGAAGTGCACAAAGTAGATTTCTTACATTTCCAGGAGGGATTACGGAGGAAGTGAAGTAAAGTTCTTGCATTTCCAGGAGGGATTACAGAGGAAGTGCATAAAGTAAAGTTCTTACATTTCCAGGAGGGATTACAGAAGAAGTGCATAAAGTAAAGTTCTTACATTTCCAGGAGGGATTACAGAGGAAGTGCATAAAGTAAAGTTCTTACATTTCCAGGAGGGATTACAGAGGAAGTGCATAAAGTAAAGTTCTTACATTTCCAGGAGTAATTAAAGAGGAAGTGCACAAAGTAGAGTCCTTACATTTCCAGGAGGATTTACAGAGGAAGAGCACAAAATAAAGTACTTACATTTCCAGGAGGGATTACAGAGGAAGTGCACAAAGTAGAGTCCTTACATTTCCAGGAGGGATTACAGGGGAAGTGCAGAAAGTAAAGTTCTTACATTTCCAGGAGGAATTACAGAGGAAATGCACAACGTTCTTACATTTCCAGGAGGGATTACAGAGGAAGTGCACAAAGTAGATTTCTTATATTTCTAGGAGGGATTACAGAGGAAGTGCATAAAGTAAAGTTCTTACATTTCCAGGAGGGATTACAGAGGAAGTGCATAAAGTAAAATTCTTACATTTCCAGGGGGGATTACAGAGGAAGTGCATAAAGTAGAGTTCTTACATTTCCAGGAGGGATTACAGAGGAAGTGCAAAAAGTAGAGTTCTTACATTTCCAGGTGGGATTACAGAGGAAGTGCAAAAGTAAAGTTCTTACATTTCCAGGAGGGATTACAGAGGAAGTGCATAAAGTTAAGTTCTTACATTTCCAGGGGGAATTAACGAGGAAGTGCAGAAAGTGGAGTCCTTACATTTCCAGGAGGATTTACAGAGGAAGTGCACAAAGTAAAGTTCTTACATTTCCAGGAGGGATTACAGAGGAAGTGCACAAAGTAGAGTCCTTACATTTCCAGGAGGGATTTCAGGGGAAGTGCAGAAAGTAAAGTTCTTACATTTCCAGGAGGAATTACAGAGGAAATGCACAATGTTCTTACATTTCCAGGAGGGATTACAGAGGAAGAGCACAAAGTAGATTTCTTACATTTCCAGGAGAGATTACAGAGGAAGTGCATAAAGTAAAGTTCTTACATTTCCAGGAGAGATTACAGAGGAAGTGCATAAAGTAGAGTTCTTACATTTCCAGGAGGGATTACAGAGGAAGCGCAAAAGTAAAGTTCTTACATTTCCAGGAGGGATTACAGAGGAAGTGCATAAAGTAAAGTTCTTACATTTCCAGGGGGAATTACAGAGGAAGTCCATAAAGTAAAGTTCTTACATTTCCAGGACGGATTACAGGGGAAGTGCAGAAAGTAGAGTCCTTACATTTCCAGGAGGGATTACAGGGGAAGTGCAGAAAGTAAAGTTCTTACATTTCCAGGAGGAATTACAGAGTAAATGCACAATGTTCTTACATTTCCAGGAGGGATTACAGAGGAAGAGCACAAAGTAGATTTCTTACATTTACAGGAGAGATTACAGAGGAAGTGCATAAAGTAAAGGTCTTACATTTCCAGGAGGGATTACAGAGGAAGTGCATAAAGTAAAGTTCTTACATTTCCAGGAGAGATTACAGAGGAAGTGCATAAAGTTAAGTTCTTACATTTCCAGGGGGAATTAACGAGGAAGTGCAGAAAGTGGAGTCCTTACATTTCCAGGAGGGATTACAGGGGATGTGCACAAAGTAGAGTTCTTACATTTCCAGGTGGGATTACAGAGGAAGTGCAAAAGTAAAGTTCTTACATTTCCAGGAGGGATTACAGAGGAAGTGCATAAAGTTAAATTCTTACATTTCCAGGGGGAATTAACGAGGAAGTGCAGAAAGTGGAGTCCTTACATTTCCAGGAGGGATTACAGGGGATGTGCACAAAGTAGAGTTCTTACATTTCCAGGAGGATTTACAGAGGAAGTGCACAAAGTAAAGTTCTTACATTTCCAGGAGGGATTACAGAGGAAGTGCACAAAGTAGAGTCCTTAAATTTCCAGGAGGGATTACAGGGGAAGTGCAGAAAGTAAAGTTCTTACATTTCCAGGAGGAATTACAGAGGAAATGCACAACGTTCTTACATTTCCAGGAGGGATTACAGAGGAAGTGCACAAAGTAGATTTCTTACATTTCCAGGAGGTATTACAGAGAAAGTGCATAAAGTAAAGTTCTTACATTTCCAGGAGGGATTACAGAGGAAGTGCATAAAGTAAAGTTCTTACATTTCCAGGAGGGATTACAGAGGAAGTGCATAAAGCAAAGTTCTTACTTTTCCAGGAGGGATTACAGAGGAAGTGCATAAAGTAAAGTTCTTACATTTCCAGGAGGAATTACAGAGGAAATGCACAACGTTCTTACATTTCCAGGAGGGATTACAGAGGAAGTGCACAAAGTAGATTTCTTACGTTTCCAGGAGGGATTACAGAGGAAGTGCATGAAGTAAAGTTCTTACGTTTCCAGGAGGGATTACAGAGGAAGTCCATAAAGTAAAGTTAATACATTTCCAGGAGGGATTACAGAGGAAGTGCATAAAGCAAAGTTCTTACATTTCCAGGAGGGATTACAGAGGAAGTGCATAAAGTAAAGTTCTTACATTTCCAGGAGGAATTACAGAGGAAGTCCATAAAGTAAAGTTCTTACATTTCCAGGAGGAATTACAGAGGAAGTGCAAAAAGTAAAGTTCTTACATTTCCAGGAGGGATTACAGAGGAAGTCCATAAAGTAAAGTTCTTACATTTCCAGGAGGAATTACAGAGGAAATGCACAACGTTCTTACATTTCCAGGAGGGATTACAGAGGAAGTGCACAAAGTAGATTTCTTACATTTCCAGGAGGGATTACGGAGGAAGTGAAGTAAAGTTCTTGCATTTCCAGGAGGGATTACAAAGGAAGTGCATAAAGTAAAGTTCTTACATTTCCAGGAGGGATTACAGAAGAAGTGCATAAAGTAAAGTTCTTAAATTTCCAGGAGGGATTACAGAGGAAGTGCATAAAGTAAAGTTCTTACATTTCCAGGAGGGATTACAGAGGAAGTGCATAAAGTAAAGTTCTTACATTTCCAGGAGTAATTAAAGAGGAAGTGCACAAAGTAGAGTCCTTACATTTCCAGGAGGATTTACAGAGGAAGTGCACAAAATAAAGTACTTACATTTCCAGGAGGGATTACAGAGGAAGTGCACAAAGTAGAGTCCTTACATTTCCAGGAGGGATTACAGGGGAAGTGCAGAAAGTAAAGTTCTTACATTTCCAGGAGGAATTACAGAGGAAATGCACAACGTTCTTACATTTCCAGGAGGGATTACAGAGGAAGTGCACAAAGTAGATTTCTTATATTTCTAGGAGGGATTACAGAGGAAGTGCATAAAGTAAAGTTCTTACATTTCCAGGAGGGATTACAGAGGAAGTGCATAAAGTAAAATTCTTACATTTCCAGGGGGGATTACAGAGGAAGTGCATAAAGTAGAGTTCTTACATTTCCAGGAGGGATTACAGAGGAAGTGCAAAAAGTAGAGTTCTTACATTTCCAGGTGGGATTACAGAGGAAGTGCAAAAGTAAAGTTCTTACATTTCCAGGAGGGATTACAGAGGAAGTGCATAAAGTTAAGTTCTTACATTTCCAGGGGGAATTAACGAGGAAGTGCAGAAAGTGGAGTCCTTACATTTCCAGGAGGGATTACAGGGGATGTGCACAAAGTAGAGTTCTTACATTTCCAGGAGGATTTACAGAGGAAGTGCACAAAGTAAAGTTCTTACATTTCCAGGAGGGATTACAGAGGAAGTGCACAAAGTAGAGTCCTTACATTTCCAGGAGGGATTACAGGGGAAGTGCAGAAAGTAAAGTTCTTACATTTCCAGGAGGAATTACAGAGGAAATGCACAACGTTCTTACATTTCCAGGAGGGATTACAGAGGAAGTGCACAAAGTAGATTTCTTACATTTCCAGGAGGGATTACAGAGGAAGTGCATAAAGTAAAGTTCTTACATTTCCAGGAGGGATTACAGAGGAAGTGCATAAAGTAAAGTTCTTACATTTCCAGGAGGGATTACAGAGGAAGTGCATAAGGCAAAGTTCTTACTTTTCCAGGAGGGATTACAGAGGAAGTGCATAAAGTAAAGTTCTTACATTTCCAGGAGGAATTACAGAGGAAGTCCATAAAGTAAAGTTCTTACATTTCCAGGAGGGATTACAGAGGAAATGCACAACGTTCTTACATTTCCAGGAGGGATTACAGAGGAAGTGCACAAAGTAGATTTCTTACGTTTCCAGGAGGGATTACAGAGGAAGTGCATAAAGTAAAGTTCTTACATTTCCAGGAGGGATTACAGAGGAAGTGCATAAAGTAAAGTTAATACATTTCCAGGAGGGATTACAGAGGAAGTGCATAAAGCAAAGTTCTTACATTTCCAGGAGGGATTACAGAGGAAGTGCATAAAGTAAAGTTCTTACATTTCCAGGAAGAATTACAGAGGAAGTCCATAAAGTAAAGTTCTTACATTTCCAGGAGGAATTACAGAGGAAGTGCAAAAAGTAAAGTTCTTACATTTCCAGGAGGGATTACAGAGGAAGTGCATAAAGTAAAGTTCTTACATTTCCAGGAGGGATTACAGAGGAAGTGCATAAAGTAAAGTTCTTACATTTCCAGGAGTAATTAAAGAGGAAGTGCACAAAGTAGAGTCCTTACATTTCCAGGAGGATTTACAGAGGAAATGCACAAAATAAAGTACTTACATTTCCAGGAGGGATTACAGAGGAAGTGCACAAAGTAGAGTCCTTACATTTCCAGGAGGGATTACAGGGGAAGTGCAGAAAGTAAAGTTCTTACATTTCCAGGAGGAATTACAGAGGAAATGCACAAGGTTCTTACATTTCCAGGAGGGATTACAGAGGAAGTGCACAAAGTAGATTTCTTATATTTCTAGGAGGGATTACAGAGGAAGTGCATAAAGTAAAGTTCTTACATTTCCAGGAGGGATTACAGAGGAAGTGCATAAAGTAAAATTCTTACATTTCCAGGGGGGATTACAGAGGAAGTGCATAAAGTAGAGTTCTTACATTTCCAGGAGGGATTACAGAGGAAGTGCAAAAAGTAGAGTTCTTACATTTCCAGGTGGGATTACAGAGGAAGTGCAAAAGTAAAGTTCTTACATTTCCAGGAGGGATTACAGAGGAAGTGCATAAAGTTAAGTTCTTACATTTCCAGGGGGAATTAACGAGGAAGTGCAGAAAGTGGAGTCCTTACATTTCCAGGAGGGATTACAGGGGATGTGCACAAAGTAGAGTTCTTACATTTCCAGGAGGATTTACAGAGGAAGTGCACAAAGTAAAGTTCTTACATTTCCAGGAGGGATTACAGAGGAAGTGCACAAAGTAGAGTCCTTACATTTCCAGGAGGGATTACAGGGGAAGTGCAGAAAGTAAAGTTCTTACATTTCCAGGAGGAATTACAGAGGAAATGCACAACGTTCTTACATTTCCAGGAGGGATTACAGAGGAAGTGCACAAAGTAGATTTCTTACATTTCCAGGAGGGATTACAGAGGAAGTGCATAAAGTAAAGTTCTTACATTTCCAGGAGGGATTACAGAGGAAGTGCATAAAGTAAAGTTCTTACATTTCCAGGAGGGATTACAGAGGAAGTGCATAAAGCAAAGTTCTTACTTTTCCAGGAGGGATTACAGAGGAAGTGCATAAAGTAAAGTTCTTACATTTCCAGGAGGAATTACAGAGGAAGTCCATAAAGTAAAGTTCTTACATTTCCAGGAGGGATTACAGAGGAAATGCACAACGTTCTTACATTTCCAGGAGGGATTACAGAGGAAGTGCACAAAGTAGATTTCTTACGTTTCCAGGAGGGATTACAGAGGAAGTGCATAAAGTAAAGTTCTTACATTTCCAGGAGGGATTACAGAGGAAGTGCATAAAGTAAAGTTAATACATTTCCAGGAGGGATTACAGAGGAAGTGCATAAAGCAAAGTTCTTACATTTCCAGGAGGGATTACAGAGGAAGTGCATAAAGTAAAGTTCTTACATTTCCAGGAGGAATTACAGAGGAAGTCCATAAAGTAAAGTTCTTACATTTCCAGGAGGAATTACAGAGGAAGTGCAAAAAGTAAAGTTCTTACATTTCCAGGAGGGATTACAGAGGAAGTCCATAAAGTAAAGTTCTTACATTTCCAGGAGGAATTACAGAGGAAATGCACAACGTTCTTACATTTCCAGGAGGGATTACAGAGGAAGTGCACAAAGTAGATTTCTTACATTTCCAGGAGGGATTACGGAGGAAGTGAAGTAAAGTTCTTGCATTTCCAGGAGGGATTACAGAGGAAGTGCATAAAGTAAAGTTCTTACATTTCCAGGAGGGATTACAGAGGAAGTGCATAAAGTAAAGTTCTTACATTTCCAGGAGGGATTACAGAGGAAGTGCATAAAGTAAACTTCTTACATTTCCAGGAGGGATTACAGAGGAAGTGCATAAAGTAAAGTTCTTACATTTCCAGGAGTAATTAAAGAGGAAGTGCACAAAGTAGAGTCCTTACATTTCCAGGAGGATTTACAGAGGAAGTGCACAAAATAAAGTTCTTACATTTCCAGGAGGGATTACAGAGGAAGTGCACAAAGTAGAGTCCTTACATTTCCAGGAGGGATTACAGGGGAAGTGCAGAAAGTAAAGTTCTTACATTTCCAGGAGGAATTACAGAGGAAATGCACAACGTTCTTACATTTCCAGGAGGGATTACAGAGGAAGTGCACAAAGTAGATTTCTTATATTTCTAGGAGGGATTACAGAGGAAGTGCATAAAGTAAAGTTCTTACATTTCCAGGAGGGATTACAGAGGAAGTGCATAAAGTAAAGTTCTTACATTTCCAGGGGGGATTACAGAAGAAGTGCATAAAGTAGAGTTCTTACATTTCCAGGAGGGATTACAGAGGAAGTGCAAAAAGTAAAGTTCTTACATTTCCAGGAGGGATTACAGAGGAAGTGCATAAAGTAAAGTTCTTACATTTCCAGGACGGATTACAGAGGAAGTGCATAAAGTAAAGTTCTTACATTTCCAGGAGGGATTACAGAGGAAATGCATCAAGTAAAGTTCTTACATTTCCAGGAGGTATTACAGGGGATGTGCACAAAGTAGAGTTCTTAAATTTCAG
Source organism: Phyllobates terribilis (assembly GCF_046119375.1). Classification (NCBI taxonomy): domain Eukaryota; kingdom Metazoa; phylum Chordata; class Amphibia; order Anura; family Dendrobatidae; genus Phyllobates; species Phyllobates terribilis. Next base: position 5,726,739 of record NW_027362847.1, on the reverse strand, counting down.
GAGGGATTACAGAGGAAGTGCATAAAGTAAAGTTCTTACATTTCCAGGAGGGATTACAGAGGAAGTGCATAAAGTAAAGTTCTTACATTTCCAGGAGGGATTACAGAGGAAGTGCATAAAGTAAAGTTCTTACATTTCCAGGAGGGATTACAGAGGAAGTGCACAAAGTAGATTTCTTACATTTCCAGGAGGGATTACAGTGGAAGTGCATAAAGTAAAGTTCTTACATTTCCAGGAGGGATTACAGAGGAAGTGCATAAAGTAAAGTTCTTACATTTCCAGGAGGGATTACAGAGGAAGTGCATAAAGTAAAGTTCTTACATTTCCAGGAGTAATTAAAGAGGAAGTGCACAAAGTAGAGTCCTTACATTTCCAGGAGGATTTACAGAGGAAGTGCAAAAAGTAAAGTTCTTACATTTCCAGGAGGGATTACAGAGGAAGTCCATAAAGTAAAGTTTTTACATTTCCAGGAGGAATTACAGAGGAAATGCACAACGTTCTTACATTTCCAGGAGGGATTACAGAGGAAGTGCACAAAGTAGATTTCTTACATTTCCAGGAGGGATTACGGAGGAAGTGAAGTAAAGTTCTTGCATTTCCAGGAGGGATTACAGAGGAAGTGCATAAAGTAAAGTTCTTACATTTCCAGGAGGGATTACAGAGGAAGTGCACAAAGTAGATTTCTTACATTTCCAGGAGGGATTACAGAGGAAGTGCATAAAGTAAAGTTCTTACATTTCCAGGAGGGATTACAGAGGAAGTGCAAAAAGTAGAGTTCTTACATTTCCAGGTGGGATTACAGAGGAAGTGCAAAAGTAAAGTTCTTACATTTCCAGGAGGGATTACAGAGGAAGTGCTTCTTACATTTCCAGGGGGAATTAACGAGGAAGTGCAGAAAGTGGAGTCCTTACATTTCCAGGAGGGATTACAGGGGATGTGCACAAAGTAGAGTTCTTACATTTCCAGGAGGATTTACAGAGGAAGTGCACAAAGTAAAGTTCTTACATTTCCAGGAGGGATTACAGAGGAAGTGCACAAAGTAGAGTCCTTACATTTCCAGGAGGGATTACAGGGGAAGTGCAGAAAGTAAAGTTCTTACATTTCCAGGAGGAATTACAGAGGAAATGCACAACGTTCTTACATTTCCAGGAGGGATTACAGAGGAAGTGCACAAAGTAGATTTCTTACATTTCCAGGAGGGATTACAGAGGAAGTGCATAAAGTAAAGTTCTTACATTTCCAGGAGGGATTACAGAGGAAGTGCATAAAGTAAAGTTCTTACATTTCCAGGAGGGATTACAGAGGAAGTGCATAAAGCAAAGTTCTTACTTTTCCAGGAGGGATTACAGAGGAAGTGCATAAAGTAAAGTTCTTACATTTCCAGGAGGAATTACAGAGGAAGTCCATAAAGTAAAGTTCTTACATTTCCAGGAGGGATTACAGAGGAAATGCACAACGTTCTTACATTTCCAGGAGGGATTACAGAGGAAGTGCACAAAGTAGATTTCTTACGTTTCCAGGAGGGATTACAGAGGAAGTGCATAAAGTAAAGTTCTTACATTTCCAGGAGGGATTACAGAGGAAGTGCATAAAGTAAAGTTAATACATTTCCAGGAGGGATTACAGAGGAAGTGCATAAAGCAAAGTTCTTACATTTCCAGGAGGGATTACAGAGGAAGTGCATAAAGTAAAGTTCTTACATTTCCAGGAGTAATTAAAGAGGAAGTGCACAAAGTAGAGTCCTTACATTTCCAGGAGGATTTACAGAGGAAGTGCACAAAATAAAGTACTTACATTTCCAGGAGGGATTACAGAGGAAGTGCACAAAGTAGAGTCCTTACATTTCCAGGAGGGATTACAGGGGAAGTGCAGAAAGTAAAGTTCTTACATTTCCAGGAGGAATTACAGAGGAAATGCACAACGTTCTTACATTTCCAGGAGGGATTACAGAGGAAGTGCACAAAGTAGATTTCTTATATTTCTAGGAGGGATTACAGAGGAAGTGCATAAAGTAAAGTTCTTACATTTCCAGGAGGGATTACAGAGGAAGTGCATAAAGTAAAATTCTTACATTTCCAGGGGGGATTACAGAGGAAGTGCATAAAGTAGAGTTCTTACATTTCCAGGAGGGATTACAGAGGAAGTGCAAAAAGTAGAGTTCTTACATTTCCAGGTGGGATTACAGAGGAAGTGCAAAAGTAAAGTTCTTACATTTCCAGGAGGGATTACAGAGGAAGTGCATAAAGTTAAGTTCTTACATTTCCAGGGGGAATTAACGAGGAAGTGCAGAAAGTGGAGTCCTTACATTTCCAGGAGGGATTACAGGGGATGTGCACAAAGTAGAGTTCTTACATTTCCAGGAGGATTTACAGAGGAAGTGCACAAAGTAAAGTTCTTACATTTCCAGGAGGGATTACAGAGGAAGTGCACAAAGTAGAGTCCTTACATTTCCAGGAGGGATTACAGGGGAAGTGCAGAAAGTAAAGTTCTTACATTTCCAGGAGGAATTACAGAGGAAATGCACAACGTTCTTACATTTCCAGGAGGGATTACAGAGGAAGTGCACAAAGTAGATTTCTTACATTTCCAGGAGGGATTACAGAGGAAGTGCATAAAGTAAAGTTCTTACATTTCCAGGAGGGATTACAGAGGAAGTGCATAAAGCAAAGTTCTTACTTTTCCAGGAGGGATTACAGAGGAAGTGCATAAAGTAAAGTTCTTACATTTCCAGGAGGAATTACAGAGGAAGTCCATAAAGTAAAGTTCTTACATTTCCAGGAGGGATTACAGAGGAAATGCACAACGTTCTTACATTTCCAGGAGGGATTACAGAGGAAGTGCACAAAGTAGATTTCTTACGTTTCCAGGAGGGATTACAGAGGAAGTGCATAAAGTAAAGTTCTTACATTTCCAGGAGGGATTACAGAGGAAGTGCATAAAGTAAAGTTAATACATTTCCAGGAGGGATTACAGAGGAAGTGCATAAAGCAAAGTTCTTACATTTCCAGGAGGGATTACAGAGGAAGTGCATAAAGTAAAGTTCTTACATTTCCAGGAGGAATTACAGAGGAAGTCCATAAAGTAAAGTTCTTACATTTCCAGGAGGAATTACAGAGGAAGTGCAAAAAGTAAAGTTCTTACATTTCCAGAAGGGATTACAGAGGAAGTGCATAAAGTAAAGTTCTTACATTTCCAGGAGGGATTACAGAGGAAGTGCACAAAGTAGAGTCCTTACATTTCCAGGAGGGATTACAGAGGAAGTGCATAAAGTAAAGTTCTTACATTTCCAGGAGTAATTAAAGAGGAAGTGCACAAAGTAGAGTCCTTACATTTCCAGGAGGATTTACAGAGGAAGTGCACAAAATAAAGTACTTACATTTCCAGGAGGGATTACAGAGGAAGTGCACAAAGTAGAGTCCTTACATTTCCAGGAGGGATTACAGGGGAAGTGCAGAAAGTAAAGATCTTACATTTCCAGGAGGAATTACAGAGGAAATGCACAAGGTTCTTACATTTCCAGGAGGGATTACAGAGGAAGTGCACAAAGTAGATTTCTTATATTTCTTGGAGGAATTACAGAGGAAGTGCATAAAGTAAAGTTCTTACATTTCCAGGAGGGATTACAGAGGAAGTGCATAAAGTAAAATTCTTACATTTCCAGGGGGGATTACAGAGGAAGTGCATAAAGTAGAGTTCTTACATTTCCGGGAGGGATTACAGAGGAAGTGCAAAAAGTAGAGTTCTTACATTTCCAGGTGGGATTACAGAGGAAGTGCAAAAGTAAAGTTCTTACATTTCCAGGAGGGATTACAGAGGAAGTGCTTCTTACATTTCCAGGGGGAATTAACGAGGAAGTGCAGAAAGTGGAGTCCTTACATTTCCAGGAGGGATTACAGGGGATGTGCACAAAGTAGAGTTCTTACATTTCCAGGAGGATTTACAGAGGAAGTGCACAAAGTAAAGTTCTTACATTTCCAGGAGGGATTACAGAGGAAGTGCACAAAGTAGAGTCCTTACATTTCCAGGAGGGATTACAGGGGAAGTGCAGAAAGTAAAGTTCTTACATTTCCAGGAGGAATTACAGAGGAAATGCACAACGTTCTTACATTTCCAGGAGGGATTACAGAGGAAGTGCACAAAGTAGATTTCTTACATTTCCAGGAGGGATTACAGAGGAAGTGCATAAAGTAAAGTTCTTACATTTCCAGGAGGGATTACAGAGGAAGTGCATAAAGTAAAGTTCTTACATTTCCAGGAGGGATTACAGAGGAAGTGCATAAAGCAAAGTTCTTACTTTTCCAGGAGGGATTACAGAGGAAGTGCATAAAGTAAAGTTCTTACATTTCCAGGAGGAATTACAGAGGAAGTCCATAAAGTAAAGTTCTTACATTTCCAGGAGGGATTACAGAGGAAATGCACAACGTTCTTACATTTCCAGGAGGGATTACAGAGGAAGTGCACAAAGTAGATTTCTTACGTTTCCAGGAGGGATTACAGAGGAAGTGCATAAAGTAAAGTTCTTACATTTCCAGGAGGGATTACAGAGGAAGTGCATAAAGTAAAGTTAATACATTTCCAGGAGGGATTACAGAGGAAGTGCATAAAGCAAAGTTCTTACATTTCCAGGAGGGATTACAGAGGAAGTGCATAAAGTAAAGTTCTTACATTTCCAGGAGGAATTACAGAGGAAGTCCATAAAGTAAAGTTCTTACATTTCCAGGAGGAATTACAGAGGAAGTGCAAAAAGTAAAGTTCTTACATTTCCAGGAGGGATTACAGAGGAAGTCCATAAAGTAAAGTTCTTACATTTCCAGGAGGAATTACAGAGGAAATGCACAACGTTCTTACATTTCCAGGAGGGATTACAGAGGAAGTGCACAAAGTAGATTTCTTACATTTCCAGGAGGGATTACGGAGGAAGTGAAGTAAAGTTCTTGCATTTCCAGGAGGGATTACAGAGGAAGTGCATAAAGTAAAGTTCTTACATTTCCAGGAGGGATTACAGAGGAAGTGCATAAAGTAAAGTTCTTACATTTCCAGGAGGGATTACAGAGGAAGTGCATAAAGTAAACTTCTTACATTTCCAGGAGGGATTACAGAGGAAGTGCATAAAGTAAAGTTCTTACATTTCCAGGAGTAATTAAAGAGGAAGTGCACAAAGTAGAGTCCTTACATTTCCAGGAGGATTTACAGAGGAAGTGCACAAAATAAAGTTCTTACATTTCCAGGAGGGATTACAGAGGAAGTGCACAAAGTAGAGTCCTTACATTTCCAGGAGGGATTACAGGGGAAGTGCAGAAAGTAAAGTTCTTACATTTCCAGGAGGAATTACAGAGGAAATGCACAACGTTCTTACATTTCCAGGAGGGATTACAGAGGAAGTGCACAAAGTAGATTTCTTATATTTCTAGGAGGGATTACAGAGGAAGTGCATAAAGTAAAGTTCTTACATTTCCAGGAGGGATTACAGAGGAAGTGCACAAAGTAGATTTCTTACATTTCCAGGAGGGATTACAGAGGAAGTGCATAAAGTAAAGTTCTTACATTTCCAGGAGGGATTACAGAGGAAGTGCAAAAAGTAGAGTTCTTACATTTCCAGGTGGGATTACAGAGGAAGTGCAAAAGTAAAGTTCTTACATTTCCAGGAGGGATTACAGAGGAAGTGCTTCTTACATTTCCAGGGGGAATTAACGAGGAAGTGCAGAAAGTGGAGTCCTTACATTTCCAGGAGGGATTACAGGGGATGTGCACAAAGTAGAGTTCTTACATTTCCAGGAGGATTTACAGAGGAAGTGCACAAAGTAAAGTTCTTACATTTCCAGGAGGGATTACAGAGGAAGTGCACAAAGTAGAGTCCTTACATTTCCAGGAGGGATTACAGGGGAAGTGCAGAAAGTAAAGTTCTTACATTTCCAGGAGGAATTACAGAGGAAATGCACAACGTTCTTACATTTCCAGGAGGGATTACAGAGGAAGTGCACAAAGTAGATTTCTTACATTTCCAGGAGGGATTACAGAGGAAGTGCATAAAGTAAAGTTCTTACATTTCCAGGAGGGATTACAGAGGAAGTGCATAAAGCAAAGTTCTTACTTTTCCAGGAGGGATTACAGAGGAAGTGCAGAAAGTAAAGTTCTTACATTTCCAGGAGGAATTACAGAGGAAGTCCATAAAGTAAAGTTCTTACATTTCCAGGAGGGATTACAGAGGAAATGCACAACGTTCTTACATTTCCAGGAGGGATTACAGAGGAAGTGCACAAAGTAGATTTCTTACGTTTCCAGGAGGGATTACAGAGGAAGTGCATAAAGTAAAGTTCTTACATTTCCAGGAGGGATTACAGAGGAAGTGCATTAAGTAAAGTTAATACATTTCCAGGAGGGATTACAGAGGAAGTGCATAAAGCAAAGTTCTTACATTTCCAGGAGGGATTACAGAGGAAGTGCATAAAGTAAAGTTCTTACATTTCCAGGAGGAATTACAGAGGAAGTCCATAAAGTAAAGTTCTTACATTTCCAGGAGGAATTACAGAGGAAGTGCAAAAAGTAAAGTTCTTACATTTCCAGGAGGGATTACAGAGGAAGTCCATAAAGTAAAGTTCTTACATTTCCAGGAGGAATTACAGAGGAAATGCACAACGTTCTTACATTTCCAGGAGGGATTACAGAGGAAGTGCACAAAGTAGATTTCTTACATTTCCAGGAGGGATTACGGAGGAAGTGAAGTAAAGTTCTTGCATTTCCAGGAGGGATTACAGAGGAAGTGCATAAAGTAAAGTTCTTACATTTCCAGGAGGGATTACAGAGGAAGTGCATAAAGTAAAGTTCTTACATTTCCAGGAGGGATTACAGAGGAAGTGCATAAAGTAAACTTCTTACATTTCCAGGAGGGATTACAGAGGAAGTGCATAAAGTAAAGTTCTTACATTTCCAGGAGTAATTAAAGAGGAAGTGCACAAAGTAGAGTCCTTACATTTCCAGGAGGATTTACAGAGGAAGTGCACAAAATAAAGTTCTTACATTTCCAGGAGGGATTACAGAGGAAGTGCACAAAGTAGAGTCCTTACATTTCCAGGAGGGATTACAGGGGAAGTGCAGAAAGTAAAGTTCTTACATTTCCAGGAGGAATTACAGAGGAAATGCACAACGTTCTTACATTTCCAGGAGGGATTACAGAGGAAGTGCACAAAGTAGATTTCTTATATTTCTAGGAGGGATTACAGAGGAAGTGCATAAAGTAAAGTTCTTACATTTCCAGGAGGGATTACAGAGGAAGTGCATAAAGTAAAGTTCTTACATTTCCAGGGGGGATTACAGAAGAAGTGCATAAAGTAGAGTTCTTACATTTCCAGGAGGGATTACAGAGGAAGTGCAAAAAGTAAAGTTCTTACATTTCCAGGAGGGATTACAGAGGAAGTGCATAAAGTAAAGTTCTTACATTTCCAGGACGGATTACAGAGGAAGTGCATAAAGTAAAGTTCTTACATTTCCAGGAGGGATTACAGAGGAAATGCATAAAGTAAAGTTCTTACATTTCCAGGAGGTATTACAGGGGATGTGCACAAAGTAGAGTTCTTAAATTTCAGGAGGGATTACAGAGGAAGTGCATAAAGTAAAGTTCTTACATTTCCAGGAGGGATTACAGAGGAAGTGCATAAAGTAAAGTTCTTACATTTCCAGGAGGGATTACAGAGGAAGTGCATAAAGTAAAGTTCTTACATTTCCAGGAGGGATTACAGAGGAAGTGCACAAAGTAGATTTCTTACATTTCCAGGAGGGATTACAGTGGAAGTGCATAAAGTAAAGTTCTTACATTTCCAGGAGGGATTACAGAGGAAGTGCATAAAGTAAAGTTCTTACATTTCCAGGAGGGATTACAGAGGAAGTGCATAAAGTAAAGTTCTTACATTTCCAGGAGTAATTAAAGAGGAAGTGCACAAAGTAGAGTCCTTACATTTCCAGGAGGATTTACAGAGGAAGTGCAAAAAGTAAAGTTCTTACATTTCCAGGAGGGATTACAGAGGAAGTCCATAAAGTAAAGTTTTTACATTTCCAGGAGGAATTACAGAGGAAATGCACAACGTTCTTACATTTCCAGGAGGGATTACAGAGGAAGTGCACAAAGTAGATTTCTTACATTTCCAGGAGGGATTACGGAGGAAGTGAAGTAAAGTTCTTGCATTTCCAGGAGGGATTACAGAGGAAGTGCATAAAGTAAAGTTCTTACATTTCCAGGAGGGATTACAGAAGAAGTGCATAAAGTAAAGTTCTTACATTTCCAGGAGGGATTACAGAGGAAGTGCATGAAGTAAAGTTCTTACATTTCCAGGAGGGATTACAGAGGAAGTGCATAAAGTAAAGTTCTTACATTTCCAGGAGTAATTAAAGAGGAAGTGCACAAAGTAGAGTCCTTACATTTCCAGGAGGATTTACAGAGGAAGTGCACAAAATAAAGTACTTACATTTCCAGGAGGGATTACAGAGGAAGTGCACAAAGTAGAGTCCTTACATTTCCAGGAGGGATTACAGGGGAAGTGCAGAAAGTAAAGTTCTTACATTTCCAGGAGGAATTACAGAGGAAATGCACAACGTTCTTACATTTCCAGGAGGGATTACAGAGGAAGTGCACAAAGTAGATTTCTTATATTTCTAGGAGGGATTACAGAGGAAGTGCATAAAGTAAAGTTCTTACATTTCCAGGAGGGATTACAGAGGAAGTGCATAAAGTAAAATTCTTACATTTCCAGGGGGGATTACAGAGGAAGTGCATAAAGTAGAGTTCTTACATTTCCAGGAGGGATTACAGAGGAAGTGCAAAAAGTAGAGTTCTTACATTTCCAGGTGGGATTACAGAGGAAGTGCAAAAGTAAAGTTCTTACATTTCCAGGAGGGATTACAGAGGAAGTGCATAAAGTTAAGTTCTTACATTTCCAGGGGGAATTAACGAGGAAGTGCAGAAAGTGGAGTCCTTACATTTCCAGGAGGGATTACAGGGGATGTGCACAAAGTAGAGTTCTTACATTTCCAGGAGGATTTACAGAGGAAGTGCACAAAGTAAAGTTCTTACATTTCCAGGAGGGATTACAGAGGAAGTGCACAAAGTAGAGTCCTTACATTTCCAGGAGGGATTACAGGGGAAGTGCAGAAAGTAAAGTTCTTACATTTCCAGGAGGAATTACAGAGGAAATGCAAAACGTTCTTACATTTCCAGGAGGGATTACAGAGGAAGTGCACAAAGTAGATTTCTTACATTTCCAGGAGGGATTACAGAGGAAGTGCATAAAGTAAAGTTCTTACATTTCCAGGAGGGATTACAGAGGAAGTGCATAAAGCAAAGTTCTTACTTTTCCAGGAGGGATTACAGAGGAAGTGCATAAAGTAAAGTTCTTACATTTCCAGGAGGAATTACAGAGGAAGTCCATAAAGTAAAGTTCTTACATTTCCAGGAGGGATTACAGAGGAAATGCACAACGTTCTTACATTTCCAGGAGGGATTACAGAGGAAGTGCACAAAGTAGATTTCTTACGTTTCCAGGAGGGATTACAGAGGAAGTGCATAAAGTAAAGTTCTTACATTTCCAGGAGGGATTACAGAGGAAGTGCATAAAGTAAAGTTAATACATTTCCAGGAGGGATTACAGAGGAAGTGCATAAAGCAAAGTTCTTACATTTCCAGGAGGGATTACAGAGGAAGTGCATAAAGTAAAGTTCTTACATTTCCAGGAGTAATTAAAGAGGAAGTGCACAAAGTAGAGTCCTTACATTTCCAGGAGGATTTACAGAGGAAGTGCACAAAATAAAGTACTTACATTTCCAGGAGGGATTACAGAGGAAGTGCACAAAGTAGAGTCCTTACATTTCCAGGAGGGATTACAGGGGAAGTGCAGAAAGTAAAGTTCTTACATTTCCAGGAGGAATTACAGAGGAAATGCACAACGTTCTTACATTTCCAGGAGGGATTACAGAGGAAGTGCACAAAGTAGATTTCTTATATTTCTAGGAGGGATTACAGAGGAAGTGCATAAAGTAAAGTTCTTACATTTCCAGGAGGGATTACAGAGGAAGTGCATAAAGTAAAATTCTTACATTTCCAGGGGGGATTACAGAGGAAGTGCATAAAGTAGAGTTCTTACATTTGCAGGAGGGATTACAGAGGAAGTGCAAAAAGTAGAGTTCTTACATTTCCAGGTGGGATTACAGAGGAAGTGCAAAAGTAAAGTTCTTACATTTCCAGGAGGGATTACAGAGGAAGTGCATAAAGTTAAGTTCTTACATTTCCAGGGGGAATTAACGAGGAAGTGCAGAAAGTGGAGTCCTTACATTTCCAGGAGGGATTACAGGGGATGTGCACAAAGTAGAGTTCTTACATTTCCAGGAGGATTTACAGAGGAAGTGCACAAAGTAAAGTTCTTACATTTCCAGGAGGGATTACAGAGGAAGTGCACAAAGTAGAGTCCTTACATTTCCAGGAGGGATTACAGGGGAAGTGCAGAAAGTAAAGTTCTTACATTTCCAGGAGGAATTACAGAGGAAATGCACAACGTTCTTACATTTCCAGGAGGGATTACAGAGGAAGTGCACAAAGTAGATTTCTTACATTTCCAGGAGGGATTACAGAGGAAGTGCATAAAGTAAAGTTCTTACATTTCCAGGAGGGATTACAGAGGAAGTGCATAAAGCAAAGTTCTTACTTTTTCAGGAGGGATTACAGAGGAAGTGCATAAAGTAAAGTTCTTATATTTCCAGGAGGAATTACAGAGGAAGTCCATAAAGTAAAGTTCTTACATTTCCAGGAGGGATTACAGAGGAAATGCACAACGTTCTTACATTTCCAGGAGGGATTACAGAGGAAGTGCACAAAGTAGATTTCTTACGTTTCCAGGAGGGATTACAGAGGAAGTGCATAAAGTAAAGTTCTTACATTTCCAGGAGGGATTACAGAGGAAGTGCATAAAGTAAAGTTAATACATTTCCAGGAGGGATTACAGAGGAAGTGCATAAAGCAAAGTTCTTACATTTCCAGGAGGGATTACAGAGGAAGTGCATAAAGTAAAGTTCTTACATTTCCAGGAGGAATTACAGAGGAAGTCCATAAAGTAAAGTTCTTACATTTCCAGGAGGAATTACAGAGGAAGTGCAAAAAGTAAAGTTCTTACATTTCCAGAAGGGATTACAGAGGAAGTGCATAAAGTAAAGTTCTTACATTTCCAGGAGGGATTACAGAGGAAGTGCACAAAGTAGAGTCCTTACATTTCCAGGAGGGATTACAGAGGAAGTGCATAAAGTAAAGTTCTTACATTTCCAGGAGTAATTAAAGAGGAAGTGCACAAAGTAGAGTCCTTACATTTCCAGGAGGATTTACAGAGGAAGTGCACAAAATAAAGTACTTACATTTCCAGGAGGGATTACAGAGGAAGTGCACAAAGTAGAGTCCTTACATTTCCAGGAGGGATTACAGGGGAAGTGCAGAAAGTAAAGATCTTACATTTCCAGGAGGAATTACAGAGGAAATGCATAAGGTTCTTACATTTCCAGGAGGGATTACAGAGGAAGTGCACAAAGTAGATTTCTTATATTTCTTGGAGGAATTACAGAGGAAGTGCATAAAGTAAAGTTCTTACATTTCCAGGAGGGATTACAGAGGAAGTGCATAAAGTAAAATTCTTACATTTCTAGGGGGGATTACAGAGGAAGTGCATAAAGTAGAGTTCTTACATTTCCGGGAGGGATTACAGAGGAAGTGCAAAAAGTAGAGTTCTTACATTTCCAGGTGGGATTACAGAGGAAGTGCAAAAGTAAAGTTCTTACATTTCCAGGAGGGATTACAGAGGAAGTGCTTCTTACATTTCCAGGGGGAATTAACGAGGAAGTGCAGAAAGTGGAGTCCTTACATTTCCAGGAGGGATTACAGGGGATGTGCACAAAGTAGAGTTCTTACATTTCCAGGAGGATTTACAGAGGAAGTGCACAAAGTAAAGTTCTTACATTTCCAGGAGGGATTACAGAGGAAGTGCACAAAGTAGAGTCCTTACATTTCCAGGAGGGATTACAGGGGAAGTGCAGAAAGTAAAGTTCTTACATTTCCAGGAGGAATTACAGAGGAAATGCACAACGTTCTTACATTTCCAGGAGGGATTACAGAGGAAGTGCACAAAGTAGATTTCTTACATTTCCAGGAGGGATTACAGAGGAAGTGCATAAAGTAAAGTTCTTACATTTCCAGGAGGGATTACAGAGGAAGTGCATAAAGTAAAGTTCTTACATTTCCAGGAGGGATTACAGAGGAAGTGCATAAAGCAAAGTTCTTACTTTTCCAGGAGGGATTACAGAGGAAGTGCATAAAGTAAAGTTCTTACATTTCCAGGAGGAATTACAGAGGAAGTCCATAAAGTAAAGTTCTTACATTTCCAGGAGGGATTACAGAGGAAATGCACAACGTTCTTACATTTCCAGGAGGGATTACAGAGGAAGTGCACAAAGTAGATTTCTTACGTTTCCAGGAGGGATTACAGAGGAAGTGCATAAAGTAAAGTTCTTACATTTCCAGGAGGGATTACAGAGGAAGTGCATAAAGTAAAGTTAATACATTTCCAGGAGGGATTACAGAGGAAGTGCATAAAGCAAAGTTCTTACATTTCCAGGAGGGATTACAGAGGAAGTGCATAAAGTAAAGTTCTTACATTTCCAGGAGGAATTACAGAGGAAGTCCATAAAGTAAAGTTCTTACATTTCCAGGAGGAATTACAGAGGAAGTGCAAAAAGTAAAGTTCTTACATTTCCAGGAGGGATTACAGAGGAAGTCCATAAAGTAAAGTTCTTACATTTCCAGGAGGAATTACAGAGGAAATGCACAACGTTCTTACATTTCCAGGAGGGATTACAGAGGAAGTGCACAAAGTAGATTTCTTACATTTCCAGGAGGGATTACGGAGGAAGTGAAGTAAAGTTCTTGCATTTCCAGGAGGGATTACAGAGGAAGTGCATAAAGTAAAGTTCTTACATTTCCAGGAGGGATTACAGAGGAAGTGCATAAAGTAAAGTTCTTACATTTCCAGGAGGGATTACAGAGGAAGTGCATAAAGTAAACTTCTTACATTTCCAGGAGGGATTACAGAGGAAGTGCATAAAGTAAAGTTCTTACATTTCCAGGAGTAATTAAAGAGGAAGTGCACAAAGTAGAGTCCTTACATTTCCAGGAGGATTTACAGAGGAAGTGCACAAAATAAAGTTCTTACATTTCCAGGAGGGATTACAGAGGAAGTGCACAAAGTAGAGTCCTTACATTTCCAGGAGGGATTACAGGGGAAGTGCAGAAAGTAAAGTTCTTACATTTCCAGGAGGAATTACAGAGGAAATGCACAACGTTCTTACATTTCCAGGAGGGATTACAGAGGAAGTGCACAAAGTAGATTTCTTATATTTCTAGGAGGGATTACAGAGGAAGTGCATAAAGTAAAGTTCTTACATTTCCAGGAGGGATTACAGAGGAAGTGCACAAAGTAGATTTCTTACATTTCCAGGAGGGATTACAGAGGAAGTGCATAAAGTAAAGTTCTTACATTTCCAGGAGGGATTACAGAGGAAGTGCAAAAAGTAGAGTTCTTACATTTCCAGGTGGGATTACAGAGGAAGTGCAAAAGTAAAGTTCTTACATTTCCAGGAGGGATTACAGAGGAAGTGCTTCTTACATTTCCAGGGGGAATTAACGAGGAAGTGCAGAAAGTGGAGTCCTTACATTTCCAGGAGGGATTACAGGGGATGTGCACAAAGTAGAGTTCTTACATTTCCAGGAGGATTTACAGAGGAAGTGCACAAAGTAAAGTTCTTACATTTCCAGGAGGGATTACAGAGGAAGTGCACAAAGTAGAGTCCTTACATTTCCAGGAGGGATTACAGGGGAAGTGCAGAAAGTAAAGTTCTTACATTTCCAGGAGGAATTACAGAGGAAATGCACAACGTTCTTACATTTCCAGGAGGGATTACAGAGGAAGTGCACAAAGTAGATTTCTTACATTTCCAGGAGGGATTACAGAGGAAGTGCATAAAGTAAAGTTCTTACATTTCCAGGAGGGATTACAGAGGAAGTGCATAAAGCAAAGTTCTTACTTTTCCAGGAGGGATTACAGAGGAAGTGCAGAAAGTAAAGTTCTTACATTTCCAGGAGGAATTACAGAGGAAGTCCATAAAGTAAAGTTCTTACATTTCCAGGAGGGATTACAGAGGAAATGCACAACGTTCTTACATTTCCAGGAGGGATTACAGAGGAAGTGCACAAAGTAGATTTCTTACATTTCCAGGAGGGATTACAGAGGAAGTGCACAAAGTAGAGTCCTTACATTTCCAGGAGGGATTACAGGGGAAGTGCAGAAAGTAAAGTTCTTACATTTCCAGGAGGAATTACAGAGGAAATGCACAACGTTCTTACATTTCCAGGAGGGATTACAGAGGAAGTGCACAAAGTAGATTTCTTATATTTCTAGGAGGGATTACAGAGGAAGTGCATAAAGTAAAGTTCTTACATTTCCAGGAGGGATTACAGAGGAAGTGCATAAAGTAAAGTTCTTACATTTCCAGGGGGGATTACAGAAGAAGTGCATAAAGTAGAGTTCTTACATTTCCAGGAGGGATTACAGAGGAAGTGCAAAAAGTAAAGTTCTTACATTTCCAGGAGGGATTACAGAGGAAGTGCATAAAGTAAAGTTCTTACATTTCCAGGACGGATTACAGAGGAAGTGCATAAAGTAAAGTTCTTACATTTCCAGGAGGGATTACAGAGGAAATGCATAAAGTAAAGTTCTTACATTTCCAGGAGGTATTACAGGGGATGTGCACAAAGTAGAGTTCTTAAATTTCAGGAGGGATTACAGAGGAAGTGCATAAAGTAAAGTTCTTACATTTCCAGGAGGGATTACAGAGGAAGTGCATAAAGTAAAGTTCTTACATTTCCAGGAGGGATTACAGAGGAAGTGCATAAAGTAAAGTTCTTACATTTCCAGGAGGGATTACAGAGGAAGTGCACAAAGTAGATTTCTTACATTTCCAGGAGGGATTACAGTGGAAGTGCATAAAGTAAAGTTCTTACATTTCCAGGAGGGATTACAGAGGAAGTGCATAAAGTAAAGTTCTTACATTTCCAGGAGGGATTACAGAGGAAGTGCATAAAGTAAAGTTCTTACATTTCCAGGAGTAATTAAAGAGGAAGTGCACAAAGTAGAGTCCTTACATTTCCAGGAGGATTTACAGAGGAAGTGCAAAAAGTAAAGTTCTTACATTTCCAGGAGGGATTACAGAGGAAGTCCATAAAGTAAAGTTTTTACATTTCCAGGAGGAATTACAGAGGAAATGCACAACGTTCTTACATTTCCAGGAGGGATTACAGAGGAAGTGCACAAAGTAGATTTCTTACATTTCCAGGAGGGATTACGGAGGAAGTGAAGTAAAGTTCTTGCATTTCCAGGAGGGATTACAGAGGAAGTGCATAAAGTAAAGTTCTTACATTTCCAGGAGGGATTACAGAAGAAGTGCATAAAGTAAAGTTCTTACATTTCCAGGAGGGATTACAGAGGAAGTGCATAAAGTAAAGTTCTTACATTTCCAGGAGGGATTACAGAGGAAGTGCATAAAGTAAAGTTCTTACATTTCCAGGAGTAATTAAAGAGGAAGTGCACAAAGTAGAGTCCTTACATTTCCAGGAGGATTTACAGAGGAAGTGCACAAAATAAAGTACTTACATTTCCAGGAGGGATTACAGAGGAAGTGCACAAAGTAGAGTCCTTACATTTCCAGGAGGGATTACAGGGGAAGTGCAGAAAGTAAAGTTCTTACATTTCCAGGAGGAATTACAGAGGAAATGCACAACGTTCTTACATTTCCAGGAGGGATTACAGAGGAAGTGCACAAAGTAGATTTCTTATATTTCTAGGAGGGATTACAGAGGAAGTGCATAAAGTAAAGTTCTTACATTTCCAGGAGGGATTACAGAGGAAGTGCATAAAGTAAAATTCTTACATTTCCAGGGGGGATTACAGAGGAAGTGCATAAAGTAGAGTTCTTACATTTCCAGGAGGGATTACAGAGGAAGTGCAAAAAGTAGAGTTCTTACATTTCCAGGTGGGATTACAGAGGAAGTGCAAAAGTAAAGTTCTTACATTTCCAGGAGGGATTACAGAGGAAGTGCATAAAGTTAAGTTCTTACATTTCCAGGGGGAATTAACGAGGAAGTGCAGAAAGTGGAGTCCTTACATTTCCAGGAGGGATTACAGGGGATGTGCACAAAGTAGAGTTCTTACATTTCCAGGAGGATTTACAGAGGAAGTGCACAAAGTAAAGTTCTTACATTTCCAGGAGGGATTACAGAGGAAGTGCACAAAGTAGAGTCCTTACATTTCCAGGAGGGATTACAGGGGAAGTGCAGAAAGTAAAGTTCTTACATTTCCAGGAGGAATTACAGAGGAAATGCAAAACGTTCTTACATTTCCAGGAGGGATTACAGAGGAAGTGCACAAAGTAGATTTCTTACATTTCCAGGAGGGATTACAGAGGAAGTGCATAAAGTAAAGTTCTTACATTTCCAGGAGGGATTACAGAGGAAGTGCATAAAGCAAAGTTCTTACTTTTCCAGGAGGGATTACAGAGGAAGTGCATAAAGTAAAGTTCTTACATTTCCAGGAGGAATTACAGAGGAAGTCCATAAAGTAAAGTTCTTACATTTCCAGGAGGGATTACAGAGGAAATGCACAACGTTCTTACATTTCCAGGAGGGATTACAGAGGAAGTGCACAAAGTAGATTTCTTACGTTTCCAGGAGGGATTACAGAGGAAGTGCATAAAGTAAAGTTCTTACATTTCCAGGAGGGATTACAGAGGAAGTGCATAAAGTAAAGTTAATACATTTCCAGGAGGGATTACAGAGGAAGTGCATAAAGCAAAGTTCTTACATTTCCAGGAGGGATTACAGAGGAAGTGCATAAAGTAAAGTTCTTACATTTCCAGGAGGAATTACAGAGGAAGTCCATAAAGTAAAGTTCTTACATTTCCAGGAGGAATTACAGAGGAAGTGCAAAAAGTAAAGTTCTTACATTTCCAGAAGGGATTACAGAGGAAGTGCATAAAGTAAAGTTCTTACATTTCCAGGAGGGATTACAGAGGAAGTGCATAAAGTAAAGTTCTTACATTTCCAGGAGTAATTAAAGAGGAAGTGCACAAAGTAGAGTCCTTACATTTCCAGGAGGATTTACAGAGGAAGTGCACAAAATAAAGTACTTACATTTCCAGGAGGGATTACAGAGGAAGTGCACAAAGTAGAGTCCTTACATTTCCAGGAGGGATTACAGGGGAAGTGCAGAAAGTAAAGATCTTACATTTCCAGGAGGAATTACAGAGGAAATGCACAAGGTTCTTACATTTCCAGGAGGGATTACAGAGGAAGTGCACAAAGTAGATTTCTTATATTTCTATTAGGAATTACAGAGGAAGTGCATAAAGTAAAGTTCTTACATTTCCAGGAGGGATTACAGAGGAAGTGCATAAAGTAAAATTCTTACATTTCCAGGGGGGATTACAGAGGAAGTGCATAAAGTAGAGTTCTTACATTTCGGGGAGGGATTACAGAGGAAGTGCAAAAAGTAGAGTTCTTACATTTCCAGGTGGGATTACAGAGGAAGTGCAAAAGTAAAGTTCTTACATTTCCAGGAGGGATTACAGAGGAAGTGCTTCTTACATTTCCAGGGGGAATTAACGAGGAAGTGCAGAAAGTGGAGTCCTTACATTTCCAGGAGGGATTACAGGGGATGTGCACAAAGTAGAGTTCTTACATTTCCAGGAGGATTTACAGAGGAAGTGCACAAAGTAAAGTTCTTACATTTCCAGGAGGGATTACAGAGGAAGTGCACAAAGTAGAGTCCTTACATTTCCAGGAGGGATTACAGGGGAAGTGCAGAAAGTAAAGTTCTTACATTTCCAGGAGGAATTACAGAGGAAATGCACAACGTTCTTACATTTCCAGGAGGGATTACAGAGGAAGTGCACAAAGTAGATTTCTTACATTTCCAGGAGGGATTACAGAGGAAGTGCATAAAGTAAAGTTCTTACATTTCCAGGAGGGATTACAGAGGAAGTGCATAAAGTAAAGTTCTTACATTTCCAGGAGGGATTACAGAGGAAGTGCATAAAGCAAAGTTCTTACTTTTCCAGGAGGGATTACAGAGGAAGTGCATAAAGTAAAGTTCTTACATTTCCAGGAGGAATTACAGAGGAAGTCCATAAAGTAAAGTTCTTACATTTCCAGGAGGGATTACAGAGGAAATGCACAACGTTCTTACATTTCCAGGAGGGATTACAGAGGAAGTGCACAAAGTAGATTTCTTACGTTTCCAGGAGGGATTACAGAGGAAGTGCATAAAGTAAAGTTCTTACATTTCCAGGAGGGATTACAGAGGAAGTGCATAAAGTAAAGTTAATACATTTCCAGGAGGGATTACAGAGGAAGTGCATAAAGTAAAGTTCTTACATTTCCAGGAGGGATTACAGAGGAAGTGCATAAAGTAAAGTTCTTACATTTCCAGGAGGAATTACAGAGGAAGTCCATAAAGTAAAGTTCTTACATTTCCAGGAGGAATTACAGAGGAAGTGCAAAAAGTAAAGTTCTTACATTTCCAGGAGGGATTACAGAGGAAGTCCATAAAGTAAAGTTCTTACATTTCCAGGAGGAATTACAGAGGAAATGCACAACGTTCTTACATTTCCAGGAGGGATTACAGAGGAAGTCCATAAAGTAAAGTTCTTACATTTCCAGGAGGAATTACAGAGGAAATGCACAACGTTCTTACATTTCCAGGAGGGATTACAGAGGAAGTGCACAAAGTAGATTTCTTACATTTCCAGGAGGGATTACGGAGGAAGTGAAGTAAAGTTCTTGCATTTCCAGGAGGGATTACAGAGGAAGTGCATGAAGTAAAGTTCTTACATTTCCAGGAGGGATTACAGAGGAAGTGCATAAAGTAAAGTTCTTACATTTCCAGGAGGGATTACAGAGGAAGTGCATAAAGTAAACCTCTTACATTTCCAGGAGGGATTACAGAGGAAGTGCATAAAGTAAAGTTCTTACATTTCCAGGAGTAATTAAAGAGGAAGTGCACAAAGTAGAGTCCTTACATTTCCAGGAGGATTTACAGAGGAAGTGCACAAAATAAAGTTCTTACATTTCCAGGAGGGATTACAGAGGAAGTGCACAAAGTAGAGTCCTTACATTTCCAGGAGGGATTACAGGGGAAGTGCAGAAAGTAAAGTTCTTACATTTCCAGGAGGAATTACAGAGGAAATGCGCAACGTTCTTACATTTCCAGGAGGGATTACAGAGGAAGTGCACAAAGTAGATTTCTTATATTTCTAGGAGGGATTACAGAGGAAGTGCATAAAGTAAAGTTCTTACATTTCCAGGAGGGATTACAGAGGAAGTGCATAAAGTAAAGTTCTTACATTTCCAGGGGGGATTACAGAGGAAGTGCATAAAGTAGAGTTCTTACATTTCCAGGAGGGATTACAGAGGAAGTGCAAAAAGTAAAGTTCTTACATTTCCAGGAGGGATTACAGAGGAAGTGCATAAAGTAAAGTTCTTACATTTCCAGGACGGATTACAGAGGAAGTGCATAAAGTAAGGTTCTTACATTTCCAGGAGGGATTACAGAGGAAATGCATAAAGTAAAGTTCTTACATTTCCAGGAGGGATTACAGAGGAAGTGCATAAAGTAAAGTTCTTACATTTCCAGGAGGGATTACAGAGGAAGTGCATAAAGTAAAGTTCTTACATTTCCAGGAGGGATTACAGAGGAAGTGCATAAAGTAAAGTTCTTACATTTCCAGGAGGGATTACAGAGGAAGTGCATAAAGTAAAGTTCTTACATTTCCAGGAGGGATTACAGAGGAAGTGCACAAAGTAGATTTCTTACATTTCCAGGAGGGATTACAGTGGAAGTGCATAAAGTAAAGTTCTTACATTTCCAGGAGGGATTACAGAGGAAGTGCATAAAGTAAAGTTCTTACATTTCCAGGAGGGATTACAGAGGAAGTGCATAAAGTAAAGTTCTTACATTTCCAGGAGTAATTAAAGAGGAAGTGCACAAAGTAGAGTCCTTACATTTCCAGGAGGATTTACAGAGGAAGTGCACAAAGTAAAGTTCTTACATTTCCAGGAGGGATTACAGAGGAAGTGCACAAAGTAGAGTCCTTACATTTCCAGGAGGGATTACAGGGGAAGTGCAGAAAGTAAAGTTCTTACATTTCCAGGAGGAATTACAGAGGAAATGCACAATGTTCTTACATTTCCAGGAGGGATTACAGAGGAAGAGCACAAAGTAGATTTCTTACATTTCCAGGAGAGATTACAGAGGAAGTGCATAAAGTAAAGTTCTTACATTTCCAGGAGAGATTACAGAGGAAGTGCATAAAGTAGAGTTCTTACATTTCCAGGAGGGATTACAGAGGAAGCGCAAAAGTAAAGTTCTTACATTTCCAGGAGGGATTACAGAGGAAGTGCATAAAGTAAAGTTCTTACATTTCCAGGGGGAATTAACGAGGAAGTGCAGAAAGTGGAGTCCTTACATTTCCAGGAGGGATTACAGGGGATGTGCACAAAGTAGAGTTCTTACATTTCCAGGAGGATTTACAGAGGAAGTGCAAAAAGTAAAATTCTTACATTTCCAGGAGGGATTACAGAGGAAGTGCATAAAGTAAAGTTCTTACATTTCCAGGAGGGATTACAGAGGAAGTGCACAAAGTAGATTTCTTACATTTCCAGGACGGATTACAGTGGAAGTGCATAAAGTAAAGTTCTTACATTTCCAGGAGGGATTACAGAGGAAGTGCATAAAGTAAAGTTCTTACATTTCCAGGAGGGATTACAGAGGAAGTGCATAAAGTAAAGTTCTTACATTTCCTGGAGTAATTAAAGAGGAAGTGCACAAAGTAGAGTCCTTACATTTCCAGGAGGATTTACAGAGGAAGTGCACAAAGTAAAGTTCTTACATTTCCAGGAGGGATTACAGAGGAAGTGCACAAAGTAGAGTCCTTACATTTCCAGGAGGGATTACAGGGGAAGTGCAGAAAGTAAAGTTCTTACATTTCCAGGAGAAATTACAGAGGAAATGCACAACGTTCTTACATTTCCAGGAGGGATTACAGAGGAAGTGCACAAAGTAGAGTCCTTACATTTCCAGGAGGGATTACAGAGGAAGTGCACAAAGTAGATTTCTTACATTTCCAGGAGGGATTACGGAGGAAGTGCATAAAGTAAAGTTCTTACATTTCCAGGAGGAATTACAGAGGAAATGCACAACGTTCTTACATTTCCAGGAGGGATTACAGAGGAAGTGCACAAAGTAGATTTCTTATATTTCTAGGAGGGATTACAGAGGAAGTGCATAAAGTAAAGTTCTTACATTTCCAGGAGGGATTACAGAGGAAGTGCATAAAGTAAAGTTCTTACATTTCCAGGGGGGATTACAGAGGAAGTGCATAAAGTAGAGTTCTTACATTTCCAGGAGGGATTACAGAGGAAGTGCAAAAGTAAAGTTCTTACATTTCCAGGAGGGATTACAGAGGAAGTGCATAAAGTTAAGTTCTTACATTTCCAGGGGGAATTAACGAGGAAGTGCAGAAAGTGGAGTCCTTACATTTCCAGGAGGGATTACAGGGGATGTGCACAAAGTAGAGTTCTTACATTTCCAGGAGGATTTCCAGAGGAAATGCACAACGTTCTTACATTTCCAGGAGGGATTACAGAGGAAGTGCACAAAGTAGATTTCTTACATTTCCAGGAGGGATTACAGAGGAAGTGCATAAAGTAAAGTTCTTACATTTCCAGGAGGGATTACAGAGGAAGTGCATAAAGTAAAGTTCTTACATTTCCAGGAGGGATTACAGAGGACGTGCATAAAGCAAAGTTCTTACTTTTCCAGGAGGGATTACAGAGGAAGTGCATAAAGTAAAGTTCTTACATTTCCAGGAGGAATTACAGAGGAAGTCCATAAAGTAAAGTTCTTACATTTCCAGGAGGGATTACAGAGGAAATGCACAACGTTCTTACATTTCCAGAAGGGATTACAGAGGAAGTGCACAAAGTAGATTTCTTACGTTTCCAGGAGGGATTACAGAGGAAGTGCATAAAGTAAAGTTCTTACATTTCCAGGAGGGATTACAGAGGAAGTGCATAAAGTAAAGTTAATACATTTCCAGGAGGGATTACAGAGGAAGTGCATAAAGCAAAGTTCTTACATTTCCAGGAGGGATTACAGAGGAAGTGCATAAAGTAAAGTTCTTACATTTCCAGGAGGAATTACAGAGGAAGTCCATAAAGTTCTTACATTTCCAGGAGGAATTACAGAGGAAGTGCAAAAAGTAAAGTTCTTACATTTCCAGGAGGGATTACAGAGGAAGTCCATAAAGTAAAGTTCTTACATTTCCAGGAGGAATTACAGAGGAAATGCACAACGTTCTTACATTTCCAGGAGGGATTACAGAGGAAGTGCACAAAGTAGATTTCTTACATTTCCAGGAGGGATTACGGAGGAAGTGAAGTAAAGTTCTTGCATTTCCAGGAGGGATTACAGAGGAAGTGCATAAAGTAAAGTTCTTACATTTCCAGGAGGGATTACAGAGGAAGTGCATAAAGTAAAGTTCTTACATTTCCAGGAGGGATTAGAGGAAGTGCATAAAGTAAACTTCTTACATTTCCAGGAGGGATTACAGAGGAAGTGCATAAAGTAAAGTTCTTACATTTCCAGGGGGGATTACAGAGGAAGTGCATAAAGTAGAGTTCTTACATTTCCAGGAGGGATTACAGAGGAAGTGCAAAAAGTAAAGTTCTTACATTTCCAGGAGGGATTACAGAGGAAGTGCATAAAGTAAAGTTCTTACATTTCCAGGATGGATTACAGAGGAAGTGCATAAAGTAAAGTTCTTACATTTCCAGGAGGGATTACAGAGGAAATGCATAAAGTAAAGTTCTTACATTTCCAGGAGGTATTACAGGGGATGTGCACAAAGTAGAGTTCTTAAATTTCAGGAGGGATTACAGAGGAAGTGCATAAAGTAAAGTTCTTACATTTCCAGGAGGGATTACAGAGGAAGTGCATAAAGTAAAGTTCTTACATTTCCAGGAGGGATTACAGAGGAAGTGCATAAAGTAAAGTTCTTACATTTCCAGGAGGGATTACAGAGGAAGTGCACAAAGTAGATTTCTTACATTTCCAGGAGGGATTACAGTGGAAGTGCATAAAGTAAAGTTCTTACATTTCCAGGAGGGATTACAGAGGAAGTGCATAAAGTAAAGTTCTTACATTTCCAGGAGGGATTACAGAGGAAGTGCATAAATTAAAGTTCTTACATTTCCAGGAGTAATTAAAGAGGAAGTGCACAAAGTAGAGTCCTTACATTTCCAGGAGGATTTACAGAGGAAGTGCACAAAGTAAAGTTCTTACATTTCCAGGAGAGATTACAGAGGAAGTGCATAAAGTAGAGTTCTTACATTTCCAGGAGGGATTACAGAGGAAGCGCAAAAGTAAAGTTCTTACATTTCCAGGAGGGATTACAGAGGAAGTGCATAAAGTAAAGTTCTTACATTTCCAGGGGGAATTACAGAGGAAG
The DNA here is from genome assembly GCF_046119375.1 of Phyllobates terribilis. NCBI lineage: Eukaryota > Metazoa > Chordata > Amphibia > Anura > Dendrobatidae > Phyllobates > Phyllobates terribilis. The sequence goes on along the minus strand of NW_027362847.1, from coordinate 5,703,102 downwards.
TCCATAAAGTAAAGTTCTTACATTTCCAGGACGGATTACAGGGGAAGTGCAGAAAGTAGAGTCCTTACATTTCCAGGAGGGATTACAGGGGAAGTGCAGAAAGTAAAGTTCTTACATTTCCAGGAGGAATTACAGAGTAAATGCACAATGTTCTTACATTTCCAGGAGGGATTACAGAGGAAGAGCACAAAGTAGATTTCTTACATTTCCAGGAGAGATTACAGAGGAAGTGCATAAAGTAAAGGTCTTACATTTCCAGGAGGGATTACAGAGGAAGTGCATAAAGTAAAGTTCTTACATTTCCAGGGGGGATTACAGAGGAAGTGCATAAAGTAGAGTTCTTACATTTCCAGGAGGGATTACAGAGGAAGTGCAAAAAGTAAAGTTCTTACATTTCCAGGAGGGATTACAGAGGAAGTGCATAAAGTAAAGTTCTTACATTTCCAGGACGGATTACAGAGGAAGTGCATAAAGTAAAGTTCTTACATTTCCAGGAGGGATTACAGAGGAAATGCATAAAGTAAAGTTCTTACATTTCCAGGAGGTATTACAGGGGATGTGCACAAAGTAGAGTTCTTAAATTTCAGGAGGGATTACAGAGGAAGTGCATAAAGTAAAGTTCTTACATTTCCAGGAGGGATTACAGAGGAAGTGCATAAAGTAAAGTTCTTACATTTCCAGGAGGGATTACAGAGGAAGTGCATAAAGTAAAGTTCTTACATTTCCAGGAGGGATTACAGAGGAAGTGCACAAAGTAGATTTCTTACATTTCCAGGAGGGATTACAGTGGAAGTGCATAAAGTAAAGTTCTTACATTTCCAGTAGGGATTACAGAGGAAGTGCATAAAGTAAAGTTCTTACATTTCCAGGAGGGATTACAGAGGAAGTGCATAAATTAAAGTTCTTACATTTCCAGGAGTAATTAATGAGGAAGTGCACAAAGTAGAGTCCTTACATTTCCAGGAGGATTTACAGAGGAAGTGCACAAAGTAAAGTTCTTACATTTCCAGGAGGGATTACAGAGGAAGTGCACAAAGTAGAGTCCTTACATTTCCAGGAGGGATTACAGGGGAAGTGCAGAAAGTAAAGTTCTTACATTTCCAGGAGGAATTACAGAGGAAATGCACAATGTTCTTACATTTCCAGGAGGGATTACAGAGGAAGAGCACAAAGTAGATTTCTTACATTTCCAGGAGAGATTACAGAGGAAGTGCATAAAGTAAACTTCTTACATTTCCAGGAGAGATTACAGAGGAAGTGCATAAAGTAGAGTTCTTACATTTCCAGGAGGGATTACAGAGGAAGCGCAAAAGTAAAGTTCTTACATTTCCAGGAGGGATTACAGAGGAAGTGCATAAAGTAAAGTTCTTACATTTCCAGGGGGAATTAACGAGGAAGTGCAGAAAGTGGAGTCCTTACATTTCCAGGAGGGATTACAGGGGATGTGCACAAAGTAGAGTTCTTACATTTCCAGGAGGATTTACAGAGGAAGTGCAAAAAGTAAAATTCTTACATTTCCAGGAGGGATTACAGAGGAAGTGCATAAAGTAAAGTTCTTACATTTCCAGGAGGGATTACAGAGGAAGTGCACAAAGTAGATTTCTTACATTTCCAGGACGGATTACAGTGGAAGTGCATAAAGTAAAGTTCTTACATTTCCAGGAGGGATTACAGAGGAAGTGCATAAAGTAAAGTTCTTACATTTCCAGGAGGGATTACAGAGGAAGTGCATAAAGTAAAGTTCTTACATTTCCTGGAGTAATTAAAGAGGAAGTGCACAAAGTAGAGTCCTTACATTTCCAGGAGGATTTACAGAGGAAGTGCACAAAGTAAAGTTCTTACATTTCCAGGAGGGATTACAGAGGAAGTGCACAAAGTAGAGTCCTTACATTTCCAGGAGGGATTACAGGGGAAGTGCAGAAAGTAAAGTTCTTACATTTCCAGGAGAAATTACAGAGGAAATGCACAACGTTCTTACATTTCCAGGAGGGATTACAGAGGAAGTGCACAAAGTAGAGTCCTTACATTTCCAGGAGGGATTACAGAGGAAGTGCACAAAGTAGATTTCTTACATTTCCAGGAGGGATTACGGAGGAAGTGAAGTAAAGTTCTTGCATTTCCAGGAGGGATTACAGAGGAAGTGCATAAAGTAAAGTTCTTACATTTCCAGGAGGAATTACAGAGGAAATGCACAACGTTCTTACATTTCCAGGAGGGATTACAGAGGAAGTGCACAAAGTAGATTTCTTATATTTCTAGGAGGGATTACAGAGGAAGTGCATAAAGTAAAGTTCTTACATTTCCAGGAGGGATTACAGAGGAAGTGCATAAAGTAAAGTTCTTACATTTCCAGGGGGGATTACAGAGGAAGTGCATAAAGTAGAGTTCTTACATTTCCAGGAGGGATTACAGAGGAAGTGCAAAAAGTAGAGTTCTTACATTTCCAGGTGGGATTACAGAGGAAGTGCAAAAGTAAAGTTCTTACATTTCCAGGAGGGATTACAGAGGAAGTGCATAAAGTTAAGTTCTTACATTTCCAGGGGGAATTAATGAGGAAGTGCAGAAAGTGGAGTCCTTACATTTCCAGGAGGGATTACAGGGGATGTTCAGAAAGTAGAGTTCTTACATTTCCAGGAGGATTTACAGAGGAAGTGCACAAAGTAAAGTTCTTACATTTCCAGGAGGGATTACAGAGGAAGTGCACAAAGTAGAGTCCTTACATTTCCAGGAGGGATTACAGGGGAAGTGCAGAAAGTAAAGTTCTTACATTTCCAGGAGGAATTACAGAGGAAATGCACAACATTCTTACATTTCCAGGAGGGATTACAGAGGAAGTGCACAAAGTAGATTTCTTACATTTCCAGGAGGGATTACAGAGGAAGTGCATAAAGTAAAGTTCTTACATTTCCAGGAGGGATTACAGAGGAAGTGCATAAAGTAAAGTTCTTACATTTCCAGGAGGGATTACAGAGGACGTGCATAAAGCAAAGTTCTTACTTTTCCAGGAGGGATTACAGAGGAAGTGCATAAAGTAAAGTTCTTACATTTCCAGGAGGAATTACAGAGGAAGTCCATAAAGTAAAGTTCTTACATTTCCAGGAGGGATTACAGAGGAAATGCACAACGTTCTTACATTTCCAGAAGGGATTACAGAGGAAGTGCACAAAGTAGATTTCTTACGTTTCCAGGAGGGATTACAGAGGAAGTGCATAAAGTAAAGTTCTTACATTTCCAGGAGGGATTACAGAGGAAGTGCATAAAGTAAAGTTAATACATTTCCAGGAGGTATTACAGAGGAAGTGCATAAAGCAAAGTTCTTACATTTCCAGGAGGGATTACAGAGGAAGTGCATAAAGTAAAGTTCTTACATTTCCAGGAGGAATTACAGAGGAAGTCCATAAAGTTCTTACATTTCCAGGAGGAATTACAGAGGAAGTGCAAAAAGTAAAGTTCTTACATTTCCAGGAGGGATTACAGAGGAAGTCCATAAAGTAAAGTTCTTACATTTCCAGGAGGAATTACAGAGGAAATGCACAACGTTCTTACATTTCCAGGAGGGATTACAGAGGAAGTGCACAAAGTAGATTTCTTACATTTCCAGGAGGGATTACAGAGGAAGTGAAGTAAAGTTCTTGCATTTCCAGGAGGGATTACAGAGGAAGTGCATAAAGTAAAGTTCTTACATTTCCAGGAGGGATTACAGAGGAAGTGCATAAAGTAAAGTTCTTACATTTCCAGGAGGGATTACAGAGGAAGTGCATAAAGTAAACTTCTTACATTTCCAGGAGGGATTACAGAGGAAGTGCATAAAGTAAAGTTCTTACATTTCCAGGGGGGATTACAGAGGAAGTGCATAAAGTAGAGTTCTTACATTTCCAGGAGGGATTACAGAGGAAGTGCAAAAAGTAAAGTTCTTACATTTCCAGGAGGGATTACAGAGGAAGTGCATAAAGTAAAGTTCTTACATTTCCAGGACGGATTACAGAGGAAGTGCATAAAGTAAAGTTCTTACATTTCCAGGAGGGATTACAGAGGAAATGCATAAAGTAAAGTTCTTACATTTCCAGGAGGTATTACAGGGGATGTGCACAAAGTAGAGTTCTTACATTTCAGGAGGGATTACAGAGGAAGTGCATAAAGTAAAGTTCTTACATTTCCAGGAGGGATTACAGAGGAAGTGCATAAAGTAAAGTTCTTACATTTCCAGGAGGGATTACAGAGGAAGTGCATAAAGTAAAGTTCTTACATTTCCAGGAGGGATTACAGAGGAAGTGCACAAAGTAGATTTCTTACATTTCCAGGAGGGATTACAGGGGATGTGCACAAAGTAGAGTTCTTAAATTTCAGGAGGGATTACAGAGGAAGTGCATAAAGTAAAGTTCTCACATTTCCAGGAGGGATTACAGAGGAAGTGCATAAAGTAAAGTTCTTACATTTCCATGAGGGATTACAGAGGAAGTGCATAAAGTAAAGTTCTTACATTTCCAGGAGGGATTACAGAGGAAGTGCACAAAGTAGATTTCTTACATTTCCAGGAGGGATTACAGTGGAAGTGCATAAAGTAAAGTTCTTACATTTCCAGGAGGGATTACAGAGGAAGTGCATAAAGTAAAGTTCTTACATTTCCAGGAGGGATTACAGAGGAAGTGCATAAATTAAAGTTCTTACATTTCCAGGAGTAATTAAAGAGGAAGTGCACAAAGTAGAGTCCTTACATTTCCAGGAGGATTTACAGAGGAAGTGCACAAAGTAAAGTTCTTACATTTCCAGGAGAGATTACAGAGGAAGTGCATAAAGTAGAGTTCTTACATTTCCAGGAGGGATTACAGAGGAAGCACAAAAGTAAAGTTCTTACATTTCCAGGAGGGATTACAGAGGAAGTGCATAAAGTAAAGTTCTTACATTTCCAGGGGGAATTACAGAGGAAGTCCAAAAAGTAAAGTTCTTACATTTCCAGGACGGATTACAGGGGAAGTGCAGAAAGTAGAGTCCTTACATTTGCAGGAGGGATTACAGGGGAAGTGCAGAAAGTAAAGTTCTTACATTTCCAGGAGGAATTACAGAGTAAATGCACAATGTTCTTACATTTCCAGGAGGGATTACAGAGGAAGAGCACAAAGTAGATTTCTTACATTTCCAGGAGAGATTACAGAGGAAGTGCATAAAGTAAAGGTCTTACATTTCCAGGAGGGATTACAGAGGAAGTGCATAAAGTAAAGTTCTTACATTTCCAGGAGAGATTACAGAGGAAGTGCATAAAGTAGAGTTCTTACATTTCCAGGGGGAATTAACGAGGAAGTGCAGAAAGTGGAGTCCTTACATTTCCAGGAGGGATTACAGGGGATGTGCACAAAGTAGAGTTCTTACATTTCCAGGTGGGATTACAGAGGAAGTGCAAAAGTAAAGTTCTTACATTTCCAGGAGGGATTACAGAGGAAGTGCATAAAGTTAAGTTCTTACATTTCCAGGGGGAATTAAGGAGGAAGTGCAGAAAGTGGAGTCCTTACATTTCCAGGAGGGATTACAGGGGATGTGCACAAAGTAGAGTTCTTACATTTCCAGGAGGATTTACAGAGGAAGTGCACAAAGTAAAGTTCTTACATTTCCAGGAGGGATTACAGAGGAAGTGCACAAATTAGAGTCCTTACATTTCCAGGAGGGATTACAGGGGAAGTGCAGAAAGTAAAGTTCTTACATTTCCAGGAGGAATTACAGAGGAAATGCACAACGTTCTTACATTTCCAGGAGGGATTACAGAGGAAGTGCACAAAGTAGATTTCTTACATTTCCAGGAGGGATTACAGAGGAAGTGCATAAAGTAAAGTTCTTACATTTCCAGGAGGGATTACAGAGGAAGTGCATAAAGTAAAGTTCTTACATTTCCAGGAGGGATTACAGAGGAAGTGCATAAAGCAAAGTTCTTACTTTTCCAGGAGGGATTACAGAGGAAGTGCATAAAGTAAAGTTCTTACATTTCCAGGAGGAATTACAGAGGAAGTCCATAAAGTAAAGTTCTTACATTTCCAGGAGGGATTACAGGGGAAGTGCAGAAAGTAAAGTTCTTACATTTCCAGGAGGAATTACAGAGGAAATGCACAACGTTCTTACATTTCCAGGAGGGATTACAGAGGAAGTGCACAAAGTAGATTTCTTATATTTCTAGGAGGGATTACAGAGGAAGTGCATAAAGTAAAGTTCTTACATTTCCAGGAGGGATTACAGAGGAAGTGCATAAAGTAAAATTCTTATATTTCCAGGGGGGATTACAGAGGAAGTGCATAAAGTAGAGTTCTTACATTTCCAGGAGGGATTACAGAGGAAGTGCAAAAAGTAGAGTTCTTACATTTCTAGGTGGGATTACAGAGGAAGTGCAAAAGTAAAGTTCTTACATTTCCAGGAGGGATTACAGAGGAAGTGCATAAAGTTAAGTTCTTACATTTCCAGGGGGAATTAACGAGGAAGTGCAGAAAGTGGAGTCCTTACATTTCCAGGAGGGATTACAGGGGATGTGCACAAAGTAGAGTTCTTACATTTCCAGGAGGATTTACAGAGGAAGTGCACAAAGTAAAGTTCTTACATTTCCAGGAGGGATTACAGAGGAAGTGCACAAAGTAGAGTCCTTACATTTCCAGGAGGGATTACAGGGGAAGTGCAGAAAGTAAAGTTCTTACATTTCCAGGAGGAATTACAGAGGAAATGCACAACGTTCTTACATTTCCAGGAGGGATTACAGAGGAAGTGCACAAAGTAGATTTCTTACATTTCCAGGAGGGATTACAGAGGAAGTGCATAAAGTAAAGTTCTTACATTTCCAGGAGGGATTACAGAGGAAGTGCATAAAGTAAAGTTCTTACATTTCCAGGAGGGATTACAGAGGAAGTGCATAAAGCAAAGTTCTTACTTTTCCAGGAGGGATTACAGAGGAAGTGCATAAAGTAAAGTTCTTACATTTCCAGGAGGAATTACAGAGGAAGTCCATAAAGTAAAGTTCTTACATTTCCAGGAGGGATTACAGAGGAAATGCACAACGTTCTTACATTTCCAGGAGGGATTACAGAGGAAGTGCACAAAGTAGATTTCTTACGTTTCCAGGAGGGATTACAGAGGAAGTGCATAAAGTAAAGTTCTTACATTTCCAGGAGGGATTACAGAGGAAGTGCATCAAGTAAAGTTAATACATTTCCAGGAGGGATTACAGAGGAAGTGCATAAAGCAAAGTTCTTACATTTCCAGGAGGGATTACAGAGGAAGTGCATAAAGTAAAGTTCTTACATTTCCAGGAGGAATTACAGAGGAAGTCCATAAAGTAAAGTTCTTACATTTCCAGGAGGAATTACAGAGGAAGTGCAAAAAGTAAAGTTCTTACATTTCCAGGAGGGACTACAGAGGAAGTCCATAAAGTAAAGTTCTTACATTTCCAGGAGGAATTACAGCGGAAATGCACAACGTTCTTACATTTCCAGGAGGGATTACAGAGGAAGTGCACAAAGTAGATTTCTTACATTTCCAGGAGGGATTACGGAGGAAGTGAAGTAAAGTTCTTACATTTCCAGGAGGGATTACAGAGGAAGTGCATAAAGTAAAGTTCTTACATTTCCAGGAGGGATTACAGAGGAAGTGCATAAAGTAAACTTCTTACATTTCCAGGAGGGATTACAGAGGAAGTGCATAAAGTAAAGTTCTTACATTTCCAGGAGTAATTAAAGAGGAAGTGCACAAAGTAGAGTCCTTACATTTCCAGGAGGATTTACAGAGGAAGTGCACAAAATAAAGTTCTTACATTTCCAGGAGGGATTACAGAGGAAGTGCACAAAGTAGAGTCCTTACATTTCCAGGAGGGATTACAGGGGAAGTGCAGAAAGTAAAGTTCTTACATTTCCAGGAGGAATTACAGAGGAAATGCACAACGTTCTTACATTTCCAGGAGGGATTACAGAGGAAGTGCACAAAGTAGATTTCTTATATTTCTAGGAGGGATTACAGAGGAAGTGCATAAAGTAAAGTTCTTACATTTCCAGGAGGGATTACAGAGGAAGTGCATGAAGTAAAGTTCTTACATTTCCAGGGGGGATTACAGAGGAAGTGCATAAAGTAGAGTTCTTACATTTCCAAGAGGGATTACAGAGGAAGTGCAAAAAGTAAAGTTCTTACATTTCCAGGAGGGATTACAGAGGAAGTGCATAAAGTAAAGTTCTTACATTTCCAGGACGGATTACAGAGGAAGTGCATGAAGTAAAGTTCTTACATTTCCAGGAGGGATTACAGAGGAAATGCATAAAGTAAAGTTCTTACATTTCCAGGAGGTATTATAGGGGATGTGCACAAAGTAGAGTTCTTAAATTTCAGGAGGGATTACAGAGGAAGTGCATAAAGTAAAGTTCTTACATTTCCAGGAGGGATTACAGAGGAAGTGCATAAAGTAAAGTTCTTACATTTCCAGGAGGGATTACAGAGGAAGTGCATAAAGTAAAGTTCTTACATTTCCAGGAGGGATTACAGAGGAAGTGCACAAAGTAGATTTCTTACATTTCCAGGAGGGATTACAGTGGAAGTGCATAAAGTAAAGTTCTTACATTTCCAGGAGGGATTACAGAGGAAGTGCATAAAGTAAAGTTCTTACATTTCCAGGAGGGATTACAGAGGAAGTGCATAAATTAAAGTTCTTACATTTCCAGGAGGAATTACAGAGGAAGTCCATAAAGTAAAGTTCTTACATTTCCAGGAGGAATTACAGAGGAAGTGCAAAAAGTAAAGTTCTTACATTTCCAGGAGGGATTACAGAGGAAGTCCATAAAGTAAAGTTCTTACATTTCCAGGAGGAATTACAGAGGAAATGCACAACATTCTTACATTTCCAGGAGGGATTACAGAGGAAGTGCACAAAGTAGATTTCTTACATTTCCAGGAGGGATTACGGAGGAAGTGAAGTAAAGTTCTTGCATTTCCAGGAGGGATTACAGAGGAAGTGTATAAAGTAAAGTTCTTACATTTCCAGGAGGGATTACAGAGGAAGTGCATAAAGTAAAGTTCTTACATTTCCAGGAGGGATTACAGAGGAAGTGCATAAAGTAAACTTCTTACATTTCCAGGAGGGATTACAGAGGAAGTGCATAAAGTAAAGTTCTTACATTTCCAGGAGTAATTAAAGAGGAAGTGCACAAAGTAGAGTCCTTACATTTTCAGGAGGATTTACAGAGGAAGTGCACAAAATAAAGTTCTTACATTTCCAGGAGGGATTACAGAGGAAGTGCACAAAGTAGAGTCCTTACATTTCCAGGAGGGATTACAGGGGAAGTGCAGAAAGTAAAGTTCTTACATTTCCAGGAGGAATTACAGAGGAAATGCACAACGTTCTTACATTTCCAGGAGGGATTACAGAGGAAGTGCACAAAGTAGATTTCTTATATTTCTAGGAGGGATTACAGAGGAAGTGCATAAAGTAAAGTTCTTACATTTCCAGGAGGGATTACAGAGGAAGTGCATAAAGTAAAGTTCTTACATTTCCAGGGGGGATTACAGAGGAAGTGCATAAAGTAGAGTTCTTACATTTCCAGGAGGGATTACAGAGGAAGTGCAAAAAGTAAAGTTCTTACATTTCCAGGAGGGATTACAGAGGAAGTGCATAAAGTAAAGTTCTTACATTTCCAGGACGGATTACAGAGGAAGTGCATAAAGTAAAGTTCTTACATTTCCAGGAGGGATTACAGAGGAAATGCATAAAGTAAAGTTCTTACATTTCCAGGAGGTATTACAGGGGATGTGCACAAAGTAGAGTTCTTAAATTTCAGGAGGGATTACAGAGGAAGTGCATAAAGTAAAGTTCTTACATTTCCAGGAGGGATTACAGAGGAAGTGCATAAAGTAAAGTTCTTACATTTCCAGGAGGGATTACAGAGGAAGTGCATAAAGTAAAGTTCTTACATTTCCAGGAGGGATTACAGAGGAAGTGCACAAAGTAGATTTCTTACATTTCCAGGAGGGATTACAGTGGAAGTGCATAAAGTAAAGTTCTTACATTTCCAGGAGGGATTACAGAGGAAGTGCATAAAGTAAAGTTCTTACATTTCCAGGAGGGATTACAGAGGAAGTGCATAAATTAAAGTTCTTACATTTCCAGGAGTAATTAAAGAGGAAGTGCACAAAGTAGAGTCCTTACATTTCCAGGAGGATTTACAGAGGAAGTGCACAAAGTAAAGTTCTTACATTTCCAGGAGGGATTACAGAGGAAGTGCACAGAGTAGAGTCCTTACATTTCCAGGAGGGATTACAGGGGAAGTGCAGAAAGTAAATTTCTTACATTTCCAGGAGGAATTACAGAGGAAATGCACAATGTTCTTACATTTCCAGGAGGGATTACAGAGGAAGAGCACAAAGTAGATTTCTTACATTTCCAGGAGAGATTACAGAGGAAGTGCATAAAGTAAAGTTCTTACATTTCCAGGAGAGATTACAGAGGAAGTGCATAAAGTAGAGTTCTTACATTTCCAGGAGGGATTACAGAGAAAGCGCAAAAGTAAAGTTCTTACATTTCCAGGAGGGATTACAGAGGAAGTGCATAAAGTAAAGTTCTTACATTTCCAGGGGATATTAACGAGGAAGTGCAGAAAGTGGAGTCCTTACATTTCCAGGAGGGAATACAGGGGATGTGCACAAAGTAGAGTTCTTACATTTCCAGGAGGATTTACAGAGGAAGTGCAAAAAGTAAAATTCTTACATTTCCAGGAGGGATTACAGAGGAAGTGCATAAAGTAAAGTTCTTACATTTCCAGGAGGGATTACAGAGGAAGTGCACAAAGTAGATTTCTTACATTTCCAGGACGGATTACAGTGGAAGTGCATAAAGTAAAGTTCTTACATTTCCAGGAGGGATTACAGAGGAAGTGCATAAAGTAAAGTTCTTACATTTCCAGGAGGGATTACAGAGGAAGTGCATAAAGTAAAGTTCTTACATTTCCTGGAGTAATTAAAGAGGAAGTGCACAAAGTAGAGTCCTTACATTTCCAGGAGGATTTACAGAGGAAGTGCACAAAGTAAAGTTCTTACATTTCCAGGAGGGATTACAGAGGAAGTGCACAAAGTAGAGTCCTTACATTTCCAGGAGGGATTACAGGGGAAGTGCAGAAAGTAAAGTTCTTACATTTCCAGGAGGAATTACAGAGGAAATGCACAACGTTCTTACATTTCCAGGAGGGATTACAGAGGAAGTGCACAAAGTAGATTTCTTACATTTCCAGGAGGGATTACAGAGGAAGTGCATAAAGTAAAGTTCTTACATTTCCAGGAGTAATTAAAGAGGAAGTGCACAAAGTAGAGTCCTTACATTTCCAGGAGGATTTACAGAGGAAGTGCACAAGGTAAAGTTCTTACATTTCCAGGAGGGATTACAGAGGAAGTGCACAAAGTAGAGTCCTTACATTTCCAGGAGGGATTACAGGGGAAGTGCAGAAAGTAAAGTTCTTACATTTCCAGGAGGAATTACAGAGGAAATGCACAACGTTCTTACATTTCCAGGAGGGATTACAGAGGAAGTGCACAAAGTAGATTTCTTACATTTCCAGGAGGGATTACAGAGGAAGTGCATAAAGTAAAGTTCTTACATTTCCAGGAGGGATTACAGAGGAAGTGCATAAAGTAATGTTCTTACATTTCCAGGAGGGATTACAGAGGAAGTACATAAAGCAAAGTTCTTACTTTTCCAGGAGGGATTACAGAGGAAGTGCATAAAGTAAAGTTCTTACATTTCCAGGAGGAATTACAGAGGAAGTCCATAAAGTAAAGTTCTTACATTTCCAGGAGGGATTACAGGGGAAGTGCAGAAAGTAAAGTTCTTACATTTCCAGGAGGAATTACAGAGGAAATGCACAACGTTCTTACATTTCCAGGAGGGATTACAGAGGAAGTGCACAAAGTAGATTTCTTACGTTTCCAGGAGGGATTACAACGGAAGTGCATGAAGTAAAGTTCTTACATTTCCAGGAGGGATTACAGAGGAAGTGCATAAAGTTCATACATTTCCAGGAGGAATTACAGAGGAAGTGCATAAAGCAAAGTTCTTACATTTCCAGGAGGAATTACAGAGGAAGTGCATAAAGTAAAGTTCTTACATTTCCAGGAGGAATTACAGAGGAAGTCCATAAAGTAAAGTTCTTACATTTCCAGGAGGAATTACAGAGGAAGTGCAAAAAGTAAAGTTCTTACATTTCCAGGAGGGATTACAGAGGAAGTCCATAAAGTAAAGTTCTTACATTTCCAGGAGGAATTACAGAGGAAATGCACAACGTTCTTACATTTCCAGGAGGGATTACAGAGGAAGTGCACAAAGTAGATTTCTTACATTTCCAGGAGGGATTACGGAGGAAGTGAAGTAAAGTTCTTGCATTTCCAGGAGGGATTACAGAGGAAGTGCATAAAGTAAAGTTCTTACATTTCCAGGAGGGATTACAGAGGAAGTGCATAAAGTAAAGTTCTTACATTTCCAGGAGGGATTACAGAAGAAGTGCATAAAGTAAAGTTCTTACATTTCCAGGAGGGATTACAGAGGAAGTGCATAAAGTAAAGTTCTTACATTTCCAGGAGTAATAAAAGAGGAAGTGCACAAAGTAGAGTCCTTACATTTCCAGGAGGATTTACAGAGGAAGTGCACAAAGTAAAGTTCTTACATTTCCAGGAGGGATTACAGAGGAAGTGCACAAAGTAGAGTCCTTACATTTCCAGGAGGGATTACAGGGGAAGTGCAGAAAGTAAAGTTCTTACATTTCCAGGAGGAATTACAGAGGAAATGCACAACGTTCTTACATTTCCAGGAGGGATTACAGAGGAAGTGCACAAAGTAGATTTCTTACATTTCCAGGAGGGATTACAGAGGAAGTGCATAAAGTAAAGTTCTTACATTTCCAGGAGGGATTACAGAGGAAGTGCATGAAGTAAAGTTCTTACATTTCCAGGAGGGATTACAGAGGAAGTCCATAAAGTAAAGTTCTTACATTTCCAGGAGGGATTACAGGGGAAGTGCAGAAAGTAAAGTTCTTACATTTCCAGGAGGAATTACAGAGCAAATGCACAACGTTCTTACATTTCCAGGAGGGATTACAGAGGAAGTGCACAAAGTAGAGTTCTTACATTTCCAGGAGGGATTACAGAGGAAGTGCATAAAGTAAAGTTCTTACGTTTCCAGGAGGGATTACAGAGGAACTGCATAAAGTAAAGTTCTTACATTTCCAGGAGGGATTACAGAGGAAGTGCATAAAGTAAAGTTCATACATTTCCAGGAGGGATTACAGAGGAAGTGCATAAAGTAAAGTTCTTACGTTTCCAGGAGGGAATACAGAGGAAGTGCATAAAGTTCTTACATTTCCAGGAGGGATTACAGAGGAAGTGCATGAAGTAAAGTTCTTACGTTTCCAGGAGGGATTAAAGAGGAAGTGCATAAAGTAAAGTTCTTACATTTCCAGGAGGGATTACAGAGGAAGTGCATAAAGTAAAGTTCTTACGTTTCCAGGAGGGATTACAGAGGAAGTGCATGAAGTAAAGTTCTTACATTTCCAGGAGGGATTACAGAGGAAGTGCATAAAGTAAAGTTCATATATTTCAAGGAGGGATTACAGAGGAAGTGCATAAAGCAAAGTTCTTACATTTCCAGGAGGGATTACAGAGGAAGTGCATAAAGCAAAGTTCTTACATTTCCAGGAGGGATTACAGAGGAAGTGCATAAAGTATAGTTCTTACATTTCCAGGAGGGATTACAGGGGAAGTGCAGAAAGTAAAGTTCTTACATTTCCAGGAGGAATTACAGAGGAAATGCACAACGTTCTTACATTTCCAGGAGGGATTACAGAGGAAGTGCACAAAGTAGAGTTCTTACATTTCCAGGAGGGATTACAGAGGAAGTGCATAAAGTAAAGTTCTTACGTTTCCAGGAGGGATTACAGAGGAAGTGCATAAAGTAAAGTTCTTACATTTCCAGGAGGGATTACAGAGGAAGTGCATAAAGTAACGTTCGTACATTTCCAGGAGGGATTACAGAGGAAGTGCATAAAGTAAAGTTCTTACGTTTCAAGGAGGGAATACAAAGGAAGTGCATAAAGTAAAGTTCTTACATTTCCAGGAGGGATTACAGAGGAAGTGCATAAAGTAAAGTTCTTACGTTTCCAGGAGGGATTAAAGAGGAAGTTCATAAAGTAAAGTTCTTACATTTCCAGGAGGGATTACAGAGGAAGTGCATAAAGTAATGTTCTTACGTTTCCAGGAGGGATTACAGAGGAAGTGCATGAAGTAAAGTTCTTACATTTCCAGGAGGGATTACAGAGGAAGTGCATAAAGTAAAGTTCTTACATTTCCAGGAGGGATTACAGAGGAAGTTCATAAAGTAAAGTTCTTACATTTCCAGGAGGGATTACAGGGGAAGTGCAGAAAGTAAAGTTCTTACATTTCCAGGAGGAATTACAGAGGAAATGCACAACGTTCTTACATTTCCAGGAGGCATTACAGAGGAAGTGCACAAAGTAGATTTCTTACGTTTCCAGGAGGGATTACAGAGGAAGTGCATAAAGTAAAGTTCTTACATTTCCAGGAGGGATTACAGAGGAAGTGCATAAAGTAAAGTTCATACATTTCCAGGAGGAATTACAGAGGAAGTGCATAAAGCAAAGTTCTTACATTTCCAGGAGGGATTACAGAGGAAGTGCAGAAAATAAAGTTCTTACATTTCCAGGAGGAATTACAGAGGAAGTCCATAAAGTAAAGTTCTTACATTTCCAGGAGGAATTACAGAGGAAGTGCAAAAAGTAAAGTTCTTACATTTCCAGGAGGGATTACAGAGGAAGTCCATAAAGTAAAGTTCTTACATTTCCAGGAGGAATTACAGAGGAAATGCACAACGTTCTTACATTTCCAGGAGGGATTACAGAGGAAGTGCACAAAGTAGATTTCTTACATTTCCAGGAGGGATTACGGAGGAAGTGAAGTAAAGTTCTTGCATTTCCAGGAGGGATTACAGAGGAAGTGCATAAAGTAAAGTTCTTACATTTCCAGGAGGGATTACAGAGGAAGTGCATAAAGTAAAGTTCTTACATTTACAGGAGAGATTACAGAGGAAGTGCATAAAGTAAAGTTCTTACATTTCCAGGAGGGATTACAGAGGAAGTGCATAAAGTAAAGTTCTTACATTTCCAGGAGTAATAAAAGAGGAAGTGCACAAAGTAGAGTCCTTACATTTCCAGGAGGATTTACAGAGGAAGTGCACAAAGTAAAGTTCTTACATTTCCAGGAGGGATTACAGAGGAAGTGCACAAAGTAGAGTGCTTACATTTCCAGGAGGGATTACAGAGAAAGCGCAAAAGTAAAGTTCTTACATTTCCAGGAGGGATTACAGAGGAAGTGCATAAAGTAAAGTTCTTACATTTCCAGGGGATATTAACGAGGAAGTGCAGAAAGTGGAGTCCTTACATTTCCAGGCGGGATTATAGGGGATGTGCACAAAGTAGAGTTCTTACATTTCCAGGAGGATTTACAGAGGAAGTGCAAAAAGTAAAATTCTTACATTTCCAGGAGGGATTACAGAGGAAGTGCATAAAGTAAAGTTCTTACATTTCCAGGAGGGATTACAGAGGAAGTGCACAAAGTAGATTTCTTACATTTCCAGGACGGATTACAGTGGAAGTGCATAAAGTAAAGTTCTTACATTTCCAGGAGGGATTACAGAGGAAGTGCATAAAGTAAAGTTCTTACATTTCCAGGAGGGATTACAGAGGAAGTGCATAAAGTAAAGTTCTTACATTTCCTGGAGTAATTAAAGAGGAAGTGCACAAAGTAGAGTCCTTACATTTCCAGGAGGATTTACAGAGGAAGTGCACAAAGTAAAGTTCTTACATTTCCAGGAGGGATTACAGAGGAAGTGCACAAAGTAGAGTCCTTACATTTCCAGGAGGGATTACAGGGGAAGTGCAGAAAGTAAAGTTCTTACATTTCCAGGAGGAATTACAGAGGAAATGCACAACGTTCTTACATTTCCAGGAGGGATTACAGAGGAAGTGCACAAAGTAGATTTCTTACATTTCCAGGAGGGATTACAGAGGAAGTGCATAAAGTAAAGTTCTTACATTTCCAGGAGTAATTAAAGAGGAAGTGCACAAAGTAGAGTCCTTACATTTCCAGGAGGATTTACAGAGGAAGTGCACAAGGTAAAGTTCTTACATTTCCAGGAGGGATTACAGAGGAAGTGCACAAAGTAGAGTCCTTACATTTCCAGGAGGGATTACAGGGGAAGTGCAGAAAGTAAAGTTCTTACATTTCCAGGAGGAATTACAGAGGAAATGCACAACGTTCTTACATTTCCAGGAGGGATTACAGAGGAAGTGCACAAAGTAGATTTCTTACATTTCCAGGAGGGATTACAGAGGAAGTGCATAAAGTAAAGTTCTTACATTTCCAGGAGGGATTACAGAGGAAGTGCATAAAGTAAAGTTCTTACATTTCCAGGAGGGATTACAGAGGAAGTACATAAAGCAAAGTTCTTACTTTTCCAGGAGGGATTACAGAGGAAGTGCATAAAGTAAAGTTCTTACATTTCCAGGAGGAATTACAGAGGAAGTCCATAAAGTAAAGTTCTTACATTTCCAGGAGGGATTACAGGGGAAGTGCAGAAAGTAAAGTTCTTACATTTCCAGGAGGAATTACAGAGGAAATGCACAACGTTCTTACATTTCCAGGAGGGATTACAGAGGAAGTGCACAAAGTAGATTTCTTACGTTTCCAGGAGGGATTACAACGGAAGTGCATGAAGTAAAGTTCTTACATTTCCAGGAGGGATTACAGAGGAAGTGCATAAAGTTCATACATTTCCAGGAGGAATTACAGAGGAAGTGCATAAAGCAAAGTTCTTACATTTCCAGGAGGAATTACAGAGGAAGTGCATAAAGTAAAGTTCTTACATTTCCAGGAGAAATTACAGAGGAAGTCCATAAAGTAAAGTTCTTACATTTCCAGGAGGAATTACAGAGGAAGTGCAAAAAGTAAAGTTCTTACATTTCCAGGAGGGATTACAGAGGAAGTCCATAAAGTAAAGTTCTTACATTTCCAGGAGGAATTACAGAGGAAATGCACAACGTTCTTACATTTCCAGGAGGGATTACAGAGGAAGTGCACAAAGTAGATTTCTTACATTTCCAGGAGGGATTACGGAGGAAGTGAAGTAAAGTTCTTGCATTTCCAGGAGGGATTACAGAGGAAGTGCATAAAGTAAAGTTCTTACATTTCCAGGAGGGATTACAGAGGAAGTGCATAAAGTAAAGTTCTTACATTTCCAGGAGGGATTACAGAAGAAGTGCATAAAGTAAAGTTCTTACATTTCCAGGAGGGATTACAGAGGAAGTGCATAAAGTAAAGTTCTTACATTTCCAGGAGTAATAAAAGAGGAAGTGCACAAAGTAGAGTCCTTACATTTCCAGGAGGATTTACAGAGGAAGTGCACAAAGTAAAGTTCTTACATTTCCAGGAGGGATTACAGAGGAAGTGCACAAAGTAGAGTCCTTACATTTCCAGGAGGGATTACAGGGGAAGTGCAGAAAGTAAAGTTCTTACATTTCCAGGAGGAATTACAGAGGAAATGCACAACGTTCTTACATTTCCAGGAGGGATTACAGAGGAAGTGCACAAAGTAGATTTCTTACATTTCCAGGAGGGATTACAGAGGAAGTGCATAAAGTAAAGTTCTTACATTTCCAGGAGGGATTACAGAGGAAGTGCATGAAGTAAAGTTCTTACATTTCCAGGAGGGATTACAGAGGAAGTCCATAAAGTAAAGTTCTTACATTTCCAGGAGGGATTACAGGGGAAGTGCAGAAAGTAAAGTTCTTACATTTCCAGGAGGAATTACAGAGCAAATGCACAACGTTCTTACATTTCCAGGAGGGATTACAGAGGAAGTGCACAAAGTAGAGTTCTTACATTTCCAGGAGGGATTACAGAGGAAGTGCATAAAGTAAAGTTCTTACGTTTCCAGGAGGGATTACAGAGGAAGTGCATAAAGTAAAGTTCTTACATTTCCAGGAGGGATTACAGAGGAAGTGCATAAAGTAAAGTTCATACATTTCCAGGAGGGATTACAGAGGAAGTGCATAAAGTAAAGTTCTTACGTTTCCAGGAGGGAATACAGAGGAAGTGCATAAAGTTCTTACATTTCCAGGAGGGATTACAGAGGAAGTGCATGAAGTAAAGTTCTTACGTTTCCAGGAGGGATTAAAGAGGAAGTGCATAAAGTAAAGTTCTTACATTTCCAGAAGGGATTACAGAGGAAGTGCATAAAGTAAAGTTCTTACGTTTCCAGGAGGGATTACAGAGGAAGTGCATGAAGTAAAGTTCTTACATTTCCAGGAGGGATTACAGAGGAAGTGCATAAAGTAAAGTTCATATATTTCAAGGAGGGATTACAGAGGAAGTGCATAAAGCAAAGTTCTTACATTTCCAGGAGGGATTACAGAGGAAGTGCATAAAGCAAAGTTCTTACATTTCCAGGAGGGATTACAGAGGAAGTGCATAAAGTAAAGTTCTTACATTTCCAGGAGGGATTACAGGGGAAGTGCAGAAAGTAAAGTTCTTACATTTCCAGGAGGAATTACAGAGGAAATGCACAACGTTCTTACATTTCCAGGAGGGATTACAGAGGAAGTGCACAAAGTAGAGTTCTTACATTTCCAGGAGGGATTACAGAGGAAGTGCATAAAGTAAAGTTCTTACGTTTCCAGGAGGGATTACAGAGGAAGTGCATAAAGTAAAGTTCTTACATTTCCAGGAGGGATTACAGAGGAAGTGCATAAAGTAAAGTTCATACATTTCCAGGAGGGATTACAGAGGAAGTGCATAAAGTAAAGTTCTTACGTTTCCAGGAGGGAATACAAAGGAAGTGCATAAAGTAAAGTTCTTACATTTCCAGGAGGGATTACAGAGGAAGTGCATAAAGTAAAGTTCTTACGTTTCCAGGAGGGATTAAAGAGGAAGTTCATAAAGTAAAGTTCTTACATTTCCAGGAGGGATTACAGAGGAAGTGCATAAAGTAATGTTCTTACATTTCCAGGAGGGATTACAGAGGAAGTGCATGAAGTAAAGTTCTTACATTTCCAGGAGGGATTACAGAGGAAGTGCATAAAGTAAAGTTCTTACATTTCCAGGAGGGATTACAGAGGAAGTGCATAAAGTAAAGTTCTTACATTTCCAGGAGGGATTACAGGGGAAGTGCAGAAAGTAATGTTCTTACATTTCCAGGAGGAATTACAGAGGAAATGCACAACGTTCTTACATTTCCAGGAGGCATTACAGAGGAAGTGCACAAAGTAGATTTCTTACGTTTCCAGGAGGGATTACAGAGGAAGTGCATAAAGTAAAGTTCTTACATTTCCAGGAGGGATTACAGAGGAAGTGCATAAAGTAAAGTTCATACATTTCCAGGAGGAATTACAGAGGAAGTGCATAAAGCAAAGTTCTTACATTTCCAGGAGGGATTACAGAGAAAGTGCAGAAAATAAAGTTCTTACATTTCCAGGAGGAATTACAGAGGAAGTCCATAAAGTAAAGTTCTTACATTTCCAGGAGGAATTACAGAGGAAGTGCAAAAAGTAAAGTTCTTACATTTCCAGGAGGGATTACAGAGGAAGTCCATAAAGTAAAGTTCTTACATTTCCAGGAGGAATTACAGAGGAAATGCACAACGTTCTTACATTTCCAGGAGGGATTACAGAGGAAGTGCACAAAGTAGATTTCTTACATTTCCAGGAGGGATTACGGAGGAAGTGAAGTAAAGTTCTTGCATTTCCAGGAGGGATTACAGAGGAAGTGCATAAAGTAAAGTTCTTACATTTCCAGGAGGGATTACAGAGGAAGTGCATAAAGTAAAGTTCTTACATTTACAGGAGGGATTACAGAGGAAGTGCATAAAGTAAAGTTCTTACATTTCCAGGAGGGATTACAGAGGAAGTGCATAAAGTAAAGTTCTTACATTTCCAGGAGTAATAAAAGAGGAAGTGCACAAAGTAGAGTCCTTACATTTCCAGGAGGATTTACAGAGGAAGTGCACAAAGTAAAGTTCTTACATTTCCAGGAGGGATTACAGAGGAAGTGCACAAAGTAGAGTGCTTACATTTCCAGGAGGGATTACAGGGGAAGTGCAGAAAGTAAAGTTCTTACATTTCCAGGAGGAATTACAGAGGAAATGCACAACGTTCTTACATTTCCAGGAGGGATTACAGAGGAAGTGCACAAAGTAGATTTCTTACATTTCCAGGAGGGATTACAGGGGAAGTGCATGAAGTAAAGTTCTTACATTTCCAGGAGGGATTACAGAGGAAGTGCATAAAGTAAAGTTCTTACATTTCCACGAGGGATTACAGAGGAAGTGCATAAAGCAAAGTTCTTACTTTTCCAGAAGGGATTACAGAGGAAGTGCATAAAGTAAAGTTCTTACATTTCCAGGAGGAATTACAGAGGAAGTCCATAAAGTAAAGTTCTTACATTTCCAGGAGGGATTACAGGGGAAGTGCAGAAAGTAAAGTTCTTACATTTCCAGGAGGAATTACAGAGGAAATGCACAACGTTCTTACATTTCCAAGAGGGATTACAGAGGAAGTGCACAAAGTAGAGTTCTTACATTTCCAGGAGGGATTACAGAGGAAGTGCATAAAGTAAAGTTCTTACGTTTCCAGGAGGGATTACAGAGGAAGTGCATAAAGTAAAGTTCATACATTTCCAGGAGGGATTACAGAGGAAGTGCATAAAGTAAAGTTCTTACGTTTCCAGGAGGGAATACAGAGGAAGTGCATAAAGTAAAGTTCTTACATTTCCAGGAGGGATTACAGCGGAAGTGCATAAAGTAAAGTTCTTACGTTTCCAGGAGGGATTACAGAGGAAGTGCACAAAGTAAAGTTCTTACATTTCCAGGAGGGATTACAGAGGAAGTGCATAAAGTAAAGTTCTTACGTTTCCAGGAGGGATTACAGAGGAAGTGCATGAAGTAAAGTTCATACATTTCCAGGAGGGAATACAGAGGAAGTGCATAAAGCAAAGTTCTTACATTTCCAGGAGGGATTACAGAGGAAGTGCATAAAGTAAAGTTCTTACATTTCCAGGAGGAATTACAGAGGAAATGCACAACGTTCTTACATTTCCAGGAGGGATTACAGAGGAAGTGCACAAAGTAGATTTCTTACATTTCCAGGAGGGATTACGGAGGAAGTGAAGTAAAGTTCTTGCATTTCCAGGAGGGATTACAGAGGAAGTGCAGAAAGTAAAGTTCTTACATTTCCAGGAGGGATTACAGAGGAAGTGCATAAAGTAAAGTTCTTACATTTCCAGGAGTAATTAAAGAGGAAGTGCACAAAGTAGAGTCCTTACATTTCCAGGAGGATTTACAGAGGAAGTGCACAAAGTAAAGTTCTTACATTTCCAGGAGGGATTACAGAGGAAGTGCACAAAGTAGAGTCCTTACATTTCCAGGAGGGATTACAGGGGAAGTGCAGAAAGTAAAGTTCTTACATTTCCAGGAGGAATTACAGAGGAAGTGCACAAAGTAAAGTTCTTACATTTCCAGGAGGGATTACAGAGGAAGTGCATATAGTAGAGTTCTTACATTTCCATGAGGAATTAAAAAGGAAGTGCAGAAAGTAGAGTCCTTTCATTTCCAGGAGGGATTACAGAGGAAGTGCACAAAGTAGAGTTCTTACATTTCCAGGAGGGATTACAGGGGATGTGCACAAAGTAGAGTTCTTACATTTGCAGGAGTATTTACAAAGTAAGTGCAAAAAGTAAAGTTCTTACATTTCCAGGAGGGATTACAGAGGAAGTCCATAATGTAAACTTCTTACATTTCCAGGAGGAATTACAGAGGAAGTGCAAAAAGTAAAGTTCTTACATTTCCAGGAGGGATTACAGAGGAAGTCCATAAAGTAAAGTTCTTACATTTCCAGGAGGAATTACAGAGGAAATGCACAACGTTCTTACATTTCCAGGAGAGATTACAGAGGAAGTGCACAAAGTAGATTTCTTACATTTCCAGGAGGGATTACGGAGGAAGTGAATTAAAGTTCTTGCATTTCCAGGAGGGATTACAGAGGAAGTGCATAAAGTAAAGTCCTTACATTTCCAGGAGGGATTACAGAGGAAGTGCATAAAGTAAAGTTCTTACATTTCCAGGAGGGATTACAGAGGAAGTGCATAAAGTAAAGTTCTTACATTTCCAGGAGGGATTACAGAGGAAGTGCATAAAGTAAAGTTCTTACATTTCCAGGAGTAATTAAAGAGGAAGTGCACAAAGTAGAGTCCTTACATTTCCAGGAGGATTTACGGAGGAAGTGCACACAGTAAAGTTCTTACATTTCCAGGAGGGATTACAGAGGAAGTGCACAAAGTAGAGTCCTTACATTTCCAGGAGGGATTACAGGGGAAGTGCAGAAAGTAAAGTTCTTACATTTCCAGGAGGAATTACAGAGGAAATGCACAACGTTCTTACATTTCCAGGAGGGATTACAGAGGAAGTACACAAAGTAGATTTCTTACATTTCCAGGAGGGATTACAGAGGAAGTGCACAAAGTAGATTTCTTACATTTCCAGGAGGGATTACAGAGGAAGTGCATAAAGTAAAGTTCTTACATTTCCAGGAGGGATTACAGAGGAAGTGCATAAAGCAAAGTTGTTACATTTCCAGGAGGGATTACAGAGGAAGTGCATAAAGTAAAGTTCTTACATTTCCAGGAGGAATTTCAGAGGAAGTCCATAAAGTAAAGTTCTTACATTTCCAGGAGGGATTACAGGGGAAGTGCAGAAAGTAAAGTTCTTACATTTCCAGGAGGAATTACAGAGGAAATGCACAACGTTCTTACATTTCCAGGAGGGATTACAGAGGAAGTGCACAAAGTAGATTTCTTACGTTTCCAGGAGGGATTACAGAGGAAGTGCATAAAGTAAAGTTCTTACATTTCCAGGAGAGATTACAGAGGAAGTGCATAAAGTAAAGTTCATACATTTCCAGGAGGGATTACAGAGGAAGTGCATAAAGCAAAGTTCTTACATTTCCAGGAGGGATTACAGAGGAAGTGCATAAAGTAAAGTTCTTACACTTCCAGGAGAGATTACAGAGGAAGTGCACAAAGTAGATTTCTTACATTTCCAGGAGGGATTACAGTGGAAGTGCATGAAGTAAAGTTCTTACATTTCCAGGAGGGATTACAGAGGAAGTGCATAAAGTAAAGTTCTTACATTTCCAGGAGGGATTACAGAGGATGTGCATAAAGTAAAGTTCTTACATTTCAAGGAGTAATTAAAGAGGAAGTGCACAAAGTAGAGTCCTTACATTTCCAGGAGGATTTACAGAGGAAGTGCACAAAGTAAAGTTCTTACATTTCCAGGAGGGATTACAGAGGAAGTGCATATAGTAAAGTTCTTACATTTCCATGAGGAATTAAAAAGGAAGTGCAGAAAGTAGAGTCCTTTCATTTCCAGGAGGGATTACAGAGGAAGTGCACAAAGTAGAGTTCTTACATTTCCAGGAAGGATTACAGGGGATGTGCACAAAGTAGAGTTCTTACATTTGCAGGAGTATTTACAGAGGAAGTGCAAAAAGTAAAGTTCTTACATTTCCAGGAAGGATTACAGAGGAAATGCATAAAGTAAAGTTCTTACATTTCCATGAGGAATTAAAGAGGAAGTGCACAAAGTAGAGTTCTTACATTTCCAGGAGGTATTACAGAGGAAGTGCATAAAGTAGAGTTCTTACATTTCCAGGAGGATTAACAGAGGAAGTGCAAAAAGTAAAGTTCTTACATTTCCAGGAGGGATTACAGAGGAAGTTCATAAAGTAAAGTTCTTACATTTCCAGGAGGAATTACAGAGGAAGTGCAAAAAGTAAAGTTCTTACATTTCCAGGAGGGATTACAGAGGAAGTCCATAAAGTAAAGTTCTTACATTTCCAGGAGGAATTACAGAGGAAATGCACAACGTTCTTACATTTCCAGGAGGGATTACAGAGGAAGTGCACAAAGTAGATTTCTTACATTTCCAGGAGGGATTACGGAGGAAGTGAATTAAAGTTCTTGCATTTCCAGGAGGGATTACAGAGGAAGTGCATAAAGTAAAGTTCTTACATTTCCAGGAGGGATTACAGAGGAAGTGCATAAAGTAAAGTTCTTACATTTCCAGGAGGGATTACAGAGGAAGTGGATAAAGTAAAGTTCTTACATTTCCAGGAGTAATTAAAGAGGAAGTGCACAAAGTAGAGTCCTTACATTTCCAGGAGGATTTACGGAGGAAGTGCACAAATTAAAGTTCTTACATTTCCAGGAGGGATTACAGAGGAAGTGCACAAAGTAGAGTCCTTACATTTCCAGGAGGGATTACAGGGGAAGTGCAGAAAGTAAAGTTCTTACATTTCCAGGAGGAATTACAGAGGAAATGCACAACGTTCTTACATTTCCAGGAGGGATTACAGAGGAAGTACACAAAGTAGATTTCTTACATTTGCAGGAGGGATTACAGAGGAAGTGCACAAAGTACATATCTTACATTTCCAGGAGGGATTACAGAGAAAGTGCATAAAGTAAAGTTCTTACATTTCCAGGAGGGATTACAGAGGAAGTGCATAAAGCAAAGTTGTTACTTTTCCAGGAGGGATTACAGAGGAAGTGCATAAAGTAAAGTTCTTACATTTCCAGGAGGAATTACAGAGAAAGTCCATAAAGTAAAGTTCTTACATTTCCAGGAGGGATTACAGGGGAAGTGCAGAAAGTAAAGTTCTTACATTTCCAGGAGGAATTACAGAGGAAATGCACAACGTTCTTACATTTCCAAGAGGGATTACAGAGGAAGTGCACAAAGTAGAGTTCTTACATTTCCAGGAGGGATTACAGAGGAAGTGCATAAAGTAAAGTTCTTACGTTTCCAGGAGGGATTACAGAGGAAGTGCATAAAGTAAAGTTCATACATTTCCAGGAGGGATTACAGAGGAAGTGCATAAAGTAAAGTTCTTACGTTTCCAGGAGGGAATACAGAGGAAGTGCATAAAGTAAAGTTCTTACATTTCCAGGAGGGATTACAGCGGAAGTGCATAAAGTAAAGTTCTTACGTTTCCAGGAGGGATTACAGAGGAAGTGCACAAAGTAAAGTTCTTACATTTCCAGGAGGGATTACAGAGGAAGTGCATAAAGTAAAGTTCTTACGTTTCCAGGAGGGATTACAGAGGAAGTGCATGAAGTAAAGTTCATACATTTCCAGGAGGGAATACAGAGGAAGTGCATAAAGCAAAGTTCTTACATTTCCAGGAGGGATTACAGAGGAAGTGCATAAAGTAAAGTTCTTACATTTCCAGGAGGAATTACAGAGGAAATGCACAACGTTCTTACATTTCCAGGAGGGATTACAGAGGAAGTGCACAAAGTAGAGTCCTTACATTTCCAGGAGGGATTACAGGGGAAGTGCAGAAAGTAAAGTTCTTACATTTCCAGGAGGAATTACAGAGGAAGTGCACAAAGTAAAGTTCTTACATTTCCAGGAGGGATTACAGAGGAAGTGCATATAGTAGAGTTCTTACATTTCCATGAGGAATTAAAAAGGAAGTGCAGAAAGTAGAGTCCTTTCATTTCCAGGAGGGATTACAGAGGAAGTGCACAAAGTAGAGTTCTTACATTTCCAGGAGGGATTACAGGGGATGTGCACAAAGTAGAGTTCTTACATTTGCAGGAGTATTTACAGAGTAAGTGCAAAAAGTAAAGTTCTTACATTTCCAGGAGGGATTACAGAGGAAGTCCATAATGTAAACTTCTTACATTTCCAGGAGGAATTACAGAGGAAGTGCAAAAAGTAAAGTTCTTACATTTCCAGGAGGGATTACAGAGGAAGTCCATAAAGTAAAGTTCTTACATTTCCAGGAGGAATTACAGAGGAAATGCACAACGTTCTTACATTTCCAGGAGATATTACAGAGGAAGTGCACAAAGTAGATTTCTTACATTTCCAGGAGGGATTACGGAGGAAGTGAATTAAAGTTCTTGCATTTCCAGGAGGGATTACAGAGGAAGTGCATAAAGTAAAGTCCTTACATTTCCAGGAGGGATTACAGAGGAAGTGCATAAAGTAAAGTTCTTACATTTCCAGGAGGGATTACAGAGGAAGTGCATAAAGTAAAGTTCTTACATTTCCAGGAGGGATTACAGAGGAAGTGCATAAAGTAAAGTTCTTACATTTCCAGGAGTAATTAAAGAGGAAGTGCACAAAGTAAAGTCCTTACATTTCCAGGAGGATTTACGGAGGAAGTGCACACAGTAAAGTTCTTACATTTCCAGGAGGGATTACAGAGGAAGTGCACAAAGTAGAGTCCTTACATTTCCAGGAGGGATTACAGGGGAAGTGCAGAAAGTAAAGTTCTTACATTTCCAGGAGGAATTACAGAGGAAATGCACAACGTTCTTACATTTCCAGGAGGGATTACAGAGGAAGTACACAAAGTAGATTTCTTACATTTCCAGGAGGGATTACAGAGGAAGTGCACAAAGTAGATTTCTTACATTTCCAGGAGGGATTACAGAGGAAGTGCATAAAGTAAAGTTCTTACATTTCCAGGAGGGATTACAGAGGAAGTGCATAAAGCAAAGTTGTTACATTTCCAGGAGGGATTACAGAGGAAGTGCATAAAGTAAAGTTCTTACATTTCCAGGAGGAATTTCAGAGGAAGTCCATAAAGTAAAGTTCTTACATTTCCAGGAGGGATTACAGGGGAAGTGCAGAAAGTAAAGTTCTTACATTTCCAGGAGGAATTACAGAGGAAATGCACAACGTTCTTACATTTCCAGGAGGGATTACAGAGGAAGTGCACAAAGTAGATTTCTTACGTTTCCAGGAGGGATTACAGAGGAAGTGCATAAAGTAAAGTTCTTACATTTCCAGGAGAGATTACAGAGGAAGTGCATAAAGTAAAGTTCATACATTTCCAGGAGGGATTACAGAGGAAGTGCATAAAGCAAAGTTCTTACATTTCCAGGAGGGATTACAGAGGAAGTGCATAAAGTAAAGTTCTTACACTTCCAGGAGAGATTACAGAGGAGGTGCACAAAGTAGATTTCTTACATTTCCAGGAGGGATTACAGTGGAAGTGCATGAAGTAAAGTTCTTACATTTCCAGGAGGGATTACGGAGGAAGTGAAGTAAAGTTCTTGCATTTCCAGGAGGGATTACAGAGGAAGTGCATAAAGTAAAGTTCTTACATTTCCAGGAGGGATTACAGAGGAAGTGCATAAAGTAAAGTTCTTACATTTCCAGGAGGGATTACAGAAGAAGTGCATAAAGTAAAGTTCTTACATTTCCAGGAGGGATTACAGAGGAAGTGCATAAAGTAAAGTTCTTACATTTCCAGGAGTAATAAAAGAGGAAGTGCACAAAGTAGAGTCCTTACATTTCCAGGAGGATTTACAGAGGAAGTGCACAAAGTAAAGTTCTTACATTTCCAGGAGGGATTACAGAGGAAGTGCACAAAGTAGAGTCCTTACATTTCCAGGAGGGATTACAGGGGAAGTGCAGAAAGTAAAGTTCTTACATTTCCAGGAGGAATTACAGAGGAAATGCACAACGTTCTTACATTTCCAGGAGGGATTACAGAGGAAGTGCACAAAGTAGATTTCTTACATTTCCAGGAGGGATTACAGAGGAAGTGCATAAAGTAAAGTTCTTACATTTCCAGGAGGGATTACAGAGGAAGTGCATGAAGTAAAGTTCTTACATTTCCAGGAGGGATTACAGAGGAAGTCCATAAAGTAAAGTTCTTACATTTCCAGGAGGGATTACAGGGGAAGTGCAGAAAGTAAAGTTCTTACATTTCCAGGAGGAATTACAGAGCAAATGCACAACGTTCTTACATTTCCAGGAGGGATTACAGAGGAAGTGCACAAAGTAGAGTTCTTAGATTTCCAGGAGGGATTACAGAGGAAGTGCATAAAGTAAAGTTCTTACGTTTCCAGGAGGGATTACAGAGGAAGTGCATAAAGTAAAGTTCTTACATTTCCAGGAGGGATTACAGAGGAAGTGCATAAAGTAAAGTTCATACATTTCCAGGAGGGATTACAGAGGAAGTGCATAAAGTAAAGTTCTTACGTTTCCAGGAGGGAATACAGAGGAAGTGCATAAAGTTCTTACATTTCCAGGAGGGATTACAGAGGAAGTGCATGAAGTAAAGTTCTTACGTTTCCAGGAGGGATTAAAGAGGAAGTGCATAAAGTAAAGTTCTTACATTTCCAGGAGGGATTACAGAGGAAGTGCATAAAGTAAAGTTCTTACGTTTCCAGGAGGGATTACAGAGGAAGTGCATGAAGTAAAGTTCTTACATTTCCAGGAGGGATTACAGAGGAAGTGCATAAAGTAAAGTTCATATATTTCAAGGAGGGATTACAGAGGAAGTGCATAAAGCAAAGTTCTTACATTTCCAGGAGGGATTACAGAGGAAGTGCATAAAGCAAAGTTCTTACATTTCCAGGAGGGATTA
The DNA here is from genome assembly GCF_046119375.1 of Phyllobates terribilis. Lineage (NCBI taxonomy): Eukaryota > Metazoa > Chordata > Amphibia > Anura > Dendrobatidae > Phyllobates > Phyllobates terribilis. The sequence continues at coordinate 5,674,597 of NW_027362847.1, read as the reverse complement.
CAGAGGAAGTGCATAAAGTAAAGTTCTTACATTTCCAGGAGGGATTACAGGGGAAGTGCAGAAAGTAAAGTTCTTACATTTCCAGGAGGAATTACAGAGGAAATGCACAACGTTCTTACATTTCCAGGAGGGATTACAGAGGAAGTGCACAAAGTAGAGTTCTTACATTTCCAAAAGGGATTACAGAGGAAGTGCATAAAGTAAAGTTCTTACGTTTCCAGGAGGGATTACAGAGGAAGTGCATAAAGTAAAGTTCTTACATTTCCAGGAGGGATTACAGAGGAAGTGCATAAAGTAAAGTTCATACATTTCCAGGAGGGATTACAGAGGAAGTGCATAAAGTAAAGTTCTTACGTTTCCAGGAGGGAATACAAAGGAAGTGCATAAAGTAAAGTTCTTACATTTCCAGGAGGGATTACAGAGGAAGTGCATAAAGTAAAGTTCTTACGTTTCCAGGAGGGATTAAAGAGGAAGTTCATAAAGTAAAGTTCTTACATTTCCAGGAGGGATTACAGAGGAAGTGCATAAAGTAATGTTCTTACGTTTCCAGGAGGGATTACAGAGGAAGTGCATGAAGTAAAGTTCTTACATTTCCAGGAGGGATTACAGAGGAAGTGCATAAAGTAAAGTTCTTACATTTCCAGGAGGGATTACAGAGGAAGTGCATAAAGTAAAGTTCTTACATTTCCAGGAGGGATTACAGGGGAAGTGCAGAAAGTAAAGTTCTTACATTTCCAGGAGGAATTACAGAGGAAATGCACAACGTTCTTACATTTCCAGGAGGCATTACAGAGGAAGTGCACAAAGTAGATTTCTTACGTTTCCAGGAGGGATTACAGAGGAAGTGCATAAAGTAAAGTTCTTACATTTCCAGGAGGGATTACAGAGGAAGTGCATAAAGTAAAGTTCATACATTTCCAGGAGGAATTACAGAGGAAGTGCATAAAGCAAAGTTCTTACATTTCCAGGAGGGATTACAGAGGAAGTGCAGAAAATAAAGTTCTTACATTTCCAGGAGGAATTACAGAGGAAGTCCATAAAGTAAAGTTCTTACATTTCCAGGAGGAATTACAGAGGAAGTGCAAAAAGTAAAGTTCTTACATTTCCAGGAGGGATTACAGAGGAAGTCCATAAAGTAAAGTTCTTACATTTCCAGGAGGAATTACAGAGGAAATGCACAACGTTCTTACATTTCCAGGAGGGATTACAGAGGAAGTGCACAAAGTAGATTTCTTACATTTCCAGGAGGGATTACGGAGGAAGTGAAGTAAAGTTCTTGCATTTCCAGGAGGGATTACAGAGGAAGTGCATAAAGTAAAGTTCTTACATTTCCAGGAGGGATTACAGAGGAAGTGCATAAAGTAAAGTTCTTACATTTACAGGAGGGATTACAGAGGAAGTGCATAAAGTAAAGTTCTTACATTTCCAGGAGGGATTACAGAGGAAGTGCATAAAGTAAAGTTCTTACATTTCCAGGAGTAATAAAAGAGGAAGTGCACAAAGTAGAGTCCTTACATTTCCAGGAGGATTTACAGAGGAAGTGCACAAAGTAAAGTTCTTACATTTCCAGGAGGGATTACAGAGGAAGTGCACAAAGTAGAGTGCTTACATTTCCAGGAGGGATTACAGGGGAAGTGCAGAAAATAAAGTTCTTACATTTCCAGGAGGAATTACAGAGGAAATGCACAACGTTCTTACATTTCCAGGAGGGATTACAGAGGAAGTGCACAAAGTAGATTTCTTACATTTCCAGGAGGGATTACAGGGGAAGTGCATGAAGTAAAGTTCTTACATTTCCAGGAGGGATTACAGAGGAAGTGCATAAAGTAAAGTTCTTACATTTCCACGAGGGATTACAGAGGAAGTGCATAAAGCAAAGTTCTTACTTTTCCAGAAGGGATTACAGAGGAAGTGCATAAAGTAAAGTTCTTACATTTCCAGGAGGAATTACAGAGGAAGTCCATAAAGTAAAGTTCTTACATTTCCAGGAGGGATTACAGGGGAAGTGCAGAAAGTAAAGTTTTTACATTTCCAGGAGGAATTACAGAGGAAATGCACAACGTTCTTACATTTCCAAGAGGGATTACAGAGGAAGTGCACAAAGTAGAGTTCTTACATTTCCAGGAGGGATTACAGAGGAAGTGCATAAAGTAAAGTTCTTACGTTTCCAGGAGGGATTACAGAGGAAGTGCATAAAGTAAAGTTCATACATTTCCAGGAGGGATTACAGAGGAAGTGCATAAAGTAAAGTTCTTACGTTTCCAGGAGGGAATACAGAGGAAGTGCATAAAGTAAAGTTCTTACATTTCCAGGAGGGATTACAGCGGAAGTGCATAAAGTAAAGTTCTTACGTTTCCAGGAGGGATTACAGAGGAAGTGCACAAAGTAAAGTTCTTACATTTCCAGGAGGGATTACAGAGGAAGTGCATAAAGTAAAGTTCTTACGTTTCCAGGAGGGATTACAGAGGAAGTGCATGAAGTAAAGTTCATACATTTCCAGGAGGGAATACAGAGGAAGTGCATAAAGCAAAGTTCTTACATTTCCAGGAGGGATTACAGAGGAAGTGCATAAAGTAAAGTTCTTACATTTCCAGGAGGAATTACAGAGGAAATGCACAACGTTCTTACATTTCCAGGAGGGATTACAGAGGAAGTGCACAAAGTAGATTTCTTACATTTCCAGGAGGGATTACGGAGGAAGTGAAGTAAAGTTCTTGCATTTCCAGGAGGGATTACAGAGGAAGTGCAGAAAGTAAAGTTCTTACATTTCCAGGAGGGATTACAGAGGAAGTGCATAAAGTAAAGTTCTTACATTTCCAGGAGTAATTAAAGAGGAAGTGCACAAAGTAGAGTCCTTACATTTCCAGGAGGATTTACAGAGGAAGTGCACAAAGTAAAGTTCTTACATTTCCAGGAGGGATTACAGAGGAAGTGCACAAAGTAGAGTCCTTACATTTCCAGGAGGGATTACAGGGGAAGTGCAGAAAGTAAAGTTCTTACATTTCCAGGAGGAATTACAGAGGAAGTGCACAAAGTAAAGTTCTTACATTTCCAGGAGGGATTACAGAGGAAGTGCATATAGTAGAGTTCTTACATTTCCATGAGGAATTAAAAAGGAAGTGCAGAAAGTAGAGTCCTTTCATTTCCAGGAGGGATTACAGAGGAAGTGCACAAAGTAGAGTTCTTACATTTCCAGGAGGGATTACAGGGGATGTGCACAAAGTAGAGTTCTTACATTTGCAGGAGTATTTACAGAGTAAGTGCAAAAAGTAAAGTTCTTACATTTCCAGGAGGGATTACAGAGGAAGTCCATAATGTAAACTTCTTACATTTCCAGGAGGAATTACAGAGGAATTGCAAAAAGTAAAGTTCTTACATTTCCAGGAGGGATTACAGAGGAAGTCCATAAAGTAAAGTTCTTACATTTCCAGGAGGAATTACAGAGGAAATGCACAACGTTCTTACATTTCCAGGAGAGATTACAGAGGAAGTGCACAAAGTAGATTTCTTACATTTCCAGGAGGGATTACGGAGGAAGTGAATTAAAGTTCTTGCATTTCCAGGAGGGATTACAGAGGAAGTGCATAAAGTAAAGTCCTTACATTTCCAGGAGGGATTACAGAGGAAGTGCATAAAGTAAAGTTCTTACATTTCCAGGAGGGATTACAGAGGAAGTGCATAAAGTAAAGTTCTTACATTTCCAGGAGGGATTACAGAGGAAGTGCATAAAGTAAAGTTCTTACATTTCCAGGAGTAATTAAAGAGGAAGTGCACAAAGTAGAGTCCTTACATTTCCAGGAGGATTTACGGAGGAAGTGCACACAGTAAAGTTCTTACATTTCCAGGAGGGATTACAGAGGAAGTGCACAAAGTAGAGTCCTTACATTTCCAGGAGGGATTACAGGGGAAGTGCAGAAAGTAAAGTTCTTACATTTCCAGGAGGAATTACAGAGGAAATGCACAACGTTCTTACATTTCCAGGAGGGATTACAGAGGAAGTACACAAAGTAGATTTCTTACATTTCCAGGAGGGATTACAGAGGAAGTGCACAAAGTAGATTTCTTACATTTCCAGGAGGGATTACAGAGGAAGTGCATAAAGTAAAGTTCTTACATTTCCAGGAGGGATTACAGAGGAAGTGCATAAAGCAAAGTTGTTACATTTCCAGGAGGGATTACAGAGGAAGTGCATAAAGTAAAGTTCTTACATTTCCAGGAGGAATTTCAGAGGAAGTCCATAAAGTAAAGTTCTTACATTTCCAGGAGGGATTACAGGGGAAGTGCAGAAAGTAAAGTTCTTACATTTCCAGGAGGAATTACAGAGGAAATGCACAACGTTCTTACATTTCCAGGAGGGATTACAGAGGAAGTGCACAAAGTAGATTTCTTACGTTTCCAGGAGGGATTACAGAGGAAGTGCATAAAGTAAAGTTCTTACATTTCCAGGAGAGATTACAGAGGAAGTGCATAAAGTAAAGTTCATACATTTCCAGGAGGGATTACAGAGGAAGTGCATAAAGCAAAGTTCTTACATTTCCAGGAGGGATTACAGAGGAAGTGCATAAAGTAAAGTTCTTACACTTCCAGGAGAGATTACAGAGGAAGTGCACAAAGTAGATTTCTTACATTTCCAGGAGGGATTACAGTGGAAGTGCATGAAGTAAAGTTCTTCCATTTCCAGGAGGGATTACAGAGGAAGTGCATAAAGTAAAGTTCTTACATTTCCAGGAGGGATTACAGAGGATGTGCATAAAGTAAAGTTCTTACATTTCCAGGAGTAATTAAAGAGGAAGTGCACAAAGTAGAGTCCTTACATTTCCAGGAGGATTTACAGAGGAAGTGCACAAAGTAAAGTTCTTACATTTCCAGGAGGGATTACAGAGGAAGTGCATATAGTAAAGTTCTTACATTTCCATGAGGAATTAAAAAGGAAGTGCAGAAAGTAGAGTCCTTTCATTTCCAGGAGGGATTACAGAGGAAGTGCACAAAGTAGAGTTCTTACATTTCCAGGAAGGATTACAGGGGATGTGCACAAAGTAGAGTTCTTACATTTGCAGGAGTATTTACAGAGGAAGTGCAAAAAGTAAAGTTCTTACATTTCCAGGAAGGATTACAGAGGAAATGCATAAAGTAAAGTTCTTACATTTCCATGAGGAATTAAAGAGGAAGTGCACAAAGTAGAGTTCTTACATTTCCAGGAGGTATTACAGAGGAAGTGCATAAAGTAGAGTTCTTACATTTCCAGGAGGATTAACAGAGGAAGTGCAAAAAGTAAAGTTCTTACATTTCCAGGAGGGATTACAGAGGAAGTTCATAAAGTAAAGTTCTTACATTTCCAGGAGGAATTACAGAGGAAGTGCAAAAAGTAAAGTTCTTACATTTCCAGGAGGGATTACAGAGGAAGTCCATAAAGTAAAGTTCTTACATTTCCAGGAGGAATTACAGAGGAAATGCACAACGTTCTTACATTTCCAGGAGGGATTACAGAGGAAGTGCACAAAGTAGATTTCTTACATTTCCAGGAGGGATTACGGAGGAAGTGAATTAAAGTTCTTGCATTTCCAGGAGGGATTACAGAGGAAGTGCATAAAGTAAAGTTCTTACATTTCCAGGAGGGATTACAGAGGAAGTGCATAAAGTAAAGTTCTTACATTTCCAGGAGGGATTACAGAGGAAGTGGATAAAGTAAAGTTCTTACATTTCCAGGAGTAATTAAAGAGGAAGTGCACAAAGTAGAGTCCTTACATTTCCAGGAGGATTTACGGAGGAAGTGCACAAAGTAAAGTTCTTACATTTCCAGGAGGGATTACAGAGGAAGTGCACAAAGTAGAGTCCTTACATTTCCAGGAGGGATTACAGGGGAAGTGCAGAAAGTAAAGTTCTTACATTTCCAGGAGGAATTACAGAGGAAATGCACAACGTTCTTACATTTCCAGGAGGGATTACAGAGGAAGTACACAAAGTAGATTTCTTACATTTCCAGGAGGGATTACAGAGGAAGTGCACAAAGTAGATTTCTTACATTTCCAGGAGGGATTACAGAGAAAGTGCATAAAGTAAAGTTCTTACATTTCCAGGAGGGATTACAGAGGAAGTGCATAAAGCAAAGTTGTTACTTTTCCAGGAGGGATTACAGAGGAAGTGCATAAAGTAAAGTTCTTACATTTCCAGGAGGAATTACAGAGAAAGTCCATAAAGTAAAGTTCTTACATTTCCAGGAGGGATTACAGGGGAAGTGCAGAAAGTAAAGTTCTTACATTTCCAGGAGGAATTACAGAGGAAATGCACAACGTTCTTACATTTCCAAGAGGGATTACAGAGGAAGTGCACAAAGTAGAGTTCTTACATTTCCAGGAGGGATTACAGAGGAAGTGCATAAAGTAAAGTTCTTACGTTTCCAGGAGGGATTACAGAGGAAGTGCATGAAGTAAAGTTCATACATTTCCAGGAGGGATTACAGAGGAAGTGCATAAAGTAAAGTTCTTACGTTTCCAGGAGGGAATACAGAGGAAGTGCATAAAGTAAAGTTCTTACATTTCCAGGAGGGATTACAGCGGAAGTGCATAAAGTAAAGTTCTTACGTTTCCAGGAGGGATTACAGAGGAAGTGCACAAAGTAAAGTTCTTACATTTCCAGGAGGGATTACAGAGGAAGTGCATAAAGTAAAGTTCTTACGTTTCCAGGAGGGATTACAGAGGAAGTGCATGAAGTAAAGTTCATACATTTCCAGGAGGGAATACAGAGGAAGTGCATAAAGCAAAGTTCTTACATTTCCAGGAGGGATTACAGAGGAAGTGCATAAAGTAAAGTTCTTACATTTCCAGGAGGAATTACAGAGGAAATGCACAACGTTCTTACATTTCCAGGAGGGATTACAGAGGAAGTGCACAAAGTAGATTTCTTACATTTCCAGGAGGGATTACGGAGGAAGTGAAGTAAAGTTCTTGCATTTCCAGGAGGGATTACAGAGGAAGTGCAGAAAGTAAAGTTCTTACATTTCCAGGAGGGATTACAGAGGAAGTGCATAAAGTAAAGTTCTTACATTTCCAGGAGTAATTAAAGAGGAAGTGCACAAAGTAGAGTCCTTACATTTCCAGGAGGATTTACAGAGGAAGTGCACAAAGTAAAGTTGTTACATTTCCAGGAGGGATTACAGAGGAAGTGCACAAAGTAGAGTCCTTACATTTCCAGGAGGGATTACAGGGGAAGTGCAGAAAGTAAAGTTCTTACATTTCCAGGAGGAATTACAGAGGAAGTGCACAAAGTAAAGTTCTTACATTTCCAGGAGGGATTACAGAGGAAGTGCATATAGTAGAGTTCTTACATTTCCATGAGGAATTAAAAAGGAAGTGCAGAAAGTAGAGTCCTTTCATTTCCAGGAGGGATTACAGAGGAAGTGCACAAAGTAGAGTTCTTACATTTCCAGGAGGGATTACAGGGGATGTGCACAAAGTAGAGTTCTTACATTTGCAGGAGTATTTACAGAGTAAGTGCAAAAAGTAAAGTTCTTACATTTCCAGGAGGGATTACAGAGGAAGTCCATAATGTAAACTTCTTACATTTCCAGGAGGAATTACAGAGGAAGTGCAAAAAGTAAAGTTCTTACATTTCCAGGAGGGATTACAGAGGAAGTCCATAAAGTAAAGTTCTTACATTTCCAGGAGGAATTACAGAGGAAATGCACAACGTTCTTACATTTCCAGGAGAGATTACAGAGGAAGTGCACAAAGTAGATTTCTTACATTTCCAGGAGGGATTACGGAGGAAGTGAATTAAAGTTCTTGCATTTCCAGGAGGGATTACAGAGGAAGTGCATAAAGTAAAGTCCTTACATTTCCAGGAGGGATTACAGAGGAAGTGCATAAAGTAAAGTTCTTACATTTCCAGGAGGGATTACAGAGGAAGTGCATAAAGTAAAGTTCTTACATTTCCAGGAGGGATTACAGAGGAAGTGCATAAAGTAAAGTTCTTACATTTCCAGGAGTAATTAAAGAGGAAGTGCACAAAGTAGAGTCCTTACATTTCCAGGAGGATTTACGGAGGAAGTGCACACAGTAAAGTTCTTACATTTCCAGGAGGGATTACAGAGGAAGTGCACAAAGTAGAGTCCTTACATTTCCAGGAGGGATTACAGGGGAAGTGCAGAAAGTAAAGTTCTTACATTTCCAGGAGGAATTACAGAGGAAATGCACAACGTTCTTACATTTCCAGGAGGGATTACAGAGGAAGTACACAAAGTAGATTTCTTACATTTCCAGGAGGGATTACAGAGGAAGTGCACAAAGTAGATTTCTTACATTTCCAGGAGGGATTACAGAGGAAGTGCATAAAGTAAAGTTCTTACATTTCCAGGAGGGATTACAGAGGAAGTGCATAAAGCAAAGTTGTTACATTTCCAGGAGGGATTACAGAGGAAGTGCATAAAGTAAAGTTCTTACATTTCCAGGAGGAATTTCAGAGGAAGTCCATAAAGTAAAGTTCTTACATTTCCAGGAGGGATTACAGGGGAAGTGCAGAAAGTAAAGTTCTTACATTTCCAGGAGGAATTACAGAGGAAATGCACAACGTTCTTACATTTCCAGGAGGGATTACAGAGGAAGTGCACAAAGTAGATTTCTTACGTTTCCAGGAGGGATTACAGAGGAAGTGCATAAAGTAAAGCTCTTACATTTCCAGGAGAGATTACAGAGGAAGTGCATAAAGTAAAGTTCATACATTTCCAGGAGGGATTACAGAGGAAGTGCATAAAGCAAAGTTCTTACATTTCCAGGAGGGATTACAGAGGAAGTGCATAAAGTAAAGTTCTTACACTTCCAGGAGAGATTACAGAGGAAGTGCACAAAGTAGATTTCTTACATTTCCAGGAGGGATTACAGTGGAAGTGCATGAAGTAAAGTTCTTACATTTCCAGGAGGGATTACAGAGGAAGTGCATAAAGTAAAGTTCTTACATTTCCAGGAGGGATTACAGAGGATGTGCATAAAGTAAAGTTCTTACATTTCCAGGAGTAATTAAAGAGGAAGTGCGCAAAGTAGAGTCCTTACATTTCCAGGAGGATTTACAGAGGAAGTGCACAAAGTAAAGTTCTTACATTTCCAGGAGGGATTACAGAGGAAGTGCATATAGTAAAGTTCTTACATTTCCATGAGGAATTAAAAAGGAAGTGCAGAAAGTAGAGTCCTTTCATTTCCAGGAGGGATTACAGAGGAAGTGCACAAAGTAGAGTTCTTACATTTCCAGGAAGGATTACAGGGGATGTGCACAAAGTAGAGTTCTTACATTTGCAGGAGTATTTACAGAGGAAGTGCAAAAAGTAAAGTTCTTACATTTCCAGGAAGGATTACAGAGGAAATGCATAAAGTAAAGTTCTTACATTTCCATGAGGAATTAAAGAGGAAGTGCACAAAGTAGAGTTCTTACATTTCCAGGAGGTATTACAGAGGAAGTGCATAAAGTAGAGTTCTTACATTTCCAGGAGGATTAACAGAGGAAGTGCAAAAAGTAAAGTTCTTACATTTCCAGGAGGGATTACAGAGGAAGTTCATAAAGTAAAGTTCTTACATTTCCAGGAGGAATTACAGAGGAAGTGCAAAAAGTAAAGTTCTTACATTTCCAGGAGGGATTACAGAGGAAGTCCATAAAGTAAAGTTCTTACATTTCCAGGAGGAATTACAGAGGAAATGCACAACGTTCTTACATTTCCAGGAGGGATTACAGAGGAAGTGCACAAAGTAGATTTCTTACATTTCCAGGAGGGATTACGGAGGAAGTGAATTAAAGTTCTTGCATTTCCAGGAGGGATTACAGAGGAAGTGCATAAAGTAAAGTTCTTACATTTCCAGGAGGGATTACAGAGGAAGTGCATAAAGTAAAGTTCTTACATTTCCAGGAGGGATTACAGAGGAAGTGGATAAAGTAAAGTTCTTACATTTCCAGGAGTAATTAAAGAGGAAGTGCACAAAGTAGAGTCCTTACATTTCCAGGAGGATTTACGGAGGAAGTGCACAAAGTAAAGTTCTTACATTTCCAGGAGGGATTACAGAGGAAGTGCACAAAGTAGAGTCCTTACATTTCCAGGAGGGATTACAGGGGAAGTGCAGAAAGTAAAGTTCTTACATTTCCAGGAGGAATTACAGAGGAAATGCACAACGTTCTTACATTTCCAGGAGGGATTACAGAGGAAGTACACAAAGTAGATTTCTTACATTTCCAGGAGGGATTACAGAGGAAGTGCACAAAGTAGATTTCTTACATTTCCAGGAGGGATTACAGAGAAAGTGCATAAAGTAAAGTTCTTACATTTCCAGGAGGGATTACAGAGGAAGTGCATAAAGCAAAGTTGTTACTTTTCCAGGAGGGATTACAGAGGAAGTGCATAAAGTAAAGTTCTTACATTTCCAGGAGGAATTACAGAGAAAGTCCATAAAGTAAAGTTCTTACATTTCCAGGAGGGATTACAGGGGAAGTGCAGAAAGTAAAGTTCTTACATTTCCAGGAGGAATTACAGAGGAAATGCACAACGTTCTTACATTTCCAGGAGGGATTACAGAGGAAGTGCACAAAGTAGATTTCTTACGTTTCCAGGAGGGATTACAGAGGAAGTGCATAAAGTAAAGTTCTTACATTTCCAGGAGAGATTACAGAGGAAGTGCCTAAAGTAAAGTTCATACATTTCCAGGAGGGATTACAAAGGAAGTGCATAAAGCAAAGTTATTACATTTCCAGGAGGAATTACAGAGGAAGTGCATAAAGTAAAGTTCTTACATTTCCAGGAGGAATTACAGAGGAAGTCCATAAAGTAAAGTTCTTACATTTCCAGGAGGAATTACAGAGGAAGTGGAAAAAGTAAAGTTCTTACATTTCCAGGAGGAATTACAGAGGAAATGCACAACGTTCTTACATTTCCAGGAGGAATTACAGAGGAAGTGCACAAAGTAGATTTCTTACATTTCCAGGAGGGATTACGGAGAAAGTGAAGTAAAGTTCTTGTATTTCCAGGAGGGATTAAGGAGGAAGTGCATAAAGTAAAGTTCTTACATTTCCAGGAGGGATTACAGAGGAAGTGCATAAAGTAAAGTTCTTACATTTCCAGGAGGGATTACAGAGGAAGTGCATAAAGTAAAGTTCTTACATTTCCAGGAGTAATTAAAGGGGAAGTGCACAAAGTAGAGTCCTTACATTTCCAGGAGGATTTACAGAGGAAGTGCACAAAGTAAAGTTCTTACATTTCCAGGAGGGATTACAGAGGAAGTGCATAAAGTAAAGTTCTTACATTTCCAGGAGGATTTACAGAGGAAGTGCATATAGTAAAGTTCTTACATTTCCATCAGGAATTAAAGAGGAAGTGCAGAAAGTAGAGTCCTTACATTTCCAGGAGGGATTACAGAGGAAGTGCGTATAGTAAAGTTCTTACATTTCCATGAGGAATTAAAGAGGAAGTGCACAAAGTAGAATCCTTACATTTCCATGAGTATTTACAGAGGAATTGCAAAAAGTAAAGTTCTTACATTTCCAGGAGGGATTACAGAGGAAGTGCATAAAGTAAAGTTCTTACATTTCCAGGAGGAATTACAAAGGAAATGCACAACGTTCTTACATTTCCAGGAGGGATTACAGAGGAAGTGCACAAAGTAGATTTCTTACATTTCCAGGAGGGATTACAGAGGAAGTGCATAAAGTAAAGTTCTTACATTTCCAGGAGGGATTACAGAGGAAGTGCATAAAGTAAAGTTCTTACATTTCCAGGAGGGATTACAGTTGAAGTGCACAAAGTAGATTTCTTACATTTCCAGGAGGGATTACAGTGGAAGTGCATAAAGTAAAGTTCTTACATTTCCAGGAGGGATTACAGAGGAAGTGCATAAAGTAAAGTTCTTACATTTCCAGGAGGGATTACAGAGGAAGTGCATGAAGTAAAGTTCTTACATTTCCAGGAGTAATTAAAGAGGAAGTGCACAAAGTAGAGTCCTTACATTTCCAGGAGGATTTACAGAGGAAGTGCACAAAGTAAAGTTCTTACATTTCCAGGAGGGATTACAGAGGAAGTGCATATAGTAAAGTTCTTACATTTCTATGAGGAATTAAAAAGGAAGTGCAGAAAGTAGAGTCCTTACATTTCCACGAGGGATTACAGAGGAAGTGCACAAAGTAGAGTCCTTACATTTCCAGGAAGATTTACGGAGGAAGTGCACAAAGTAAAGTTCTTACATTTCCAGGAGGGATTACAGAGGAAGTGCACAAAGTAGAGTCCTTACATTTCCAGGAGGGATTACAGGGGAAGTGCAGAAAGTAAAGTTCTTACATTTCCAGGAGGAATTACAGAGGAAATGCACAACGTTCTTACATTTCCAGGAGGGATTACAGAGGAAGTGCATAAAGTAAAGTTCTTACATTTCCAGGAGGGATTACAAAGGAAGTGCATAAAGTAAAGTTCTTACATTTCCAGGAGGGATTACAGTTGAAGTGCACAAAGTAGATTTCTTACATTTCCAGGAGGGATTACAGTGGAAGTGCATAAAGTAAAGTTCTTACATTTCCAGGAGGGATTACAGAGGAAGTGCATAAAGTAAAGTTCTTACATTTCCAGGAGGGATTACAGAGGAAGTGCATGAAGTAAAGTTCTTACATTTCCAGGAGTAATTAAAGAGGAAGTGCACAAAGTAGAGTCCTTACATTTCCAGGAGGATTTACAGAGGAAGTGCACAAAGTAAAGTTCTTACATTTCCAGGAGGGATTACAGAGGAAGTGCATATAGTAAAGTTCTTACATTTCTATGAGGAATTAAAAAGGAAGTGCAGAAAGTAGAGTCCTTACATTTCCACGAGGGATTACAGAGGAAGTGCACAAAGTAGAGTCCTTACATTTCCAGGAAGATTTACGGAGGAAGTGCACAAAGTAAAGTTCTTACATTTCCAGGAGGGATTACAGAGGAAGTGCACAAAGTAGAGTCCTTACATTTCCAGGAGGGATTACAGGGGAAGTGCAGAAAGTAAAGTTCTTACATTTCCAGGAGGAATTACAGAGGAAATGCACAACGTTCTTACATTTCCAGGAGGGATTACAGAGGAAGTACACAAAGTAGATTTCTTACATTTCCAGGAGGGATTACAGAGGAAGTGCACAAAGTAGATTTCTTACATTTCCAGGAGGGATTACAGAGGAAGTGCATAAAGTAAAGTTCTTACATTTCCAGGAGGGATTACAGAGGAAGTGCATAAAGCAAAGTTGTTACTTTTCCAGGAGGGATTACAGAGGAAGTGCATAAAGTAAAGTTCTTACATTTCCAGGAGGAATTACAGAGGAAGTCCATAAAGTAAAGTTCTTACATTTCCAGGAGGGATTACAGGGGAAGTGCAGAAAGTAAAGTTCTTACATTTCCAGGAGGAATTACAGAGGAAATGCACAACGTTCTTACATTTCCAGGAGGGATTACAGAGGAAGTGCACAAAGTAGATTTCTTACGTTTCCAGGAGGGATTACAGAGGAAGTGCATAAAGTAAAGTTCTTACATTTCCAGGAGAGATTACAGAGGAAGTGCCTAAAGTAAAGTTCATACATTTCCAGGAGGGATTACAGAGGAAGTGCATAAAGCAAAGTTATTACATTTCCAGGAGGGATTACAGAGGAAGTGCATAAAGTAAAGTTCTTACATTTCCAGGAGGAATTACAGAGGAAGTCCATAAAGTAAAGTTCTTACATTTCCAGGAGGAATTACAGAGGAAGTGGAAAAAGTAAAGTTCTTACATTTCCAGGAGGAATTACAGAGGAAATGCACAACGTTCTTACATTTCCAGGAGGAATTACAGAGGAAGTGCACAAAGTAGATTTCTTACATTTCCAGGAGGGATTACGGAGAAAGTGAAGTAAAGTTCTTGCATTTCCAGGAGGGATTACGGAGGAAGTGCATAAAGTAAAGTTCTTACATTTCCAGGAGGGATTACAGAGGAAGTGCATAAAGTAAAGTTCTTACATTTCCAGGAGGGATTACAGAGGAAGTGCATAAAGTAAAGTTCTTACATTTCCAGGAGTAATTAAAGGGGAAGTGCACAAAGTAGAGTCCTTACATTTCCAGGAGGATTTACAGAGGAAGTGCACAAAGTAAAGTTCTTACATTTCCAGGAGGGATTACAGAGGAAGTGCATAAAGTAAAGTTCTTACATTTCCAGGAGGATTTACAGAGGAAGTGCATATAGTAAAGTTCTTACATTTCCATCAGGAATTAAAGAGGAAGTGCAGAAAGTAGAGTCCTTACATTTCCAGGAGGGATTACAGAGGAAGTGCGTATAGTAAAGTTCTTACATTTCCATGAGGAATTAAAGAGGAAGTGCACAAAGTAGAATCCTTACATTTCCATGAGTATTTACAGAGGAATTGCAAAAAGTAAAGTTCTTACATTTCCAGGAGGGATTACAGAGGAAGTGCATAAAGTAAAGTTCTTACATTTCCAGGAGGAATTACAAAGGAAATGCACAACGTTCTTACATTTCCAGGAGGGATTACAGAGGAAGTGCACAAAGTAGATTTCTTACATTTCCAGGAGGGATTACAGAGGAAGTGCATAAAGTAAAGTTCTTACATTTCCAGGAGGGATTACAGAGGAAGTGCATAAAGTAAAGTTCTTACATTTCCAGGAGGGATTACAGTTGAAGTGCACAAAGTAGATTTCTTACATTTCCAGGAGGGATTACAGTGGAAGTGCACAAAGTAGATTTCTTACATTTCCAGGAGGGATTACAGAGGAAGTGCATATAGTAAAGTTCTTACATTTCCATGAGGAATTAAAGAGGAAGTGCACAAAGTAGAGTTCTTACATTTCCAGGAGGTATTACAGAGGAAGTGCATAAAGTAGAGTTCTTACATTTCCAGGAGGGATTACAGAGGAAGTGCAAAAAGTAAAGTTCTTACATTTCCAGGAGGGATTACAGAGGAAGTGCATAAAGTAAAGTTCTTACATTTCCAGGGGGAATTAAAGAGGAAGTGCAGAAAGTAGAGTCCTTACATTTCCAGGAGGTATTACAGGGGATGTGCACAAAGTAGAGTTCTTACATTTCCAGGAGGATTTACAGAGGAAGTGCAAAAAGTAAAATTCTTACATTTCCAGGAGGGATTACAGAGGAAGTGCATAAAGTAAAATTCTTACATTTCCAGGAGGGATTACAGAGGAAGTGCATAAAGTAAAGTTCTTACATTTCCAGGAGGGATTACAGGGGATGTGCACAAAGTAGAGTTCCTACTTTTCCAGGAGGATTTACAGAGGAAGTGCATAAAGTAAAGTTCTTACATTTCCAGGAGGGATTACAGGGGATGTGCACAAAGTAGAGTTCTTACATTTCCAGGAGGGATTACAGAGGAACTGCATAAAGTAAAGTTCTTACATTTCCAGGAGGGATTACAGAGGAAGTGCGTAAAGTAAAGTTCTTACATTTCCAGGAGGGATTACAGAGGAAATGCATGAAGTAAAGTTCTTACATTTCCAGGAGGGATTGCAGGGGATGTGCACACAGTAGAGTTCTTACATTTCCAGGAGGGATTACAGAGGAAGTGCATAAAGTAAAGTTCTTACATTTCCAGGAGGGATTACAGAGGAAGTGCATAAAGTAAAGTTCTTACATTTCCAGGAGGGATTACAGAGGAAGTGCATAAAGTAAAGTTCTTACATTTCCAGGAGGGATTACAGAGGAAGTGCATGAAGTAAAATTCTTACATTTCCAGGAGGGATTACAGAGGAAGTGCATAAAGTAAAATTCTTACATTTCCAGGAGGGATTACAGAGGAAGTGCATAAAGTAAAGTTCTTACATTTCCAGGAGGGATTACAGGGGATGTGCACAAAGTAGAGTTCCTACTTTTCCAGGAGGATTTACAGAGGAAGTGCATAAAGTAAAGTTCTTACATTTCCAGGAGGGATTACAGGGGATGTGCACAAAGTAGAGTTCTTACATTTCCAGGAGGGATTACAGAGGAACTGCATAAAGTAAAGTTCTTACATTTCCAGGAGGGATTACAGAGGAAGTGCGTAAAGTAAAGTTCTTACATTTCCATGAGGGATTACAGAGGAAGTGCATAAAGTAAAGTTCTTACATTTCCAGGAGGGATTACAGAGGAAATGCATGAAGTAAAGTTCTTACATTTCCAGGAGGGATTGCAGGGGATGTGCACAAAGTAGAGTTCTTACATTTCCAGGAGGGATTACAGAGGAAGTGCATAAAGTAAAGTTCTTACATTTCCAGGAGGGATTACAGAGGAAGTGCATAAAGTAAAGTTCTTACATTTCCAGGAGGGATTACAGAGGAAGTGCATAAAGTAAAGTTCTTACATTTCCAGGAGGGATTACAGAGGAAGTGCATAAAGTAAAGTTCTTACATTTCCAGGGGGAATTAAAGAGGAAGTGCAGAAAGTAGAGTCCTTACATTTCCAGGAGGTATTACAGGGGATGTGCACAAAGTAGAGTTCTTACATTTCCAGGAGGATTTACAGAGGAAGTGCAAAAAGTAAAATTCTTTCATTTCCAGGAGGGATTACAGAGGAAGTGCATAAAGTAAAATTCTTACATTTCCAGGAGGGATTACAGAGGAAGTGCATAAAGTAAAGTTCTTACATTTCCAGGAGGGATTACAGGGGATGTGCACAAAGTAGAGTTCCTACTTTTCCAGGAGGATTTACAGAGGAAGTGCATAAAGTAAAGTTCTTACATTTCCAGGAGGGATTACAGGGGATGTGCACAAAGTAGAGTTCTTACATTTCCAGGAGGGATTACAGAGGAACTGCATAAAGTAAAGTTCTTACATTTCCAGGAGGGATTACAGAGGAAGTGCGTAAAGTAAAGTTCTTACATTTCCATGAGGGATTACAGAGGAAGTGCATACAGTAAAGTTCTTACATTTCCAGGAGGGATTACAGAGGAAATGCATGAAGTAAAGTTCTTACATTTCCAGGAGGGATTGCAGGGGATGTGCACAAAGTAGAGTTCTTACATTTCCAGGAGGGATTACAGAGGAAGTGCATAAAGTAAAGTTCTTACATTTCCATGAGGAATTAAAGAGGAAGTGCACAAAGTAGAGTTCTTACATTTCCAGGAGGTATTACAGAGGAAGTGCATAAAGTAGAGTTCTTACATTTCCAGGAGGATTAACAGAGGAAGTGCAAAAAGTAAAGTTCTTACATTTCCAGGAGGGATTACAGAGGAAGTCCATAATGTAAACTTCTTACATTTCCAGGAGGAATTACAGAGGAAGTGCAAAAAGTAAAGTTCTTACATTTCCAGGAGGGATTACAGAGGAAGTACATAAAGCAAAGTTCTTACTTTTCCAGGAGGGATTACAGAGGGAAGTGCATAAAGTAAAGTTCTTACATTTCCAGGAGGAATTACAGAGGAAGTCCATAAAGTAAAGTTCTTACATTTCCAGGAGGGATTACAGGGGAAGTGCAGAAAGTAAAGTTCTTACATTTCCAGGAGGAATTACAGAGGAAATGCACAACGTTCTTACATTTCCAGGAGGGATTACAGAGGAAGTGCACAAAGTAGATTTCTTACGTTTCCAGGAGGGATTACAACGGAAGTGCATGAAGTAAAGTTCTTACATTTCCAGGAGGGATTACAGAGGAAGTGCATAAAGTTCATACATTTCCAGGAGGAATTACAGAGGAAGTGCATAAAGCAAAGTTCTTACATTTCCAGGAGGGATTACAGAGGAAGTGCATAAAGTAAAGTTCTTACATTTCCAGGAGGAATTACAGAGGAAGTCCATAAAGTAAAGTTCTTACATTTCCAGGAGGAATTACAGAGGAAGTGCAAAAAGTAAAGTTCTTACATTTCCAGGAGGGATTACAGAGGAAGTCCATAAAGTAAAGTTCTTACATTTCCAGGAGGAATTACAGAGGAAATGCACAACGTTCTTACATTTCCAGGAGGGATTACAGAGGAAGTGCACAAAGTAGATTTCTTACATTTCCAGGAGGGATTACGGAGGAAGTGAAGTAAAGTTCTTGCATTTCCAGGAGGGATTACAGAGGAAGTGCATAAAGTAAAGTTCTTACATTTCCAGGAGGGATTACAGAGGAAGTGCATAAAGTAAAGTTCTTACATTTCCAGGAGGGATTACAGAGGAAGTGCATAAAGTAAAGTTCTTACATTTCCAGGAGGGATTACAGAGGAAGTGCATAAAGTAAAGTTCTTACATTTCCAGGAGGGATTACAGAGGAAGTGCATAAAGTAAAGTTCTTACATTTCCAGGAGGGATTACAGAGGAAGTGCGTAAAGTAAAGTTCTTACATTTCCAGGAGGGATTACAGAGGAAATGCATGAAGTAAAGTTCTTACATTTCCAGGAGGGATTGCAGGGGATGTGCACACAGTAGAGTTCTTACATTTCCAGGAGGGATTACAGAGGAAGTGCATAAAGTAAAGTTCTTACATTTCCAGGAGGGATTACAGAGGAAGTGCATAAAGTAAAGTTCTTACATTTCCAGGAGGGATTACAGAGGAAGTGCATAAAGTAAAGTTCTTACATTTCCAGGAGGGATTACAGAGGAAGTGCATAAAGTAAAATTCTTACATTTCCAGGAGGGATTACAGAGGAAGTGCATAAAGTAAAATTCTTACATTTCCAGGAGGGATTACAGAGGAAGTGCATAAAGTAAAGTTCTTACATTTCCAGGAGGGATTACAGGGGATGTGCACAAAGTAGAGTTCCTACTTTTCCAGGAGGATTTACAGAGGAAGTGCATAAAGTAAAGTTCTTACATTTCCAGGAGGGATTACAGGGGATGTGCACAAAGTAGAGTTCTTACATTTCCAGGAGGGATTACAGAGGAACTGCATAAAGTAAAGTTCTTACATTTCCAGGAGGGATTACAGAGGAAGTGCGTAAAGTAAAGTTCTTACATTTCCATGAGGGATTACAGAGGAAGTGCATAAAGTAAAGTTCTTACATTTCCAGGAGGGATTACAGAGGAAATGCATGAAGTAAAGTTCTTACATTTCCAGGAGGGATTGCAGGGGATGTGCACAAAGTAGAGTTCTTACATTTCCAGGAGGGATTACAGAGGAAGTGCATAAAGTAAAGTTCTTACATTTCCAGGAGGGATTACAGAGGAAGTGCATAAAGTAAAGTTCTTACATTTCCAGGAGGGATTACAGAGGAAGTGCATAAAGTAAAGTTCTTACATTTCCAGGGGGAATTAAAGAGGAAGTGCAGAAAGTAGAGTCCTTACATTTCCAGGAGGTATTACAGGGGATGTGCACAAAGTAGAGTTCTTACATTTCCAGGAGGATTTACAGAGGAAGTGCAAAAAGTAAAATTCTTTCATTTCCAGGAGGGATTACAGAGGAAGTGCATAAAGTAAAATTCTTACATTTCCAGGAGGGATTACAGAGGAAGTGCATAAAGTAAAGTTCTTACATTTCCAGGAGGGATTACAGGGGATGTGCACAAAGTAGAGTTCCTACTTTTCCAGGAGGATTTACAGAGGAAGTGCATAAAGTAAAGTTCTTACATTTCCAGGAGGGATTACAGGGGATGTGCACAAAGTAGAGTTCCTACTTTTCCAGGAGGATTTACAGAGGAAGTGCATAAAGTAAAGTTCTTACATTTCCAGGAGGGATTACAGGGGATGTGCACAAAGTAGAGTTCTTACATTTCCAGGAGGGATTACAGAGGAACTGCATAAAGTAAAGTTCTTACATTTCCAGGAGGGATTACAGAGGAAGTGCGTAAAGTAAAGTTCTTACATTTCCAGGAGGGATTACAGAGGAAATGCATGAAGTAAAGTTCTTACATTTCCAGGAGGGATTGCAGGGGATGTGCACACAGTAGAGTTCTTACATTTCCAGGAGGGATTACAGAGGAAGTGCATAAAGTAAAGTTCTTACATTTCCAGGAGGGATTACAGAGGAAGTGCATAAAGTAAAGTTCTTACATTTCCAGGAGGGATTACAGAGGAAGTGCATAAAGTAAAGTTCTTACATTTCCAGGAGGGATTACAGAGGAAGTGCATAAAGTAAAATTCTTACATTTCCAGGAGGGATTACAGAGGAAGTGCATAAAGTAAAATTCTTACATTTCCAGGAGGGATTACAGAGGAAGTGCATAAAGTAAAGTTCTTACATTTCCAGGAGGGATTACAGGGGATGTGCACAAAGTAGAGTTCCTACTTTTCCAGGAGGATTTACAGAGGAAGTGCATAAAGTAAAGTTCTTACATTTCCAGGAGGAAATAAAGGGGATGTGCACAAAGTAGAGTTCTTACATTTCCAGGAGGGATTACAGAGGAACTGCATAAAGTAAAGTTCTTACATTTCCAGGAGGGATTACAGAGGAAGTGCGTAAAGTAAAGTTCTTACATTTCCATGAGGGATTACAGAGGAAGTTCATAAAGTAAAGTTCTTACATTTCCAGGAGGGATTACAGAGGAAATGCATGAAGTAAAGTTCTTACATTTCCAGGAGGGATTGCAGGGGATGTGCACAAAGTAGAGTTCTTACATTTCCAGGAGGGATTACAGAGGAAGTGCATAAAGTAAAGTTCTTACATTTCCAGGAGGGATTACAGAGGAAGTGCATAAAGTAAAGTTCTTACATTTCCAGGAGGGATTACAGAGGAAGTGCATAAAGTAAAGTTCTTACATTTCCAGGAGGGATTACAGAGGAAGTGCATAAAGTAAAGTTCTTACATTTCCAGGGGGAATTAAAGAGGAAGTGCAGAAAGTAGAGTCCTTACATTTCCAGGAGGTATTACAGGGGATGTGCACAAAGTAGAGTTCTTACATTTCCAGGAGGATTTACAGAGGAAGTGCAAAAAGTAAAATTCTTTCATTTCCAGGAGGGATTACAGAGGAAGTGCATAAAGTAAAATTCTTACATTTCCAGGAGGGATTACAGAGGAAGTGCATAAAGTAAAGTTCTTACATTTCCAGGAGGGATTACAGGGGATGTGCACAAAGTAGAGTTCCTACTTTTCCAGGAGGATTTACAGAGGAAGTGCATAAAGTAAAGTTCTTACATTTCCAGGAGGGATTACAGGGGATGTGCACAAAGTAGAGTTCTTACATTTCCAGGAGGGATTACAGAGGAACTGCATAAAGTAAAGTTCTTACATTTCCAGGAGGGATTACAGAGGAAGTGCGTAAAGTAAAGTTCTTACATTTCTATGAGGGATTACAGAGGAAGTGCATACAGTAAAGTTCTTACATTTCCAGGAGGGATTACAGAGGAAATGCATGAAGTAAAGTTCTTACATTTCCAGGAGGGATTGCAGGGGATGTGCACAAAGTAGAGTTCTTACATTTCCAGGAGGGATTACAGAGGAAGTGCATAAAGTAAATTTCTTACATTTCCATGAGGAATTAAAGAGGAAGTGCACAAAGTAGAGTTCTTACATTTCCAGGAGGTATTACAGAGGAAGTGCATAAAGTAGAGTTCTTACATTTCCAGGAGGATTAACAGAGGAAGTGCAAAAAGTAAAGTTCTTACATTTCCAGGAGGGATTACAGAGGAAGTCCATAATGTAAACTTCTTACATTTCCAGGAGGAATTACAGAGGAAGTGCAAAAAGTAAAGTTCTTACATTTCCAGGAGGGATTACAGAGGAAGTACATAAAGCAAAGTTCTTACTTTTCCAGGAGGGATTACAGAGGGAAGTGCATAAAGTAAAGTTCTTACATTTCCAGGAGGAATTACAGAGGAAGTCCATAAAGTAAAGTTCTTACATTTCCAGGAGGGATTACAGGGGAAGTGCAGAAAGTAAAGTTCTTACATTTCCAGGAGGAATTACAGAGGAAATGCACAACGTTCTTACATTTCCAGGAGGGATTACAGAGGAAGTGCACAAAGTAGATTTCTTACGTTTCCAGGAGGGATTACAACGGAAGTGCATGAAGTAAAGTTCTTACATTTCCAGGAGGGATTACAGAGGAAGTGCATAAAGTTCATACATTTCCAGGAGGAATTACAGAGGAAGTGCATAAAGCAAAGTTCTTACATTTCCAGGAGGGATTACAGAGGAAGTGCATAAAGTAAAGTTCTTACATTTCCAGGAGGAATTACAGAGGAAGTCCATAAAGTAAAGTTCTTACATTTCCAGGAGGAATTACAGAGGAAGTGCAAAAAGTAAAGTTCTTACATTTCCAGGAGGGATTACAGAGGAAGTCCATAAAGTAAAGTTCTTACATTTCCAGGAGGAATTACAGAGGAAATGCACAACGTTCTTACATTTCCAGGAGGGATTACAGAGGAAGTGCACAAAGTAGATTTCTTACATTTCCAGGAGGGATTACGGAGGAAGTGAAGTAAAGTTCTTGCATTTCCAGGAGGGATTACAGAGGAAGTGCATAAAGTAAAGTTCTTACATTTCCAGGAGGGATTACAGAGGAAGTGCATAAAGTAAAGTTCTTACATTTCCAGGAGGGATTACAGAGGAAGTGCATAAAGTAAAGTTCTTACATTTCCAGGAGGGATTACAGAGGAAGTGCATAAAGTAAAGTTCTTACATTTCCAGGAGGGATTACAGAGGAAGTGCATAAAGTAAAGTTCTTACATTTCCAGGAGGGATTACAGAGGAAGTGCGTAAAGCAAAGTTCTTACATTTCCAGGAGGGATTACAGAGGAAATGCATGAAGTAAAGTTCTTACATTTCCAGGAGGGATTGCAGGGGATGTGCACACAGTAGAGTTCTTACATTTCCAGGAGGGATTACAGAGGAAGTGCATAAAGTAAAGTTCTTACATTTCCAGGAGGGATTACAGAGGAAGTGCATAAAGTAAAGTTCTTACATTTCCAGGAGGGATTACAGAGGAAGTGCATAAAGTAAAGTTCTTACATTTCCAGGAGGGATTACAGAGGAAGTGCATAAAGTAAAATTCTTACATTTCCAGGAGGGATTACAGAGGAAGTGCATAAAGTAAAATTCTTACATTTCCAGGAGGGATTACAGAGGAAGTGCAGAAAGTAAAGTTCTTACATTTCCAGGAGGGATTACAGGGGATGTGCACAAAGTAGAGTTCCTACTTTTCCAGGAGGATTTACAGAGGAAGTGCATAAAGTAAAGTTCTTACATTTCCAGGAGGGATTACAGGGGATGTGCACAAAGTAGAGTTCTTACATTTCCAGGAGGGATTACAGAGGAACTGCATAAAGTAAAGTTCTTACATTTCCAGGAGGGATTACAGAGGAAGTGCGTAAAGTAAAGTTCTTACATTTCCATGAGGGATTACAGAGGAAGTGCATAAAGTAAAGTTCTTACATTTCCAGGAGGGATTACAGAGGAAATGCATGAAGTAAAGTTCTTACATTTCCAGGAGGGATTGCAGGGGATGTGCACAAAGTAGAGTTCTTACATTTCCAGGAGGGATTACAGAGGAAGTGCATAAAGTAAAGTTCTTACATTTCCAGGAGGGATTACAGAGGAAGTGCATAAAGTAAAGTTCTTACATTTCCAGGAGGGATTACAGAGGAAGTGCATAAAGTAAAGTTCTTACATTTCCAGGAGGGATTACAGAGGAAGTGCATAAAGTAAAGTTCTTACATTTCCAGGAGGGATTACAGAGGAAGTGCATAAAGTAAAGTTCTTACATTTCCAGGAGTAATAAAAGAGGAAGTGCACAAAGTAGAGTCCTTACATTTCCAGGAGGATTTACAGAGGAAGTGCACAAAGTAAAGTTCTTACATTTTCAGGAGGGATTACAGAGGAAGTGCACAAAGTAGAGTCCTTACATTTCCAGGAGGGATTACAGGGGAAGTGCAGAAAGTAAAGTTCTTACATTTCCAGGAGGAATTACAGAGGAAATGCACAACGTTCTTACATTTCCAGGAGGGATTACAGAGGAAGTGCACAAAGTAGATTTCTTACATTTCCAGGAGGGATTACAGAGGAAGTGCATAAAGTAAAGTTCTTACATTTCCAGGAGGGATTACAGAGGAAGTGCATGAAGTAAAGTTCTTACATTTCCAGGAGGGATTACAGAGGAAGTCCATAAAGTAAAGTTCTTACATTTCCAGGAGGGATTACAGGGGAAGTGCAGAAAGTAAAGTTCTTACATTTCCAGGAGGAATTACAGAGCAAATGCACAATGTTCTTACATTTCCAGGAGGGATTACAGAGGAAGTGCACAAAGTAGAGTTCTTACATTTCCAGGAGGGATTACAGAGGAAGTGCATAAAGTAAAGTTCTTACGTTTCCAGGAGGGATTACAGAGGAAGTGCATAAAGTAAAGTTCTTACATTTCCAGGAGGGATTACAGAGGAAGTGCATAAAGTAAAGTTCATACATTTCCAGGAGGGATTACAGAGGAAGTGCATAAAGTAAAGTTCTTACGTTTCCAGGAGGGAATACAGAGGAAGTGCATAAAGTTCTTACATTTCCAGGAGGGATTACAGAGGAAGTGCATGAAGTAAAGTTCTTACGTTTCCAGGAGGGATTAAAGAGGAAGTGCATAAAGTAAAGTTCTTACATTTCCAGGAGGGATTACAGAGGAAGTGCATAAAGTAAAGTTCTTACGTTTCCAGGAGGGATTACAGAGGAAGTGCATGAAGTAAAGTTCTTACATTTCCAGGAGGGATTACAGAGGAAGTGCATAAAGTAAAGTTCATATATTTCATGGAGGGATTACAGAGGAAGTGCATAAAGCAAAGTTCTTGCATTTCCAGGAGGGATTACAGAGGAAGTGCATAAAGCAAAGTTCTTACATTTCCAGGAGGGATTACAGAGGAAGTGCATAAAGTAAAGTTCTTACATTTCCAGGAGGGATTACAGGGGAAGTGCAGAAAGTAAAGTTCTTACATTTCCAGGAGGAATTACAGAGGAAATGCACAACGTTCTTACATTTCCAGGAGGGATTACAGAGGAAGTGCATAAAGTAAAGTTCTTACGTTTCCAGGAGGGATTACAGAGGAAGTGCATAAAGTAAAGTTCTTACATTTCCAGGAGGGATTACAGAGGAAGTGCATAAAGTAAAGTTCATACATTTCCAGGAGGGATTACAGAGGAAGTGCATAACGTAAAGTTCTTACGTTTCCAGGAGGGAATACAAAGGAAGTGCATAAAGTAAAGTTCTTACATTTCCAGGAGGGATTACAGAGGAAGTGCATAAAGTAAAGTTGTTACGTTTCCAGGAGGGATTAAAGAGGAAGTGCATAAAGTAAAGTTCTTACATTTCCAGGAGGGATTACAGAGGAAGTGCATAAAGTAAAGTTCTTACGTTTCCAGGAGGGATTACAGAGGAAGTGCATGAAGTAAAGTTCTTACATTTCCAGGAGGGATTACAGAGGAAGTGCATAAAGTAAAGTTCATACATTTCCAGGAGGGATTACAGAGGAAGTGCATAAAGCAAAGTTCTTACATTTCCAGGAGGGATTACAGAGGAAGTGCATAAAGTAAAGTTCTTACATTTCCAGGAGGGATTACAGGGGAAGTGCAGAAAGTAAAGTTCTTACATTTCCAGGAGGAATTACAGAGGAAATGCACAACGTTCTTACATTTCCAGGAGGGATTACAGAGGAAGTGCATAAAGTAAAGTTCTTACATTTCCAGGAGGGATTACAGAGGAAATGCATGAAGTAAAGTTCTTACATTTCCAGGAGGGATTGCAGGGGATGTGCACAAAGTAGAGTTCTTACATTTCCAGGAGGGATTACAGAGGAAGTGCATAAAGTAAAGTTCTTACATTTCCAGGAGGGATTACAGAGGAAGTGCATAAAGTAAAGTTCTTACATTTCCAGGAGGGATTACAGAGGAAGTGCATAAAGTAAAGTTCTTACATTTCCAGGAGGGATTACAGAGGAAGTGCATAAAGTAAAGTTCTTACATTTCCAGGGGGAATTAAAGAGGAAGTGCAGAAAGTAGAGTCCTTACATTTCCAGGAGGTATTACAGGGGATGTGCACAAAGTAGAGTTCTTACATTTCCAGGAGGATTTACAGAGGAAGTGCAAAAAGTAAAATTCTTTCATTTCCAGGAGGGATTACAGAGGAAGTGCATAAAGTAAAATTCTTACATTTCCAGGAGGGATTACAGAGGAAGTGCATAAAGTAAAGTTCTTACATTTCCAGGAGGGATTACAGGGGATGTGCACAAAGTAGAGTTCCTACTTTTCCAGGAGGATTTACAGAGGAAGTGCATAAAGTAAAGTTCTTACATTTCCAGGAGGGATTACAGGGGATGTGCACAAAGTAGAGTTCTTACATTTCCAGGAGGGATTACAGAGGAACTGCATAAAGTAAAGTTCTTACATTTCCAGGAGGGATTACAGAGGAAGTGCGTAAAGTAAAGTTCTTACATTTCCATGAGGGATTACAGAGGAAGTGCATACAGTAAAGTTCTTACATTTCCAGGAGGGATTACAGAGGAAATGCATGAAGTAAAGTTCTTACATTTCCAGGAGGGATTGCAGGGGATGTGCACAAAGTAGAGTTCTTACATTTCCAGGAGGGATTACAGAGGAAGTGCATAAAGTAAAGTTCTTACATTTCCATGAGGAATTAAAGAGGAAGTGCACAAAGTAGAGTTCTTACATTTCCAGGAGGTATTACAGAGGAAGTGCATAAAGTAAAGTTCTTACATTTCCAGGAGGGATTACAGGGGATGTGCACAAAGTAGAGTTCTTACATTTCCAGGAGGGATTACAGAGGAACTGCATAAAGTAAAGTTCTTACATTTCCAGTAGGGATTACAGAGGAAGTGCGTAAAGTAAAGTTCTTACATTTCCATGAGGGATTACAGAGGAAGTGCATAAAGTAAAGTTCTTACATTTCCAGGAGGGATTACAGAGGAAATGCATGAAGTAAAGTTCTTACATTTCCAGGAGGGATTGCAGGGGATGTGCACAAAGTAGAGTTCTTACATTTCCAGGAGGGATTACAGAGGAAGTGCATAAAGTAAAGTTCTTACATTTCCAGGAGGGATTACAGAGGAAGTGCATAAAGTAAAGTTCTTACATTTCCAGGAGGGATTACAGAGGAAGTGCATAAAGTAAAGTTCTTACATTTCCAGGAGGGATTACAGAGGAAGTGCATAAAGTAAAGTTCTTACATTTCCAGGGGGAATTAAAGAGGAAGTGCAGAAAGTAGAGTCCTTACATTTCCAGGAGGTATTACAGGGGATGTGCACAAAGTAGAGTTCTTACATTTCCAGGAGGATTTACAGAGGAAGTGCAAAAAGTAAAATTCTTTCATTTCCAGGAGGGATTACAGAGGAAGTGCATAAAGTAAAATTCTTACATTTCCAGGAGGGATTACAGAGGAAGTGCATAAAGTAAAGTTCTTACATTTCCAGGAGGGATTACAGGGGATGTGCACAAAGTAGAGTTCCTACTTTTCCAGGAGGATTTACAGAGGAAGTGCATAAAGTAAAGTTCTTACATTTCCAGGAGGGATTACAGGGGATGTGCACAAAGTAGAGTTCTTACATTTCCAGGAGGGATTACAGAGGAACTGCATAAAGTAAAGTTCTTACATTTCCAGGAGGGATTACAGAGGAAGTGCGTAAAGTAAAGTTCTTACATTTCCATGAGGGATTACAGAGGAAGTGCATACAGTAAAGTTCTTACATTTCCAGGAGGGATTACAGAGGAAATGCATGAAGTAAAGTTCTTACATTTCCAGGAGGGATTGCAGGGGATGTGCACAAAGTAGAGTTCTTACATTTCCAGGAGGGATTACAGAGGAAGTGCATAAAGTAAAGTTCTTACATTTCCATGAGGAATTAAAGAGGAAGTGCACAAAGTAGAGTTCTTACATTTCCAGGAGGTATTACAGAGGTAGTGCATAAAGTAGAGTTCTTACATTTCCAGGAGGATTAACAGAGGAAGTGCAAAAAGTAAAGTTCTTACATTTCCAGGAGGGATTACAGAGGAA
Source organism: Phyllobates terribilis (assembly GCF_046119375.1). Classification (NCBI taxonomy): domain Eukaryota; kingdom Metazoa; phylum Chordata; class Amphibia; order Anura; family Dendrobatidae; genus Phyllobates; species Phyllobates terribilis. The sequence goes on along the minus strand of NW_027362847.1, from coordinate 5,646,757 downwards.
GTCCATAATGTAAACTTCTTACATTTCCAGGAGGAATTACAGAGGAAGTGCAAAAAGTAAAGTTCTTACATTTCCAGGAGGGATTACAGAGGAAGTACATAAAGCAAAGTTCTTACTTTTCCAGGAGGGATTACAGAGGGAAGTGCATAAAGTAAAGTTCTTACATTTCCAGGAGGAATTACAGAGGAAGTCCATAAAGTAAAGTTCTTACATTTCCAGGAGGGATTACAGGGGAAGTGCAGAAAGTAAAGTTCTTACATTTCCAGGAGGAATTACAGAGGAAATGCACAACGTTCTTACATTTCCAGGAGGGATTACAGAGGAAGTGCACAAAGTAGATTTCTTACGTTTCCAGGAGGGATTACAACGGAAGTGCATGAAGTAAAGTTCTTACATTTCCAGGAGGGATTACAGAGGAAGTGCATAAAGTTCATACATTTCCAGGAGGAATTACAGAGGAAGTGCATAAAGCAAAGTTCTTACATTTCCAGGAGGGATTACAGAGGAAGTGCATAAAGTAAAGTTCTTACATTTCCAGGAGGAATTACAGAGGAAGTCCATAAAGTAAAGTTCTTACATTTCCAGGAGGAATTACAGAGGAAGTGCAAAAAGTAAAGTTCTTACATTTCCAGGAGGGATTACAGAGGAAGTCCATAAAGTAAAGTTCTTACATTTCCAGGAGGAATTACAGAGGAAATGCACAACGTTCTTACATTTCCAGGAGGGATTACAGAGGAAGTGCACAAAGTAGATTTCTTACATTTCCAGGAGGGATTACGGAGGAAGTGAAGTAAAGTTCTTGCATTTCCAGGAGGGATTACAGAGGAAGTGCATAAAGTAAAGTTCTTACATTTCCAGGAGGGATTACAGAGGAAGTGCATAAAGTAAAGTTCTTACATTTCCAGGAGGGATTACAGAGGAAGTGCATAAAGTAAAGTTCTTACATTTCCAGGAGGGATTACAGAGGAAGTGCATAAAGTAAAGTTCTTACATTTCCAGGAGTAATAAAAGAGGAAGTGCACAAAGTAGAGTCCTTACATTTCCAGGAGGATTTACAGAGGAAGTGCACAAAGTAAAGTTCTTACATTTTCAGGAGGGATTACAGAGGAAGTGCACAAAGTAGAGTCCTTACATTTCCAGGAGGGATTACAGGGGAAGTGCAGAAAGTAAAGTTCTTACATTTCCAGGAGGAATTACAGAGGAAATGCACAACGTTCTTACATTTCCAGGAGGGATTACAGAGGAAGTGCACAAAGTAGATTTCTTACATTTCCAGGAGGGATTACAGAGGAAGTGCATAAAGTAAAGTTCTTACATTTCCAGGAGGGATTACAGAGGAAGTGCATGAAGTAAAGTTCTTACATTTCCAGGAGGGATTACAGAGGAAGTCCATAAAGTAAAGTTCTTACATTTCCAGGAGGGATTACAGGGGAAGTGCAGAAAGTAAAGTTCTTACATTTCCAGGAGGAATTACAGAGCAAATGCACAATGTTCTTACATTTCCAGGAGGGATTACAGAGGAAGTGCACAAAGTAGAGTTCTTACATTTCCAGGAGGGATTACAGAGGAAGTGCATAAAGTAAAGTTCTTACGTTTCCAGGAGGGATTACAGAGGAAGTGCATAAAGTAAAGTTCTTACATTTCCAGGAGGGATTACAGAGGAAGTGCATAAAGTAAAGTTCATACATTTCCAGGAGGGATTACAGAGGAAGTGCATAAAGTAAAGTTCTTACGTTTCCAGGAGGGAATACAGAGGAAGTGCATAAAGTTCTTACATTTCCAGGAGGGATTACAGAGGAAGTGCATGAAGTAAAGTTCTTACGTTTCCAGGAGGGATTAAAGAGGAAGTGCATAAAGTAAAGTTCTTACATTTCCAGGAGGGATTACAGAGGAAGTGCATAAAGTAAAGTTCTTACGTTTCCAGGAGGGATTACAGAGGAAGTGCATGAAGTAAAGTTCTTACATTTCCAGGAGGGATTACAGAGGAAGTGCATAAAGTAAAGTTCATATATTTCATGGAGGGATTACAGAGGAAGTGCATAAAGCAAAGTTCTTGCATTTCCAGGAGGGATTACAGAGGAAGTGCATAAAGCAAAGTTCTTACATTTCCAGGAGGGATTACAGAGGAAGTGCATAAAGTAAAGTTCTTACATTTCCAGGAGGGATTACAGGGGAAGTGCAGAAAGTAAAGTTCTTACATTTCCAGGAGGAATTACAGAGGAAATGCACAACGTTCTTACATTTCCAGGAGGGATTACAGAGGAAGTGCATAAAGTAAAGTTCTTACGTTTCCAGGAGGGATTACAGAGGAAGTGCATAAAGTAAAGTTCTTACATTTCCAGGAGGGATTACAGAGGAAGTGCATAAAGTAAAGTTCATACATTTCCAGGAGGGATTACAGAGGAAGTGCATAACGTAAAGTTCTTACGTTTCCAGGAGGGAATACAAAGGAAGTGCATAAAGTAAAGTTCTTACATTTCCAGGAGGGATTACAGAGGAAGTGCATAAAGTAAAGTTGTTACGTTTCCAGGAGGGATTAAAGAGGAAGTGCATAAAGTAAAGTTCTTACATTTCCAGGAGGGATTACAGAGGAAGTGCATAAAGTAAAGTTCTTACGTTTCCAGGAGGGATTACAGAGGAAGTGCATGAAGTAAAGTTCTTACATTTCCAGGAGGGATTACAGAGGAAGTGCATAAAGTAAAGTTCATACATTTCCAGGAGGGATTACAGAGGAAGTGCATAAAGCAAAGTTCTTACATTTCCAGGAGGGATTACAGAGGAAGTGCATAAAGTAAAGTTCTTACATTTCCAGGAGGGATTACAGGGGAAGTGCAGAAAGTAAAGTTCTTACATTTCCAGGAGGAATTACAGAGGAAATGCACAACGTTCTTACATTTCCAGGAGGGATTACAGAGGAAGTGCATAAAGTAAAGTTCTTACATTTCCAGGAGGGATTACAGAGGAAATGCATGAAGTAAAGTTCTTACATTTCCAGGAGGGATTGCAGGGGATGTGCACAAAGTAGAGTTCTTACATTTCCAGGAGGGATTACAGAGGAAGTGCATAAAGTAAAGTTCTTACATTTCCAGGAGGGATTACAGAGGAAGTGCATAAAGTAAAGTTCTTACATTTCCAGGAGGGATTACAGAGGAAGTGCATAAAGTAAAGTTCTTACATTTCCAGGAGGGATTACAGAGGAAGTGCATAAAGTAAAGTTCTTACATTTCCAGGGGGAATTAAAGAGGAAGTGCAGAAAGTAGAGTCCTTACATTTCCAGGAGGTATTACAGGGGATGTGCACAAAGTAGAGTTCTTACATTTCCAGGAGGATTTACAGAGGAAGTGCAAAAAGTAAAATTCTTTCATTTCCAGGAGGGATTACAGAGGAAGTGCATAAAGTAAAATTCTTACATTTCCAGGAGGGATTACAGAGGAAGTGCATAAAGTAAAGTTCTTACATTTCCAGGAGGGATTACAGGGGATGTGCACAAAGTAGAGTTCCTACTTTTCCAGGAGGATTTACAGAGGAAGTGCATAAAGTAAAGTTCTTACATTTCCAGGAGGGATTACAGGGGATGTGCACAAAGTAGAGTTCTTACATTTCCAGGAGGGATTACAGAGGAACTGCATAAAGTAAAGTTCTTACATTTCCAGGAGGGATTACAGAGGAAGTGCGTAAAGTAAAGTTCTTACATTTCCATGAGGGATTACAGAGGAAGTGCATACAGTAAAGTTCTTACATTTCCAGGAGGGATTACAGAGGAAATGCATGAAGTAAAGTTCTTACATTTCCAGGAGGGATTGCAGGGGATGTGCACAAAGTAGAGTTCTTACATTTCCAGGAGGGATTACAGAGGAAGTGCATAAAGTAAAGTTCTTACATTTCCATGAGGAATTAAAGAGGAAGTGCACAAAGTAGAGTTCTTACATTTCCAGGAGGTATTACAGAGGAAGTGCATAAAGTAGAGTTCTTACATTTCCAGGAGGATTAACAGAGGAAGTGCAAAAAGTAAAGTTCTTACATTTCCAGGAGGGATTACAGAGGAAGTCCATAATGTAAACTTCTTACATTTCCAGGAGGAATTACAGAGGAAGTGCAAAAAGTAAAGTTCTTACATTTCCAGGAGGGATTACAGAGGAAGTACATAAAGCAAAGTTCTTACTTTTCCAGGAGGGATTACAGAGGGAAGTGCATAAAGTAAAGTTCTTACATTTCCAGGAGGAATTACAGAGGAAGTCCATAAAGTAAAGTTCTTACATTTCCAGGAGGGATTACAGGGGAAGTGCAGAAAGTAAAGTTCTTACATTTCCAGGAGGAATTACAGAGGAAATGCACAACGTTCTTACATTTCCAGGAGGGATTACAGAGGAAGTGCACAAAGTAGATTTCTTACGTTTCCAGGAGGGATTACAACGGAAGTGCATGAAGTAAAGTTCTTACATTTCCAGGAGGGATTACAGAGGAAGTGCATAAAGTTCATACATTTCCAGGAGGAATTACAGAGGAAGTGCATAAAGCAAAGTTCTTACATTTCCAGGAGGGATTACAGAGGAAGTGCATAAAGTAAAGTTCTTACATTTCCAGGAGGAATTACAGAGGAAGTCCATAAAGTAAAGTTCTTACATTTCCAGGAGGAATTACAGAGGAAGTGCAAAAAGTAAAGTTCTTACATTTCCAGGAGGGATTACAGAGGAAGTCCATAAAGTAAAGTTCTTACATTTCCAGGAGGAATTACAGAGGAAATGCACAACGTTCTTACATTTCCAGGAGGGATTACAGAGGAAGTGCACAAAGTAGATTTCTTACATTTCCAGGAGGGATTACGGAGGAACTGAAGTAAAGTTCTTGCATTTCCAGGAGGGATTACAGAGGAAGTGCATAAAGTAAAGTTCTTACATTTCCAGGAGGGATTACAGAGGAAGTGCATAAAGTAAAGTTCTTACATTTCCAGGAGGGATTACAGAGGAAGTGCATAAAGTAAAGTTCTTACATTTCCAGGAGGGATTACAGAGGAAGTGCATAAAGTAAAGTTCTTACATTTCCAGGAGGGATTACAGAGGAAGTGCATAAAGTAAAGTTCTTACATTTCCAGGAGGGATTACAGAGGAAGTGCGTAAAGTAAAGTTCTTACATTTCCAGGAGGGATTACAGAGGAAATGCATGAAGTAAAGTTCTTACATTTCCAGGAGGGATTGCAGGGGATGTGCACACAGTAGAGTTCTTACATTTCCAGGAGGGATTACAGAGGAAGTGCATAAAGTAAAGTTCTTACATTTCCAGGAGGGATTACAGAGGAAGTGCATAAAGTAAAGTTCTTACATTTCCAGGAGGGATTACAGAGGAAGTGCATAAAGTAAAGTTCTTACATTTCCAGGAGGGATTACAGAGGAAGTGCATAAAGTAAAATTCTTACATTTCCAGGAGGGATTACAGAGGAAGTGCATAAAGTAAAATTCTTACATTTCCAGGAGGGATTACAGAGGAAGTGCAGAAAGTAAAGTTCTTACATTTCCAGGAGGGATTACAGGGGATGTGCACAAAGTAGAGTTCCTACTTTTCCAGGAGGATTTACAGAGGAAGTGCATAAAGTAAAGTTCTTACATTTCCAGGAGGGATTACAGGGGATGTGCACAAAGTAGAGTTCTTACATTTCCAGGAGGGATTACAGAGGAACTGCATAAAGTAAAGTTCTTACATTTCCAGGAGGGATTACAGAGGAAGTGCGTAAAGTAAAGTTCTTACATTTCCATGAGGGATTACAGAGGAAGTGCATAAAGTAAAGTTCTTACATTTCCAGGAGGGATTACAGAGGAAATGCATGAAGTAAAGTTCTTACATTTCCAGGAGGGATTGCAGGGGATGTGCACAAAGTAGAGTTCTTACATTTCCAGGAGGGATTACAGAGGAAGTGCATAAAGTAAAGTTCTTACATTTCCAGGAGGGATTACAGAGGAAGTGCATAAAGTAAAGTTCTTACATTTCCAGGAGGGATTACAGAGGAAGTGCATAAAGTAAAGTTCTTACATTTCCAGGAGGGATTACAGAGGAAGTGCATAAAGTAAAGTTCTTACATTTCCAGGGGGAATTAAAGAGGAAGTGCAGAAAGTAGAGTCCTTACATTTCCAGGAGGTATTACAGGGGATGTGCACAAAGTAGAGTTCTTACATTTCCAGGAGGATTTACAGAGGAAGTGCAAAAAGTAAAATTCTTTCATTTCCAGGAGGGATTACAGAGGAAGTGCATAAAGTAAAATTCTTACATTTCCAGGAGGGATTACAGAGGAAGTGCATAAAGTAAAGTTCTTACATTTCCAGGAGGGATTACAGGGGATGTGCACAAAGTAGAGTTCCTACTTTTCCAGGAGGATTTACAGAGGAAGTGCATAAAGTAAAGTTCTTACATTTCCAGGAGGGATTACAGGGGATGTGCACAAAGTAGAGTTCTTACATTTCCAGGAGGGATTACAGAGGAACTGCATAAAGTAAAGTTCTTACATTTCCAGGAGGGATTACAGAGGAAGTGCGTAAAGTAAAGTTCTTACATTTCCATGAGGGATTACAGAGGAAGTGCATACAGTAAAGTTCTTACATTTCCAGGAGGGATTACAGAGGAAATGCATGAAGTAAAGTTCTTACATTTCCAGGAGGGATTGCAGGGGATGTGCACAAAGTAGAGTTCTTACATTTCCAGGAGGGATTACAGAGGAAGTGCATAAAGTAAAGTTCTTACATTTCCATGAGGAATTAAAGAGGAAGTGCACAAAGTAGAGTTCTTACATTTCCAGGAGGTATTACAGAGGTAGTGCATAAAGTAGAGTTCTTACATTTCCAGGAGGATTAACAGAGGAAGTGCAAAAAGTAAAGTTCTTACATTTCCAGGAGGGATTACAGAGGAAGTCCATAATGTAAACTTCTTACATTTCCAGGAGGAATTACAGAGGAAGTGCAAAAAGTAAAGTTCTTACATTTCCAGGAGGGATTACAGAGGAAGTACATAAAGCAAAGTTCTTACTTTTCCAGGAGGGATTACAGAGGGAAGTGCATAAAGTAAAGTTCTTACATTTCCAGGAGGAATTACAGAGGAAGTCCATAAAGTAAAGTTCTAACATTTCCAGGAGGGATTACAGGGGAAGTGCAGAAAGTAAAGTTCTTACATTTCCAGGAGGAATTACAGAGGAAATGCACAACGTTCTTACATTTCCAGGAGGGATTACAGAGGAAGTGCACAAAGTAGATTTCTTACGTTTCCAGGAGGGATTACAACGGAAGTGCATGAAGTAAAGTTCTTACATTTCCAGGAGGGATTACAGAGGAAGTGCATAAAGTTCATACATTTCCAGGAGGAATTACAGAGGAAGTGCATAAAGCAAAGTTCTTACATTTCCAGGAGGGATTACAGAGGAAGTGCATAAAGTAAAGTTCTTACATTTCCAGGAGGAATTACAGAGGAAGTCCATAAAGTAAAGTTCTTACATTTCCAGGAGGAATTACAGAGGAAGTGCAAAAAGTAAAGTTCTTACATTTCCAGGAGGGATTACAGAGGAAGTCCATAAAGTAAAGTTCTTACATTTCCAGGAGGAATTACAGAGGAAATGCACAACGTTCTTACATTTCCAGGAGGGATTACAGAGGAAGTGCACAAAGTAGATTTCTTACATTTCCAGGAGGGATTACGGAGGAAGTGAAGTAAAGTTCTTGCATTTCCAGGAGGGATTACAGAGGAAGTGCATAAAGTAAAGTTCTTACATTTCCAGGAGGGATTACAGAGGAAGTGCATAAAGTAAAGTTCTTACATTTCCAGGAGGGATTACAGAGGAAGTGCATAAAGTAAAGTTCTTACATTTCCAGGAGGGATTACAGAGGAAGTGCATAAAGTAAAGTTCTTACATTTCCAGGAGTAATAAAAGAGGAAGTGCACAAAGTAGAGTCCTTACATTTCCAGGAGGATTTACAGAGGAAGTGCACAAAGTAAAGTTCTTACATTTCCAGGAGGGATTACAGAGGAACTGCACAAAGTAGAGTCCTTACATTTCCAGGAGGGATTACAGGGGAAGTGCAGAAAGTAAAGTTCTTACATTTCCAGGAGGAATTACAGAGGAAATGCACAACGTTCTTACATTTCCAGGAGGGATTACAGAGGAAGTGCACAAAGTAGATTTCTTACATTTCCAGGAGGGATTACAGAGGAAGTGCATAAAGTAAAGTTCTTACATTTCCAGGAGGGATTACAGAGGAAGTGCATGAAGTAAAGTTCTTACATTTCCAGGAGGGATTACAGAGGAAGTCCATAAAGTAAAGTTCTTACATTTCCAGGAGGGATTACAGGGGAAGTGCAGAAAGTAAAGTTCTTACATTTCCAGGAGGAATTACAGAGCAAATGCACAATGTTCTTACATTTCCAGGAGGGATTACAGAGGAAGTGCACAAAGTAGAGTTCTTACATTTCCAGGAGGGATTACAGAGGAAGTGCATAAAGTAAAGTTCTTACGTTTCCAGGAGGGATTACAGAGGAAGTGCATAAAGTAAAGTTCTTACATTTCCAGGAGGGATTACAGAGGAAGTGCATAAAGTAAAGTTCATACATTTCCAGGAGGGATTACAGAGGAAGTGCATAAAGTAAAGTTCTTACGTTTCCAGGAGGGAATACAGAGGAAGTGCATAAAGTTCTTACATTTCCAGGAGGGATTACAGAGGAAGTGCATGAAGTAAAGTTCTTACGTTTCCAGGAGGGATTAAAGAGGAAGTGCATAAAGTAAAGTTCTTACATTTCCAGGAGGGATTACAGAGGAAGTGCATAAAGTAAAGTTCTTACGTTTCCAGGAGGGATTACAGAGGAAGTGCATGAAGTAAAGTTCTTACATTTCCAGGAGGGATTACAGAGGAAGTGCATAAAGTAAAGTTCATATATTTCATGGAGGGATTACAGAGGAAGTGCATAAAGCAAAGTTCTTGCATTTCCAGGAGGGATTACAGAGGAAGTGCATAAAGCAAAGTTCTTACATTTCCAGGAGGGATTACAGAGGAAGTGCATAAAGTAAAGTTCTTACATTTCCAGGAGGGATTACAGGGGAAGTGCAGAAAGTAAAGTTCTTACATTTCCAGGAGGAATTACAGAGGAAATGCACAACGTTCTTACATTTCCAGGAGGGATTACAGAGGAAGTGCATAAAGTAAAGTTCTTACGTTTCCAGGAGGGATTACAGAGGAAGTGCATAAAGTAAAGTTCTTACATTTCCAGGAGGGATTACAGAGGAAGTGCATAAAGTAAAGTTCATACATTTCCAGGAGGGATTACAGAGGAAGTGCATAACGTAAAGTTCTTACGTTTCCAGGAGGGAATACAAAGGAAGTGCATAAAGTAAAGTTCTTACATTTCCAGGAGGGATTACAGAGGAAGTGCATAAAGTAAAGTTGTTACGTTTCCAGGAGGGATTAAAGAGGAAGTGCATAAAGTAAAGTTCTTACATTTCCAGGAGGGATTACAGAGGAAGTGCATAAAGTAAAGTTCTTACGTTTCCAGGAGGGATTACAGAGGAAGTGCATGAAGTAAAGTTCTTACATTTCCAGGAGGGATTACAGAGGAAGTGCATAAAGTAAAGTTCATACATTTCCAGGAGGGATTACAGAGGAAGTGCATAAAGCAAAGTTCTTACATTTCCAGGAGGGATTACAGAGGAAGTGCATAAAGTAAAGTTCTTACATTTCCAGGAGGGATTACAGGGGAAGTGCAGAAAGTAAAGTTCTTACATTTCCAGGAGGAATTACAGAGGAAATGCACAACGTTCTTACATTTCCAGGAGGGATTACAGAGGAAGTGCATAAAGTAAAGTTCTTACATTTCCAGGAGGGATTACAGAGGAAATGCATGAAGTAAAGTTCTTACATTTCCAGGAGGGATTGCAGGGGATGTGCACAAAGTAGAGTTCTTACATTTCCAGGAGGGATTACAGAGGAAGTGCATAAAGTAAAGTTCTTACATTTCCAGGAGGGATTACAGAGGAAGTGCATAAAGTAAAGTTCTTACATTTCCAGGAGGGATTACAGAGGAAGTGCATAAAGTAAAGTTCTTACATTTCCAGGAGGGATTACAGAGGAAGTGCATAAAGTAAAGTTCTTACATTTCCAGGGGGAATTAAAGAGGAAGTGCAGAAAGTAGAGTCCTTACATTTCCAGGAGGTATTACAGGGGATGTGCACAAAGTAGAGTTCTTACATTTCCAGGAGGATTTACAGAGGAAGTGCAAAAAGTAAAATTCTTTCATTTCCAGGAGGGATTACAGAGGAAGTGCATAAAGTAAAATTCTTACATTTCCAGGAGGGATTACAGAGGAAGTGCATAAAGTAAAGTTCTTACATTTCCAGGAGGGATTACAGGGGATGTGCACAAAGTAGAGTTCCTACTTTTCCAGGAGGATTTACAGAGGAAGTGCATAAAGTAAAGTTCTTACATTTCCAGGAGGGATTACAGGGGATGTGCACAAAGTAGAGTTCTTACATTTCCAGGAGGGATTACAGAGGAACTGCATAAAGTAAAGTTCTTACATTTCCAGGAGGGATTACAGAGGAAGTGCGTAAAGTAAAGTTCTTACATTTCCATGAGGGATTACAGAGGAAGTGCATACAGTAAAGTTCTTACATTTCCAGGAGGGATTACAGAGGAAATGCATGAAGTAAAGTTCTTACATTTCCAGGAGGGATTGCAGGGGATGTGCACAAAGTAGAGTTCTTACATTTCCAGGAGGGATTACAGAGGAAGTGCATAAAGTAAAGTTCTTACATTTCCATGAGGAATTAAAGAGGAAGTGCACAAAGTAGAGTTCTTACATTTCCAGGAGGTATTACAGAGGAAGTGCATAAAGTAGAGTTCTTACATTTCCAGGAGGATTAACAGAGGAAGTGCAAAAAGTAAAGTTCTTACATTTCCAGGAGGGATTACAGAGGAAGTCCATAATGTAAACTTCTTACATTTCCAGGAGGAATTACAGAGGAAGTGCAAAAAGTAAAGTTCTTACATTTCCAGGAGGGATTACAGAGGAAGTACATAAAGCAAAGTTCTTACTTTTCCAGGAGGGATTACAGAGGGAAGTGCATAAAGTAAAGTTCTTACATTTCCAGGAGGAATTACAGAGGAAGTCCATAAAGTAAAGTTCTTACATTTCCAGGAGGGATTACAGGGGAAGTGCAGAAAGTAAAGTTCTTACATTTCCAGGAGGAATTACAGAGGAAATGCACAACGTTCTTACATTTCCAGGAGGGATTACAGAGGAAGTGCACAAAGTAGATTTCTTACGTTTCCAGGAGGGATTACAACGGAAGTGCATGAAGTAAAGTTCTTACATTTCCAGGAGGGATTACAGAGGAAGTGCATAAAGTTCATACATTTCCAGGAGGAATTACAGAGGAAGTGCATAAAGCAAAGTTCTTACATTTCCAGGAGGGATTACAGAGGAAGTGCATAAAGTAAAGTTCTTACATTTCCAGGAGGAATTACAGAGGAAGTCCATAAAGTAAAGTTCTTACATTTCCAGGAGGAATTACAGAGGAAGTGCAAAAAGTAAAGTTCTTACATTTCCAGGAGGGATTACAGAGGAAGTCCATAAAGTAAAGTTCTTACATTTCCAGGAGGAATTACAGAGGAAATGCACAACGTTCTTACATTTCCAGGAGGGATTACAGAGGAAGTGCACAAAGTAGATTTCTTACATTTCCAGGAGGGATTACGGAGGAAGTGAAGTAAAGTTCTTGCATTTCCAGGAGGGATTACAGAGGAAGTGCATAAAGTAAAGTTCTTACATTTCCAGGAGGGATTACAGAGGAAGTGCATAAAGTAAAGTTCTTACATTTCCAGGAGGGATTACAGAGGAAGTGCATAAAGTAAAGTTCTTACATTTCCAGGAGGGATTACAGAGGAAGTGCATAAAGTAAAGTTCTTACATTTCCAGGAGGGATTACAGAGGAAGTGCATAAAGTAAAGTTCTTACATTTCCAGGAGGGATTACAGAGGAAGTGCGTAAAGTAAAGTTCTTACATTTCCAGGAGGGATTACAGAGGAAATGCATGAAGTAAAGTTCTTACATTTCCAGGAGGGATTGCAGGGGATGTGCACACAGTAGAGTTCTTACATTTCCAGGAGGGATTACAGAGGAAGTGCATAAAGTAAAGTTCTTACATTTCCAGGAGGGATTACAGAGGAAGTGCATAAAGTAAAGTTCTTACATTTCCAGGAGGGATTACAGAGGAAGTGCATAAAGTAAAGTTCTTACATTTCCAGGAGGGATTACAGAGGAAGTGCATAAAGTAAAATTCTTACATTTCCAGGAGGGATTACAGAGGAAGTGCATAAAGTAAAATTCTTACATTTCCAGGAGGGATTACAGAGGAAGTGCAGAAAGTAAAGTTCTTACATTTCCAGGAGGGATTACAGGGGATGTGCACAAAGTAGAGTTCCTACTTTTCCAGGAGGATTTACAGAGGAAGTGCATAAAGTAAAGTTCTTACATTTCCAGGAGGGATTACAGGGGATGTGCACAAAGTAGAGTTCTTACATTTCCAGGAGGGATTACAGAGGAACTGCATAAAGTAAAGTTCTTACATTTCCAGGAGGGATTACAGAGGAAGTGCGTAAAGTAAAGTTCTTACATTTCCATGAGGGATTACAGAGGAAGTGCATAAAGTAAAGTTCTTACATTTCCAGGAGGGATTACAGAGGAAATGCATGAAGTAAAGTTCTTACATTTCCAGGAGGGATTGCAGGGGATGTGCACAAAGTAGAGTTCTTACATTTCCAGGAGGGATTACAGAGGAAGTGCATAAAGTAAAGTTCTTACATTTCCAGGAGGGATTACAGAGGAAGTGCATAAAGTAAAGTTCTTACATTTCCAGGAGGGATTACAGAGGAAGTGCATAAAGTAAAGTTCTTACATTTCCAGGAGGGATTACAGAGGAAGTGCATAAAGTAAAGTTCTTACATTTCCAGGGGGAATTAAAGAGGAAGTGCAGAAAGTAGAGTCCTTACATTTCCAGGAGGTATTACAGGGGATGTGCACAAAGTAGAGTTCTTACATTTCCAGGAGGATTTACAGAGGAAGTGCAAAAAGTAAAATTCTTTCATTTCCAGGAGGGATTACAGAGGAAGTGCATAAAGTAAAATTCTTACATTTCCAGGAGGGATTACAGAGGAAGTGCATAAAGTAAAGTTCTTACATTTCCAGGAGGGATTACAGGGGATGTGCACAAAGTAGAGTTCCTACTTTTCCAGGAGGATTTACAGAGGAAGTGCATAAAGTAAAGTTCTTACATTTCCAGGAGGGATTACAGGGGATGTGCACAAAGTAGAGTTCTTACATTTCCAGGAGGGATTACAGAGGAACTGCATAAAGTAAAGTTCTTACATTTCCAGGAGGGATTACAGAGGAAGTGCGTAAAGTAAAGTTCTTACATTTCCATGAGGGATTACAGAGGAAGTGCATACAGTAAAGTTCTTACATTTCCAGGAGGGATTACAGAGGAAATGCATGAAGTAAAGTTCTTACATTTCCAGGAGGGATTGCAGGGGATGTGCACAAAGTAGAGTTCTTACATTTCCAGGAGGGATTACAGAGGAAGTGCATAAAGTAAAGTTCTTACATTTCCATGAGGAATTAAAGAGGAAGTGCACAAAGTAGAGTTCTTACATTTCCAGGAGGTATTACAGAGGTAGTGCATAAAGTAGAGTTCTTACATTTCCAGGAGGATTAACAGAGGAAGTGCAAAAAGTAAAGTTCTTACATTTCCAGGAGGGATTACAGAGGAAGTCCATAATGTAAACTTCTTACATTTCCAGGAGGAATTACAGAGGAAGTGCAAAAAGTAAAGTTCTTACATTTCCAGGAGGGATTACAGAGGAAGTACATAAAGCAAAGTTCTTACTTTTCCAGGAGGGATTACAGAGGGAAGTGCATAAAGTAAAGTTCTTACATTTCCAGGAGGAATTACAGAGGAAGTCCATAAAGTAAAGTTCTAACATTTCCAGGAGGGATTACAGGGGAAGTGCAGAAAGTAAAGTTCTTACATTTCCAGGAGGAATTACAGAGGAAATGCACAACGTTCTTACATTTCCAGGAGGGATTACAGAGGAAGTGCACAAAGTAGATTTCTTACGTTTCCAGGAGGGATTACAACGGAAGTGCATGAAGTAAAGTTCTTACATTTCCAGGAGGGATTACAGAGGAAGTGCATAAAGTTCATACATTTCCAGGAGGAATTACAGAGGAAGTGCATAAAGCAAAGTTCTTACATTTCCAGGAGGGATTACAGAGGAAGTGCATAAAGTAAAGTTCTTACATTTCCAGGAGGAATTACAGAGGAAGTCCATAAAGTAAAGTTCTTACATTTCCAGGAGGAATTACAGAGGAAGTGCAAAAAGTAAAGTTCTTACATTTCCAGGAGGGATTACAGAGGAAGTCCATAAAGTAAAGTTCTTACATTTCCAGGAGGAATTACAGAGGAAATGCACAACGTTCTTACATTTCCAGGAGGGATTACAGAGGAAGTGCACAAAGTAGATTTCTTACATTTCCAGGAGGGATTACGGAGGAAGTGAAGTAAAGTTCTTGCATTTCCAGGAGGGATTACAGAGGAAGTGCATAAAGTAAAGTTCTTACATTTCCAGGAGGGATTACAGAGGAAGTGCATAAAGTAAAGTTCTTACATTTCCAGGAGGGATTACAGAGGAAGTGCATAAAGTAAAGTTCTTACATTTCCAGGAGGGATTACAGAGGAAGTGCATAAAGTAAAGTTCTTACATTTCCAGGAGTAATAAAAGAGGAAGTGCACAAAGTAGAGTCCTTACATTTCCAGGAGGATTTACAGAGGAAGTGCACAAAGTAAAGTTCTTACATTTCCAGGAGGGATTACAGAGGAAGTGCACAAAGTAGAGTCCTTACATTTCCAGGAGGGATTACAGGGGAAGTGCAGAAAGTAAAGTTCTTACATTTCCAGGAGGAATTACAGAGGAAATGCACAACGTTCTTACATTTCCAGGAGGGATTACAGAGGAAGTGCACAAAGTAGATTTCTTACATTTCCAGGAGGGATTACAGAGGAAGTGCATAAAGTAAAGTTCTTACATTTCCAGGAGGGATTACAGAGGAAGTGCATGAAGTAAAGTTCTTACATTTCCAGGAGGGATTACAGAGGAAGTCCATAAAGTAAAGTTCTTACATTTCCAGGAGGGATTACAGGGGAAGTGCAGAAAGTAAAGTTCTTACATTTCCAGGAGGAATTACAGAGCAAATGCACAATGTTCTTACATTTCCAGGAGGGATTACAGAGGAAGTGCACAAAGTAGAGTTCTTACATTTCCAGGAGGGATTACAGAGGAAGTGCATAAAGTAAAGTTCTTACGTTTCCAGGAGGGATTACAGAGGAAGTGCATAAAGTAAAGTTCTTACATTTCCAGGAGGGATTACAGAGGAAGTGCATAAAGTAAAGTTCATACATTTCCAGGAGGGATTACAGAGGAAGTGCATAAAGTAAAGTTCTTACGTTTCCAGGAGGGAATACAGAGGAAGTGCATAAAGTTCTTACATTTCCAGGAGGGATTACAGAGGAAGTGCATGAAGTAAAGTTCTTACGTTTCCAGGAGGGATTAAAGAGGAAGTGCATAAAGTAAAGTTCTTACATTTCCAGGAGGGATTACAGAGGAAGTGCATAAAGTAAAGTTCTTACGTTTCCAGGAGGGATTACAGAGGAAGTGCATGAAGTAAAGTTCTTACATTTCCAGGAGGGATTACAGAGGAAGTGCATAAAGTAAAGTTCATATATTTCATGGAGGGATTACAGAGGAAGTGCATAAAGCAAAGTTCTTGCATTTCCAGGAGGGATTACAGAGGAAGTGCATAAAGCAAAGTTCTTACATTTCCAGGAGGGATTACAGAGGAAGTGCATAAAGTAAAGTTCTTACATTTCCAGGAGGGATTACAGGGGAAGTGCAGAAAGTAAAGTTCTTACATTTCCAGGAGGAATTACAGAGGAAATGCACAACGTTCTTACATTTCCAGGAGGGATTACAGAGGAAGTGCATAAAGTAAAGTTCTTACGTTTCCAGGAGGGATTACAGAGGAAGTGCATAAAGTAAAGTTCTTACATTTCCAGGAGGGATTACAGAGGAAGTGCATAAAGTAAAGTTCATACATTTCCAGGAGGGATTACAGAGGAAGTGCATAACGTAAAGTTCTTACGTTTCCAGGAGGGAATACAAAGGAAGTGCATAAAGTAAAGTTCTTACATTTCCAGGAGGGATTACAGAGGAAGTGCATAAAGTAAAGTTGTTACGTTTCCAGGAGGGATTAAAGAGGAAGTGCATAAAGTAAAGTTCTTACATTTCCAGGAGGGATTACAGAGGAAGTGCATAAAGTAAAGTTCTTACGTTTCCAGGAGGGATTACAGAGGAAGTGCATGAAGTAAAGTTCTTACATTTCCAGGAGGGATTACAGAGGAAGTGCATAAAGTAAAGTTCATACATTTCCAGGAGGGATTACAGAGGAAGTGCATAAAGCAAAGTTCTTACATTTCCAGGAGGGATTACAGAGGAAGTGCATAAAGTAAAGTTCTTACATTTCCAGGAGGGATTACAGGGGAAGTGCAGAAAGTAAAGTTCTTACATTTCCAGGAGGAATTACAGAGGAAATGCACAACGTTCTTACATTTCCAGGAGGGATTACAGAGGAAGTGCATAAAGTAAAGTTCTTACATTTCCAGGAGGGATTACAGAGGAAATGCATGAAGTAAAGTTCTTACATTTCCAGGAGGGATTGCAGGGGATGTGCACAAAGTAGAGTTCTTACATTTCCAGGAGGGATTACAGAGGAAGTGCATAAAGTAAAGTTCTTACATTTCCAGGAGGGATTACAGAGGAAGTGCATAAAGTAAAGTTCTTACATTTCCAGGAGGGATTACAGAGGAAGTGCATAAAGTAAAGTTCTTACATTTCCAGGAGGGATTACAGAGGAAGTGCATAAAGTAAAGTTCTTACATTTCCAGGGGGAATTAAAGAGGAAGTGCAGAAAGTAGAGTCCTTACATTTCCAGGAGGTATTACAGGGGATGTGCACAAAGTAGAGTTCTTACATTTCCAGGAGGATTTACAGAGGAAGTGCAAAAAGTAAAATTCTTTCATTTCCAGGAGGGATTACAGAGGAAGTGCATAAAGTAAAATTCTTACATTTCCAGGAGGGATTACAGAGGAAGTGCATAAAGTAAAGTTCTTACATTTCCAGGAGGGATTACAGGGGATGTGCACAAAGTAGAGTTCCTACTTTTCCAGGAGGATTTACAGAGGAAGTGCATAAAGTAAAGTTCTTACATTTCCAGGAGGGATTACAGGGGATGTGCACAAAGTAGAGTTCTTACATTTCCAGGAGGGATTACAGAGGAACTGCATAAAGTAAAGTTCTTACATTTCCAGGAGGGATTACAGAGGAAGTGCGTAAAGTAAAGTTCTTACATTTCCATGAGGGATTACAGAGGAAGTGCATACAGTAAAGTTCTTACATTTCCAGGAGGGATTACAGAGGAAATGCATGAAGTAAAGTTCTTACATTTCCAGGAGGGATTGCAGGGGATGTGCACAAAGTAGAGTTCTTACATTTCCAGGAGGGATTACAGAGGAAGTGCATAAAGTAAAGTTCTTACATTTCCATGAGGAATTAAAGAGGAAGTGCACAAAGTAGAGTTCTTACATTTCCAGGAGGTATTACAGAGGAAGTGCATAAAGTAGAGTTCTTACATTTCCAGGAGGATTAACAGAGGAAGTGCAAAAAGTAAAGTTCTTACATTTCCAGGAGGGATTACAGAGGAAGTCCATAATGTAAACTTCTTACATTTCCAGGAGGAATTACAGAGGAAGTGCAAAAAGTAAAGTTCTTACATTTCCAGGAGGGATTACAGAGGAAGTACATAAAGCAAAGTTCTTACTTTTCCAGGAGGGATTACAGAGGGAAGTGCATAAAGTAAAGTTCTTACATTTCCAGGAGGAATTACAGAGGAAGTCCATAAAGTAAAGTTCTTACATTTCCAGGAGGGATTACAGGGGAAGTGCAGAAAGTAAAGTTCTTACATTTCCAGGAGGAATTACAGAGGAAATGCACAACGTTCTTACATTTCCAGGAGGGATTACAGAGGAAGTGCACAAAGTAGATTTCTTACGTTTCCAGGAGGGATTACAACGGAAGTGCATGAAGTAAAGTTCTTACATTTCCAGGAGGGATGACAGAGGAAGTGCATAAAGTTCATACATTTCCAGGAGGAATTACAGAGGAAGTGCATAAAGCAAAGTTCTTACATTTCCAGGAGGGATTACAGAGGAAGTGCATAAAGTAAAGTTCTTACATTTCCAGGAGGAATTACAGAGGAAGTCCATAAAGTAAAGTTCTTACATTTCCAGGAGGAATTACAGAGGAAGTGCAAAAAGTAAAGTTCTTACATTTCCAGGAGGGATTACAGAGGAAGTCCATAAAGTAAAGTTCTTACATTTCCAGGAGGAATTACAGAGGAAATGCACAACGTTCTTACATTTCCAGGAGGGATTACAGAGGAAGTGCACAAAGTAGATTTCTTACATTTCCAGGAGGGATTACGGAGGAAGTGAAGTAAAGTTCTTGCATTTCCAGGAGGGATTACAGAGGAAGTGCATAAAGTAAAGTTCTTACATTTCCAGGAGGGATTACAGAGGAAGTGCATAAAGTAAAGTTCTTACATTTCCAGGAGGGATTACAGAGGAAGTGCATAAAGTAAAGTTCTTACATTTCCAGGAGGGATTACAGAGGAAGTGCATAAAGTAAAGTTCTTACATTTCCAGGAGTAATAAAAGAGGAAGTGCACAAAGTAGAGTCCTTACATTTCCAGGAGGATTTACAGAGGAAGTGCACAAAGTAAAGTTCTTACATTTCCAGGAGGGATTACAGAGGAAGTGCACAAAGTAGAGTCCTTACATTTCCAGGAGGGATTACAGGGGAAGTGCAGAAAGTAAAGTTCTTACATTTCCAGGAGGAATTACAGAGGAAATGCACAACGTTCTTACATTTCCAGGAGGGATTACAGAGGAAGTGCACAAAGTAGATTTCTTACATTTCCAGGAGGGATTACAGAGGAAGTGCATAAAGTAAAGTTCTTACATTTCCAGGAGGGATTACAGAGGAAGTGCATGAAGTAAAGTTCTTACATTTCCAGGAGGGATTACAGAGGAAGTCCATAAAGTAAAGTTCTTACATTTCCAGGAGGGATTACAGGGGAAGTGCAGAAAGTAAAGTTCTTACATTTCCAGGAGGAATTACAGAGCAAATGCACAACGTTCTTACATTTCCAGGAGGGATTACAGAGGAAGTGCACAAAGTAGAGTTCTTACATTTCCAGGAGGGATTACAGAGGAAGTGCATAAAGTAAAGTTCTTACGTTTCCAGGAGGGATTACAGAGGAAGTGCATAAAGTAAAGTTCTTACATTTCCAGGAGGGATTACAGAGGAAGTGCATAAAGTAAAGTTCATACATTTCCAGGAGGGATTACAGAGGAAGTGCATAAAGTAAAGTTCTTACGTTTCCAGGAGGGAATACAGAGGAAGTGCATAAAGTTCTTACATTTCCAGGAGGGATTACAGAGGAAGTGCATGAAGTAAAGTTCTTACGTTTCCAGGAGGGATTAAAGAGGAAGTGCATAAAGTAAAGTTCTTACATTTCCAGGAGGGATTACAGAGGAAGTGCATAAAGTAAAGTTCTTACGTTTCCAGGAGGGATTACAGAGGAAGTGCATAAAGTAAAGTTCTTACGTTTCCAGGAGGGATTACAGAGGAAGTGCATGAAGTAAAGTTCTTACATTTCCAGGAGGGATTACAGAGGAAGTGCATAAAGTAAAGTTCATACATTTCCAGGAGGGATTACAGAGGAAGTGCATAAAGCAAAGTTCTTACATTTCCAGGAGGGATTACAGAGGAAGTGCATAAAGTAAAGTTCTTACATTTCCAGGAGGGATTACAGGGGAAGTGCAGAAAGTAAAGTTCTTACATTTCCAGGAGGAATTACAGAGGAAATGCACAACGTTCTTACATTTCCAGGAGGGATTACAGAGGAAGTGCACAAAGTAGATTTCTTACGTTTCCAGGAGGGATTACAGAGGAAGTGCATAAAGTAAAGTTCTTACATTTCCAGGAGGGATTACAGAGGAAGTGCATAAAGTAAAGTTCATACATTTCCAGGAGGAATTACAGAGGAAGTGCATAAAGCAAAGTTCTTACATTTCCAGGAGGAATTACAGAGGAAGTGCAAAAAGTAAAGTTCTTACATTTCCAGGAGGGATTACAGAGGAAGTCCATAAAGTAAAGTTCTTACATTTCCAGGAGGAATTACAGAGGAAATGCACAACGTTCTTACATTTCCAGGAGGGATTACAGAGGAAGTGCACAAAGTAGATTTCTTACATTTCCAGGAGGGATTACGGAGGAAGTGAAGTAAAGTTCTTGCATTTCCAGGAGGGATTACAGAGGAAGTGCAGAAAGTAAAGTTCTTACATTTCCAGGAGGGATTACAGAGGAAGTGCATAAAGTAAAGTTCTTACATTTCCAGGAGTAATTAAAGAGGAAGTGCACAAAGTAGAGTCCTTACATTTCCAGGAGGATTTACAGAGGAAGTGCACAAAGTAAAGTTCTTACATTTCCAGGAGGGATTACAGAGGAAGTGCACAAAGTAGAGTCCTTACATTTCCAGGAGGGATTACAGGGGAAGTGCAGAAAGTAAAGTTCTTACATTTCCAGGAGGAATTACAGAGGAAGTGCACAAAGTAAAGTTCTTACATTTCCAGGAGGGATTACAGAGGAAGTGCATATAGTAAAGTTCTTACATTTCCATGAGGAATTAAAAAGGAAGTGCAGAAAGTAGAGTCCTTTCATTTCCAGGAGGGATTACAGAGGAAGTGCACAAAGTAGAGTTCTTACATTTCCAGGAGGGATTACAGGGGATGTGCACAAAGTAGAGTTCTTACATTTGCAGGAGTATTTACAGAGTAAGTGCAAAAAGTAAAGTTCTTACATTTCCAGGAGGGATTACAGAGGAAGTCCATAATGTAAACTTCTTACATTTCCAGGAGGAATTACAGAGGAAGTGCAAAAAGTAAAGTTCTTACATTTCCAGGAGGGATTACAGAGGAAGTCCATAAAGTAAAGTTCTTACATTTCCAGGAGGAATTACAGAGGAAATGCACAACGTTCTTACATTTCCAGGAGAGATTACAGAGGAAGTGCACAAAGTAGATTTCTTACATTTCCAGGAGGGATTACGGAGGAAGTGAATTAAAGTTCTTGCATTTCCAGGAGGGATTACAGAGGAAGTGCATAAAGTAAAGTCCTTACATTTCCAGGAGGGATTACAGAGGAAGTGCATAAAGTAAAGTTCTTACATTTCCAGGAGGGATTACAGAGGAAGTGCATAAAGTAAAGTTCTTACATTTCCAGGAGGGATTACAGAGGAAGTGCATAAAGTAAAGTTCTTACATTTCCAGGAGTAATTAAAGAGGAAGTGCACAAAGTAGAGTCCTTACATTTCCAGGAGAATTTACGGAGGAAGTGCACACAGTAAAGTTCTTACATTTCCAGGAGGATTACAGAGGAAGTGCACAAAGTAGAGTCCTTACATTTCCAGGAGGGATTACAGGGGAAGTGCAGAAAGTAAAGTTCTTACATTTCCAGGAGGAATTACACAGGAAATGCACAACGTTCTTACATTTCCAGGAGGGATTACAGAGGGAGTACACAAAGTAGATTTCTTACATTTCCAGGAGGGATTACAGAGGAAGTGCACAAAGTAGATTTCTTACATTTCCAGGAGGGATTACAGAGGAAGTGCATAAAGTAAAGTTCTTACATTTCCAGGAGGGATTACAGAGGAAGTGCATAAAGCAAAGTTGTTACATTTCCAGGAGGGATTACAGAGGAAGTGCATAAAGTAAAGTTCTTACATTTCCAGGAGGAATTTCAGAGGAAGTCCATAAAGTAAAGTTCTTACATTTCCAGGAGGGATTACAGGGGAAGTGCAGAAAGTAAAGTTCTTACATTTCCAGGAGGAATTACAGAGGAAATGCACAACGTTCTTACATTTCCAGGAGGGATTACAGAGGAAGTGCACAAAGTAGATTTCTTACGTTTCCAGGAGGGATTACAGAGGAAGTGCATAAAGTAAAGTTCTTACATTTCCAGGAGAGATTACAGAGGAAGTGCATAAAGTAAAGTTCATACATTTCCAGGAGGGATTACAGAGGAAGTGCATAAAGCAAAGTTCTTACATTTCCAGGAGGGATTACAGAGGAAGTGCATAAAGTAAAGTTCTTACACTTCCAGGAGAGATTACAGAGGAAGTGCACAAAGTAGATTTCTTATATTTCCAGGAGGGATTACAGTGGAAGTGCATGAAGTAAAGTTCTTACATTTCCAGGAGGGATTACAGAGGAAGTGCATAAAGTAAAGTTCTTACATTTCCAGGAGGGATTACAGAGGATGTGCATAAAGTAAAGTTCTTACATTTCCAGGAGTAATTAAAGAGGAAGTGCACAAAGTAGAGTCCTTACATTTCCAGGAGGATTTACAGAGGAAGTGCACAAAGTAAAGTTCTTACATTTCCAGGAGGGATTACAGAGGAAGTGCATATAGTAAAGTTCTTACATTTCCATGAGGAATTAAAAAGGAAGTGCAGAAAGTAGAGTCCTTTCATTTCCAGGAGGGATTACAGAGGAAGTGCACAAAGTAGAGTTCTTACATTTCCAGGAAGGATTACAGGGGATGTGCACAAAGTAGAGTTCTTACATTTGCAGGAGTATTTACAGAGGAAGTGCAAAAAGTAAAGTTCTTACATTTCCAGGAAGGATTACAGAGGAAATGCATAAAGTAAAGTTCTTACATTTCCATGAGGAATTAAAGAGGAAGTGCACAAAGTAGAGTTCTTACATTTCCAGGAGGTATTACAGAGGAAGTGCATAAAGTAGAGTTCTTACATTTCCAGGAGGATTAACAGAGGAAGTGCAAAAAGTAAACTTCTTACATTTCCAGGAGGGATTACAGAGGAAGTTCATAAAGTAAAGTTCTTACATTTCCAGGAGGAATTACAGAGGAAGTGCAAAAAGTAAAGTTCTTACATTTCCAGGAGGGATTACAGAGGAAGTCCATAAAGTAAAGTTCTTACATTTCCAGGAGGAATTACAGAGGAAATGCACAACGTTCTTACATTTCCAGGAGGGATTACAGAGGAAGTGCACAAAGTAGATTTCTTACATTTCCAGGAGGGATTACGGAGGAAGTGAATTAAAGTTCTTGCATTTCCAGGAGGGATTACAGAGGAAGTGCATAAAGTAAAGTTCTTACATTTCCAGGAGGGATTACAGAGGAAGTGCATAAAGTAAAGTTCTTACATTTCCAGGAGGGATTACAGAGGAAGTGGATAAAGTAAAGTTCTTACATTTCCAGGAGTAATTAAAGAGGAAGTGCACAAAGTAGAGTCCTTACATTTCCAGGAGGATTTACGGAGGAAGTGCACAAAGTAAAGTTCTTACATTTCCAGGAGGGATTACAGAGGAAGTGCACAAAGTAGAGTCCTTACATTTCCAGGAGGGATTACAGGGGAAGTGCAGAAAGTAAAGTTCTTACATTTCCAGGAGGAATTACAGAGGAAATGCACAACGTTCTTACATTTCCAGGAGGGATTACAGAGGAAGTACACAAAGTAGATTTCTTACATTTCCAGGAGGGATTACAGAGGAAGTGCACAAAGTAGATTTCTTACATTTCCAGGAGGGATTACAGAGAAAGTGCATAAAGTAAAGTTCTTACATTTCCAGGAGGGATTACAGAGGAAGTGCATAAAGCAAAGTTGTTACTTTTCCAGGAGGGATTACAGAGGAAGTGCATAAAGTAAAGTTCTTACATTTCCAGGAGGAATTACAGAGCAAGTCCATAAAGTAAAGTTCTTACATTTCCAGGAGGGATTACAGGGGAAGTGCAGAAAGTAAAGTTCTTACATTTCCAGGAGGAATTACAGAGGAAATGCACAACGTTCTTACATTTCCAGGAGGGATTACAGAGGAAGTGCACAAAGTGGATTTCTTACGTTTCCAGGAGGGATTACAGAGGAAGTGCATAAAGTAAAGTTCTTACATTTCCAGGAGAGATTACAGAGGAAGTGCCTAAAGTAAAGTTCATACATTTCCAGGAGGGATTACAAAGGAAGTGCATAAAGCAAAGTTATTACATTTCCAGGAGGAATTACAGAGGAAGTGCATAAAGTAAAGTTCTTACATTTCCAGGAGGAATTACAGAGGAAGTCCATAAAGTAAAGTTCTTACATTTCCAGGAGGAATTACAGAGGAAGTGGAAAAAGTAAAGTTCTTACATTTCCAGGAGGAATTACAGAGGAAATGCACAACGTTCTTACATTTCCAGGAGGAATTACAGAGGAAGTGCACAAAATAGATTTCTTACATTTCCAGGAGGGATTACGGAGAAAGTGAAGTAAAGTTCTTGTATTTCCAGGAGGGATTACGGAGGAAGTGCATAAAGTAAAGTTCTTACATTTCCAGGAGGGATTACAGAGGAAGTGCATAAAGTAAAGTTCTTACATTTCCAGGAGGGATTACAGAGGAAGTGCATAAAGTAAAGTTCTTACATTTCCAGGAGTAATTAAAGGGGAAGTGCACAAAGTAGAGTCCTTACATTTCCAGGAGGATTTACAGAGGAAGTGCACAAAGTAAAGTTCTTACATTTCCAGGAGGGATTACAGAGGAAGTGCATAAAGTAAAGTTCTTACAGTTCCAGGAGGATTTACAGAGGAAGTGCATATAGTAAAGTTCTTACATTTCCATCAGGAATTAAAGAGGAAGTGCAGAAAGTAGAGTCCTTACATTTCCAGGAGGGATTACAGAGGAAGTGCGTATAGTAAAGTTCTTACATTTCCATGAGGAATTAAAGAGGAAGTGCACAAAGTAGAATCCTTACATTTCCATGAGTATTTACAGAGGAATTGCAAAAAGTAAAGTTCTTACATTTCCAGGAGGGATTACAGAGGAAGTGCATAAAGTAAAGTTCTTACATTTCCAGGAGGAATTACAAAGGAAATGCACAGCGTTCTTACATTTCCAGGAGGGATTACAGAGGAAGTGCACAAAGTAGATTTCTTACATTTCCAGGAGGGATTACAGAGGAAGTGCATAAAGTAAAGTTCTTACATTTCCAGGAGGGATTACAGAGGAAGTGCATAAAGTAAAGTTCTTACATTTCCAGGAGGGATTACAGTTGAAGTGCACAAAGTAGATTTCTTACATTTCCAGGAGGGATTACAGTGGAAGTGCATAAAGTAAAGTTCTTACATTTCCAGGAGGGATTACAGAGGAAGTGCATAAAGTAAAGTTCTTACATTTCCAGGAGGGATTACAGAGGAAGTGCATGAAGTAAAGTTCTTACATTTCCAGGAGTAATTAAAGAGGAAGTGCACAAAGTAGAGTCCTTACATTTCCAGGAGGATTTACAGAGGAAGTGCACAAAGTAAAGTTCTTACATTTCCAGGAGGGATTACAGAGGAAGTGCATATAGTAAAGTTCTTACATTTCTATGAGGAATTAAAAAGGAAGTGCAGAAAGTAGAGTCCTTACATTTCCACGAGGGATTACAGAGGAAGTGCACAAAGTAGAGTCCTTACATTTCCAGGAAGATTTACGGAGGAAGTGCACAAAGTAAAGTTCTTACATTTCCAGGAGGGATTACAGAGGAAGTGCACAAAGTAGAGTCCTTACATTTCCAGGAGGGATTACAGGGGAAGTGCAGAAAGTAAAGTTCTTACATTTCCAGGAGGAATTACAGAGGAAATGCACAACGTTCTTACATTTCCAGGAGGGATTACAGAGGAAGTACACAAAGTAGATTTCTTACATTTCCAGGAGGGATTACAGAGGAAGTGCACAAAGTAGATTTCTTACATTTCCAGGAGGGATTACAGAGGAAGTGCATAAAGTAAAGTTCTTACATTTCCAGGAGGGATTACAGAGGAAGTGCATAAAGCAAAGTTGTTACTTTTCCAGGAGGGATTACAGAGGAAGTGCATAAAGTAAAGTTCTTACATTTCCAGGAGGAATTACAGAGGAAGTCCATAAAGTAAAGTTCTTACATTTCCAGGAGGGATTACAGGGGAAGTGCAGAAAGTAAAGTTCTTACATTTCCAGGAGAAATTACAGAGGAAATGCACAACGTTCTTACATTTCCAGGAGGGATTACAGAGGAAGTGCACAAAGTAGATTTCTTACGTTTCCAGGAGGGATTACAGAGGAAGTGCATAAAGTAAAGTTCTTACATTTCCAGGAGAGATTACAGAGGAAGTGCCTAAAGTAAAGTTCATGCATTTCCAGGAGGGATTACAGAGGAAGTGCATAAAGCAAAGTTATTACATTTCCAGGAGGGATTACAGAGGAAGTGCATAAAGTAAAGTTCTTACATTTCCAGGAGGAATTACAGAGGAAGTCCATAAAGTAAAGTTCTTACATTTCCAGGAGGAATTACAGAGGAAGTGGAAAAAGTAAAGTTCTTACATTTCCAGGAGGAATTACAGAGGAAATGCACAACGTTCTTACATTTCCAAGAGGAATTACAGAGGAAGTGCACAAAGTAGATTTCTTACATTTCCAGGAGGGATTACGGAGAAAGTGAAGTAAAGTTCTTGCATTTCCAGGAGGGATTACGGAGGAAGTGCATAAAGTAAAGTTCTTACATTTCCAGGAGGGATTACAGAGGAAGTGCATAAAGTAAAGTTCTTACATTTCCAGGAGGGATTACAGAGGAAGTGCATAAAGTAAAGTTCTTACATTTCCAGGAGTAATTAAAGGGGAAGTGCACAAAGTAGAGTCCTTACATTTCCAGGAGGATTTACAGAGGAAGTGCACAAAGTAAAGTTCTTACATTTCCAGGAGGGATTACAGAGGAAGTGCATAAAGTAAAGTTCTTACATTTCCAGGAGGATTTACAGAGGAAGTGCATATAGTAAAGTTCTTACATTTCCATCAGGAATTAAAGAGGAAGTGCAGAAAGTAGAGTCCTTACATTTCCAGGAGGGATTACAGAGGAAGTGCGTATAGTAAAGTTCTTACATTTACATGAGGAATTAAAGAGGAAGTGCACAAAGTAGAATCCTTACATTTCCATGAGTATTTACAGAGGAATTGCAAAAAGTAAAGTTCTTACATTTCCAGGAGGGATTACAGAGGAAGTGCATAAAGTAAAGTTCTTACATTTCCAGGAGGAATTACAAAGGAAATGCACAACGTTCTTACATTTCCAGGAGGGATTACAGAGGAAGTGCACAAAGTAGATTTCTTACATTTCCAGGAGGGATTACAGAGGAAGTGCATAAAGTAAAGTTCTTACATTTCCAGGAGGGATTACAGAGGAAGTGCATAAAGTAAAGTTCTTACATTTCCAGGAGGGATTACAGTTGAAGTGCACAAAGTAGATTTCTTACATTTCCAGGAGGGATTACAGTGGAAGTGCACAAAGTAGATTTCTTACATTTCCAGGAGGGATTACAGAGGAAGTGCATATAGTAAAGTTCTTACATTTCCATGAGGAATTAAAGAGGAAGTGCACAAAGTAGAGTTCTTACATTTCCAGGAGGTATTACAGAGGAAGTGCATAAAGTAGAGTTCTTACATTTCCAGGAGGGATTACAGAGGAAGTGCAAAAAGTAAAGTTCTTACATTTCCAGGAGGGATTACAGAGGAAGTGCATAAAGTAAAGTTCTTACATTTCCAGGGGGAATTAAAGAGGAAGTGCAGAAAGTAGAGTCCTTACATTTCCAGGAGGTATTACAGGGGATGTGCACAAAGTAGAGTTCTTACATTTCCAGGAGGATTTACAGAGGAAGTGCAAAAAGTAAAATTCTTACATTTCCAGGAGGGATTACAGAGGAAGTGCATAAAGTAAAATTCTTACATTTCCAGGAGGGATTACAGAGGAAGTGCATAAAGTAAAGTTCTTACATTTCCAGGAGGGATTACAGGGGATGTGCACAAAGTAGAGTTCCTACTTTTCCAGGAGGATTTACAGAGGAAGTGCATAAAGTAAAGTTCTTACATTTCCAGGAGGGATTACAGGGGATGTGCACAAAGTAGAGTTCTTACATTTCCAGGAGGGATTACAGAGGAACTGCATAAAGTAAAGTTCTTACATTTCCAGGAGGGATTACAGAGGAAGTGCGTAAAGTAAAGTTCTTACATTTCCAGGAGGGATTACAGAGGAAATGCATGAAGTAAAGTTCTTACATTTCCAGGAGGGATTGCAGGGGATGTGCACACAGTAGAGTTCTTACATTTCCAGGAGGGATTACAGAGGAAGTGCATAAAGTAAAGTTCTTACATTTCCAGGAGGGATTACAGAGGAAGTGCATAAAGTAAAGTTCTTACATTTCCAGGAGGGATTACAGAGGAAGTGCATAAAGTAAAGTTCTTACATTTCCAGGAGGGATTACAGAGGAAGTGCATAAAGTAAAATTCTTACATTTCCAGGAGGGATTACAGAGGAAGTGCATAAAGTAAAATTCTTACATTTCCAGGAGGGATTACAGAGGAAGTGCATAAAGTAAAGTTCTTACATTTCCAGGAGGGATTACAGAGGAAGTGCATAAAGTAAAGTTCATACATTTCCAGGAGGGATTACAGAGGAAGTGCATAAAGTAAAGTTCTTACGTTTCCAGGAGGGAATACAAAGGAAGTGCATAAAGTAAAGTTCTTACATTTCCAGGAGGGATTACAGAGGAAGTGCATAAAGTAAAGTTCTTACGTTTCCAGGAGGGATTAAAGAGGAAGTGCATAAAGTAAAGTTCTTACATTTCCAGGAGGGATTACAGAGGAAGTGCATAACGTAAAGTTCTTACGTTTCCAGGAGGGATTACAGAGGAAGTGCATGAAGTAAAGTTCTTACATTTCCAGGAGGGATTACAGAGGAAGTGCATAAAGTAAATTCATACATTTCCAGGAGGGATTACAGAGGAAGTGCATAAAGCAAAGTTCTTACATTTCCAGGAGGGATTACAGAGGAAGTGCATAAAGTAAAGTTCTTACATTTCCAGGAGGGATTACAGGGGAAGTGCAGAAAGTAAAGTTCTTACATTTCCAGGAGGAATTACAGAGGAAATGCACAACGTTCTTACATTTCCAGGAGGGATTACAGAGGAAGTGCACAAAGTAGATTTCTTACGTTTCCAGGAGGGATTACAGAGGAAGTGCATGAAGTAAAGTTCTTACATTTCCAGGAGGGATTACAGAGGAAGTGCATAAAGTAAAGTTCATACATTTCCAGGAGGAATTACAGAGGAAGTGCATAAAGCAAAGTTCTTACATTTCCAGGAGGGATTACAGAGGAAGTGCAGAAAATAAAGTTCTTACATTTCCAGGAGGAATTACAGAGGAAGTCCATAAAGTAAAGTTCTTACATTTCCAGGAGGAATTACAGAGGAAGTGCAAAAAGTAAAGTTCTTACATTTCCAGGAGGGATTACAGAGGAAGTCCATAAAGTAAAGTTCTTACATTTCCAGGAGGAATTACAGAGGAAATGCACAACGTTCTTACATTTCCAGGAGGGATTACAGAGGAAGTGCACAAAGTAGATTTCTTACATTTCCAGGAGGGATTACGGAGGAAGTGAAGTAAAGTTCTTGCATTTCCAGGAGGGATTACAGAGGAAGTGCATAAAGTATAGTTCTTACATTTCCAGGAGGGATTACAGAGGAAGTGCATAAAGTAAAGTTCTTACATTTACAGGAGGGATTACAGAGGAAGTGCATAAAGTAAAGTTCTTACATTTCCAGGAGGGATTACAGAGGAAGTGCATAAAGTAAAGTTCTTACATTTCCAGGAGTAATAAAAGAGGAAGTGCACAAAGTAGAGTCCTTACATTTCCAGGAGGATTTACAGAGGAAGTGCACAAAGTAAAGTTCTTACATTTCCAGGAGGGATTACAGAGGAAGTGCACAAAGTAGAGTGCTTACATTTCCAGGAGGGATTACAGGGGAAGTGCAGAAAGTAAAGTTCTTACATTTCCAGGAGGAATTACAGAGGAAATGCACAACGTTCTTACATTTCCAGGAGGGATTACAGAGGAAGTGCACAAAGTAGATTTCTTACATTTCCAGGAGGGATTACAGGGGAAGTGCATAAAGTAAAGTTCTTACATTTCCAGGAGGGATTACAGAGGAAGTGCATAAAGTAAAGTTCTTACATTTCCATGAGGGATTACAGAGGAAGTGCATAAAGCAAAGTTCTTACTTTTCCAGAAGGGATTACAGAGGAAGTGCATAAAGTTCTTACATTTCCAGGAGGAATTACAGAGGAAGTCCATAAAGTAAAGTTCTTACATTTCCAGGAGGGATTACAGGGGAAGTGCAGAAAGTAAAGTTCTTACATTTCCAGGAGGAATTACAGAGGAAATGCACAACGTTCTTACATTTCCAAGAGGGATTACAGAGGAAGTGCACAAAGTAGAGTTCTTACATTTCCAGGAGGGATTACAGAGGAAGTGCATAAAGTAAAGTTCTTACGTTTCCAGGAGGGATTACAGAGGAAGTGCATAAAGTAAAGTTCATACATTTCCAGGAGGGATTACAGAGGAAGTGCATAAAGTAAAGTTCTTACGTTTCCAGGAGGGAATACAGAGGAAGTGCATAAAGTAAAGTTCTTACATTTCCAGGAGGGATTACAGAGGAAGTGCATAAAGTAAAGTTCTTACGTTTCCAGGAGGGATTACAGAGGAAGTGCATAAAGTAAAGTTCTTACATTTCCAGGAGGGATTACAGAGGAAGTGCATAAAGTAAAGTTCTTACGTTTCCAGGAGGGATTACAGAGGAAGTGCATGAAGTAAAGTTCTTACATTTCCAGGAGGGATTACAGAGGAAGTGCATGAAGTAAAGTTCATACATTTCCGAGAGGGATTACAGAGGAAGTGCATAAAGCAAAGTTCTTACATTTCCAGGAGGGATTACAGAGGAAGTGCATAAAGTAAAGTTCTTACATTTCCAGGAGGAATTACAGAGGAAATGCACAACGTTCTTACATTTCCAGGAGGGATTACAGAGGAAGTGCACAAAGTAGATTTCTTACATTTCCAGGAGGGATTACGGAGGAAGTGAAGTAAAGTTCTTGCATTTCCAGGAGGGATTACAGAGGAAGTGCATAAAGTAAAGTTCTTACATTTCCAGGAGGGATTACAGAGGAAGTGCATAAAGTAAAGTTCTTACATTTCCAGGAGTAATTAAAGAGGAAGTGCACAAAGTAGAGTCCTTACATTTCCAGGAGGATTTACAGAGGAAGTGCACAAAGTAAAGTTCTTACATTTCCAGGAGGGATTACAGAGGAAGTGCACAAAGTAGAGTCCTTACATTTCCAGGAGGGATTACAGGGGAAGTGCAGAAAGTAAAGTTCTTACATTTCCAGGAGGAATTACAGAGGAAGTGCACAAAGTAAAGTTCTTACATTTCCAGGAGGGATTACAGAGGAAGTGCATATAGTAAAGTTCTTACATTTCCATGAGGAATTAAAAAGGAAGTGCAGAAAGTAGAGTCCTTTCATTTCCAGGAGGGATTACAGAGGAAGTGCACAAAGTAGAGTTCTTACATTTCCAGGAGGGATTACAGGGAATGTGCACAAAGTAGAGTTCTTACATTTCCAGGAGGATTTACAGAGTAAGTGCAAAAAGTAAAGTTCTTACATTTCCAGGAGAGATTACAGACGAAATGCATAAAGTAAAGTTCTTACATTTCCATGAGGAATTAAAGAGGAAGTGCACAAAGTAGAGTTCTTACATTTCCAGGAGGTATTACAGAGGAAGTGCATAAAGTAGAGTTCTTACATTTCCAGGAGGATTAACAGAGGAAGTGCAAAAAGTAAAGTTCTTACATTTCCAGGAGGGATTACAGAGGAAGTCCATAATGTAAACTTCTTACAGTTCCAGGAGGAATTACAGAGGAAGTGCAAAAAGTAAAGTTCTTACATTTCCAGGAGGGATTACAGAGGAAGTCCATAAAGTAAAGTTCTTACATTTCCAGGAGGAATTACAGAGGAAATGCACAACGTTCTTACATTTCCAGGAGAGATTACAGAGGAAGTGCACAAAGTAGATTTCTTACATTTCCAGGAGGGATTACGGAGGAAGTGAATTAAAGTTCTTGCATTTCCAGGAGGGATTACAGAGGAAGTGCATAAAGTAAAGTCCTTACATTTCCAGGAGGGATTACAGAGGAAGTGCATAAAGTAAAGTTCTTACATTTCCAGGAGGGATTACAGAGGAAGTGCATAAAGTAAAGTTCTTACATTTCCAGGAGGGATTAAAGAGGAAGTGCATAAAGTAAAGTTCTTACATTTCCAGGAGTAATTAAAGAGGAAGTGCACAAAGTAGAGTCCTTACATTTCCAGGAGGATTTACAGAGGAAGTGCACACAGTAAAGTTCTTACATTTCCAGGAGGGATTACAGAGGAAGTGCACAAAGTAGAGTCCTTACATTTCCAGGAGGGATTACAGGGGAAGTGCAGAAAGTAAAGTTCTTACATTTCCAGGAGGAATTACAGAGGAAATGCACAATGTTCTTACATTTCCAGGAGGGATTACAGAGGAAGTACACAAAGTAGATTTCTTACATTTCCAGGAGGGATTACAGAGGAAGTGCACAAAGTAGATTTCTTACATTTCCAGGAGGGATTACAGAGGAAGTGCATAAAGTAAAGTTCTTACATTTCCAGTAGGGATTACAGAGGAAGTGCATAAAGCAAAGTTGTTACATTTCCAGGAGGGATTACAGAGGAAGTGCATAAAGTAAAGTTCTTACATTTCCAGGAGGAATTTCAGAGGAAGTCCATAAAGTAAAGTTCTTACATTTCCAGGAGGGATTACAGGGGAAGTGCAGAAAGTAAAGTTCTTACATTTCCAGGAGGAATTACAGAGGAAATGCACAACGTTCTTATATTTCCAGGAGGGATTATAGAGGAAGTGCACAAAGTAGATTTCTTACGTTTCCAGGAGGGATTACAGAGGAAGTGCATAAAGTAAAGTTCTTACATTTCCAGGAGAGATTACAGAGGAAGTGCATAAAGTAAAGTTCATACATTTCCAGGAGGGATTACAGAGGAAGTGCATAAAGCAAAGTTCTTACATTTCCAGGAGGGATTACAGAGGAAGTGCATAAAGTAAAGTTCTTACACTTCCAGGAGAGATTACAGAGGAAGTGCACAAAGTAGATTTCTTACATTTCCAGGAGGGATTACAGTGGAAGTGCATAAAGTAAAGTTCTTACATTTCCAGGAGGGATTACAGAGGAAGTGCATAAAGTAAAGTTCTTACATTTCCAGGAGGGATTACAGAGGATGTGCATAAAGTAAAGTTCTTACATTTCCAGGAGTAATTAAAGAGGAAGTGCACAAAGTAGAGTCCTTACATTTCCAGGAGGATTTACAGAGGAAGTGCACAAAGTAAAGTTCTTACATTTCCAGGAGGGATTACAGAGGAAGTGCATATAGTAAAGTTCTTACATTTCCATGAGGAATTAAAAAGGAAGTGCAGAAAGTAGAGTCCTTTCATTTCCAGGAGGGATTACAGAGGAAGTGCACAAAGTAGAGTTCTTACATTTCCAGGAAGGATTACAGGGGATGTGCACAAAGTAGAGTTCTTACATTTGCAGGAGTATTTACAGAGGAAGTGCAAAAAGTAAAGTTCTTACATTTCCAGGAAGGATTACAGAGGAAATGCATAAAGTAAAGTTCTTACATTTCCATGAGGAATTAAAGAGGCAGTGCACAAAGTAGAGTTCTTACATTTCCAGGAGGTATTACAGAGGAAGTGCATAAAGTAGAGTTCTTACATTTCCAGGAGGATTAACAGAGGAAGTGCAAAAAGTAAAGTTCTTACATTTCCAGGAGGGATTACAGAGGAAGTTCATAAAGTAAAGTTCTTACATTTCCAGGAGGAATTACAGAGGAAGTGCAAAAGTAAAGTTCTTACATTTCCAGGAGGGATTACAGAGGAAGTCCGTAAAGTTCTTACATTTCCAGGAGGAATTACAGAGGAAATGCACAACGTTCTTACATTTCCAGGAGGGATTACAGAGGAAGTGCACAAAGTAGATTTCTTACATTTCCAGGAGGGATTACGGAGGAAGTGAATTAAAGTTCTTGCATTTCCAGGAGGGATTACAGAGGAAGTGCATAAAGTAAAGTTCTTACATTTCCAGGAGGGATTACAGAGGAAGTGCATAAAGTAAAGTTCTTACATTTCCAGGAGGGATTACAGAGGAAGTGGATAAAGTAAAGTTCTTACATTTCCAGGAGTAATTAAAGAGGAAGTGCACAAAGTAGAGTCCTTACATTTCCAGGAGGATTTACGGAGGAAGTGCACAAAGTAAAGTTCTTACATTTCCAGGAGGGATTACAGAGGAAGTGCACAAAGTAGAGTCCTTACATTTCCAGGAGGGATTACAGGGGAAGTGCAGAAAGTAAAGTTCTTACATTTCCAGGAGGAATTACAGAGGAAATGCACAACGTTCTTACATTTCCAGGAGGGATTACAGAGGAAGTACACAAAGTAGATTTCTTACATTTCCAGGAGGGATTACAGAGGAAGTGCACAAAGTAGATTTCTTACATTTCCAGGAGGGATTACAGAGGAAGTGCATAAAATAAAGTTCTTACATTTCCAGGAGGGATTACAGAGGAAGTGCATAAAGCAAAGTTGTTACTTTTCCAGGAGGGATTACAGGAAGTGCATAAAGTAAAGTTCTTACATTTCCAGGAGGAATTTCAGAGGAAGTCCATAAAGTAAAGTTCTTACATTTCCAGGAGGGATTACAGGGGAAGTGCAGAAAGTAAAGTTCTTACATTTCCAGGAGGAATTACAGAGGAAATGCACAACGTTCTTACATTTCCAGGAGGGATTACAGAGGAAGTGCACAAAGTAGATTTCTTACGTTTCCAGGAGGGATTACAGAGGAAGTGCATAAAGTAAAGTTCTTACATTTCCAGGAGAGATTACAGAGGAAGTGCATTAAGTAAAGTTCATACATTTCCAGGAGGGATTACAGAGGAAGTGCATAAAGCAAAGTTCTTACATTTCCAGGAGGGATTACAGAGGAAGTGCATAAAGTAAAGTTCTTACACTTCCAGGAGAGATTACAGAGGAAGTGCACAAAGTAGATTTCTTACATTTCCAGGAGGGATTACAGTGGAAGTGCATAAAATAAAGTTCTTACATTTCCAGGAGGGATTACAGAGGAAGTGCATAAAGTAAAGTTCTTACATTTCCAGGAGGGATTACAGAGGATGTGCATAAAGTAAAGTTCTTACATTTCCAGGAGTAATTAAAGAGGAAGTGCACAAAGTAGAGTCCTTACATTTCCAGGAGGATTTACAGAGGAAGTGCACAAAGTAAAGTTCTTACATTTCCATGAGGGATTACAGAGGAAGTGCATATAGTAAAGTTCTTACATTTCCATGAGGAATTAAAAAGGAAGTGCAGAAAGTAGAGTCCTTTCATTTCCAGGAGGGATTACAGAGGAAGTGCACAAAGTAGAGTTCTTACATTTCCAGGAAGGATTACAGGGGATGTGCACAAAGTAGAGTTCTTACATTTGCAGGAGTATTTACAGAGGAAGTGCAAAAAGTAAAGTTCTTACATTTCCAGGAAGGATTACAGAGGAAATGCATAAAGTAAAGTTCTTACATTTCCATGAGGAATTAAAGAGGAAGTGCACAAAGTAGAGTTCTTACATTTCCAGGAGGTATTACAGAGGAAGTGCATAAAGTAGAGTTCTTACATTTCCAGGAGGATTAACAGAGGAAGTGCAAAAAGTAAAGTTCTTACATTTCCAGGAGGGATTACAGAGGAAGTTCATAAAGTAAAGTTCTTACATTTCCAGGAGGAATTACAGAGGAAGTGCAAAAAGTAAAGTTCTTACATTTCCAGGAGGGATTACAGAGGAAGTCCATAAAGTAAAGTTCTTACATTTCCAGGAGGAATTACAGAGGAAATGCACAACGTTCTTACATTTCCAGGAGGGATTACAGAGGAAGTGCACAAAGTAGATTTCTTACATTTCCAGGAGGGATTACGGAGGAAGTGAATTAAAGTTCTTGCATTTCCAGGAGGGATTACAGAGGAAGTGCATAAAGTAAAGTTCTTACATTTGCAGGAGGGATTACAGAGGAAGTGCATAAAGTAAAGTTCTTACATTTCCAGGAGGGATTACAGAGGAAGTGGATAAAGTAAAGTTCTTACATTTCCAGGAGTAATTAAAGAGGAAGTGCACAAAGTAGAGTCCTTACATTTCCAGGAGGATTTACGGAGGAAGTGCACAAAGTAAAGTTCTTACATTTCCAGGAGGGATTACAGAGGAAGTGCACAAAGTAGAGTCCTTACATTTCCAGGAGGGATTACAGGGGAAGTGCAGAAAGTAAAGTTCTTACATTTCCAGGAGGAATTACAGAGGAAATGCACAACGTTCTTACATTTCCAGGAGGGATTACAGAGGAAGTACACAAAGTAGATTTCTTACATTTCCAGGAGGGATTACAGAGGAAGTGCACAAAGTAGATTTCTTACATTTCCAGGAGGGATTACAGAGGAAGTGCATAAAATAAAGTTCTTACATTTCCAGGAGGGATTACAGAGGAAGTGCATAAAGCAAAGTTGTTACTTTTCCAGGAGGGATTACAGGAAGTGCATAAAGTAAAGTTCTTACATTTCCAGGAGGAATTTCAGAGGAAGTCCATAAAGTAAAGTTCTTACATTTCCAGGAGGGATTACAGGGGAAGTGCAGAAAGTAAAGTTCTTACATTTCCAGGAGGAATTACAGAGGAAATGCACAACGTTCTTACATTTCCAGGAGGGATTACAGAGGAAGTGCACAAAGTAGATTTCTTACGTTTCCAGGAGGGATTACAGAGGAAGTGCATAAAGTAAAGTTCTTACATTTCCAGGAGAGATTACAGAGGAAGTGCATAAAGTAAAGTTCATACATTTCCAGGAGGGATTACAGAGGAAGTGCATAAAGCAAAGTTCTTACATTTCCAGGAGGGATTACAGAGGAAGTGCATAAAGTAAAGTTCTTACACTTCCAGGAGAGATTACAGAGGAAGTGCACAAAGTAGATTTCTTACATTTCCAGGAGGGATTACAGTGGAAGTGCATAAAATAAAGTTCTTACATTTCCAGGAGGGATTACAGAGGAAGTGCATAAAGTAAAGTTCTTACATTTCCAGGAGGGATTACAGAGGATGTGCATAAAGTAAAGTTCTTACATTTCCAGGAGTAATTAAAGAGGAAGTGCACAAAGTAGAGTCCTTACATTTCCAGGAGGATTTACAGAGGAAGTGCACAAAGTAAAGTTCTTACATTTCCAGGAGGGATTACAGAGGAAGTGCATATAGTAAAGTTCTTACATTTCCATGAGGAATTAAAAAGGAAGTGCAGAAAGTAGAGTCCTTTCATTTCCAGGAGGGATTACAGAGGAAGTGCACAAAGTAGAGTTCTTACATTTCCAGGAAGGATTACAGGGGATGTGCACAAAGTAGAGTTCTTACATTTGCAGGAGTATTTACAGAGGAAGTGCAAAAAGTAAAGTTCTTACATTTCCAGGAAGGATTACAGAGGAAATGCATAAAGTAAAGTTCTTACATTTCCATGAGGAATTAAAGAGGAAGTGCACAAAGTAGAGTTCTTACATTTCCAGGAGGTATTACAGAGAAAGTGCATAAAGTAGAGTTCTTACATTTCCAGGAGGATTAACAGAGGAAGTGCAAAAAGTAAAGTTCTTACATTTCCAGGAGGGATTACAGAGGAAGTTCATAAAGTAAAGTTCTTACATTTCCAGGAGGAATTACAGAGGAAGTGCAAAAAGTAAAGTTCTTACATTTCCAGGAGAGATTACAGAGGAAGTGCCTAAAGTAAAGTTCATACATTTCCAGGAGGGATTACAAAGGAAGTGCATAAAGCAAAGTTATTACATTTCCAGGAGGAATTACAGAGGAAGTCCATAAAGTAAAGTTCTTACATTTCCAGGAGGAATTACAGAGGAAGTGGAAAAAGTAAAGTTCTTACATTTCCAGGAGGAATTACAGAGGAAATGCACAACGTTCTTACATTTCCAGGAGGAATTACAGAGGAAGTGCACAAAGTAGATTTCTTACATTTCCAGGAGGGATTACGGAGAAAGTGAAGTAAAGTTCTTGCATTTCCAGGAGGGATTACGGAGGAAGTGCATAAAGTAAAGTTCTTACATTTCCAGGAGGGATTACAGAGGAAGTGCATAAAGTAAAGTTCTTACATTTCCAGGAGGGATTACAGAGGAAGTGCATAAAGTAAAGTTCTTACATTTCCAGGAGTAATTAAAGGGGAAGTGCACAAAGTAGAGTCCTTACATTTCCAGGAGGATTTACAGAGGAAGTGCACAAAGTAAAGTTCTTACATTTCCAGGAGGGATTACAGAGGAAGTGCATAAAGTAAAGTTCTTACATTTCCAGGAGGATTTACAGAGGAAGTGCATATAGTAAAGTTCTTACATTTCCATCAGGAATTAAAGAGGAAGTGCAGAAAGTAGAGTCCTTACATTTCCAGGAGGGATTACAGAGGAAGTGCGTATAGTAAAGTTCTTACATTTCCATGAGGAATTAAAGAGGAAGTGCACAAAGTAGAATCCTTACATTTCCATGAGTATTTACAGAGGAATTGCAAAAAGTAAAGTTCTTACATTTCCAGGAGGGATTACAGAGGAAGTGCATAAAGTAAAGTTCTTACATTTCCAGGAGGAATTACAAAGGAAATGCACAACGTTCTTACATTTCCAGGAGGGATTACAGAGGAAGTGCACAAAGTAGATTTCTTACATTTCCAGGAGGGATTACAGAGGAAGTGCATAAAGTAAAGTTCTTACATTTCCAGGAGGGATTACAGAGGAAGTGCATAAAGTAAAGTTCTTACATTTCCAGGAGGGATTACAGTTGAAGTGCACAAAGTAGATTTCTTACATTTCCAGGAGGGATTACAGTGGAAGTGCATAAAGTAAAGTTCTTACATTTCCAGGAGGGATTACAGAGGAAGTGCATAAAGTAAAGTTCTTACATTTCCAGGAGGGATTACAGAGGAAGTGCATGAAGTAAAGTTCTTACATTTCCAGGAGTAATTAAAGAGGAAGTGCACAAAGTAGAGTCCTTACATTTCCAGGAGGATTTACAGAGGAAGTGCACAAAGTAAAGTTCTTACATTTCCAGGAGGGATTACAGAGGAAGTGCATATAGTAAAGTTCTTACATTTCTATGAGGAATTAAAAAGGAAGTGCAGAAAGTAGAGTCCTTACATTTCCACGAGGGATTACAGAGGAAGTGCACAAAGTAGAGTCCTTACATTTCCAGGAAGATTTACGGAGGAAGTGCACAAAGTAAAGTTCTTACATTTCCAGGAGGGATTACAGAGGAAGTGCACAAAGTAGAGTCCTTACATTTCCAGGAGGGATTACAGGGGAAGTGCAGAAAGTAAAGTTCTTACATTTCCAGGAGGAATTACAGAGGAAATGCACAACGTTCTTACATTTCCAGGAGGGATTACAGAGGAAGTACACAAAGTAGATTTCTTACATTTCCAGGAGGGATTACAGAGGAAGTGCACAAAGTAGATTTCTTACATTTCCAGGAGGGATTACAGAGGAAGTGCATAAAGTAAAGTTCTTACATTTCCAGGAGGGATTACAGAGGAAGTGCATAAAGCAAAGTTGTTACTTTTCCAGGAGGGATTACAGAGGAAGTGCATAAAGTAAAGTTCTTACATTTCCAGGAGGAATTACAGAGGAAGTCCATAAAGTAAAGTTCTTACATTTCCAGGAGGGATTACAGGGGAAGTGCAGAAAGTAAAGTTCTTACATTTCCAGGAGGAATTACAGAGGAAATGCACAACGTTCTTACATTTCCAGGAGGGATTACAGAGGAAATGCACAAAGTAGATTTCTTACGTTTCCAGGAGGGATTACAGAGGAAGTGCATAAAGTAAAGTTCTTACATTTCCAGGAGAGATTACAGAGGAAGTGCCTAAAGTAAAGTTCATACATTTCCAGGAGGGATTACAGAGGAAGTGCATAAAGCAAAGTTATTACATTTCCAGAAGGGATTACAGAGGAAGTGCATAAAGTAAAGTTCTTACATTTCCAGGAGGAATTACAGAGGAAGTCCATAAAGTAAAGTTCTTACATTTCCAGGAGGAATTACAGAGGAAGTGGAAAAAGTAAAGTTCTTACATTTCCAGGAGGAATTACAGAGGAAATGCACAACGTTCTTACATTTCCAGGAGGAATTACAGAGGAAGTGCACAAAGTAGATTTCTTACATTTCCAGGAGGGATTACGGAGAAAGTGAAGTAAAGTTCTTGCATTTCCAGGAGGGATTACGGAGGAAGTGCATAAAGTAAAGTTCTTACATTTCCAGGAGGGATTACAGAGGAAGTGCATAAAGTAAAGTTCTTACATTTCCAGGAGGGATTACAGAGGAAGTGCATAAAGTAAAGTTCTTACATTTCCAGGAGTAATTAAAGGGGAAGTGCACAAAGTAGAGTCCTTACATTTCCAGGAGGATTTACAGAGGAAGTGCACAAAGTAAAGTTCTTACATTTCCAGGAGGGATTACAGAGGAAATGCATAAAGTAAAGTTCTTACATTTCCAGGAGGATTTACAGAGGAAGTGCATATAGTAAAGTTCTTACATTTCCATCAGGAATTAAAGAGGAAGTGCAGAAAGTAGAGTCCTTACATTTCCAGGAGGGATTACAGAGGAAGTGCGTATAGTAAAGTTCTTACATTTCCATGAGGAATTAAAGAGGAAGTGCACAAAGTAGAATCCTTACATTTCCATGAGTATTTACAGAGGAATTGCAAAAAGTAAAGTTCTTACATTTCCAGGAGGGATTACAGAGGAAGTGCATAAAGTAAAGTTCTTACATTTCCAGGAGGAATTACAAAGGAAATGCACAACGTTCTTACATTTCCAGGAGGGATTACAGAGGAAGTGCATAAA
This sequence comes from Phyllobates terribilis, assembly GCF_046119375.1. Lineage (NCBI taxonomy): Eukaryota > Metazoa > Chordata > Amphibia > Anura > Dendrobatidae > Phyllobates > Phyllobates terribilis. Next base: position 5,605,680 of record NW_027362847.1, on the reverse strand, counting down.
GTAAAGTTCTTACATTTCCAGGAGGGATTACAGAGGAAGTGCATAAAGTAAAGTTCTTACATTTCCAGGAGGGATTACAGAGGAAGTGCATAAAGTAAAGTTCTTACATTTCCAGGAGGGATTACAGAGGAAGTGCATAAAGTAAAGTTCTTACATTTCCAGGAGGGATTACAGTTGAAGTGCACAAAGTAGATTTCTTACATTTCCAGGAGGGATTACAGTGGAAGTGCACAAAGTAGATTTCTTACATTTCCAGGAGGGATTACAGAGGAAGTGCATATAGTAAAGTTCTTACATTTCCATGAGGAATTAAAGAGGAAGTGCACAAAGTAGAGTTCTTACATTTCCAGGAGGTATTACAGAGGAAGTGCATAAAGTAGAGTTCTTACATTTCCAGGAGGGATTACAGAGGAAGTGCAAAAAGTAAAGTTCTTACATTTCCAGGAGGGATTACAGAGGAAGTGCATAAAGTAAAGTTCTTACATTTCCAGGGGGAATTAAAGAGGAAGTGCAGAAAGTAGAGTCCTTACATTTCCAGGAGGTATTACAGGGGATGTGCACAAAGTAGAGTTCTTACATTTCCAGGAGGATTTACAGAGGAAGTGCAAAAAGTAAAATTCTTACATTTCCAGGAGGGATTACAGAGGAAGTGCATAAAGTAAAATTCTTACATTTCCAGGAGGGATTACAGAGGAAGTGCATAAAGTAAAGTTCTTACATTTCCAGGAGGGATTACAGGGGATGTGCACAAAGTAGAGTTCCTACTTTTCCAGGAGGATTTACAGAGGAAGTGCATAAAGTAAAGTTCTTACATTTCCAGGAGGGATTACAGGGGATGTGCACAAAGTAGAGTTCTTACATTTCCAGGAGGGATTACAGAGGAACTGCATAAAGTAAAGATCTTACATTTCCAGGAGGGATTACAGAGGAAGTGCGTAAAGTAAAGTTCTTACATTTCCATGAGGGATTACAGAGGAAGTGCATAAAGTAAAGTTCTTACATTTCCAGGAGGGATTACAGAGGAAATGCATGAAGTAAAGTTCTTACATTTCCAGGAGGGATTGCAGGGGATGTGCACACAGTGGAGTTCTTACATTTCCAGGAGGGATTACAGAGGAAGTGCATAAAGTAAAGTTCTTACATTTCCAGGAGGGATTACAGAGGAAGTGCATAAAGTAAAGTTCTTACATTTCCAGGAGGGATTACAGAGGAAGTGCATAAAGTAAAGTTCTTACATTTCCAGGAGGGATTACAGAGGAAGTGCATAAAGTAAAGTTCTTACATTTCCAGGAGGGATTACAGAGGAAGTGCATAAAGTAAAGTTCTTACATTTCCAGGGGGAATTAAAGAGGAAGTGCAGAAAGTAGAGTCCTTACATTTCCAGGAGGTATTACAGGGGATGTGCACAAAGTAGAGTTCTTACATTTCCAGGAGGATTTACAGAGGAAGTGCAAAAAGTAAAATTCTTACATTTCCAGGAGGGATTACAGAGGAAGTGCATAAAGTAAAATTCTTACATTTCCAGGAGGGATTACAGAGGAAGTGCATAAAGTAAAATTCTTACATTTCCAGGAGGATTTACAGAGGAAGTGCATAAAGTAAAGTTCTTACATTTCCAGGAGGGATTACAGGGGATGTGCACAAAGTAGAGTTCTTACATTTCCAGGAGGGATTACAGAGGAAGTGCATAAAGTAAAGTTCTTACATTTCCAGGAGGGATTACAGAGGAAGTGCATGAAGTAAAGTTCTTACATTTCCAGGAGTAATTAAAGAGGAAGTGCACAAAGTAGAGTCCTTACATTTCCAGGAGGATTTACAGAGGAAGTGCACAAAGTAAAGTTCTTACATTTCCAGGAGGGATTACAGAGGAAGTGCATATAGTAAAGTTCTTACATTTCTATGAGGAATTAAAAAGGAAGTGCAGAAAGTAGAGTCCTTACATTTCCACGAGGGATTACAGAGGAAGTGCACAAAGTAGAGTCCTTACATTTCCAGGAAGATTTACGGAGGAAGTGCACAAAGTAAAGTTCTTACATTTCCAGGAGGGATTACAGAGGAAGTGCACAAAGTAGAGTCCTTACATTTCCAGGAGGGATTACAGGGGAAGTGCAGAAAGTAAAGTTCTTACATTTCCAGGAGGAATTACAGAGGAAATGCACAACGTTCTTACATTTCCAGGAGGGATTACAGAGGAAGTACACAAAGTAGATTTCTTACATTTCCAGGAGGGATTACAGAGGAAGTGCACAAAGTAGATTTCTTACATTTCCAGGAGGGATTACAGAGGAAGTGCATAAAGTAAAGTTCTTACATTTCCAGGAGGGATTACAGAGGAAGTGCATAAAGCAAAGTTGTTACTTTTCCAGGAGGGATTACAGAGGAAGTGCATAAAGTTCTTACATTTCCAGGAGGAATTACAGAGGAAGTCCATAAAGTAAAGTTCTTACATTTCCAGGAGGGATTACAGGGGAAGTGCAGAAAGTAAAGTTCTTACATTTCCAGGAGGAATTACAGAGGAAATGCACAACGTTCTTACATTTCCAGGAGGGATTACAGAGGAAGTGCACAAAGTAGATTTCTTACGTTTCCAGGAGGGATTACAGAGGAAGTGCATAAAGTAAAGTTCTTACATTTCCAGGAGAGATTACAGAGGAAGTGCCTAAAGTAAAGTTCATACATTTCCAGGAGGGATTACAGAGGAAGTGCATAAAGCAAAGTTATTACATTTCCAGGAGGGATTACAGAGGAAGTGCATAAAGTAAAGTTCTTACATTTCCAGGAGGAATTACAGAGGAAGTCCATAAAGCAAAGTTCTTACATTTCCAGGAGGAATTACAGAGGAAGTGGAAAAAGTAAAGTTCTTACATTTCCAGGAGGAATTACAGAGGAAATGCACAACGTTCTTACATTTCCAGGAGGAATTACAGAGGAAGTGCACAAAGTAGATTTCTTACATTTCCAGGAGGGATTACGGAGAAAGTGAAGTAAAGTTCTTGCATTTCCAGGAGGGATTACGGAGGAAGTGCATAAAGTAAAGTTCTTACATTTCCAGGAGGGATTACAGAGGAAGTGCATAAAGTAAAGTTCTTACATTTCCAGGAGTAATTAAAGGGGAAGTGCACAAAGTAGAGTCCTTACATTTCCAGGAGGATTTACAGAGGAAGTGCACAAAGTAAAGTTCTTACATTTCCAGGAGGGATTACAGAGGAAGTGCATAAAGTAAAGTTCTTACATTTCCAGGAGGATTTACAGAGGAAGTGCATATAGTAAAGTTCTTACATTTCCATCAGGAATTAAAGAGGAAGTGCAGAAAGTAGAGTCCTTACATTTCCAGGAGGGATTACAGAGGAAGTGCGTATAGTAAAGTTCTTACATTTCCAGGAGGAATTACAAAGGAAATGCACAACGTTCTTACATTTCCAGGAGGGATTACAGAGGAAGTGCATAAAGTAAAGTTCTTACATTTCCAGGAGGGATTACAGAGGAAGTGCATAAAGTAAAGTTCTTACATTTCCAGGAGGGATTACAGTTGAAGTGCACAAAGTAGATTTCTTACATTTCCAGGAGGGATTACAGTGGAAGTGCACAAAGTAGATTTCTTACATTTCCAGGAGGGATTACAGAGGAAGTGCATATAGTAAAGTTCTTACATTTCCATGAGGAATTAAAGAGGAAGTGCACAAAGTAGAGTTCTTACATTTCCAGGAGGTATTACAGAGGAAGTGCATAAAGTAGAGTTCTTACATTTCCAGGAGGGATTACAGAGGAAGTGCAAAAAGTAAAGTTCTTACATTTCCAGGAGGGATTACAGAGGAAGTGCATAAAGTAAAGTTCTTACATTTCCAGGGGGAATTAAAGAGGAAGTGCAGAAAGTAGAGTCCTTACATTTCCAGGAGGTATTACAGGGGATGTGCACAAAGTAGAGTTCTTACATTTCCAGGAGGATTTACAGAGGAAGTGCAAAAAGTAAAATTCTTACATTTCCAGGAGGGATTACAGAGGAAGTGTATAAAGTAAAATTCTTACATTTCCAGGAGGGATTACAGAGGAAGTGCATAAAGTAAAGTTCTTACATTTCCAGGAGGGATTACAGGGGATGTGCACAAAGTAGAGTTCCTACTTTTCCAGGAGGATTTACAGAGGAAGTGCATAAAGTAAAGTTCTTACATTTCCAGGAGGGATTACAAGGGATGTGCACAAAGTAGAGTTCTTACATTTCCAGGAGGGATTACAGAGGAACTGCATAAAGTAAAGTTCTTACATTTCCAGGAGGGATTACAGAGGAAGTGTGTAAAGTAAAGTTCTTACATTTCCATGAGGGATTACAGAGGAAGTGCATAAAGTAAAGTTCTTACATTTCCAGGAGGGATTACAGAGGAAATGCATGAAGTAAAGTTCTTACATTTCCAGGAGGGATTGCAGGGGATGTGCACACAGTGGAGTTCTTACATTTCCAGGAGGGATTACAGAGGAAGTGCATAAAGTAAAGTTCTTACATTTCCAGGAGGGATTACAGAGGAAGTGCATAAAGTAAAGTTCTTACATTTCCAGGAGGGATTACAGAGGAAGTGCATAAAGTAAAGTTCTTACATTTCCAGGAGGGATTACAGAGGAAGTGCATAAAGTAAAGTTCTTACATTTCCAGGAGGGATTACAGAGGAAGTGCATAAAGTAAAGTTCTTACATTTCCAGGGGGAATTAAAGAGGAAGTGCAGAAAGTAGAGTCCTTACATTTCCAGGAGGTATTACAGGGGATGTGCACAAAGTAGAGTTCTTACATTTCCAGGAGGATTTACAGAGGAAGTGCAAAAAGTAAAATTCTTACATTTCCAGGAGGGATTACAGAGGAAGTGCATAAAGTAAAATTCTTACATTTCCAGGAGGGATTACAGAGGAAGTGCATAAAGTAAAGTTCTTACATTTCCAGGAGGGATTACAGGGGATGTGCACAAAGTAGAGTTCCTACTTTTCCAGGAGGATTTACAGAGGAAGTGCATAAAGTAAAGTTCTTACATTTCCAGGAGGGATTACAGGGGATGTGCACAAAGTAGAGTTCTTACATTTCCAGGAGGGATTACAGAGGAACTGCATAAAGTAAAGTTCTTACATTTCCAGGAGGGATTACAGAGGAAGTGCGTAAAGTAAAGTTCTTACATTTCCATGAGGGATTACAGAGGAAGTGCATAAAGTAAAGTTCTTACATTTCCAGGAGGGATTACAGAGGAAATGCATGAAGTAAAGTTCTTACATTTCCAGGAGGGATTGCAGGGGATGTGCACAAAGTAGAGTTCTTACATTTCCAGGAGGGATTACAGAGGAAGTGCATAAAGTAAAGTTCTTACATTTCCAGGAGGGATTACAGAGGAAGTGCATAAAGTAAAGTTCTTACATTTCCAGGAGGGATTACAGAGGAAGTGCATAAAGTAAAGTTCTTACATTTCCAGGAGGGATTACAGAGGAAGTGCATAAAGTAAAGTTCTTACATTTCCAGGGGGAATTAAAGAGGAAGTGCAGAAAGTAGAGTCCTTACATTTCCAGGAGGTATTACAGGGGATGTGCACAAAGTAGAGTTCTTACATTTCCAGGAGGATTTACAGAGGAAGTGCAAAAAGTAAAATTCTTTCATTTCCAGGAGGGATTACAGAGGAAGTGCATAAAGTAAAATTCTTACATTTCCAGGAGGGATTACAGAGGAAGTGCATAAAGTAAAGTTCTTACATTTCCAGGAGGGATTACAGGGGATGTGCACAAAGTAGAGTTCCTACTTTTCCAGGAGGATTTACAGAGGAAGTGCATAAAGTAAAGTTCTTACATTTCCAGGAGGGATTACAGGGGATGTGCACAAAGTAGAGTTCTTACATTTCCAGGAGGGATTACAGAGGAACTGCATAAAGTAAAGTTCTTACATTTCCAGGAGGGATTACAGAGGAAGTGCGTAAAGTAAAGTTCTTACATTTCCATGAGGGATTACAGAGGAAATGCATGAAGTAAAGTTCTTACATTTCCAGGAGGGATTGCAGGGGATGTGCACAAAGTAGAGTTCTTACATTTCCAGGAGGGATTACAGAGGAAGTGCATAAAGTAAAGTTCTTACATTTCCAGGAGGGATTACAGAGGAAGTGCATAAAGTAAAGTTCTTACATTTCCAGGAGGTATTACAGAGGAAGTGCATAAAGTAAAGTTCTTACATTTCCAGGAGGGATTACAGAGGAAGTGCATAAAGTAAAGTTCTTACATTTCCAGGGGGAATTAAAGAGGAAGTGCAGAAAGTAGAGTCCTTACATTTCCTGGAGGTATTACAGGGGATGTGCACAAAGTAGAGTTCTTACATTTCCAGGAGGATTTACAGAGGAAGTGCAAAAAGTAAAATTCTTACATTTCCAGGAGGGATTACAGAGGAAGTGCATAAAGTAAAATTCTTACATTTCCAGGAGGGATTACAGAGGAAGTGCATAAAGTTCTTACATTTCCAGGAGGGATTACAGGGGATGTGCACAAAGTAGAGTTCCTACTTTTCCAGGAGGATTTACAGAGGAAGTGCATAAAGTAAAGTTCTTACATTTCCAGGAGGGATTACAGGGGATGTGCACAAAGTAGAGTTCTTACATTTCCAGGAGGGATTACAGAGGAACTGCATAAAGTAAAGTTCTTACATTTCCAGGAGGGATTACAGAGGAAGTGCGTAAAGTAAAGTTCTTACATTTCCATGAGGGATTACAGAGGAAGTGCATAAAGTAAAGTTCTTACATTTCCAGGAGGGATTACAGAGGAAATGCATGAAGTAAAGTTCTTACATTTCCAGGAGGGATTGCAGGGGATGTGCACACAGTAGAGTTCTTACATTTCCAGGAGGGATTACAGAGGAAGTGCATAAAGTAAAGTTCTTACATTTCCAGGAGGGATTACAGAGGAAGTGCATAAAGTAAAGTTCTTACATTTCCAGGAGGGATTACAGAGGAAGTGCATAAAGTAAAGTTCTTACATTTCCAGGAGGGATTACAGAGGAAGTGCATAAAGTAAAGTTCTTACATTTCCAGGAGGGATTACAGAGGAAGTGCATAAAGTAAAATTCTTACATTTCCAGGAGGGATTACAGGGGATGTGCACAAAGTAGAGTTCTTACATTTCCAGAAGGGATTACAGAGGAAGTGCATAAAGTAAAGTTCTTACATTTCCACGAGGGATTACAGAGGAAGTGCATAAAGTAAAGTTCTTAAATTTCCAGGAGGGATTACAGAGGAAGTGCATAAAGTAAAGTTCTTACATTTCCAGGAGGGATTACAGAGGAAATGCATAAAGTAAAGTTCTTACATTTCCAGGAGGGATTACAGGGGATGTGCACAAAGTAGAGTTCTTACATTTCCAGGAGGGATTACAGAGGAAGTCCATAAAGTAAAATTCTTACATTTCCAGGAGGAATTACAGGGGATGTGCACAAAGTAGAGTTCTTACGTTTCCAGAAGGGATTACAGAGGAAGTGCATAAAGTAAAGTTCTTACATTTCCAGGAGGGATTACAGAGGAAGTGCACAAAGTAGATTTCTTACATTTCCAGGAGGGATTACAGTTGAAGTGCATAAAGTAAAGTTCTTACATTTCTAGGAGGGATTACAGAGGAAGTGCATAAAGTAAAGTTCTTACATTTCCAGGAGGGATTACAGAGGAAGTGCATAAAGTAAAGTTCTTACATTTCCAGGAGTAATTAAAGAGGAAGTGCACAAAGTAGAGTCCTTACATTTCCAGGAGGATTTACAGAGGAAGTGCACAAAGTAAAGTTCTTACATTTCCAGGAGGGATTACAGAGGAAGTGCATATAGTAAAGTTCTTACATTTCCATGAGGAATTAAAAAGGAAGTGCAGAAAGTAGAGTCCTTTCATTTCCAGGAGGGATTACAGAGGAAGTGCACAAAGTAGAGTTCTTACATTTCCAGGAAGGATTACAGGGGATGTGCACAAAGTAGAGTTCTTACATTTGCAGGAGTATTTACAGAGGAAGTGCAAAAAGTAAAGTTCTTACATTTCCAGGAGGTATTACAGAGGAAATGCATAAAGTAAAGTTCTTACATTTCCATGAGGAATTAAAGAGGAAGTGCACGAAGTAGAGTTCTTACATTTCCAGGAGGTATTACAGAGGAAGTGCATAAAGTAGAGTTCTTACATTTCCAGGAGGATTAACAGAGGAAGTGCAAAAAGTAAAGTTCTTACATTTCCAGGAGGGATTACAGAGGAAGTCCATAAAGTAAAGTTCTTACATTTCCAGGAGGAATTACAGAGGAAGTGCAAAAAGTAAAGTTCTTACATTTCCAGGAGGGATTACAGAGGAAGTCCATAAAGTAAAGTTCTTACATTTCCAGGAGGAATTACAGAGGAAATGCACAACGTTCTTACATTTCCAGGAGGGATTACAGAGGAAGTGCACAAAGTAGATTTCTTACATTTCCAGGAGGGATTACGGAGGAAGTGAATTAAAGTTCTTGCATTTCCAGGAGGGATTACAGAGGAAGTGCATAAAGTAAAGTTCTTACATTTCCAGGAGGGATTACAGAGGAAGTGCATAAAGTAAAGTTCTTACATTTCCAGGAGGGATTACAGAGGAAGTGCATAAAGTAAAGTTCTTACATTTCCAGGAGGGATTACAGAGGAAGTGGATAAAGTAAAGTTCTTACATTTCCAGGAGTAATTAAAGAGGAAGTGCACAAAGTAGAGTCCTTACATTTCCAGGAGGATTTACAGAGGAAGTGCACAAAGTAAAGTTCTTACATTTCCAGGAGGGATTACAGAGGAAGTGCACAAAGTAGAGTCCTTACATTTCCAGGAGGGATTACAGGGGAAGTGCAGAAAGTAAAAAGTTCTTACATTTCCAGGAGGAATTACAGAGGAAATGCACAACGTTCTTACATTTCCAGGAGGGATTACAGAGGAAGTACACAAAGTAGATTTCTTACATTTCCAGGAGGGATTACAGAGGAAGTGCACAAAGTAGATTTCTTACATTTCCAGGAGGGATTACAGAGGAAGTGCATAAAGTAAAGTTCTTACATTTCCAGGAGGGATTACAGAGGAAGTGCATAAAGCAAAGTTGTTACTTTTCCAGGAGGGATTACAGAGGAAGTGCATAAAGTAAAGTTCTTACATTTCCAGGAGGAATTACAGAGGAAGTCCATAAAGTAAAGTTCTTACATTTCCAGGAGGGATTACAGAGGAAGTCCATAAAGTAAAGTTCTTACATTTCCAGGAGGAGTTACAGAGGAAGTGCAAAAAGTAAAGTTCTTACATTTCCAGGAGGGATTACAGAGGAAGTCCATAAAGTAAAGTTCTTACATTTCCAGGAGGAATTACAGAGGAAATGCACAACGTTCTTACATTTCCAGGAGGGATTACAGAGGAAGTGCACAAAGTAGATTTCTTACATTTCCAGGAGGGATTACGGAGGAAGTGAATTAAAGTTCTTGCATTTCCAGGAGGGATTACAGAGGAAGTGCATAAAGTAAAGTTCTTACATTTCCAGGAGGGATTACAGAGGAAGTGCATAAAGTAAAGTTCTTACATTTCCAGGAGGGATTACAGAGGAAGTGCATAAAGTAAAGTTCTTACATTTCCAGGAGGGATTACAGAGGAAGTGGATAAAGTAAAGTTCTTACATTTCCAGGAGTAATTAAAGAGGAAGTGCACAAAGTAGAGTCCTTACATTTCCAGGAGGATTTACAGAGGAAGTGCACAAAGTAAAGTTCTTACATTTCCAGGAGGGATTACAGAGGAAGTGCACAAAGTAGAGTCCTTACATTTCCAGGAGGGATTACAGGGGAAGTGCAGAAAGTAAAAAGTTCTTACATTTCCAGGAGGAATTACAGAGGAAATGCACAACGTTCTTACATTTCCAGGAGGGATTACAGAGGAAGTACACAAAGTAGATTTCTTACATTTCCAGGAGGGATTACAGAGGAAGTGCACAAAGTAGATTTCTTACATTTCCAGGAGGGATTACAGAGGAAGTGCATAAAGTAAAGTTCTTACATTTCCAGGAGGGATTACAGAGGAAGTGCATAAAGCAAAGTTGTTACTTTTCCAGGAGGGATTACAGAGGAAGTGCATAAAGTAAAGTTCTTACATTTCCAGGAGGAATTACAGAGGAAGTCCATAAAGTAAAGTTCTTACGTTTCCAGGAGGGATTACAGAGGAAGTGCATAAAGTAAAGTTCTTACATTTCCAGGAGGGATTACAGAGGAAGTGCATAAAGTAAAGTTCATACATTTCCAGGAGGGATTACAGAGGAAGTGCATAACGTAAAGTTCTTACGTTTCCAGGAGGGAATACAAAGGAAGTGCATAAAGTAAAGTTCTTACATTTCCAGGAGGGATTACAGAGGAAGTGCATAAAGTAAAGTTGTTACGTTTCCAGGAGGGATTAAAGAGGAAGTGCATAAAGTAAAGTTCTTACATTTCCAGGAGGGATTACAGAGGAAGTGCATAAAGTAAAGTTCTTACGTTTCCAGGAGGGATTACAGAGGAAGTGCATGAAGTAAAGTTCTTACATTTCCAGGAGGGATTACAGAGGAAGTGCATAAAGTAAAGTTCATACATTTCCAGGAGGGATTACAGAGGAAGTGCATAAAGCAAAGTTCTTACATTTCCAGGAGGGATTACAGAGGAAGTGCATAAAGTAAAGTTCTTACATTTCCAGGAGGGATTACAGGGGAAGTGCAGAAAGTAAAGTTCTTACATTTCCAGGAGGAATTACAGAGGAAATGCACAACGTTCTTACATTTCCAGGAGGGATTACAGAGGAAGTGCATAAAGTAAAGTTCTTACATTTCCAGGAGGGATTACAGAGGAAATGCATGAAGTAAAGTTCTTACATTTCCAGGAGGGATTGCAGGGGATGTGCACAAAGTAGAGTTCTTACATTTCCAGGAGGGATTACAGAGGAAGTGCATAAAGTAAAGTTCTTACATTTCCAGGAGGGATTACAGAGGAAGTGCATAAAGTAAAGTTCTTACATTTCCAGGAGGGATTACAGAGGAAGTGCATAAAGTAAAGTTCTTACATTTCCAGGAGGGATTACAGAGGAAGTGCATAAAGTAAAGTTCTTACATTTCCAGGGGGAATTAAAGAGGAAGTGCAGAAAGTAGAGTCCTTACATTTCCAGGAGGTATTACAGGGGATGTGCACAAAGTAGAGTTCTTACATTTCCAGGAGGATTTACAGAGGAAGTGCAAAAAGTAAAATTCTTTCATTTCCAGGAGGGATTACAGAGGAAGTGCATAAAGTAAAATTCTTACATTTCCAGGAGGGATTACAGAGGAAGTGCATAAAGTAAAGTTCTTACATTTCCAGGAGGGATTACAGGGGATGTGCACAAAGTAGAGTTCCTACTTTTCCAGGAGGATTTACAGAGGAAGTGCATAAAGTAAAGTTCTTACATTTCCAGGAGGGATTACAGGGGATGTGCACAAAGTAGAGTTCTTACATTTCCAGGAGGGATTACAGAGGAACTGCATAAAGTAAAGTTCTTACATTTCCAGGAGGGATTACAGAGGAAGTGCGTAAAGTAAAGTTCTTACATTTCCATGAGGGATTACAGAGGAAGTGCATACAGTAAAGTTCTTACATTTCCAGGAGGGATTACAGAGGAAATGCATGAAGTAAAGTTCTTACATTTCCAGGAGGGATTGCAGGGGATGTGCACAAAGTAGAGTTCTTACATTTCCAGGAGGGATTACAGAGGAAGTGCATAAAGTAAAGTTCTTACATTTCCATGAGGAATTAAAGAGGAAGTGCACAAAGTAGAGTTCTTACATTTCCAGGAGGTATTACAGAGGAAGTGCATAAAGTAGAGTTCTTACATTTCCAGGAGGATTAACAGAGGAAGTGCAAAAAGTAAAGTTCTTACATTTCCAGGAGGGATTACAGAGGAAGTCCATAATGTAAACTTCTTACATTTCCAGGAGGAATTACAGAGGAAGTGCAAAAAGTAAAGTTCTTACATTTCCAGGAGGGATTACAGAGGAAGTACATAAAGCAAAGTTCTTACTTTTCCAGGAGGGATTAGAGAGGGAAGTGCATAAAGTAAAGTTCTTACATTTCCAGGAGGAATTACAGAGGAAGTCCATAAAGTAAAGTTCTTACATTTCCAGGAGGGATTACAGGGGAAGTGCAGAAAGTAAAGTTCTTACATTTCCAGGAGGAATTACAGAGGAAATGCACAACGTTCTTACATTTCCAGGAGGGATTACAGAGGAAGTGCACAAAGTAGATTTCTTACGTTTCCAGGAGGGATTACAACGGAAGTGCATGAAGTAAAGTTCTTACATTTCCAGGAGGGATTACAGAGGAAGTGCATAAAGTTCATACATTTCCAGGAGGAATTACAGAGGAAGTGCATAAAGCAAAGTTCTTACATTTCCAGGAGGGATTACAGAGGAAGTGCATAAAGTAAAGTTCTTACATTTCCAGGAGGAATTACAGAGGAAGTCCATAAAGTAAAGTTCTTACATTTCCAGGAGGAATTACAGAGGAAGTGCAAAAAGTAAAGTTCTTACATTTCCAGGAGGGATTACAGAGGAAGTCCATAAAGTAAAGTTCTTACATTTCCAGGAGGAATTACAGAGGAAATGCACAACGTTCTTACATTTCCAGGAGGGATTACAGAGGAAGTGCACAAAGTAGATTTCTTACATTTCCAGGAGGGATTACGGAGGAAGTGAAGTAAAGTTCTTGCATTTCCAGGAGGGATTACAGAGGAAGTGCATAAAGTAAAGTTCTTACATTTCCAGGAGGGATTACAGAGGAAGTGCATAAAGTAAAGTTCTTACATTTCCAGGAGGGATTACAGAGGAAGTGCATAAAGTAAAGTTCTTACATTTCCAGGAGGGATTACAGAGGAAGTGCATAAAGTAAAGTTCTTACATTTCCAGGAGTAATAAAAGAGGAAGTGCACAAAGTAGAGTCCTTACATTTCCAGGAGGATTTACAGAGGAAGTGCACAAAGTAAAGTTCTTACATTTCCAGGAGGGATTACAGAGGAAGTGCACAAAGTAGAGTCCTTACATTTCCAGGAGGAATTACAGGGGAAGTGCAGAAAGTAAAGTTCTTACATTTCCAGGAGGAATTACAGAGGAAATGCACAACGTTCTTACATTTCCAGGAGGGATTACAGAGGAAGTGCACAAAGTAGATTTCTTACATTTCCAGGAGGGATTACAGAGGAAGTGCATAAAGTAAAGTTCTTACATTTCCAGGAGGGATTACAGAGGAAGTGCATGAAGTAAAGTTCTTACATTTCCAGGAGGGATTACAGAGGAAGTCCATAAAGTAAAGTTCTTACATTTCCAGGAGGGATTACAGGGGAAGTGCAGAAAGTAAAGTTCTTACATTTCCAGGAGGAATTACAGAGCAAATGCACAACGTTCTTACATTTCCAGGAGGGATTACAGAGGAAGTGCACAAAGTAGAGTTCTTACATTTCCAGGAGGGATTACAGAGGAAGTGCATAAAGTAAAGTTCTTACGTTTCCAGGAGGGATTACAGAGGAAGTGCATAAAGTAAAGTTCTTACATTTCCAGGAGGGATTACAGAGGAAGTGCATAAAGTAAAGTTCATACATTTCCAGGAGGGATTACAGAGGAAGTGCATAAAGTAAAGTTCTTACGTTTCCAGGAGGGAATACAGAGGAAGTGCATAAAGTTCTTACATTTCCAGGAGGGATTACAGAGGAAGTGCATGAAGTAAAGTTCTTACGTTTCCAGGAGGGATTAAAGAGGAAGTGCATAAAGTAAAGTTCTTACATTTCCAGGAGGGATTACAGAGGAAGTGCATAAAGTAAAGTTCTTACGTTTCCAGGAGGGATTACAGAGGAAGTGCATAAAGTAAAGTTCTTACGTTTCCAGGAGGGATTACAGAGGAAGTGCATGAAGTAAAGTTCTTACATTTCCAGGAGGGATTACAGAGGAAGTGCATAAAGTAAAGTTCATACATTTCCAGGAGGGATTACAGAGGAAGTGCATAAAGCAAAGTTCTTACATTTCCAGGAGGGATTACAGAGGAAGTGCATAAAGTAAAGTTCTTACATTTCCAGGAGGGATTACAGGGGAAGTGCAGAAAGTAAAGTTCTTACATTTCCAGGAGGAATTACAGAGGAAATGCACAACGTTCTTACATTTCCAGGAGGGATTACAGAGGAAGTGCACAAAGTAGATTTCTTACGTTTCCAGGAGGGATTACAGAGGAAGTGCATAAAGTAAAGTTCTTACATTTCCAGGAGGGATTACAGAGGAAGTGAATAAAGTAAAGTTCATACATTTCCAGGAGGAATTACAGAGGAAGTGCATAAAGCAAAGTTCTTACATTTCCAGGAGGAATTACAGAGGAAGTGCAAAAAGTAAAGTTCTTACATTTCCAGGAGGGATTACAGAGGAAGTCCATAAAGTAAAGTTCTTACATTTCCAGGAGGAATTACAGAGGAAATGCACAACGTTCTTACATTTCCAGGAGGGATTACAGAGGAAGTGCACAAAGTAGATTTCTTACATTTCCAGGAGGGATTACGGAGGAAGTGAAGTAAAGTTCTTGCATTTCCAGGAGGGATTACAGAGGAAGTGCAGAAAGTAAAGTTCTTACATTTCCAGGAGGGATTACAGAGGAAGTGCATAAAGTAAAGTTCTTACATTTCCAGGAGTAATTAAAGAGGAAGTGCACAAAGTAGAGTCCTTACATTTCCAGGAGGATTTACAGAGGAAGTGCACAAAGTAAAGTTCTTACATTTCCAGGAGGGATTACAGAGGAAGTGCACAAAGTAGAGTCCTTACATTTCCAGGAGGGATTACAGGGGAAGTGCAGAAAGTAAAGTTCTTACATTTCCAGGAGGAATTACAGAGGAAGTGCACAAAGTAAAGTTCTTACATTTCCAGGAGGGATTACAGAGGAAGTGCATATAGTAAAGTTCTTACATTTCCATGAGGAATTAAAAAGGAAGTGCAGAAAGTAGAGTCCTTTCATTTCCAGGAGGGATTACAGAGGAAGTGCACAAAGTAGAGTTCTTACATTTCCAGGAGGGATTACAGGGGATGTGCACAAAGTAGAGTTCTTACATTTGCAGGAGTATTTACAGAGTAAGTGCAAAAAGTAAAGTTCTTACCTTTCCAGGAGGGATTACAGAGGAAGTCCATAATGTAAACTTCTTACATTTCCAGGAGGAATTACAGAGGAAGTGCAAAAAGTAAAGTTCTTACATTTCCAGGAGGGATTACAGAGGAAGTCCATAAAGTAAAGTTCTTACATTTCCAGGAGGAATTACAGAGGAAATGCACAACGTTCTTACATTTCCAGGAGAGATTACAGAGGAAGTGCACAAAGTAGATTTCTTACATTTACAGGAGGGATTACGGAGGAAGTGAATTAAAGTTCTTGCATTTCCAGGAGGGATTACAGAGGAAGTGCATAAAGTAAAGTTCTTACATTTCCAGGAGGGATTACAGAGGAAGTGCATAAAGTAAAGTTCTTACATTTCCAGGAGGGATTACAGAGGAAGTGCATAAAGTAAAGTTCTTACATTTCCAGGAGTAATTAAAGAGGAAGTGCACAAAGTAGAGTCCTTACATTTCCAGGAGGATTTACGGAGGAAGTGCACACAGTAAAGTTCTTACATTTCCAGGAGGATTACAGAGGAAGTGCACAAAGTAGAGTCCTTACATTTCCAGGAGGGATTACAGGGGAAGTGCAGAAAGTAAAGTTCTTACATTTCCAGGAGGAATTACACAGGAAATGCACAACGTTCTTACATTTCCAGGAGGGATTACAGAGGGAGTACACAAAGTAGATTTCTTACATTTCCAGGAGGGATTACAGAGGAAGTGCACAAAGTAGATTTCTTACATTTCCAGGAGGGATTACAGAGGAAGTGCATAAAGTAAAGTTCTTACATTTCCAGGAGGGATTACAGAGGAAGTGCATAAAGCAAAGTTGTTACATTTCCAGGAGGGATTACAGAGGAAGTGCATAAAGTAAAGTTCTTACATTTCCAGGAGGAATTTCAGAGGAAGTCCATAAAGTAAAGTTCTTACATTTCCAGGAGGGATTACAGGGGAAGTGCAGAAAGTAAAGTTCTTACATTTCCAGGAGGAATTACAGAGGAAATGCACAACGTTCTTACATTTCCAGGAGGGATTACAGAGGAAGTGCACAAAGTAGATTTCTTACGTTTCCAGGAGGGATTACAGAGGAAGTGCATAAAGTAAAGTTCTTACATTTCCAGGAGAGATTACAGAGGAAGTGCATAAAGTAAAGTTCATACATTTCCAGGAGGGATTACAGAGGAAGTGCATAAAGCAAAGTTCTTACATTTCCAGGAGGGATTACAGAGGAAGTGCATAAAGTAAAGTTCTTACACTTCCAGGAGAGATTACAGAGGAAGTGCACAAAGTAGATTTCTTATATTTCCAGGAGGGATTACAGTGGAAGTGCATGAAGTAAAGTTCTTACATTTCCAGGAGGGATTACAGAGGAAGTGCATAAAGTAAAGTTCTTACATTTCCAGGAGGGATTACAGAGGATGTGCATAAAGTAAAGTTCTTACATTTCCAGGAGTAATTAAAGAGGAAGTGCACAAAGTAGAGTCCTTACATTTCCAGGAGGATTTACAGAGGAAGTGCACAAAGTAAAGTTCTTACATTTCCAGGAGGGATTACAGAGGAAGTGCATATAGTAAAGTTCTTACATTTCCATGAGGAATTAAAAAGGAAGTGCAGAAAGTAGAGTCCTTTCATTTCCAGGAGGGATTACAGAGGAAGTGCACAAAGTAGAGTTCTTACATTTCCAGGAAGGATTACAGGGGATGTGCACAAAGTAGAGTTCTTACATTTGCAGGAGTATTTACAGAGGAAGTGCAAAAAGTAAAGTTCTTACATTTCCAGGAAGGATTACAGAGGAAATGCATAAAGTAAAGTTCTTACATTTCCATGAGGAATTAAAGAGGAAGTGCACAAAGTAGAGTTCTTACATTTCCAGGAGGTATTACAGAGGAAGTGCATAAAGTAGAGTTCTTACATTTCCAGGAGGATTAACAGAGGAAGTGCAAAAAGTAAACTTCTTACATTTCCAGGAGGGATTACAGAGGAAGTTCATAAAGTAAAGTTCTTACATTTCCAGGAGGAATTACAGAGGAAGTGCAAAAAGTAAAGTTCTTACATTTCCAGGAGGGATTACAGAGGAAGTCCATAAAGTAAAGTTCTTACATTTCCAGGAGGAATTACAGAGGAAATGCACAACGTTCTTACATTTCCAGGAGGGATTACAGAGGAAGTGCACAAAGTAGATTTCTTACATTTCCAGGAGGGATTACGGAGGAAGTGAATTAAAGTTCTTGCATTTCCAGGAGGGATTACAGAGGAAGTGCATAAAGTAAAGTTCTTACATTTCCAGGAGGGATTACAGAGGAAGTGCATAAAGTAAAGTTCTTACATTTCCAGGAGGGATTACAGAGGAAGTGGATAAAGTAAAGTTCTTACATTTCCAGGAGTAATTAAAGAGGAAGTGCACAAAGTAGAGTCCTTACATTTCCAGGAGGATTTACGGAGGAAGTGCACAAAGTAAAGTTCTTACATTTCCAGGAGGGATTACAGAGGAAGTGCACAAAGTAGAGTCCTTACATTTCCAGGAGGGATTACAGGGGAAGTGCAGAAAGTAAAGTTCTTACATTTCCAGGAGGAATTACAGAGGAAATGCACAACGTTCTTACATTTCCAGGAGGGATTACAGAGGAAGTACACAAAGTAGATTTCTTACATTTCCAGGAGGGATTACAGAGGAAGTGCACAAAGTAGATTTCTTACATTTCCAGGAGGGATTACAGAGAAAGTGCATAAAGTAAAGTTCTTACATTTCCAGGAGGGATTACAGAGGAAGTGCATAAAGCAAAGTTGTTACTTTTCCAGGAGGGATTACAGAGGAAGTGCATAAAGTAAAGTTCTTACATTTCCAGGAGGAATTACAGAGCAAGTCCATAAAGTAAAGTTCTTACATTTCCAGGAGGGATTACAGGGGAAGTGCAGAAAGTAAAGTTCTTACATTTCCAGGAGGAATTACAGAGGAAATGCACAACGTTCTTACATTTCCAGGAGGGATTACAGAGGAAGTGCACAAAGTGGATTTCTTACGTTTCCAGGAGGGATTACAGAGGAAGTGCATAAAGTAAAGTTCTTACATTTCCAGGAGAGATTACAGAGGAAGTGCCTAAAGTAAAGTTCATACATTTCCAGGAGGGATTACAAAGGAAGTGCATAAAGCAAAGTTATTACATTTCCAGGAGGAATTACAGAGGAAGTGCATAAAGTAAAGTTCTTACATTTCCAGGAGGAATTACAGAGGAAGTCCATAAAGTAAAGTTCTTACATTTCCAGGAGGAATTACAGAGGAAGTGGAAAAAGTAAAGTTCTTACATTTCCAGGAGGAATTACAGAGGAAATGCACAACGTTCTTACATTTCCAGGAGGAATTACAGAGGAAGTGCACAAAGTAGATTTCTTACATTTCCAGGAGGGATTGCGGAGAAAGTGAAGTAAAGTTCTTGTATTTCCAGGAGGGATTACGGAGGAAGTGCATAAAGTAAAGTTCTTACATTTCCAGGAGGGATTACAGAGGAAGTGCATAAAGTAAAGTTCTTACATTTCCAGGAGGGATTACAGAGGAAGTGCATAAAGTAAAGTTCTTACATTTCCAGGAGTAATTAAAGGGGAAGTGCACAAAGTAGAGTCCTTACATTTCCAGGAGGATTTACAGAGGAAGTGCACAAAGTAAAGTTCTTACATTTCCAGGAGGGATTACAGAGGAAGTGCATAAAGTAAAGTTCTTACAGTTCCAGGAGGATTTACAGAGGAAGTGCATATAGTAAAGTTCTTACATTTCCATCAGGAATTAAAGAGGAAGTGCAGAAAGTAGAGTCCTTACATTTCCAGGAGGGATTACAGAGGAAGTGCGTATAGTAAAGTTCTTACATTTCCATGAGGAATTAAAGAGGAAGTGCACAAAGTAGAATCCTTACATTTCCATGAGTATTTACAGAGGAATTGCAAAAAGTAAAGTTCTTACATTTCCAGGAGGGATTACAGAGGAAGTGCATAAAGTAAAGTTCTTACATTTCCAGGAGGAATTACAAAGGAAATGCACAGCGTTCTTACATTTCCAGGAGGGATTACAGAGGAAGTGCACAAAGTAGATTTCTTACATTTCCAGGAGGGATTACAGAGGAAGTGCATAAAGTAAAGTTCTTACATTTCCAGGAGGGATTACAGAGGAAGTGCATAAAGTAAAGTTCTTACATTTCCAGGAGGGATTACAGTTGAAGTGCACAAAGTAGATTTCTTACATTTCCAGGAGGGATTACAGTGGAAGTGCATAAAGTAAAGTTCTTACATTTCCAGGAGGGATTACAGAGGAAGTGCATAAAGTAAAGTTCTTACATTTCCAGGAGGGATTACAGAGGAAGTGCATGAAGTAAAGTTCTTACATTTCCAGGAGTAATTAAAGAGGAAGTGCACAAAGTAGAGTCCTTACATTTCCAGGAGGATTTACAGAGGAAGTGCACAAAGTAAAGTTCTTACATTTCCAGGAGGGATTACAGAGGAAGTGCATATAGTAAAGTTCTTACATTTCTATGAGGAATTAAAAAGGAAGTGCAGAAAGTAGAGTCCTTACATTTCCACGAGGGATTACAGAGGAAGTGCACAAAGTAGAGTCCTTACATTTCCAGGAAGATTTACGGAGGAAGTGCACAAAGTAAAGTTCTTACATTTCCAGGAGGGATTACAGAGGAAGTGCACAAAGTAGAGTCCTTACATTTCCAGGAGGGATTACAGGGGAAGTGCAGAAAGTAAAGTTCTTACATTTCCAGGAGGAATTACAGAGGAAATGCACAACGTTCTTACATTTCCAGGAGGGATTACAGAGGAAGTACACAAAGTAGATTTCTTACATTTCCAGGAGGGATTACAGAGGAAGTGCACAAAGTAGATTTCTTACATTTCCAGGAGGGATTACAGAGGAAGTGCATAAAGTAAAGTTCTTACATTTCCAGGAGGGATTACAGAGGAAGTGCATAAAGCAAAGTTGTTACTTTTCCAGGAGGGATTACAGAGGAAGTGCATAAAGTAAAGTTCTTACATTTCCAGGAGGAATTACAGAGGAAGTCCATAAAGTAAAGTTCTTACATTTCCAGGAGGGATTACAGGGGAAGTGCAGAAAGTAAAGTTCTTACATTTCCAGGAGAAATTACAGAGGAAATGCACAACGTTCTTACATTTCCAGGAGGGATTACAGAGGAAGTGCACAAAGTAGATTTCTTACGTTTCCAGGAGGGATTACAGAGGAAGTGCATAAAGTAAAGTTCTTACATTTCCAGGAGAGATTACAGAGGAAGTGCCTAAAGTAAAGTTCATACATTTCCAGGAGGGATTACAGAGGAAGTGCATAAAGCAAAGTTATTACATTTCCAGGAGGGATTACAGAGGAAGTGCATAAAGTAAAGTTCTTACATTTCCAGGAGGAATTACAGAGGAAGTCCATAAAGTAAAGTTCTTACATTTCCAGGAGGAATTACAGAGGAAGTGGAAAAAGTAAAGTTCTTACATTTCCAGGAGGAATTACAGAGGAAATGCACAACGTTCTTACATTTCCAAGAGGAATTACAGAGGAAGTGCACAAAGTAGATTTCTTACATTTCCAGGAGGGATTACGGAGAAAGTGAAGTAAAGTTCTTGCATTTCCAGGAGGGATTACGGAGGAAGTGCATAAAGTAAAGTTCTTACATTTCCAGGAGGGATTACAGAGGAAGTGCATAAAGTAAAGTTCTTACATTTCCAGGAGGGATTACAGAGGAAGTGCATAAAGTAAAGTTCTTACATTTCCAGGAGTAATTAAAGGGGAAGTGCACAAAGTAGAGTCCTTACATTTCCAGGAGGATTTACAGAGGAAGTGCACAAAGTAAAGTTCTTACATTTCCAGGAGGGATTACAGAGGAAGTGCATAAAGTAAAGTTCTTACATTTCCAGGAGGATTTACAGAGGAAGTGCATATAGTAAAGTTCTTACATTTCCATCAGGAATTAAAGAGGAAGTGCAGAAAGTAGAGTCCTTACATTTCCAGGAGGGATTACAGAGGAAGTGCGTATAGTAAAGTTCTTACATTTCCATGAGGAATTAAAGAGGAAGTGCACAAAGTAGAATCCTTACATTTCCATGAGTATTTACAGAGGAATTGCAAAAAGTAAAGTTCTTACATTTCCAGGAGGGATTACAGAGGAAGTGCATAAAGTAAAGTTCTTACATTTCCAGGAGGAATTACAAAGGAAATGCACAACGTTCTTACATTTCCAGGAGGGATTACAGAGGAAGTGCACAAAGTAGATTTCTTACATTTCCAGGAGGGATTACAGAGGAAGTGCATAAAGTAAAGTTCTTACATTTCCAGGAGGGATTACAGAGGAAGTGCATAAAGTAAAGTTCTTACATTTCCAGGAGGGATTACAGTTGAAGTGCACAAAGTAGATTTCTTACATTTCCAGGAGGGATTACAGTGGAAGTGCACAAAGTAGATTTCTTACATTTCCAGGAGGGATTACAGAGGAAGTGCATATAGTAAAGTTCTTACATTTCCATGAGGAATTAAAGAGGAAGTGCACAAAGTAGAGTTCTTACATTTCCAGGAGGTATTACAGAGGAAGTGCATAAAGTAGAGTTCTTACATTTCCAGGAGGGATTACAGAGGAAGTGCAAAAAGTAAAGTTCTTACATTTCCAGGAGGGATTACAGAGGAAGTGCATAAAGTAAAGTTCTTACATTTCCAGGGGGAATTAAAGAGGAAGTGCAGAAAGTAGAGTCCTTACATTTCCAGGAGGTATTACAGGGGATGTGCACAAAGTAGAGTTCTTACATTTCCAGGAGGATTTACAGAGGAAGTGCAAAAAGTAAAATTCTTACATTTCCAGGAGGGATTACAGAGGAAGTGCATAAAGTAAAATTCTTACATTTCCAGGAGGGATTACAGAGGAAGTGCATAAAGTAAAGTTCTTACATTTCCAGGAGGGATTACAGGGGATGTGCACAAAGTAGAGTTCCTACTTTTCCAGGAGGATTTACAGAGGAAGTGCATAAAGTAAAGTTCTTACATTTCCAGGAGGGATTACAGGGGATGTGCACAAAGTAGAGTTCTTACATTTCCAGGAGGGATTACAGAGGAACTGCATAAAGTAAAGTTCTTACATTTCCAGGAGGGATTACAGAGGAAGTGCGTAAAGTAAAGTTCTTACATTTCCAGGAGGGATTACAGAGGAAATGCATGAAGTAAAGTTCTTACATTTCCAGGAGGGATTGCAGGGGATGTGCACACAGTAGAGTTCTTACATTTCCAGGAGGGATTACAGAGGAAGTGCATAAAGTAAAGTTCTTACATTTCCAGGAGGGATTACAGAGGAAGTGCATAAAGTAAAGTTCTTACATTTCCAGGAGGGATTACAGAGGAAGTGCATAAAGTAAAGTTCTTACATTTCCAGGAGGGATTACAGAGGAAGTGCATAAAGTAAAATTCTTACATTTCCAGGAGGGATTACAGAGGAAGTGCATAAAGTAAAATTCTTACATTTCCAGGAGGGATTACAGAGGAAGTGCATAAAGTAAAGTTCTTACATTTCCAGGAGGGATTACAGGGGATGTGCACAAAGTAGAGTTCCTACTTTTCCAGGAGGATTTACAGAGGAAGTGCATAAAGTAAAGTTCTTACATTTCCAGGAGGGATTACAGGGGATGTGCACAAAGTAGAGTTCTTACATTTCCAGGAGGGATTACAGAGGAACTGCATAAAGTAAAGTTCTTACATTTCCAGGAGGGATTACAGAGGAAGTGCGTAAAGTAAAGTTCTTACATTTCCATGAGGGATTACAGAGGAAGTGCATAAAGTAAAGTTCTTACATTTCCAGGAGGGATTACAGAGGAAATGCATGAAGTAAAGTTCTTACATTTCCAGGAGGGATTGCAGGGGATGTGCACAAAGTAGAGTTCTTACATTTCCAGGAGGGATTACAGAGGAAGTGCATAAAGTAAAGTTCTTACATTTCCAGGAGGGATTACAGAGGAAGTGCATAAAGTAAAGTTCTTACATTTCCAGGAGGGATTACAGAGGAAGTGCATAAAGTAAAGTTCTTACATTTCCAGGAGGGATTACAGAGGAAGTGCATAAAGTAAAGTTCTTACATTTCCAGGGGGAATTAAAGAGGAAGTGCAGAAAGTAGAGTCCTTACATTTCCAGGAGGTATTACAGGGGATGTGCACAAAGTAGAGTTCTTACATTTCCAGGAGGATTTACAGAGGAAGTGCAAAAAGTAAAATTCTTTCATTTCCAGGAGGGATTACAGAGGAAGTGCATAAAGTAAAATTCTTACATTTCCAGGAGGGATTACAGAGGAAGTGCATAAAGTAAAGTTCTTACATTTCCAGGAGGGATTACAGGGGATGTGCACAAAGTAGAGTTCCTACTTTTCCAGGAGGATTTACAGAGGAAGTGCATAAAGTAAAGTTCTTACATTTCCAGGAGGGGTAACAGGGGATGTGCACAAAGTAGAGTTCTTACATTTCCAGGAGGGATTACAGAGGAACTGCATAAAGTAAAGTTCTTACATTTCCAGGAGGGATTACAGAGGAAGTGCGTAAAGTAAAGTTCTTACATTTCCATGAGGGATTACAGAGGAAGTGCATACAGTAAAGTTCTTACATTTCCAGGAGGGATTACAGAGGAAATGCATGAAGTAAAGTTCTTACATTTCCAGGAGGGATTGCAGGGGATGTGCACAAAGTAGAGTTCTTACATTTCCAGGAGGGATTACAGAGGAAGTGCATAAAGTAAAGTTCTTACATTTCCATGAGGAATTAAAGAGGAAGTGCACAAAGTAGAGTTCTTACATTTCCAGGAGGTATTACAGAGGAAGTGCATAAAGTAGAGTTCTTACATTTCCAGGAGGATTAACAGAGGAAGTGCAAAAAGTAAAGTTCTTACATTTCCAGGAGGGATTACAGAGGAAGTCCATAATGTAAACTTCTTACATTTCCAGGAGGAATTACAGAGGAAGTGCAAAAAGTAAAGTTCTTACATTTCCAGGAGGGATTACAGAGGAAGTACATAAAGCAAAGTTCTTACTTTTCCAGGAGGGATTACAGAGGGAAGTGCATAAAGTAAAGTTCTTACATTTCCAGGAGGAATTACAGAGGAAGTCCATAAAGTAAAGTTCTTACATTTCCAGGAGGGATTACAGGGGAAGTGCAGAAAGTAAAGTTCTTACATTTCCAGGAGGAATTACAGAGGAAATGCACAACGTTCTTACATTTCCAGGAGGGATTACAGAGGAAGTGCACAAAGTAGATTTCTTACGTTTCCAGGAGGGATTACAACGGAAGTGCATGAAGTAAAGTTCTTACATTTCCAGGAGGGATTACAGAGGAAGTGCATAAAGTTCATACATTTCCAGGAGGAATTACAGAGGAAGTGCATAAAGCAAAGTTCTTACATTTCCAGGAGGGATTACAGAGGAAGTGCATAAAGTAAAGTTCTTACATTTCCAGGAGGAATTACAGAGGAAGTCCATAAAGTAAAGTTCTTACATTTCCAGGAGGAATTACAGAGGAAGTGCAAAAAGTAAAGTTCTTACATTTCCAGGAGGGATTACAGAGGAAGTCCATAAAGTAAAGTTCTTACATTTCCAGGAGGAATTACAGAGGAAATGCACAACGTTCTTACATTTCCAGGAGGGATTACAGAGGAAGTGCACAAAGTAGATTTCTTACATTTCCAGGAGGGATTACGGAGGAAGTGAAGTAAAGTTCTTGCATTTCCAGGAGGGATTACAGAGGAAGTGCATAAAGTAAAGTTCTTACATTTCCAGGAGGGATTACAGAGGAAGTGCATAAAGTAAAGTTCTTACATTTCCAGGAGGGATTACAGAGGAAGTGCATAAAGTAAAGTTCTTACATTTCCAGGAGGGATTACAGAGGAAGTGCATAAAGTAAAGTTCTTACATTTCCAGGAGGGATTACAGAGGAAGTGCATAAAGTAAAGTTCTTACATTTCCAGGAGGGATTACAGAGGAAGTGTGTAAAGTAAAGTTCTTACATTTCCAGGAGGGATTACAGAGGAAATGCATGAAGTAAAGTTCTTACATTTCCAGGAGGGATTGCAGGGGATGTGCACACAGTAGAGTTCTTACATTTCCAGGAGGGATTACAGAGGAAGTGCATAAAGTAAAGTCCTTACATTTCCAGGAGGGATTACAGAGGAAGTGCATAAAGTAAAGTTCTTACATTTCCAGGAGGGATTACAGAGGAAGTGCATAAAGTAAAGTTCTTACATTTCCAGGAGGGATTACAGAGGAAGTGCATAAAGTAAAATTCTTACATTTCCAGGAGGGATTACAGAGGAAGTGCATAAAGTAAAGTTCTTACATTTCCAGGAGGGATTACAGGGGATGTGCACAAAGTAGAGTTCCTACTTTTCCAGGAGGATTTACAGAGGAAGTGCATAAAGTAAAGTTCTTACATTTCCAGGAGGGATTACAGGGGATGTGCACAAAGTAGAGTTCTTACATTTCCAGGAGGGATTACAGAGGAACTGCATAAAGTAAAGTTCTTACATTTCCAGGAGGGATTACAGAGGAAGTGCGTAAAGTAAAGTTCTTACATTTCCATGAGGGATTACAGAGGAAGTGCATAAAGTAAAGTTCTTACATTTCCAGGAGGGATTACAGAGGAAATGCATGAAGTAAAGTTCTTACATTTCCAGGAGGGATTGCAGGGGATGTGCACAAAGTAGAGTTCTTACATTTCCAGGAGGGATTACAGAGGAAGTGCATAAAGTAAAGTTCTTACATTTCCAGGAGGGATTACAGAGGAAGTGCATAAAGTAAAGTTCTTACATTTCCAGGAGGGATTACAGAGGAAGTGCATAAAGTAAAGTTCTTACATTTCCAGGAGGGATTACAGAGGAAGTGCATAAAGTAAAGTTCTTACATTTCCAGGGGGAATTAAAGAGGAAGTGCAGAAAGTAGAGTCCTTACATTTCCAGGAGGTATTACAGGGGATGTGCACAAAGTAGAGTTCTTACATTTCCAGGAGGATTTACAGAGGAAGTGCAAAAAGTAAAATTCTTTCATTTCCAGGAGGGATTACAGAGGAAGTGCATAAAGTAAAATTCTTACATTTCCAGGAGGGATTACAGAGGAAGTGCATAAAGTAAAGTTCTTACATTTCCAGGAGGGATTACAGGGGATGTGCACAAAGTAGAGTTCCTACTTTTCCAGGAGGATTTACAGAGGAAGTGCATAAAGTAAAGTTCTTACATTTCCAGGAGGGATTACAGGGGATGTGCACAAAGTAGAGTTCTTACATTTCCAGGAGGGATTACAGAGGAACTGCATAAAGTAAAGTTCTTACATTTCCAGGAGGGATTACAGAGGAAGTGCGTAAAGTAAAGTTCTTACATTTCCATGAGGGATTACAGAGGAAGTGCATACAGTAAAGTTCTTACATTTCCAGGAGGGATTACAGAGGAAATGCATGAAGTAAAGTTCTTACATTTCCAGGAGGGATTGCAGGGGATGTGCACAAAGTAGAGTTCTTACATTTCCAGGAGGGATTACAGAGGAAGTGCATAAAGTAAAGTTCTTACATTTCCATGAGGAATTAAAGAGGAAGTGCACAAAGTAGAGTTCTTACATTTCCAGGAGGTATTACAGAGGAAGTGCATAAAGTAGAGTTCTTACATTTCCAGGAGGATTAACAGAGGAAGTGGAAAAAGTAAAGTTCTTACATTTCCAGGAGGGATTACAGAGGAAGTCCATAATGTAAACTTCTTACATTTCCAGGAGGAATTACAGAGGAAGTGCAAAAAGTAAAGTTCTTACATTTCCAGGAGGGATTACAGAGGAAGTACATAAAGCAAAGTTCTTACTTTTCCAGGAGGGATTACAGAGGGAAGTGCATAAAGTAAAGTTCTTACATTTCCAGGAGGAATTACAGAGGAAGTCCATAAAGTAAAGTTCTTACATTTCCAGGAGGGATTACAGGGGAAGTGCAGAAAGTAAAGTTCTTACATTTCCAGGAGGAATTACAGAGGAAATGCACAACGTTCTTACATTTCCAGGAGGGATTACAGAGGAAGTGCACAAAGTAGATTTCTTACGTTTCCAGGAGGGATTACAACGGAAGTGCATGAAGTAAAGTTCTTACATTTCCAGGAGGGATTACAGAGGAAGTGCATAAAGTTCATACATTTCCAGGAGGAATTACAGAGGAAGTGCATAAAGCAAAGTTCTTATATTTCCAGGAGGGATTACAGAGGAAGTGCATAAAGTAAAGTTCTTACATTTCCAGGAGGAATTACAGAGGAAGTCCATAAAGTAAAGTTCTTACATTTCCAGGAGGAATTACAGAGGAAGTGCAAAAAGTAAAGTTCTTACATTTCCAGGAGGGATTACAGAGGAAGTCCATAAAGTAAAGTTCTTACATTTCCAGGAGGAATTACAGAGGAAATGCACAACGTTCTTACATTTCCAGGAGGGATTACAGAGGAAGTGCACAAAGTAGATTTCTTACATTTCCAGGAGGGATTACGGAGGAAGTGAAGTAAAGTTCTTGCATTTCCAGGAGGGATTACAGAGGAAGTGCATAAAGTAAAGTTCTTACATTTCCAGGAGGGATTACAGAGGAAGTGCATAAAGTAAAGTTCTTACATTTCCAGGAGGGATTACAGAGGAAGTGCATAAAGTAAAGTTCTTACATTTCCAGGAGAGATTACAGAGGAAGTGCATAAAGTAAAGTTCTTACATTTCCAGGAGTAATAAAAGAGGAAGTGCACAAAGTAGAGTCCTTACATTTCCAGGAGGATTTACAGAGGAAGTGCACAAAGTAAAGTTCTTACATTTCCAGGAGGGATTACAGAGGAAGTGCACAAAGTAGAGTCCTTACATTTCCAGGAGGGATTACAGGGGAAGTGCAGAAAGTAAAGTTCTTACATTTCCAGGAGGAATTACAGAGGAAATGCACAACGTTCTTACATTTCCAGGAGGGATTACAGAGGAAGTGCACAAAGTAGATTTCTTACATTTCCAGGAGGGATTACAGAGGAAGTGCATAAAGTAAAGTTCTTACATTTCCAGGAGGGATTACAGAGGAAGTGCATGAAGTAAAGTTCTTACATTTCCAGGAGGGATTACAGAGGAAGTCCATAAAGTAAAGTTCTTACATTTCCAGGAGGGATTACAGGGGAAGTGCAGAAAGTAAAGTTCTTACATTTCCAGGAGGAATTACAGAGCAAATGCACAACGTTCTTACATTTCCAGGAGGGATTACAGAGGAAGTGCACAAAGTAGAGTTCTTACATTTCCAGGAGGGATTACAGAGGAAGTGCATAAAGTAAAGTTCTTACGTTTCCAGGAGGGATTACAGAGGAAGTGCATAAAGTAAAGTTCTTACATTTCCAGGAGGGATTACAGAGGAAGTGCATAAAGTAAAGTTCATACATTTCCAGGAGGGATTACAGAGGAAGTGCATAAAGTAAAGTTCTTACGTTTCCAGGAGGGAATACAGAGGAAGTGCATAAAGTTCTTACATTTCCAGGAGGGATTACAGAGGAAGTGCATGAAGTAAAGTTCTTACGTTTCCAGGAGGGATTAAAGAGGAAGTGCATAAAGTAAAGTTCTTACATTTCCAGGAGGGATTACAGAGGAAGTGCATAAAGTAAAGTTCTTACGTTTCCAGGAGGGATTACAGAGGAAGTGCATGAAGTAAAGTTCTTACATTTCCAGGAGGGATTACAGAGGAAGTGCATAAAGTAAAGTTCATATATTTCAAGGAGGGATTACAGAGGAAGTGCATAAAGCAAAGTTCTTACATTTCCAGGAGGGATTACAGAGGAAGTACATAAAGCAAAGTTCTTACATTTCCAGGAGGGATTACAGAGGAAGTGCATAAAGTAAAGTTCTTACATTTCCAGGAGGGATTACAGGGGAAGTGCAGAAAGTAAAGTTCTTACATTTCCAGGAGGAATTACAGAGGAAATGCACAACGTTCTTACATTTCCAGGAGGGATTACAGAGGAAGTGCATAAAGTAAAGTTCTTACGTTTCCAGGAGGGATTACAGAGGAAGTGCATAAAGTAAAGTTCTTACATTTCCAGGAGGGATTACAGAGGAAGTGCATAAAGTAAAGTTCATACATTTCCAGGAGGGATTACAGAGGAAGTGCATAAAGTAAAGTTCTTACGTTTCCAGGAGGGAATACAAAGGAAGTGCATAAAGTAAAGTTCTTACATTTCCAGGAGGGATTACAGAGGAAGTGCATAAAGTAAAGTTCTTACGTTTCCAGGAGGGATTAAAGAGGAAGTGTATAAAGTAAAGTTCTTACATTTCCAGGAGGGATTACAGAGGAAGTGCATAACGTAAAGTTCTTACGTTTCCAGGAGGGATTACAGAGGAAGTGCATGAAGTAAAGTTCTTACATTTCCAGGAGGGATTACAGAGGAAGTGCATAAAGTAAAGTTCATACATTTCCAGGAGGGATTACAGAGGAAGTGCATAAAGCAAAGTTCTTAAATTTCCAGGAGGGATTACAGAGGAAGTGCATAAAGTAAAGTTCTTACATTTCCAGGATGGATTACAGGGGAAGTGCAGAAAGTAAAGTTCTTACATTTCCAGGAGGAATTACAGAGGAAATGCACAACGTTCTTACATTTCCAGGAGGGATTACAGAGGAAATGCACAAAGTAGATTTCTTACGTTTCCAGGAGGGATTACAGAGGAAGTGCATGAAGTAAAGTTCTTACATTTCCAGGAGGGATTACAGAGGAAGTGCATAAAGTAAAGTTCATACATTTCCAGGAGGAATTACAGAGGAAGTGCATAAAGCAAAGTTCTTACATTTCCAGGAGGGATTACAGAGGAAGTGCAGAAAATAAAGTTCTTACATTTCCAGGAGGAATTACAGAGGAAGTCCATAAAGTAAAGTTCTTACATTTCCAGGAGGAATTACAGAGGAAGTGCAAAAAGTAAAGTTCTTACATTTCCAGGAGGGATTACAGAGGAAGTCCATAAAGTAAAGTTCTTACATTTCCAGGAGGAATTACAGAGGAAATGCACAACGTTCTTACATTTCCAGGAGGGATTACAGAGGAAGTGCACAAAGTAGATTTCTTACATTTCCAGGAGGGATTACGGAGGAAGTGAAGTAAAGTTCTTGCATTTCCAGGAGGGATTACAGAGGAAGTGCATAAAGTATAGTTCTTACATTTCCAGGAGGGATTACAGAGGAAGTGCATAAAGTAAAGTTCTTACATTTACAGGAGGGATTACAGAGGAAGTGCATAAAGTAAAGTTCTTACATTTCCAGGAGGGATTACAGAGGAAGTGCATAAAGTAAAGTTCTTACATTTCCAGGAGTAATAAAAGAGGAAGTGCACAAAGTAGAGTCCTTACATTTCCAGGAGGATTTACAGAGGAAGTGCACAAAGTAAAGTTCTTACATTTCCAGGAGGGATTACAGAGGAAGTGCACAAAGTAGAGTGCTTACATTTCCAGGAGGGATTACAGGGGAAGTGCAGAAAGTAAAGTTCTTACATTTCCAGGAGGAATTACAGAGGAAATGCACAACGTTCTTACATTTCCAGGAGGGATTACAGAGGAAGTGCACAAAGTAGATTTCTTACATTTCCAGGAGGGATTACAGGGGAAGTGCATAAAGTAAAGTTCTTACATTTCCAGGAGGGATTACAGAGGAAGTGCATAAAGTAAAGTTCTTACATTTCCATGAGGGATTACAGAGGAAGTGCATAAAGCAAAGTTCTTACTTTTCCAGAAGGGATTACAGAGGAAGTGCATAAAGTTCTTACATTTCCAGGAGGAATTACAGAGGAAGTCCATAAAGTAAAGTTCTTACATTTCCAGGAGGGATTACAGGGGAAGTGCAGAAAGTAAAGTTCTTACATTTCCAGGAGGAATTACAGAGGAAATGCACAACGTTCTTACATTTCCAAGAGGGATTACAGAGGAAGTGCACAAAGTAGAGTTCTTACATTTCCAGGAGGGATTACAGAGGAAGTGCATAAAGTAAAGTTCTTACGTTTCCAGGAGGGATTACAGAGGAAGTGCATAAAGTAAAGTTCATACATTTCCAGGAGGGATTACAGAGGAAGTGCATAAAGTAAAGTTCTTACGTTTCCAGGAGGGAATACAGAGGAAGTGCATAAAGTAAAGTTCTTACATTTCCAGGAGGGATTACAGAGGAAGTGCATAAAGTAAAGTTCTTACGTTTCCAGGAGGGATTACAGAGGTAGTGCATAAAGTAAAGTTCTTACATTTCCAGGAGGGATTACAGAGGAAGTGCATAAAGTAAAGTTCTTACGTTTCCAGGAGGGATTACAGAGGAAGTGCATGAAGTAAAGTTCTTACATTTCCAGGAGGGATTACAGAGGAAGTGCATGAAGTAAAGTTCATACATTTCCGAGAGGGATTACAGAGGAAGTGCATAAAGCAAAGTTCTTACATTTCCAGGAGGGATTACAGAGGAAGTGCATAAAGTAAAGTTCTTACATTTCCAGGAGGAATTACAGAGGAAATGCACAACGTTCTTACATTTCCAGGAGGGATTACAGAGGAAGTGCACAAAGTAGATTTCTTACATTTCCAGGAGGGATTACGGAGGAAGTGAAGTAAAGTTCTTGCATTTCCAGGAGGGATTACAGAGGAAGTGCATAAAGTAAAGTTCTTACATTTCCAGGAGGGATTACAGAGGAAGTGCATAAAGTAAAGTTCTTACATTTCCAGGAGTAATTAAAGAGGAAGTGCACAAAGTAGAGTCCTTACATTTCCAGGAGGATTTACAGAGGAAGTGCACAAAGTAAAGTTCTTACATTTCCAGGAGGGATTACAGAGGAAGTGCACAAAGTAGAGTCCTTACATTTCCAGGAGGGATTACAGGGGAAGTGCAGAAAGTAAAGTTCTTACATTTCCAGGAGGAATTACAGAGGAAGTGCACAAAGTAAAGTTCTTACATTTCCAGGAGGGATTACAGAGGAAGTGCATATAGTAAAGTTCTTACATTTCCATGAGGAATTAAAAAGGAAGTGCAGAAAGTAGAGTCCTTTCATTTCCAGGAGGGATTACAGAGGAAGTGCACAAAGTAGAGTTCTTACATTTCCAGGAGGGATTACAGGGGATGTGCACAAAGTAGAGTTCTTACATTTCCAGGAGGATTTACAGAGTAAGTGCAAAAAGTAAAGTTCTTACATTTCCAGGAGAGATTACAGACGAAATGCATAAAGTAAAGTTCTTACATTTCCATGAGGAATTAAAGAGGAAGTGCACAAAGTAGAGTTCTTACATTTCCAGGAGGTATTACAGAGGAAGTGCATAAAGTAGAGTTCTTACATTTCCAGGAGGATTAACAGAGGAAGTGCAAAAAGTAAAGTTCTTACATTTCCAGGAGGGATTACAGAGGAAGTCCATAATGTAAACTTCTTACAGTTCCAGGAGGAATTACAGAGGAAGTGCAAAAAGTAAAGTTCTTACATTTCCAGGAGGGATTACAGAGGAAGTCCATAAAGTAAAGTTCTTACATTTCCAGGAGGAATTACAGAGGAAATGCACAACGTTCTTACATTTCCAGGAGAGATTACAGAGGAAGTGCACAAAGTAGATTTCTTACATTTCCAGGAGGGATTACGGAGGAAGTGAATTAAAGTTCTTGCATTTCCAGGAGGGATTACAGAGGAAGTGCATAAAGTAAAGTCCTTACATTTCCAGGAGGGATTACAGAGGAAGTGCATAAAGTAAAGTTCTTACATTTCCAGGAGGGATTACAGAGGAAGTGCATAAAGTAAAGTTCTTACATTTCCAGGAGGGATTAAAGAGGAAGTGCATAAAGTAAAGTTCTTACATTTCCAGGAGTAATTAAAGAGGAAGTGCACAAAGTAGAGTCCTTACATTTCCAGGAGGATTTACAGAGGAAGTGCACACAGTAAAGTTCTTACATTTCCAGGAGGGATTACAGAGGAAGTGCACAAAGTAGAGTCCTTACATTTCCAGGAGGGATTACAGGGGAAGTGCAGAAAGTAAAGTTCTTACATTTCCAGGAGGAATTACAGAGGAAATGCACAATGTTCTTACATTTCCAGGAGGGATTACAGAGGAAGTACACAAAGTAGATTTCTTACATTTCCAGGAGGGATTACAGAGGAAGTGCACAAAGTAGATTTCTTACATTTCCAGGAGGGATTACAGAGGAAGTGCATAAAGTAAAGTTCTTACATTTCCAGTAGGGATTACAGAGGAAGTGCATAAAGCAAAGTTGTTACATTTCCAGGAGGGATTACAGAGGAAGTGCATAAAGTAAAGTTCTTACATTTCCAGGAGGAATTTCAGAGGAAGTCCATAAAGTAAAGTTCTTACATTTCCAGGAGGGATTACAGGGGAAGTGCAGAAAGTAAAGTTCTTACATTTCCAGGAGGAATTACAGAGGAAATGCACAACGTTCTTACATTTCCAGGAGGGATTATAGAGGAAGTGCACAAAGTAGATTTCTTACGTTTCCAGGAGGGATTACAGAGGAAGTGCATAAAGTAAAGTTCTTACATTTCCAGGAGAGATTACAGAGGAAGTGCATAAAGTAAAGTTCATACATTTCCAGGAGGGATTACAGAGGAAGTGCATAAAGCAAAGTTCTTACATTTCCAGGAGGGATTACAGAGGAAGTGCATAAAGTAAAGTTCTTACACTTCCAGGAGAGATTACAGAGGAAGTGCACAAAGTAGATTTCTTACATTTCCAGGAGGGATTACAGTGGAAGTGCATAAAGTAAAGTTCTTACATTTCCAGGAGGGATTACAGAGGAAGTGCATAAAGTAAAGTTCTTACATTTCCAGGAGGGATTACAGAGGATGTGCATAAAGTAAAGTTCTTACATTTCCAGGAGTAATTAAAGAGGAAGTGCACAAAGTAGAGTCCTTACATTTCCAGGAGGATTTACAGAGGAAGTGCACAAAGTAAAGTTCTTACATTTCCAGGAGGGATTACAGAGGAAGTGCATATAGTAAAGTTCTTACATTTCCATGAGGAATTAAAAAGGAAGTGCAGAAAGTAGAGTCCTTTCATTTCCAGGAGGGATTACAGAGGAAGTGCACAAAGTAGAGTTCTTACATTTCCAGGAAGGATTACAGGGGATGTGCACAAAGTAGAGTTCTTACATTTGCAGGAGTATTTACAGAGGAAGTGCAAAAAGTAAAGTTCTTACATTTCCAGGAAGGATTACAGAGGAAATGCATAAAGTAAAGTTCTTACATTTCCATGAGGAATTAAAGAGGCAGTGCACAAAGTAGAGTTCTTACATTTCCAGGAGGTATTACAGAGGAAGTGCATAAAGTAGAGTTCTTACATTTCCAGGAGGATTAACAGAGGAAGTGCAAAAAGTAAAGTTCTTACATTTCCAGGAGGGATTACAGAGGAAGTTCATAAAGTAAAGTTCTTACATTTCCAGGAGGAATTACAGAGGAAGTGCAAAAGTAAAGTTCTTACATTTCCAGGAGGGATTACAGAGGAAGTCCGTAAAGTTCTTACATTTCCAGGAGGAATTACAGAGGAAATGCACAACGTTCTTACATTTCCAGGAGGGATTACAGAGGAAGTGCACAAAGTAGATTTCTTACATTTCCAGGAGGGATTACGGAGGAAGTGAATTAAAGTTCTTGCATTTCCAGGAGGGATTACAGAGGAAGTGCATAAAGTAAAGTTCTTACATTTCCAGGAGGGATTACAGAGGAAGTGCATAAAGTAAAGTTCTTACATTTCCAGGAGGGATTACAGAGGAAGTGGATAAAGTAAAGTTCTTACATTTCCAGGAGTAATTAAAGAGGAAGTGCACAAAGTAGAGTCCTTACATTTCCAGGAGGATTTACGGAGGAAGTGCACAAAGTAAAGTTCTTACATTTCCAGGAGGGATTACAGAGGAAGTGCACAAAGTAGAGTCCTTACATTTCCAGGAGGGATTACAGGGGAAGTGCAGAAAGTAAAGTTCTTACATTTCCAGGAGGAATTACAGAGGAAATGCACAACGTTCTTACATTTCCAGGAGGGATTACAGAGGAAGTACACAAAGTAGATTTCTTACATTTCCAGGAGGGATTACAGAGGAAGTGCACAAAGTAGATTTCTTACATTTCCAGGAGGGATTACAGAGGAAGTGCATAAAATAAAGTTCTTACATTTCCAGGAGGGATTACAGAGGAAGTGCATAAAGCAAAGTTGTTACTTTTCCAGGAGGGATTACAGGAAGTGCATAAAGTAAAGTTCTTACATTTCCAGGAGGAATTTCAGAGGAAGTCCATAAAGTAAAGTTCTTACATTTCCAGGAGGGATTACAGGGGAAGTGCAGAAAGTAAAGTTCTTACATTTCCAGGAGGAATTACAGAGGAAATGCACAACGTTCTTACATTTCCAGGAGGGATTACAGAGGAAGTGCACAAAGTAGATTTCTTACGTTTCCAGGAGGGATTACAGAGGAAGTGCATAAAGTAAAGTTCTTACATTTCCAGGAGAGATTACAGAGGAAGTGCATAAAGTAAAGTTCATACATTTCCAGGAGGGATTACAGAGGAAGTGCATAAAGCAAAGTTCTTACATTTCCAGGAGGGATTACAGAGGAAGTGCATAAAGTAAAGTTCTTACACTTCCAGGAGAGATTACAGAGGAAGTGCACAAAGTAGATTTCTTACATTTCCAGGAGGGATTACAGTGGAAGTGCATAAAATAAAGTTCTTACATTTCCAGGAGGGATTACAGAGGAAGTGCATAAAGTAAAGTTCTTACATTTCCAGGAGGGATTACAGAGGATGTGCATAAAGTAAAGTTCTTACATTTCCAGGAGTAATTAAAGAGGAAGTGCACAAAGTAGAGTCCTTACATTTCCAGGAGGATTTACAGAGGAAGTGCACAAAGTAAAGTTCTTACATTTCCAGGAGGGATTACAGAGGAAGTGCATATAGTAAAGTTCTTACATTTCCATGAGGAATTAAAAAGGAAGTGCAGAAAGTAGAGTCCTTTCATTTCCAGGAGGGATTACAGAGGAAGTGCACAAAGTAGAGTTCTTACATTTCCAGGAAGGATTACAGGGGATGTGCACAAAGTAGAGTTCTTACATTTGCAGGAGTATTTACAGAGGAAGTGCAAAAAGTAAAGTTCTTACATTTCCAGGAAGGATTACAGAGGAAATGCATAAAGTAAAGTTCTTACATTTCCATGAGGAATTAAAGAGGAAGTGCACAAAGTAGAGTTCTTACATTTCCAGGAGGTATTACAGAGAAAGTGCATAAAGTAGAGTTCTTACATTTCCAGGAGGATTAACAGAGGAAGTGCAAAAAGTAAAGTTCTTACATTTCCAGGAGGGATTACAGAGGAAGTTCATAAAGTAAAGTTCTTACATTTCCAGGAGGAATTACAGAGGAAGTGCAAAAAGTAAAGTTCTTACATTTCCAGGAGAGATTACAGAGGAAGTGCCTAAAGTAAAGTTCATACATTTCCAGGAGGGATTACAAAGGAAGTGCATAAAGCAAAGTTATTACATTTCCAGGAGGAATTACAGAGGAAGTCCATAAAGTAAAGTTCTTACATTTCCAGGAGGAATTACAGAGGAAGTGGAAAAAGTAAAGTTCTTACATTTCCAGGAGGAATTACAGAGGAAATGCACAACGTTCTTACATTTCCAGGAGGAATTACAGAGGAAGTGCACAAAGTAGATTTCT
Source organism: Phyllobates terribilis (assembly GCF_046119375.1). Taxonomy (NCBI): domain Eukaryota; kingdom Metazoa; phylum Chordata; class Amphibia; order Anura; family Dendrobatidae; genus Phyllobates; species Phyllobates terribilis. The sequence goes on along the minus strand of NW_027362847.1, from coordinate 5,568,872 downwards.
TACATTTCCAGGAGGGATTACGGAGAAAGTGAAGTAAAGTTCTTGCATTTCCAGGAGGGATTACGGAGGAAGTGCATAAAGTAAAGTTCTTACATTTCCAGGAGGGATTACAGAGGAAATGCACAATGTTCTTACATTTCCAGGAGGGATTACAGAGGAAGTACACAAAGTAGATTTCTTACATTTCCAGGAGGGATTACAGAGGAAGTGCACAAAGTAGATTTCTTACATTTCCAGGAGGGATTACAGAGGAAGTGCATAAAGTAAAGTTCTTACATTTCCAGTAGGGATTACAGAGGAAGTGCATAAAGCAAAGTTGTTACATTTCCAGGAGGGATTACAGAGGAAGTGCATAAAGTAAAGTTCTTACATTTCCAGGAGGAATTTCAGAGGAAGTCCATAAAGTAAAGTTCTTACATTTCCAGGAGGGATTACAGGGGAAGTGCAGAAAGTAAAGTTCTTACATTTCCAGGAGGAATTACAGAGGAAATGCACAACGTTCTTACATTTCCAGGAGGGATTATAGAGGAAGTGCACAAAGTAGATTTCTTACGTTTCCAGGAGGGATTACAGAGGAAGTGCATAAAGTAAAGTTCTTACATTTCCAGGAGAGATTACAGAGGAAGTGCATAAAGTAAAGTTCATACATTTCCAGGAGGGATTACAGAGGAAGTGCATAAAGCAAAGTTCTTACATTTCCAGGAGGGATTACAGAGGAAGTGCATAAAGTAAAGTTCTTACACTTCCAGGAGAGATTACAGAGGAAGTGCACAAAGTAGATTTCTTACATTTCCAGGAGGGATTACAGTGGAAGTGCATAAAGTAAAGTTCTTACATTTCCAGGAGGGATTACAGAGGAAGTGCATAAAGTAAAGTTCTTACATTTCCAGGAGGGATTACAGAGGATGTGCATAAAGTAAAGTTCTTACATTTCCAGGAGTAATTAAAGAGGAAGTGCACAAAGTAGAGTCCTTACATTTCCAGGAGGATTTACAGAGGAAGTGCACAAAGTAAAGTTCTTACATTTCCAGGAGGGATTACAGAGGAAGTGCATATAGTAAAGTTCTTACATTTCCATGAGGAATTAAAAAGGAAGTGCAGAAAGTAGAGTCCTTTCATTTCCAGGAGGGATTACAGAGGAAGTGCACAAAGTAGAGTTCTTACATTTCCAGGAAGGATTACAGGGGATGTGCACAAAGTAGAGTTCTTACATTTGCAGGAGTATTTACAGAGGAAGTGCAAAAAGTAAAGTTCTTACATTTCCAGGAAGGATTACAGAGGAAATGCATAAAGTAAAGTTCTTACATTTCCATGAGGAATTAAAGAGGCAGTGCACAAAGTAGAGTTCTTACATTTCCAGGAGGTATTACAGAGGAAGTGCATAAAGTAGAGTTCTTACATTTCCAGGAGGATTAACAGAGGAAGTGCAAAAAGTAAAGTTCTTACATTTCCAGGAGGGATTACAGAGGAAGTTCATAAAGTAAAGTTCTTACATTTCCAGGAGGAATTACAGAGGAAGTGCAAAAGTAAAGTTCTTACATTTCCAGGAGGGATTACAGAGGAAGTCCGTAAAGTTCTTACATTTCCAGGAGGAATTACAGAGGAAATGCACAACGTTCTTACATTTCCAGGAGGGATTACAGAGGAAGTGCACAAAGTAGATTTCTTACATTTCCAGGAGGGATTACGGAGGAAGTGAATTAAAGTTCTTGCATTTCCAGGAGGGATTACAGAGGAAGTGCATAAAGTAAAGTTCTTACATTTCCAGGAGGGATTACAGAGGAAGTGCATAAAGTAAAGTTCTTACATTTCCAGGAGGGATTACAGAGGAAGTGGATAAAGTAAAGTTCTTACATTTCCAGGAGTAATTAAAGAGGAAGTGCACAAAGTAGAGTCCTTACATTTCCAGGAGGATTTACGGAGGAAGTGCACAAAGTAAAGTTCTTACATTTCCAGGAGGGATTACAGAGGAAGTGCACAAAGTAGAGTCCTTACATTTCCAGGAGGGATTACAGGGGAAGTGCAGAAAGTAAAGTTCTTACATTTCCAGGAGGAATTACAGAGGAAATGCACAACGTTCTTACATTTCCAGGAGGGATTACAGAGGAAGTACACAAAGTAGATTTCTTACATTTCCAGGAGGGATTACAGAGGAAGTGCACAAAGTAGATTTCTTACATTTCCAGGAGGGATTACAGAGGAAGTGCATAAAATAAAGTTCTTACATTTCCAGGAGGGATTACAGAGGAAGTGCATAAAGCAAAGTTGTTACTTTTCCAGGAGGGATTACAGGAAGTGCATAAAGTAAAGTTCTTACATTTCCAGGAGGAATTTCAGAGGAAGTCCATAAAGTAAAGTTCTTACATTTCCAGGAGGGATTACAGGGGAAGTGCAGAAAGTAAAGTTCTTACATTTCCAGGAGGAATTACAGAGGAAATGCACAACGTTCTTACATTTCCAGGAGGGATTACAGAGGAAGTGCACAAAGTAGATTTCTTACGTTTCCAGGAGGGATTACAGAGGAAGTGCATAAAGTAAAGTTCTTACATTTCCAGGAGAGATTACAGAGGAAGTGCATAAAGTAAAGTTCATACATTTCCAGGAGGGATTACAGAGGAAGTGCATAAAGCAAAGTTCTTACATTTCCAGGAGGGATTACAGAGGAAGTGCATAAAGTAAAGTTCTTACACTTCCAGGAGAGATTACAGAGGAAGTGCACAAAGTAGATTTCTTACATTTCCAGGAGGGATTACAGTGGAAGTGCATAAAATAAAGTTCTTACATTTCCAGGAGGGATTACAGAGGAAGTGCATAAAGTAAAGTTCTTACATTTCCAGGAGGGATTACAGAGGATGTGCATAAAGTAAAGTTCTTACATTTCCAGGAGTAATTAAAGAGGAAGTGCACAAAGTAGAGTCCTTACATTTCCAGGAGGATTTACAGAGGAAGTGCACAAAGTAAAGTTCTTACATTTCCAGGAGGGATTACAGAGGAAGTGCATATAGTAAAGTTCTTACATTTCCATGAGGAATTAAAAAGGAAGTGCAGAAAGTAGAGTCCTTTCATTTCCAGGAGGGATTACAGAGGAAGTGCACAAAGTAGAGTTCTTACATTTCCAGGAAGGATTACAGGGGATGTGCACAAAGTAGAGTTCTTACATTTGCAGGAGTATTTACAGAGGAAGTGCAAAAAGTAAAGTTCTTACATTTCCAGGAAGGATTACAGAGGAAATGCATAAAGTAAAGTTCTTACATTTCCATGAGGAATTAAAGAGGAAGTGCACAAAGTAGAGTTCTTACATTTCCAGGAGGTATTACAGAGAAAGTGCATAAAGTAGAGTTCTTACATTTCCAGGAGGATTAACAGAGGAAGTGCAAAAAGTAAAGTTCTTACATTTCCAGGAGGGATTACAGAGGAAGTTCATAAAGTAAAGTTCTTACATTTCCAGGAGGAATTACAGAGGAAGTGCAAAAAGTAAAGTTCTTACATTTCCAGGAGAGATTACAGAGGAAGTGCCTAAAGTAAAGTTCATACATTTCCAGGAGGGATTACAAAGGAAGTGCATAAAGCAAAGTTATTACATTTCCAGGAGGAATTACAGAGGAAGTCCATAAAGTAAAGTTCTTACATTTCCAGGAGGAATTACAGAGGAAGTGGAAAAAGTAAAGTTCTTACATTTCCAGGAGGAATTACAGAGGAAATGCACAACGTTCTTACATTTCCAGGAGGAATTACAGAGGAAGTGCACAAAGTAGATTTCTTACATTTCCAGGAGGGATTACGGAGAAAGTGAAGTAAAGTTCTTGCATTTCCAGGAGGGATTACGGAGGAAGTGCATAAAGTAAAGTTCTTACATTTCCAGGAGGGATTACAGAGGAAGTGCATAAAGTAAAGTTCTTACATTTCCAGGAGGGATTACAGAGGAAGTGCATAAAGTAAAGTTCTTACATTTCCAGGAGTAATTAAAGGGGAAGTGCACAAAGTAGAGTCCTTACATTTCCAGGAGGATTTACAGAGGAAGTGCACAAAGTAAAGTTCTTACATTTCCAGGAGGGATTACAGAGGAAGTGCATAAAGTAAAGTTCTTACATTTCCAGGAGGATTTACAGAGGAAGTGCATATAGTAAAGTTCTTACATTTCCATCAGGAATTAAAGAGGAAGTGCAGAAAGTAGAGTCCTTACATTTCCAGGAGGGATTACAGAGGAAGTGCGTATAGTAAAGTTCTTACATTTCCATGAGGAATTAAAGAGGAAGTGCACAAAGTAGAATCCTTACATTTCCATGAGTATTTACAGAGGAATTGCAAAAAGTAAAGTTCTTACATTTCCAGGAGGGATTACAGAGGAAGTGCATAAAGTAAAGTTCTTACATTTCCAGGAGGAATTACAAAGGAAATGCACAACGTTCTTACATTTCCAGGAGGGATTACAGAGGAAGTGCACAAAGTAGATTTCTTACATTTCCAGGAGGGATTACAGAGGAAGTGCATAAAGTAAAGTTCTTACATTTCCAGGAGGGATTACAGAGGAAGTGCATAAAGTAAAGTTCTTACATTTCCAGGAGGGATTACAGTTGAAGTGCACAAAGTAGATTTCTTACATTTCCAGGAGGGATTACAGTGGAAGTGCATAAAGTAAAGTTCTTACATTTCCAGGAGGGATTACAGAGGAAGTGCATAAAGTAAAGTTCTTACATTTCCAGGAGGGATTACAGAGGAAGTGCATGAAGTAAAGTTCTTACATTTCCAGGAGTAATTAAAGAGGAAGTGCACAAAGTAGAGTCCTTACATTTCCAGGAGGATTTACAGAGGAAGTGCACAAAGTAAAGTTCTTACATTTCCAGGAGGGATTACAGAGGAAGTGCATATAGTAAAGTTCTTACATTTCTATGAGGAATTAAAAAGGAAGTGCAGAAAGTAGAGTCCTTACATTTCCACGAGGGATTACAGAGGAAGTGCACAAAGTAGAGTCCTTACATTTCCAGGAAGATTTACGGAGGAAGTGCACAAAGTAAAGTTCTTACATTTCCAGGAGGGATTACAGAGGAAGTGCACAAAGTAGAGTCCTTACATTTCCAGGAGGGATTACAGGGGAAGTGCAGAAAGTAAAGTTCTTACATTTCCAGGAGGAATTACAGAGGAAATGCACAACGTTCTTACATTTCCAGGAGGGATTACAGAGGAAGTACACAAAGTAGATTTCTTACATTTCCAGGAGGGATTACAGAGGAAGTGCACAAAGTAGATTTCTTACATTTCCAGGAGGGATTACAGAGGAAGTGCATAAAGTAAAGTTCTTACATTTCCAGGAGGGATTACAGAGGAAGTGCATAAAGCAAAGTTGTTACTTTTCCAGGAGGGATTACAGAGGAAGTGCATAAAGTAAAGTTCTTACATTTCCAGGAGGAATTACAGAGGAAGTCCATAAAGTAAAGTTCTTACATTTCCAGGAGGGATTACAGGGGAAGTGCAGAAAGTAAAGTTCTTACATTTCCAGGAGGAATTACAGAGGAAATGCACAACGTTCTTACATTTCCAGGAGGGATTACAGAGGAAATGCACAAAGTAGATTTCTTACGTTTCCAGGAGGGATTACAGAGGAAGTGCATAAAGTAAAGTTCTTACATTTCCAGGAGAGATTACAGAGGAAGTGCCTAAAGTAAAGTTCATACATTTCCAGGAGGGATTACAGAGGAAGTGCATAAAGCAAAGTTATTACATTTCCAGGAGGGATTACAGAGGAAGTGCATAAAGTAAAGTTCTTACATTTCCAGGAGGAATTACAGAGGAAGTCCATAAAGTAAAGTTCTTACATTTCCAGGAGGAATTACAGAGGAAGTGGAAAAAGTAAAGTTCTTACATTTCCAGGAGGAATTACAGAGGAAATGCACAACGTTCTTACATTTCCAGGAGGAATTACAGAGGAAGTGCACAAAGTAGATTTCTTACATTTCCAGGAGGGATTACGGAGAAAGTGAAGTAAAGTTCTTGCATTTCCAGGAGGGATTACGGAGGAAGTGCATAAAGTAAAGTTCTTACATTTCCAGGAGGGATTACAGAGGAAGTGCATAAAGTAAAGTTCTTACATTTCCAGGAGGGATTACAGAGGAAGTGCATAAAGTAAAGTTCTTACATTTCCAGGAGTAATTAAAGGGGAAGTGCACAAAGTAGAGTCCTTACATTTCCAGGAGGATTTACAGAGGAAGTGCACAAAGTAAAGTTCTTACATTTCCAGGAGGGATTACAGAGGAAGTGCATAAAGTAAAGTTCTTACATTTCCAGGAGGATTTACAGAGGAAGTGCATATAGTAAAGTTCTTACATTTCCATCAGGAATTAAAGAGGAAGTGCAGAAAGTAGAGTCCTTACATTTCCAGGAGGGATTACAGAGGAAGTGCGTATAGTAAAGTTCTTACATTTCCATGAGGAATTAAAGAGGAAGTGCACAAAGTAGAATCCTTACATTTCCATGAGTATTTACAGAGGAATTGCAAAAAGTAAAGTTCTTACATTTCCAGGAGGGATTACAGAGGAAGTGCATAAAGTAAAGTTCTTACATTTCCAGGAGGAATTACAAAGGAAATGCACAACGTTCTTACATTTCCAGGAGGGATTACAGAGGAAGTGCATAAAGTAAAGTTCTTACATTTCCAGGAGGGATTACAGAGGAAGTGCATAAAGTAAAGTTCTTACATTTCCAGGAGGGATTACAGAGGAAGTGCATAAAGTAAAGTTCTTACATTTCCAGGAGGGATTACAGAGGAAGTGCATAAAGTAAAGTTCTTACATTTCCAGGAGGGATTACAGTTGAAGTGCACAAAGTAGATTTCTTACATTTCCAGGAGGGATTACAGTGGAAGTGCACAAAGTAGATTTCTTACATTTCCAGGAGGGATTACAGAGGAAGTGCATATAGTAAAGTTCTTACATTTCCATGAGGAATTAAAGAGGAAGTGCACAAAGTAGAGTTCTTACATTTCCAGGAGGTATTACAGAGGAAGTGCATAAAGTAGAGTTCTTACATTTCCAGGAGGGATTACAGAGGAAGTGCAAAAAGTAAAGTTCTTACATTTCCAGGAGGGATTACAGAGGAAGTGCATAAAGTAAAGTTCTTACATTTCCAGGGGGAATTAAAGAGGAAGTGCAGAAAGTAGAGTCCTTACATTTCCAGGAGGTATTACAGGGGATGTGCACAAAGTAGAGTTCTTACATTTCCAGGAGGATTTACAGAGGAAGTGCAAAAAGTAAAATTCTTACATTTCCAGGAGGGATTACAGAGGAAGTGCATAAAGTAAAATTCTTACATTTCCAGGAGGGATTACAGAGGAAGTGCATAAAGTAAAGTTCTTACATTTCCAGGAGGGATTACAGGGGATGTGCACAAAGTAGAGTTCCTACTTTTCCAGGAGGATTTACAGAGGAAGTGCATAAAGTAAAGTTCTTACATTTCCAGGAGGGATTACAGGGGATGTGCACAAAGTAGAGTTCTTACATTTCCAGGAGGGATTACAGAGGAACTGCATAAAGTAAAGATCTTACATTTCCAGGAGGGATTACAGAGGAAGTGCGTAAAGTAAAGTTCTTACATTTCCATGAGGGATTACAGAGGAAGTGCATAAAGTAAAGTTCTTACATTTCCAGGAGGGATTACAGAGGAAATGCATGAAGTAAAGTTCTTACATTTCCAGGAGGGATTGCAGGGGATGTGCACACAGTGGAGTTCTTACATTTCCAGAAGGGATTACAGAGGAAGTGCATAAAGTAAAGTTCTTACATTTCCAGGAGGGATTACAGAGGAAGTGCATAAAGTAAAGTTCTTACATTTCCAGGAGGGATTACAGAGGAAGTGCATAAAGTAAAGTTCTTACATTTCCAGGAGGGATTACAGAGGAAGTGCATAAAGTAAAGTTCTTACATTTCCAGGAGGGATTACAGAGGAAGTGCATAAAGTAAAGTTCTTACATTTCCAGGGGGAATTAAAGAGGAAGTGCAGAAAGTAGAGTCCTTACATTTCCAGGAGGTATTACAGGGGATGTGCACAAAGTAGAGTTCTTACATTTCCAGGAGGATTTACAGAGGAAGTGCAAAAAGTAAAATTCTTACATTTCCAGGAGGGATTACAGAGGAAGTGCATAAAGTAAAATTCTTACATTTCCAGGAGGGATTACAGAGGAAGTGCATAAAGTAAAGTTCTTACATTTCCAGGAGGGATTACAGGGGATGTGCACAAAGTAGAGTTCCTACTTTTCCAGGAGGATTTACAGAGGAAGTGCATAAAGTAAAGTTCTTACATTTCCAGGAGGGATTACAGGGGATGTGCACAAAGTAGAGTTCTTACATTTCCAGGAGGGATTACAGAGGAAGTGCATAAAGTAAAGTTCTTACATTTCCAGGAGGGATTACAGAGGAAGTGCATGAAGTAAAGTTCTTACATTTCCAGGAGTAATTAAAGAGGAAGTGCACAAAGTAGAGTCCTTACATTTCCAGGAGGATTTACAGAGGAAGTGCACAAAGTAAAGTTCTTACATTTCCAGGAGGGATTACAGAGGAAGTGCATATAGTAAAGTTCTTACATTTCTATGAGGAATTAAAAAGGAAGTGCAGAAAGTAGAGTCCTTACATTTCCACGAGGGATTACAGAGGAAGTGCACAAAGTAGAGTCCTTACATTTCCAGGAAGATTTACGGAGGAAGTGCACAAAGTAAAGTTCTTACATTTCCAGGAGGGATTACAGAGGAAGTGCACAAAGTAGAGTCCTTACATTTCCAGGAGGGATTACAGGGGAAGTGCAGAAAGTAAAGTTCTTACATTTCCAGGAGGAATTACAGAGGAAATGCACAACGTTCTTACATTTCCAGGAGGGATTACAGAGGAAGTACACAAAGTAGATTTCTTACATTTCCAGGAGGGATTACAGAGGAAGTGCACAAAGTAGATTTCTTACATTTCCAGGAGGGATTACAGAGGAAGTGCATAAAGTAAAGTTCTTACATTTCCAGGAGGGATTACAGAGGAAGTGCATAAAGCAAAGTTGTTACTTTTCCAGGAGGGATTACAGAGGAAGTGCATAAAGTTCTTACATTTCCAGGAGGAATTACAGAGGAAGTCCATAAAGTAAAGTTCTTACATTTCCAGGAGGGATTACAGGGGAAGTGCAGAAAGTAAAGTTCTTACATTTCCAGGAGGAATTACAGAGGAAATGCACAACGTTCTTACATTTCCAGGAGGGATTACAGAGGAAGTGCACAAAGTAGATTTCTTACGTTTCCAGGAGGGATTACAGAGGAAGTGCATAAAGTAAAGTTCTTACATTTCCAGGAGAGATTACAGAGGAAGTGCCTAAAGTAAAGTTCATACATTTCCAGGAGGGATTACAGAGGAAGTGCATAAAGCAAAGTTATTACATTTCCAGGAGGGATTACAGAGGAAGTGCATAAAGTAAAGTTCTTACATTTCCAGGAGGAATTACAGAGGAAGTCCATAAAGTAAAGTTCTTACATTTCCAGGAGGAATTACAGAGGAAGTGGAAAAAGTAAAGTTCTTACATTTCCAGGAGGAATTACAGAGGAAATGCACAACGTTCTTACATTTCCAGGAGGAATTACAGAGGAAGTGCACAAAGTAGATTTCTTACATTTCCAGGAGGGATTACGGAGAAAGTGAAGTAAAGTTCTTGCATTTCCAGGAGGGATTACGGAGGAAGTGCATAAAGTAAAGTTCTTACATTTCCAGGAGGGATTACAGAGGAAGTGCATAAAGTAAAGTTCTTACATTTCCAGGAGTAATTAAAGGGGAAGTGCACAAAGTAGAGTCCTTACATTTCCAGGAGGATTTACAGAGGAAGTGCACAAAGTAAAGTTCTTACATTTTCAGGAGGGATTACAGAGGAAGTGCATAAAGTAAAGTTCTTACATTTCCAGGAGGATTTACAGAGGAAGTGCATATAGTAAAGTTCTTACATTTCCATCAGGAATTAAAGAGGAAGTGCAGAAAGTAGAGTCCTTACATTTCCAGGAGGGATTACAGAGGAAGTGCGTATAGTAAAGTTCTTACATTTCCAGGAGGAATTACAAAGGAAATGCACAACGTTCTTACATTTCCAGGAGGGATTACAGAGGAAGTGCATAAAGTAAAGTTCTTACATTTCCAGGAGGGATTACAGAGGAAGTGCATAAAGTAAAGTTCTTACATTTCCAGGAGGGATTACAGTTGAAGTGCACAAAGTAGATTTCTTACATTTCCAGGAGGGATTACAGTGGAAGTGCACAAAGTAGATTTCTTACATTTCCAGGAGGGATTACAGAGGAAGTGCATATAGTAAAGTTCTTACATTTCCATGAGGAATTAAAGAGGAAGTGCACAAAGTAGAGTTCTTACATTTCCAGGAGGTATTACAGAGGAAGTGCATAAAGTAGAGTTCTTACATTTCCAGGAGGGATTACAGAGGAAGTGCATAAAGTAAAGTTCTTACATTTCCAGGAGGATTTACAGAGGAAGTGCATAAAGTAAAGTTCTTACATTTCCAGGGGGAATTAAAGAGGAAGTGCAGAAAGTAGAGTCCTTACATTTCCAGGAGGTATTACAGGGGATGTGCACAAAGTAGAGTTCTTACATTTCCAGGAGGATTTACAGAGGAAGTGCAAAAAGTAAAATTCTTACATTTCCAGGAGGGATTACAGAGGAAGTGCATAAAGTAAAATTCTTACATTTCCAGGAGGGATTACAGAGGAAGTGCATAAAGTAAAGTTCTTACATTTCCAGGAGGGATTACAGGGGATGTGCACAAAGTAGAGTTCCTACTTTTCCAGGAGGATTTACAGAGGAAGTGCATAAAGTAAAGTTCTTACATTTCCAGGAGGGATTACAGGGGATGTGCACAAAGTAGAGTTCTTACATTTCCAGGAGGGATTACAGAGGAACTGCATAAAGTAAAGTTCTTACATTTCCAGGAGGGATTACAGAGGAAGTGTGTAAAGTAAAGTTCTTACATTTCCATGAGGGATTACAGAGGAAGTGCATAAAGTAAAGTTCTTACATTTCCAGGAGGGATTACAGAGGAAATGCATGAAGTAAAGTTCTTACATTTCCAGGAGGGATTGCAGGGGATGTGCACACAGTGGAGTTCTTACATTTCCAGGAGGGATTACAGAGGAAGTGCATAAAGTAAAGTTCTTACATTTCCAGGAGGGATTACAGAGGAAGTGCATAAAGTAAAGTTCTTACATTTCCAGGAGGGATTACAGAGGAAGTGCATAAAGTAAAGTTCTTACATTTCCAGGAGGGATTACAGAGGAAGTGCATAAAGTAAAGTTCTTACATTTCCAGGAGGGATTACAGAGGAAGTGCATAAAGTAAAGTTCTTACATTTCCAGGGGGAATTAAAGAGGAAGTGCAGAAAGTAGAGTCCTTACATTTCCAGGAGGTATTACAGGGGATGTGCACAAAGTAGAGTTCTTACATTTCCAGGAGGATTTACAGAGGAAGTGCAAAAAGTAAAATTCTTACATTTCCAGGAGGGATTACAGAGGAAGTGCATAAAGTAAAATTCTTACATTTCCAGGAGGGATTACAGAGGAAGTGCATAAAGTAGAGTTCCTACTTTTCCAGGAGGATTTACAGAGGAAGTGCATAAAGTAAAGTTCTTACATTTCCAGGAGGGATTACAGGGGATGTGCACAAAGTAGAGTTCTTACATTTCCAGGAGGGATTACAGAGGAACTGCATAAAGTAAAGTTCTTACATTTCCAGGAGGGATTACAGAGGAAGTGCGTAAAGTAAAGTTCTTACATTTCCATGAGGGATTACAGAGGAAGTGCATAAAGTAAAGTTCTTACATTTCCAGGAGGGATTACAGAGGAAATGCATGAAGTAAAGTTCTTACATTTCCAGGAGGGATTGCAGGGGATGTGCACAAAGTAGAGTTCTTACATTTCCAGGAGGGATTACAGAGGAAGTGCATAAAGTAAAGTTCTTACATTTCCAGGAGGGATTACAGAGGAAGTGCATAAAGTAAAGTTCTTACATTTCCAGGAGGGATTACAGAGGAAGTGCATAAAGTAAAGTTCTTACATTTCCAGGAGGGATTACAGAGGAAGTGCATAAAGTAAAGTTCTTACATTTCCAGGGGGAATTAAAGAGGAAGTGCAGAAAGTAGAGTCCTTACATTTCCAGGAGGTATTACAGGGGATGTGCACAAAGTAGAGTTCTTACATTTCCAGGAGGATTTACAGAGGAAGTGCAAAAAGTAAAATTCTTTCATTTCCAGGAGGGATTACAGAGGAAGTGCATAAAGTAAAATTCTTACATTTCCAGGAGGGATTACAGAGGAAGTGCATAAAGTAAAGTTCTTACATTTCCAGGAGGGATTACAGGGGATGTGCACAAAGTAGAGTTCCTACTTTTCCAGGAGGATTTACAGAGGAAGTGCATAAAGTAAAGTTCTTACATTTGCAGGAGGGATTACAGGGGATGTGCACAAAGTAGAGTTCTTACATTTCCAGGAGGGATTACAGAGGAACTGCATAAAGTAAAGTTCTTACATTTCCAGGAGGGATTACAGAGGAAGTGCGTAAAGTAAAGTTCTTACATTTCCATGAGGGATTACAGAGGAAATGCATGAAGTAAAGTTCTTACATTTCCAGGAGGGATTGCAGGGGATGTGCACAAAGTAGAGTTCTTACATTTCCAGGAGGGATTACAGAGGAAGTGCATAAAGTAAAGTTCTTACATTTCCAGGAGGGATTACAGAGGAAGTGCATAAAGTAAAGTTCTTACATTTCCAGGAGGTATTACAGAGGAAGTGCATAAAGTAAAGTTCTTACATTTCCAGGAGGGATTACAGAGGAAGTGCATAAAGTAAAGTTCTTACATTTCCAGGGGGAATTAAAGAGGAAGTGCAGAAAGTAGAGTCCTTACATTTCCTGGAGGTATTACAGGGGATGTGCACAAAGTAGAGTTCTTACATTTCCAGGAGGATTTACAGAGGAAGTGCAAAAAGTAAAATTCTTACATTTCCAGGAGGGATTACAGAGGAAGTGCATAAAGTAAAATTCTTACATTTCCAGGAGGGATTACAGAGGAAGTGCATAAAGTTCTTACATTTCCAGGAGGGATTACAGGGGATGTGCACAAAGTAGAGTTCCTATTTTTCCAGGAGGATTTACAGAGGAAGTGCATAAAGTAAAGTTCTTACATTTCCAGGAGGGATTACAGGGGATGTGCACAAAGTAGAGTTCTTACATTTCCAGGAGGGATTACAGAGGAACTGCATAAAGTAAAGTTCTTACATTTCCAGGAGGGATTACAGAGGAAGTGCGTAAAGTAAAGTTCTTACATTTCCATGAGGGATTACAGAGGAAGTGCATAAAGTAAAGTTCTTACATTTCCAGGAGGGATTACAGAGGAAATGCATGAAGTAAAGTTCTTACATTTCCAGGAGGGATTGCAGGGGATGTGCACACAGTAGAGTTCTTACATTTCCAGGAGGGATTACAGAGGAAGTGCATAAAGTAAAGTTCTTACATTTCCAGGAGGGATTACAGAGGAAGTGCATAAAGTAAAGTTCTTACATTTCCAGGAGGGATTACAGAGGAAGTGCATAAAGTAAAGTTCTTACATTTCCAGGAGGGATTACAGAGGAAGTGCATAAAGTAAAGTTCTTACATTTCCAGGAGGGATTACAGAGGAAGTGCATAAAGTAAAATTCTTACATTTCCAGGAGGGATTACAGGGGATGTGCACAAAGTAGAGTTCTTACATTTCCAGAAGGGATTACAGAGGAAGTGCATAAAGTAAAGTTCTTACATTTCCACGAGGGATTACAGAGGAAGTGCATAAAGTAAAGTTCTTAAATTTCCAGGAGGGATTACAGAGGAAGTGCATAAAGTAAAGTTCTTACATTTCCAGGAGGGATTACAGAGGAAATGCATAAAGTAAAGTTCTTACATTTCCAGGAGGGATTACAGGGGATGTGCACAAAGTAGAGTTCTTACATTTCCAGGAGGGATTACAGAGGAAGTCCATAAAGTAAAATTCTTACATTTCCAGGAGGAATTACAGGGGATGTGCACAAAGTAGAGTTCTTACGTTTCCAGAAGGGATTACAGAGGAAGTGCATAAAGTAAAGTTCTTACATTTCCAGGAGGGATTACAGAGGAAGTGCACAAAGTAGATTTCTTACATTTCCAGGAGGGATTACAGTTGAAGTGCATAAAGTAAAGTTCTTACATTTCTAGGAGGGATTACAGAGGAAGTGCATAAAGTAAAGTTCTTACATTTCCAGGAGGGATTACAGAGGAAGTGCATAAAGTAAAGTTCTTACATTTCCAGGAGTAATTAAAGAGGAAGTGCACAAAGTAGAGTCCTTACATTTCCAGGAGGATTTACAGAGGAAGTGCACAAAGTAAAGTTCTTACATTTCCAGGAGGGATTACAGAGGAAGTGCATATAGTAAAGTTCTTACATTTCCATGAGGAATTAAAAAGGAAGTGCAGAAAGTAGAGTCCTTTCATTTCCAGGAGGGATTACAGAGGAAGTGCACAAAGTAGAGTTCTTACATTTCCAGGAAGGATTACAGGGGATGTGCACAAAGTAGAGTTCTTACATTTGCAGGAGTATTTACAGAGGAAGTGCAAAAAGTAAAGTTCTTACATTTCCAGGAGGTATTACAGAGGAAATGCATAAAGTAAAGTTCTTACATTTCCATGAGGAATTAAAGAGGAAGTGCACGAAGTAGAGTTCTTACATTTCCAGGAGGTATTACAGAGGAAGTGCATAAAGTAGAGTTCTTACATTTCCAGGAGGATTAACAGAGGAAGTGCAAAAAGTAAAGTTCTTACATTTCCAGGAGGGATTACAGAGGAAGTCCATAAAGTAAAGTTCTTACATTTCCAGGAGGAATTACAGAGGAAGTGCAAAAAGTAAAGTTCTTACATTTCCAGGAGGGATTACAGAGGAAGTCCATAAAGTAAAGTTCTTACATTTCCAGGAGGAATTACAGAGGAAATGCACAACGTTCTTACATTTCCAGGAGGGATTACAGAGGAAGTGCACAAAGTAGATTTCTTACATTTCCAGGAGGGATTACGGAGGAAGTGAATTAAAGTTCTTGCATTTCCAGGAGGGATTACAGAGGAAGTGCATAAAGTAAAGTTCTTACATTTCCAGGAGGGATTACAGAGGAAGTGCATAAAGTAAAGTTCTTACATTTCCAGGAGGGATTACAGAGGAAGTGCATAAAGTAAAGTTCTTACATTTCCAGGAGGGATTACAGAGGAAGTGGATAAAGTAAAGTTCTTACATTTCCAGGAGTAATTAAAGAGGAAGTGCACAAAGTAGAGTCCTTACATTTCCAGGAGGATTTACAGAGGAAGTGCACAAAGTAAAGTTCTTACATTTCCAGGAGGGATTACAGAGGAAGTGCACAAAGTAGAGTCCTTACATTTCCAGGAGGGATTACAGGGGAAGTGCAGAAAGTAAAAAGTTCTTACATTTCCAGGAGGAATTACAGAGGAAATGCACAACGTTCTTACATTTCCAGGAGGGATTACAGAGGAAGTACACAAAGTAGATTTCTTACATTTCCAGGAGGGATTACAGAGGAAGTGCACAAAGTAGATTTCTTACATTTCCAGGAGGGATTACAGAGGAAGTGCATAAAGTAAAGTTCTTACATTTCCAGGAGGGATTACAGAGGAAGTGCATAAAGCAAAGTTGTTACTTTTCCAGGAGGGATTACAGAGGAAGTGCATAAAGTAAAGTTCTTACATTTCCAGGAGGAATTACAGAGGAAGTCCATAAAGTAAAGTTCTTACATTTCCAGGAGGGATTACAGAGGAAGTCCATAAAGTAAAGTTCTTACATTTCCAGGAGGAATTACAGAGGAAGTGCAAAAAGTAAAGTTCTTACATTTCCAGGAGGGATTACAGAGGAAGTCCATAAAGTAAAGTTCTTACATTTCCAGGAGGAATTACAGAGGAAATGCACAACGTTCTTACATTTCCAGGAGGGATTACAGAGGAAGTGCACAAAGTAGATTTCTTACATTTCCAGGAGGGATTACGGAGGAAGTGAATTAAAGTTCTTGCATTTCCAGGAGGGATTACAGAGGAAGTGCATAAAGTAAAGTTCTTACATTTCCAGGAGGGATTACAGAGGAAGTGCATAAAGTAAAGTTCTTACATTTCCAGGAGGGATTACAGAGGAAGTGCATAAAGTAAAGTTCTTACATTTCCAGGAGGGATTACAGAGGAAGTGGATAAAGTAAAGTTCTTACATTTCCAGGAGTAATTAAAGAGGAAGTGCACAAAGTAGAGTCCTTACATTTCCAGGAGGATTTACAGAGGAAGTGCACAAAGTAAAGTTCTTACATTTCCAGGAGGGATTACAGAGGAAGTGCACAAAGTAGAGTCCTTACATTTCCAGGAGGGATTACAGGGGAAGTGCAGAAAGTAAAAAGTTCTTACATTTCCAGGAGGAATTACAGAGGAAATGCACAACGTTCTTACATTTCCAGGAGGGATTACAGAGGAAGTACACAAAGTAGATTTCTTACATTTCCAGGAGGGATTACAGAGGAAGTGCACAAAGTAGATTTCTTACATTTCCAGGAGGGATTACAGAGGAAGTGCATAAAGTAAAGTTCTTACATTTCCAGGAGGGATTACAGAGGAAGTGCATAAAGCAAAGTTGTTACTTTTCCAGGAGGGATTACAGAGGAAGTGCATAAAGTAAAGTTCTTACATTTCCAGGAGGAATTACAGAGGAAGTCCATAAAGTAAAGTTCTTACATTTCCAGGAGGGATTACAGGGGAAGTGCAGAAAGTAAAGTTCTTACATTTCCAGGAGGAATTACAGAGGAAATGCACAACGTTCTTACATTTCCAGGAGGGATTACAGAGGAAGTGCACAAAGTAGATTTCTTACGTTTCCAGGAGGGATTACAGAGGAAGTGCATAAAGTAAAGTTCTTACATTTCCAGGAGAGATTACAGAGGAAGTGCATAAAGTAAAGTTCATACATTTCCAGGAGGGATTACAGAGGAAGTGCATAAAGCAAAGTTCTTACATTTCCAGGAGGGATTACAGAGGAAGTGCATAAAGTAAAGTTCTTACATTTCCAGGAGGAATTACAGAGGAAGTCCATAAAGTAAAGTTCTTACATTTCCAGGAGGAATTACAGAGGAAGTGCAAAAAGTAAAGTTCTTACATTTCCAGGAGGAATTACAGAGGAAATGCACAACGTTCTTACATTTCCAGGAGGAATTACAGAGGAAGTGCACAAAGTAGATTTCTTACATTTCCAGGAGGGATTACGGAGGAAGTGAAGTAAAGTTCTTACATTTCCAGGAGGGATTACAGAGGAAGTGCATAAAGTAAAGTTCTTACATTTCCAGGAGGGATTACAGAGGAAGTGCATAAAGTAAAGTTCTTACATTTCCAGGAGGGATTACAGAGGAAGTGCATAAAGTAAAGTTCTTACATTTCCAGGAGTAATTAAAGGGGAAGTGCACAAAGTAGAGTCCTTACATTTCCAGGAGGATTTACAGAGGAAGTGCACAAAGTAAAGTTCTTACATTTCCAGGAGGGATTACAGAGGAAGTGCATAAAGCAAAGTTGTTACTTTTCCAGGAGGGATTACAGAGGAAGTGCATAAAGTAAAGTTCTTACATTTCCAGGAGGAATTACAGAGGAAGTCCATAAAGTAAAGTTCTTACATTTCCAGGAGGGATTACAGAGGAAGTCCATAAAGTAAAGTTCTTACATTTCCAGGAGGAATTACAGAGGAAGTGCAAAAAGTAAAGTTCTTACATTTCCAGGAGGGATTACAGAGGAAGTCCATAAAGTAAAGTTCTTACATTTCCAGGAGGAATTACAGAGGAAATGCACAACGTTCTTACATTTCCAGGAGGGATTACAGAGGAAGTGCACAAAGTAGATTTCTTACATTTCCAGGAGGGATTACGGAGGAAGTGAATTAAAGTTTTTGCATTTCCAGGAGGGATTACAGAGGAAGTGCATAAAGTAAAGTTCTTACATTTCCAGGAGGGATTACAGAGGAAGTGCATAAAGTAAAGTTCTTACATTTCCAGGAGGGATTACAGAGGAAGTGCATAAAGTAAAGTTCTTACATTTCCAGGAGGGATTACAGAGGAAGTGGATAAAGTAAAGTTCTTACATTTCCAGGAGTAATTAAAGAGGAAGTGCACAAAGTAGAGTCCTTACATTTCCAGGAGGATTTACAGAGGAAGTGCACAAAGTAAAGTTCTTACATTTCCAGGAGGGATTACAGAGGAAGTGCACAAAGTAGAGTCCTTACATTTCCAGGAGGGATTACAGGGGAAGTGCAGAAAGTAAAAAGTTCTTACATTTCCAGGAGGAATTACAGAGGAAATGCACAACGTTCTTACATTTCCAGGAGGGATTACAGAGGAAGTACACAAAGTAGATTTCTTACATTTCCAGGAGGGATTACAGAGGAAGTGCACAAAGTAGATTTCTTACATTTCCAGGAGGGATTACAGAGGAAGTGCATAAAGTAAAGTTCTTACATTTCCAGGAGGGATTACAGAGGAAGTGCATAAAGCAAAGTTGTTACTTTTCCAGGAGGGATTACAGAGGAAGTGCATAAAGTAAAGTTCTTACATTTCCAGGAGGAATTACAGAGGAAGTCCATAAAGTAAAGTTCTTACATTTCCAGGAGGGATTACAGGGGAAGTGCAGAAAGTAAAGTTCTTACATTTCCAGGAGGAATTACAGAGGAAATGCACAACGTTCTTACATTTCCAGGAGGGATTACAGAGGAAGTGCACAAAGTAGATTTCTTACGTTTCCAGGAGGGATTACAGAGGAAGTGCATAAAGTAAAGTTCTTACATTTCCAGGAGAGATTACAGAGGAAGTGCATAAAGTAAAGTTCATACATTTCCAGGAGGGATTACAGAGGAAGTGCATAAAGCAAAGTTCTTACATTTCCAGGAGGGATTACAGAGGAAGTGCATAAAGTAAAGTTCTTACATTTCCAGGAGGAATTACAGAGGAAGTCCATAAAGTAAAGTTCTTACATTTCCAGGAGGAATTACAGAGGAAGTGCAAAAAGTAAAGTTCTTACATTTCCAGGAGGAATTACAGAGGAAATGCACAACGTTCTTACATTTCCAGGAGGAATTACAGAGGAAGTGCACAAAGTAAAGTTCTTACATTTCCAGGAGTAATTAAAGGGGAAGTGCACAAAGTAGAGTCCTTACATTTCCAGGAGGATTTACAGAGGAAGTGCACAAAGTAAAGTTCTTACATTTCCAGGAGGGATTACAGAGGAAGTGCATAAAGTAAAGTTCTTACATTTCCAGGAGGATTTACAGAGGAAGTGCATATAGTAAAGTTCTTACATTTCCATGAGGAATTAAAGAGGAAGTGCAGAAAGTAGAGTCCTTACATTTCCAGGAGAGATTACAGAGGAAGTGCGTATAGTAAAGTTCTTACATTTCCATGAGGAATTAAAGAGGAAGTGCACAAAGTAGAATCCTTACATTTCCATGAGTATTTACAGAGGAATTGCAACAAGTAAAGTTCTTACATTTCCAGGAGGGATTACAGAGGAAGTGCATAAAGTAAAGCTCTTACATTTCCAGGAGGGATTACAGAGGAAGTGCATAATGTAAAGTTCTTACATTTCCAGGAGGAATTACAGAGGAAATGCACAACGTTCTTACATTTCCAGGAGGGATTACAGAGGAAGTGCACAAAGTAGATTTCTTACATTTCCAGGAGGGATTACAGAGGAAGTGCATAAAGTAAAGTTCTTACATTTCCAGGAGGGATTACAGAGGAAGTGCATAAAGTAAAGTTCTTACATTTCCAGGAGGGATTACAGAGGAAGTGCACAAAATAGATTTCTTACATTTCCAGGAGGGATTACAGTGGAAGTGCATAAAGTAAAGTTCTTACATTTCCAGGAGGATTTACAGAGGAAGTGCATATAGTAAAGTTCTTACATTTCCATGAGGAATTAAAGAGGAAGTGCAGAAAGTAGAGTCCTTACATTTCCAGGAGAGATTACAGAGGAAGTGCGTATAGTAAAGTTCTTACATTTCCATGAGGAATTAAAGAGGAAGTGCACAAAGTAGAATCCTTACATTTCCATGAGTATTTACAGAGGAATTGCAACAAGTAAAGTTCTTACATTTCCAGGAGGGATTACAGAGGAAGTGCATAAAGTAAAGCTCTTACATTTCCAGGAGGAATTACAGAGGAAATGCACAACGTTCTTACATTTCCAGGAGGGATTACAGAGGAAGTGCACAAAGTAGATTTCTTACATTTCCAGGAGGGATTACAGAGGAAGTGCATAAAGTAAAGTTCTTACATTTCCAGGAGGGATTACAGAGGAAGTGCATAAAGTAAAGTTCTTACATTTCCAGGAGGGATTACAGAGGAAGTGCACAAAATAGATTTCTTACATTTCCAGGAGGGATTACAGTGGAAGTGCATAAAGTAAAATTCTTACATTTCCAGGAGGGATTACAGAGGAAGTGCATAAAGTAAAGTTCTTACATTTCCAGGAGGGATTACAGAGGAAGTGCATAAAGTAATGTTCTTACATTTCCAGGAGTAATTAAAGAGGAAGTGCACAAAGTAGAGTCCTTACATTTCCAGGAGGATTTACAGAGGAAGTGCACAAAGTAAAGTTCTTACATTTCCAGGAGGGATTACAGAGGAAGTGCATAAAGTAAAGTTCTTACATTTCCAGGAGGGATTACAGAGGAAGTGCGTAAAGTAAAGTTCTTACATTTCCATTAGGGATTACAGAGGAAGTGCATAAAGTAAAGTTCTTACATTTCCAGGAGGGATTACAGAGGAAATGCATGAAGTAAAGTTCTTACATTTCCAGGAGGGATTGCAGGGGATGTGCACAAAGTAGAGTTCTTACATTTCCAGGAGGGATTACAGAGGAAGTGCATAAAGTAAAGTTCTTACATTTCCAGGAGGGATTACAGAGGAAGTGCATAAAGTAAAGTTCTTACATTTCCAGGAGGGATTACAGAGGAAGTGCATAAAGTAAAGTTCTTACATTTCCAGGAGGGATTACAGAGGAAGTGCATATAGTAAAGTTCTTACATTTCCATGAGGAATTAAAAAGGAAGTGCAGAAAGTAGAGTCCTTACATTTCCAGGAGGGATTACAGAGGAAGTGCACAAAGTAGAGTTCTTACATTTCCAGGAGGGATTACAGGAGATGTGCACAAAGTAGAGTTCTTACATTTGCAGGAGGGATTACAGAGGAAATGCATAAAGTAAAGTTCTTACATTTCCATGAGGAATTAAAGAGGAAGTGCACAAAGTAGAGTTCTTACATTTCCAGGAGGTATTACAGAGGAAGTGCATAAAGTAGAGTTCTTACATTTCCAGGAGGGATTACAGAGGAAGTGCAAAAAGTAAAGTTCTTACATTTCCAGGAGGGATTACAGAGGAAGTGCATAAAGTAAAGTTCTTACATTTCCAGGGGGAATTAAAGAGGAAGTGCAGAAAGTAGAGTCCTTACATTTCCAGGAGGTATTACAGGGGATGTGCACAAAGTATAGTTCTTACATTTCCAGGAGGATTTACAGAGGAAGTGCAAAAAGTAAAATTCTTACATTTCCAGGAGGGATTACAGAGGAAGTGCACAAAGTAGAGTTCTTACATTTCCAGGAGGGATTACAGGAGATGTGCACAAAGTAGAGTTCTTACATTTGCAGGAGGGATTACAGAGGAAATGCATAAAGTAAAGTTCTTACATTTCCATGAGGAATTAAAGAGGAAGTGCACAAAGTAGAGTTCTTACATTTCCAGGAGGTATTACAGAGGAAGTGCATAAAGTAGAGTTCTTACATTTCCAGGAGGGATTACAGAGGAAGTGCAAAAAGTAAAGTTCTTACATTTCCAGGAGGGATTACAGAGGAAGTGCATAAAGTAAAGTTCTTACATTTCCAGGAGAGATTACAGAGGAAGTGCATAAAGTAAAGTTCTTACATTTCCAAGAGGGATTACAGGGGATGTGCACAAAGTAGAGTTCTTACATTTCCAGGAGGGATTACAGAGGAACTGCATAAAGTAAAGTTCTTACATTTCCAGGAGGGATTACAGAGGAAGTGCGTAAAGTAAAGTTCTTACATTTCCATGAGGGATTACAGAGGAAGTGCATAAAGTAAAGTTCTTACATTTCCAGGAGGGATTACAGAGGAAATGCATGAAGTAAAGTTCTTACATTTACAGGAGGGATTGCAGGGGATGTGCACAAAGTAGAGTTCTTACATTTCCAGGAGGGATTACAGAGGAAGTGCATAAAGTAAAGTTCTTACATTTCCAGGAAGGATGACAGAGGAAGTGCATAAAGTAAAGTTCTTACATTTCCAGGAGGGATTACAGAGGAAGTGCATAAAGTAAAGTTCTTACATTTCCAGGAGGGATTACAGAGGAAGTGCATAAAGTAAAGTTCTTACATTTCCAGGGGGAATTAAAGAGGAAATGCAGAAAGTAGAGTCCTTACATTTCCAGGAGGTATTACAGGGGATGTGCACAAAGTAGAGTTCTTACATTTCCAGGAGGATTTACAGAGGAAGTGCAAAAAGTAAAATTCTTACATTTCCAGGAGGGATTACAGAGGAAGTGCATAAAGTAAAATTCTTACATTTCCAGGAGGGATTACAGAGGAAGTGCATAAAGTAAAGTTCTTACATTTCCAGGAGGAATTACAGAGGAAATGCACAACGTTCTTACATTTCCAGGAGGAATTACAGAGGAAGTGCACAAAGTAGATTTCTTACATTTCCAGGAGGGATTACGGAGGAAGTGAAGTAAAGTTCTTGCATTTCCAGGAGGGATTACGGAGGAAGTGCATAAAGTAAAGTTCTTACATTTCCAGGAGGGATTACAGAGGAAGTGCATAAAGTAAAGTTCTTACATTTCCAGGAGGGATTACAGAGGAAGTGCATAAAGTAAAGTTCTTACATTTCCAGGAGGGATTACAGAGGAAGTGCATAAAGTAAAGTTCTTACATTTCCAGGAGTAATTAAAGGGGAAGTGCACAAAGTAGAGTCCTTACATTTCCAGGAGGATTTACAGAGGAAGTGCACAAAGTAAAGTTCTTACATTTCCAGGAGGGATTACAGAGGAAGTGCATAAAGTAAAGTTCTTACATTTCAAGGAGGATTTACAGAGGAAGTGCATATAGTAAAGTTCTTACATTTCCATGAGGAATTAAAGAGGAAGTGCAGAAAGTAGAGTCCTTACATTTCCAGGAGGGATTACAGAGGAAGTGCGTATAGTAAAGTTCTTACATTTCCATGAGGAATTAAAGAGGAAGTGCACAAAGTAGAATCCTTACATTTCCATGAGTATTTACAGAGGAAGTGCATAATGTAAAGTTCTTACATTTCCAGGAGGAATTACAGAGGAAATGCACAACGTTCTTACATTTCCAGGAGGGATTACAGAGGAAGTGCACAAAGTAGATTTCTTACATTTCCAGGAGGGATTACAGAGGAAGTGCATAAAGCAAAGTTCTTACATTTCCAGGAGGGATTACAGAGGAAGTGCATAAAGTAAAGTTCTTACATTTCCAGGAGGAATTACAGAGGAAGTCCATAAAGTAAAGTTCTTACATTTCCAGGAGGAATTACAGAGGAAGTGCAAAAAGTAAAGTTCTTACATTTCCAGGAGGGATTACAGAGGAAGTCCATAAAGTAAAGTTCTTACATTTCCAGGAGGAATTACAGAGGAAATGCACAACGTTCTTACATTTCCAGGAGGGATTACAGAGGAAGTGCACAAAGTAGATTTCTTACGTTTCCAGGAGGGATTACGGAGGAAGTGAAGTAAAGTTCTTGCATTTCCAGGAGGGATTACAGAGGAAGTGCATAAAGTAAAGTTCTTACATTTCCAGGAGGGATTACAGAGGAAGTGCATAAAGTAAAGTTCTTACATTTCCAGGAGGGATTACAGAGGAAGTGCATAAAGTAAACTTCTTACATTTCCAGGAGGGATTACAGAGGAAGTGCATAAAGTTCTTACATTTCCAGGAGTAATTAAAGAGGAAGTGCACAAAGTAGAGTCCTTACATTTCCAGGAGGATTTACAGAGGAAGTGCACAAAATAAAGTTCTTACATTTCCAGGAGGGATTACAGAGGAAGTGCACAAAGTAGAGTCCTTACATTTCCAGGAGGGATTACAGGGGAAGTGCAGAAAGTAAAGTTCTTACATTTCCAGGAGGAATTACAGAGGAAATGCACAACGTTCTTACATTTCCAGGAGGGATTACAGAGGAAGTGCACAAAGTAGATTTCTTATATTTCTAGGAGGGATTACAGAGGAAGTGCATAAAGTAAAGTTCTTACATTTCCAGGAGGGATTACAGAGGAAGTGCATAAAGTAAAGTTCTTACATTTCCAGGGGGGATTACAGAGGAAGTGCATGAAGTAGAGTTCTTACATTTCCAGGAGGGATTACAGAGGAAGTGCAAAATGTAAAGTTCTTACATTTCCAGGAGGGATTACAGAGGAAGTGCATAAAGTAAAGTTCTTACATTTCCAGGACGGATTACAGAGGAAGTGCATAAAGTAAAGTTCTTACATTTCCAGGAGGGATTACAGAGGAAATGCATAAAGTAAAGTTCTTACATTTCCAGGAGGTATTACAGGGGATGTGCACAAAGTAGAGTTCTTAAATTTCAGGAGGGATTACAGAGGAAGTGCATAAAGTAAAGTTCTTACATTTCCAGGAGGGATTACAGAGGAAGTGCATAAAGTAAAGTTCTTACATTTCCAGGAGGGATTACAGAGGAAGTGCATAAAGTAAAGTTCTTACATTTCCAGGAGGGATTACAGAGGAAGTGCACAAAGTAGATTTCTTACATTTCCAGGAGGGATTACAGTGGAAGTGCATAAAGTAAAGTTCTTACATTTCCAGGAGGGATTACAGAGGAAGTGCATAAAGTAAAGTTCTTACATTTCCAGGAGGTATTACAGAGGAAGTGCATAAATTAAAGTTCTTACATTTCCAGGAGTAATTAAAGAGGAAGTGCACAAAGTAGAGTCCTTACATTTCCAGGAGGATTTACAGAGGAAGTGCACAAAGTAAAGTTCTTACATTTCCAGGAGGGATTACAGAGGAAGTGCACAAAGTAGAGTCCTTACATTTCCAGGAGGGATTACAGGGGAAGTGCAGAAAGTAAAGTTCTTACATTTCCAGGAGGAATTACAGAGGAAATGCACAACGTTCTTACATTTCCAGGAGGAATTACAGAGGAAGTGCACAAAGTAGATTTCTTACATTTCCAGGAGGGATTACGGAGGAAGTGAAGTAAAGTTCTTACATTTCCAGGAGGGATTACAGAGGAAGTGCATAAAGTAAAGTTCTTACATTTCCAGGAGGGATTACAGAGGAAGTGCATAAAGTAAAGTTCTTACATTTCCAGGAGGGATTACAGAGGAAGTGCATAAAGTAAAGTTCTTACATTTCCAGGAGTAATTAAAGGGGAAGTGCACAAAGTAGAGTCCTTACATTTCCAGGAGGATTTACAGAGGAAGTGCACAAAGTAAAGTTCTTACATTTCCAGGAGGGATTACAGAGGAAGTGCATAAAGTAAAGTTCTTACATTTCCAGGAGGATTTACAGAGGAAGTGCATATAGTAAAGTTCTTACATTTCCATGAGGAATTAAAGAGGAAGTGCAGAAAGTAGAGTCCTTACATTTCCAGGAGGGATTACAGAGGAAGTGCGTATAGTAAAGTTCTTACATTTCCATGAGGAATTAAAGAGGAAGTGCACAAAGTAGAATCCTTACATTTCCATGAGTATTTACAGAGGAATTGCAACAAGTAAAGTTCTTACATTTCCAGGAGGGATTACAGAGGAAGTGCATAAAGTAAAGCTCTTACATTTCCAGGAGGGATTACAGAGGAAGTGCATAATGTAAAGTTCTTACTTTTCCAGGAGGAATTACAGAGGAAATGCACAACGTTCTTACATTTCCAGGAGGGATTACAGAGGAAGTGCACAAAGTAGATTTCTTACATTTCCAGGAGGGATTACAGAGGAAGTGCATAAAGTAAAGTTCTTACATTTCCAGGAGGGATTACAGAGGAAGTGCATAAAGTAAAGTTCTTACATTTCCAGGAGGGATTACAGAGGAAGTGCACAAAATAGATTTCTTACATTTCCAGGAGGGATTACAGTGGAAGTGCATAAAGTAAAGTTCTTACATTTCCAGGAGGGATTACAGAGGAAGTGCATAAAGTAAAGTTCTTACATTTCCAGGAGGGATTACAGAGGAAGTGCATAAAGTAATGTTCTTACATTTCCAGGAGTAATTAAAGAGGAAGTGCACAAAGTAGAGTCCTTACATTTCCAGGAGGATTTACAGAGGAAGTGCACAAAGTAAAGTTCTTACATTTCCAGGAGGGATTACAGAGGAAGTGCATAAAGTAAAGTTCTTACATTTCCAGGAGGGATTACAGAGGAAGTGCGTAAAGTAAAGTTCTTACATTTCCATGAGGGATTACAGAGGAAGTGCATAAAGTAAAGTTCTTACATTTCCAGGAGGGATTACAGAGGAAATGCATGAAGTAAAGTTCTTACATTTCCAGGAGGGATTGCAGGGGATGTGCACAAAGTAGAGTTCTTACATTTCCAGGAGGGATTACAGAGGAAGTGCATAAAGTAAAGTTCTTACATTTCCAGGAGGGATTACAGAGGAAGTGCATAAAGTAAAGTTCTTACATTTCCAGGAGGGATTACAGAGGAAGTGCATAAAGTAAAGTTCTTACATTTCCAGGAGGGATTACAGAGGAAGTGCATATAGTAAAGTTCTTACATTTCCATGAGGAATTAAAAAGGAAGTGCAGAAAGTAGAGTCCTTACATTTCCAGGAGGGATTACAGAGGAAGTGCACAAAGTAGAGTTCTTACATTTCCAGGAGGGATTACAGGAGATGTGCACAAAGTAGAGTTCTTACATTTGCAGGAGGGATTACAGAGGAAATGCATAAAGTAAAGTTCTTACATTTCCATGAGGAATTAAAGAGGAAGTGCACAAAGTAGAGTTCTTACATTTCCAGGAGGTATTACAGAGGAAGTGCATAAAGTAGAGTTCTTACATTTCCAGGAGGGATTACAGAGGAAGTGCAAAAAGTAAAGTTCTTACATTTCCAGGAGGGATTACAGAGGAAGTGCATAAAGTAAAGTTCTTACATTTCCAGGGGGAATTAAAGAGGAAGTGCAGAAAATAGAGTCCTTACATTTCCAGGAGGTATTACAGGGGATGTGCACAAAGTATAGTTCTTACATTTCCAGGAGGATTTACAGAGGAAGTGCAAAAAGTAAAATTCTTACATTTCCAGGAGGGATTACAGAGGAAGTGCACAAAGTAGAGTTCTTACATTTCCAGGAGGGATTACAGGAGATGTGCACAAAGTAGAGTTCTTACATTTGCAGGAGGGATTACAGAGGAAATGCATAAAGTAAAGTTCTTACATTTCCATGAGGAATTAAAGAGGAAGTGCACAAAGTAGAGTTCTTACATTTCCAGGAGGTATTACAGAGGAAGTGCATAAAGTAGAGTTCTTACATTTCCAGGAGGGATTACAGAGAAAGTGCAAAAAGTAAAGTTCTTACATTTCCAGGAGGGATTACAGAGGAAGTGCAAAAAGTAAAGTTCTTACATTTCCAGGAGGGATTACAGAGGAAGTGCATAAAGTAAAGTTCTTACATTTCCAGGAGGGATTACAGGGGATGTGCACAAAGTAGAGTTCTTACATTTCCAGGAGGGATTACAGAGGAACTGCATAAAGTAAAGTTCTTACATTTCCAGGAGGGATTACAGAGGAAGTGCGTAAAGTAAAGTTCTTACATTTCCATGAGGGATTACAGAGGAAGTGCATAAAGTAAAGTTCTTACATTTCCAGGAGGGATTACAGAGGAAATGCATGAAGTAAAGTTCTTACATTTACAGGAGGGATTGCAGGGGATGTGCACAAAGTAGAGTTCTTACATTTCCAGGAGGGATTACAGAGGAAGTGCATAAAGTAAAGTTCTTACATTTCCAGGAAGGATTACAGAGGAAGTGCATAAAGTAAAGTTCTTACATTTCCAGGAGGGATTACAGAGGAAGTGCATAAAGTAAAGTTCTTACATTTCCAGGAGGGATTACAGAGGAAGTGCATAAAGTAAAGTTCTTACATTTCCAGGGGGAATTAAAGAGGAAATGCAGAAAGTAGAGTCCTTACATTTCCAGGAGGTATTACAGGGGATGTGCACAAAGTAGAGTTCTTACATTTCCAGGAGGATTTACAGAGGAAGTGCAAAAAGTAAAATTCTTACATTTCCAGGAGGGATTACAGAGGAAGTGCATAAAGTAAAATTCTTACATTTCCAGGAGGGATTACAGAGGAAGTGCATAAAGTAAAGTTCTTACATTTCCAGGAGGAATTACAGAGGAAATGCACAACGTTCTTACATTTCCAGGAGGAATTACAGAGGAAGTGCACAAAGTAGATTTCTTACATTTCCAGGAGGGATTACGGAGGAAGTGAAGTAAAGTTCTTGCATTTCCAGGAGGGATTACGGAGGAAGTGCATAAAGTAAAGTTCTTACATTTCCAGGAGGGATTACAGAGGAAGTGCATAAAGTAAAGTTCTTACATTTCCAGGAGGGATTACAGAGGAAGTGCATAAAGTAAAGTTCTTACATTTCCAGGAGTAATTAAAGGGGAAGTGCACAAAGTAGAGTCCTTACATTTCCAGGAGGATTTACAGAGGAAGTGCACAAAGTAAAGTTCTTACATTTCCATGAGGGATTACAGAGGAAGTGCATAAAGTAAAGTTCTTACATTTCAAGGAGGATTTACAGAGGAAGTGCATATAGTAAAGTTCTTACATTTCCATGAGGAATTAAAGAGGAAGTGCAGAAAGTAGAGTCCTTACATTTCCAGGAGGGATTACAGAGGAAGTGCGTATAGTAAAGTTCTTACATTTCCATGAGGAATTAAAGAGGAAGTGCACAAAGTAGAATCCTTACATTTCCATGAGTATTTACAGAGGAAGTGCATAATGTAAAGTTCTTACATTTCCAGGAGGAATTACAGAGGAAATGCACAACGTTCTTACATTTCCAGGAGGGATTACAGAGGAAGTGCACAAAGTAGATTTCTTACATTTCCAGGAGGGATTACAGAGGAAGTGCATAAAGCAAAGTTCTTACATTTCCAGGAGGGATTACAGAGGAAGTGCATAAAGTAAAGTTCTTACATTTCCAGGAGGAATTACAGAGGAAGTCCATAAAGTAAAGTTCTTACATTTCCAGGAGGAATTACAGAGGAAGTGCAAAAAGTAAAGTTCTTACATTTCCAGGAGGGATTACAGAGGAAGTCCATAAAGTAAAGTTCTTACATTTCCAGGAGGAATTACAGAGGAAATGCACAACGTTCTTACATTTCCAGGAGGGATTACAGAGGAAGTGCACAAAGTAGATTTCTTACATTTCCAGGAGGGATTACGGAGGAAGTGAAGTAAAGTTCTTGCATTTCCAGGAGGGATTACAGAGGAAGTGCATAAAGTAAAATTCTTACATTTCCAGGAGGGATTACAGAGGAAGTGCATAAAGTAAAGTTCTTACATTTCCAGGAGGGATTACAGAGGAAGTGCATAAAGTAAACTTCTTACATTTCCAGGAGGGATTACAGAGGAAGTGCATAAAGTTCTTACATTTCCAGGAGTAATTAAAGAGGAAGTGCACAAAGTAGAGTCCTTACATTTCCAGGAGGATTTACAGAGGAAGTGCACAAAATAAAGTTCTTACATTTCCAGGAGGGATTACAGAGGAAGTGCACAAAGTAGAGTCCTTACATTTCCAGGAGGGATTACAGGGGAAGTGCAGAAAGTAAAGTTCTTACATTTCCAGGAGGAATTACAGAGGAAATGCACAACGTTCTTACATTTCCAGGAGGGATTACAGAGGAAGTGCACAAAGTAGATTTCTTATATTTCTAGGAGGGATTACAGAGGAAGTGCATAAAGTAAAGTTCTTACATTTCCAGGAGGGATTACAGAGGAAGTGCATAAAGTAAAGTTCTTACATTTCCAGGGGGGATTACAGAGGAAGTGCATGAAGTAGAGTTCTTACATTTCCAGGAGGGATTACAGAGGAAGTGCAAAATGTAAAGTTCTTACATTTCCAGGAGGGATTACAGAGGAAGTGCATAAAGTAAAGTTCTTACATTTCCAGGACGGATTACAGAGGAAGTGCATAAAGTAAAGTTCTTACATTTCCAGGAGGGATTACAGAGGAAATGCATAAAGTAAAGTTCTTACATTTCCAGGAGGTATTACAGGGGATGTGCACAAAGTAGAGTTCTTAAATTTCAGGAGGGATTACAGAGGAAGTGCATAAAGTAAAGTTCTTACATTTCCAGGAGGGATTACAGAGGAAGTGCATAAAGTAAAGTTCTTACATTTCCAGGAGGGATTACAGAGGAAGTGCATAAAGTAAAGTTCTTACATTTCCAGGAGGGATTACAGAGGAAGTGCATAAAGTAAAGTTCTTACATTTCCAGGAGGGATTACAGAGGAAGTGCACAAAATAGATTTCTTACATTTCCAGGAGGGATTACAGTGGAAGTGCATAAAGTAAAGTTCTTACATTTCCAGGAGGGATTACAGAGGAAGTGCATAAAGTAAAGTTCTTACATTTCCAGGAGGGATTACAGAGGAAGTGCATAAAGTAATGTTCTTACATTTCCAGGAGTAATTAAAGAGGAAGTGCACAAAGTAGAGTCCTTACATTTCCAGGAGGATTTACAGAGGAAGTGCACAAAGTAAAGTTCTTACATTTCCAGGAGGGATTACAGAGGAAGTGCATAAAGTAAAGTTCTTACATTTCCAGGAGGGATTACAGAGGAAGTGCGTAAAGTAAAGTTCTTACATTTCCATGAGGGATTACAGAGGAAGTGCATAAAGTAAAGTTCTTACATTTCCAGGAGGGATTACAGAGGAAATGCATGAAGTAAAGTTCTTACATTTCCAGGAGGGATTGCAGGGGATGTGCACAAAGTAGAGTTCTTACATTTCCAGGAGGGATTACAGAGGAAGTGCATAAAGTAAAGTTCTTACATTTCCAGGAGGGATTACAGAGGAAGTGCATAAAGTAAAGTTCTTACATTTCCAGGAGGGATTACAGAGGAAGTGCATAAAGTAAAGTTCTTACATTTCCAGGAGGGATTACAGAGGAAGTGCATATAGTAAAGTTCTTACATTTCCATGAGGAATTAAAAAGGAAGTGCAGAAAGTAGAGTCCTTACATTTCCAGGAGGGATTACAGAGGAAGTGCACAAAGTAGAGTTCTTACATTTCCAGGAGGGATTACAGGAGATGTGCACAAAGTAGAGTTCTTACATTTGCAGGAGGGATTACAGAGGAAATGCATAAAGTAAAGTTCTTACATTTCCATGAGGAATTAAAGAGGAAGTGCACAAAGTAGAGTTCTTACATTTCCAGGAGGTATTACAGAGGAAGTGCATAAAGTAGAGTTCTTACATTTCCAGGAGGGATTACAGAGGAAGTGCAAAAAGTAAAGTTCTTACATTTCCAGGAGGGATTACAGAGGAAGTGCATAAAGTAAAGTTCTTACATTTCCAGGGGGAATTAAAGAGGAAGTGCAGAAAATAGAGTCCTTACATTTCCAGGAGGTATTACAGGGGATGTGCACAAAGTATAGTTCTTACATTTCCAGGAGGATTTACAGAGGAAGTGCAAAAAGTAAAATTCTTACATTTCCAGGAGGGATTACAGAGGAAGTGCACAAAGTAGAGTTCTTACATTTCCAGGAGGGATTACAGGAGATGTGCACAAAGTAGAGTTCTTACATTTGCAGGAGGGATTACAGAGGAAATGCATAAAGTAAAGTTCTTACATTTCCATGAGGAATTAAAGAGGAAGTGCACAAAGTAGAGTTCTTACATTTCCAGGAGGTATTACAGAGGAAGTGCATGAAGTAGAGTTCTTACATTTCCAGGAGGGATTACAGAGGAAGTGCAAAAAGTAAAGTTCTTACATTTCCAGGAGGGATTACAGAGGAAGTGCAAAAAGTAAAGTTCTTACATTTCCAGGAGGGATTACAGAGGAAGTGCATAAAGTAAAGTTCTTACATTTCCAGGAGGGATTACAGGGGATGTGCACAAAGTAGAGTTCTTACATTTCCAGGAGGGATTACAGAGGAACTGCATAAAGTAAAGTTCTTACATTTCCAGGAGGGATTACAGAGGAAGTGCGTAAAGTAAAGTTCTTACATTTCCATGAGGGATTACAGAGGAAGTGCATAAAGTAAAGTTCTTACATTTCCAGGAGGGATTACAGAGGAAATGCATGAAGTAAAGTTCTTACATTTACAGGAGGGATTGCAGGGGATGTGCACAAAGTAGAGTTCTTACATTTCCAGGAGGGATTACAGAGGAAGTGCATAAAGTAAAGTTCTTACATTTCCAGGAAGGATTACAGAGGAAGTGCATAAAGTAAAGTTCTTACATTTCCAGGAGGGATTACAGAGGAAGTGCATAAAGTAAAGTTCTTACATTTCCAGGAGGGATTACAGAGGAAGTGCATAAAGTAAAGTTCTTACATTTCCAGGGGGAATTAAAGAGGAAATGCAGAAAGTAGAGTCCTTACATTTCCAGGAGGTATTACAGGGGATGTGCACAAAGTAGAGTTCTTACATTTCCAGGAGGATTTACAGAGGAAGTGCAAAAAGTAAAATTCTTACATTTCCAGGAGGGATTACAGAGGAAGTGCATAAAGTAAAATTCTTACATTTCCAGGAGGGATTACAGAGGAAGTGCATAAAGTAAAGTTCTTACATTTCCAGGAGGAATTACAGAGGAAATGCACAACGTTCTTACATTTCCAGGAGGAATTACAGAGGAAGTGCACAAAGTAGATTTCTTACATTTCCAGGAGGGATTACGGAGGAAGTGAAGTAAAGTTCTTGCATTTCCAGGAGGGATTACGGAGGAAGTGCATAAAGTTAAGTTCTTACATTTCCAGGAGGGATTACAGAGGAAGTGCATAAAGTAAAGTTCTTACATTTCCAGGAGGGATTACAGAGGAAGTGCATAAAGTAAAGTTCTTACATTTCCAGGAGGGATTACAGAGGAAGTGCATAAAGTAAAGTTCTTACATTTCCAGGAGTAATTAAAGGGGAAGTGCACAAAGTAGAGTCCTTACATTTCCAGGAGGATTTACAGAGGAAGTGCACAAAGTAAAGTTCTTACATTTCCAGGAGGGATTACAGAGGAAGTGCATAAAGTAAAGTTCTTACATTTCAAGGAGGATTTACAGAGGAAGTGCATATAGTAAAGTTCTTACATTTCCATGAGGAATTAAAGAGGAAGTGCAGAAAGTAGAGTCCTTACATTTCCAGGAGGGATTACAGAGGAAGTGCGTATAGTAAAGTTCTTACATTTCCATGAGGAATTAAAGAGGAAGTGCACAAAGTAGAATCCTTACATTTCCATGAGTATTTACAGAGGAAGTGCATAATGTAAAGTTCTTACATTTCCAGGAGGAATTACAGAGGAAATGCACAACGTTCTTACATTTCCAGGAGGGATTACAGAGGAAGTGCACAAAGTAGATTTCTTACATTTCCAGGAGGGATTACAGAGGAAGTGCATAAAGCAAAGTTCTTACATTTCCAGGAGGGATTACAGAGGAAGTGCATAAAGTAAAGTTCTTACATTTCCAGGAGGAATTACAGAGGAAGTCCATAAAGTAAAGTTCTTACATTTCCAGGAGGAATTACAGAGGAAGTGCAAAAAGTAAAGTTCTTACATTTCCAGGAGGGATTACAGAGGAAGTCCATAAAGTAAAGTTCTTACATTTCCAGGAGGAATTACAGAGGAAATGCACAACGTTCTTACATTTCCAGGAGGGATTACAGAGGAAGTGCACAAAGTAGATTTCTTACATTTCCAGGAGGGATTACGGAGGAAGTGAAGTAAAGTTCTTGCATTTCCAGGAGGGATTACAGAGGAAGTGCATAAAGTAAAATTCTTACATTTCCAGGAGGGATTACAGAGGAAGTGCATAAAGTAAAGTTCTTACATTTCCAGGAGGGATTACAGAGGAAGTGCATAAAGTAAACTTCTTACATTTCCAGGAGGGATTACAGAGGAAGTGCATAAAGTTCTTACATTTCCAGGAGTAATTAAAGAGGAAGTGCACAAAGTAGAGTCCTTACATTTCCAGGAGGATTTACAGAGGAAGTGCACAAAATAAAGTTCTTACATTTCCAGGAGGGATTACAGAGGAAGTGCACAAAGTAGAGTCCTTACATTTCCAGGAGGGATTACAGGGGAAGTGCAGAAAGTAAAGTTCTTACATTTCCAGGAGGAATTACAGAGGAAATGCACAACGTTCTTACATTTCCAGGAGGGATTACAGAGGAAGTGCACAAAGTAGATTTCTTATATTTCTAGGAGGGATTACAGAGGAAGTGCATAAAGTAAAGTTCTTACATTTCCAGGAGGGATTACAGAGGAAGTGCATAAAGTAAAGTTCTTACATTTCCAGGGGGGATTACAGAGGAAGTGCATGAAGTAGAGTTCTTACATTTCCAGGAGGGATTACAGAGGAAGTGCAAAATGTAAAGTTCTTACATTTCCAGGAGGGATTACAGAGGAAGTGCATAAAGTAAAGTTCTTACATTTCCAGGACGGATTACAGAGGAAGTGCATAAAGTAAAGTTCTTACATTTCCAGGAGGGATTACAGAGGAAATGCATAAAGTAAAGTTCTTACATTTCCAGGAGGTATTACAGGGGATGTGCACAAAGTAGAGTTCTTAAATTTCAGGAGGGATTACAGAGGAAGTGCATAAAGTAAAGTTCTTACATTTCCAGGAGGGATTACAGAGGAAGTGCATAAAGTAAAGTTCTTACATTTCCAGGAGGGATTACAGAGGAAGTGCATAAAGTAAAGTTCTTACATTTCCAGGAGGGATTACAGAGGAAGTGCACAAAGTAGATTTCTTACATTTCCAGGAGGGATTACAGTGGAAGTGCATAAAGTAAAGTTCTTACATTTCCAGGAGGGATTACAGAGGAAGTGCATAAAGTAAAGTTCTTACATTTCCAGGAGGTATTACAGAGGAAGTGCATAAATTAAAGTTCTTACATTTCCAGGAGTAATTAAAGAGGAAGTGCACAAAGTAGAGTCCTTACATTTCCAGGAGGATTTACAGAGGAAGTGCACAAAGTAAAGTTCTTACATTTCCAGGAGGGATTACAGAGGAAGTGCATAAAGTAAAGTTCTTACATTTCCAGGAGGGATTACAGAGGAAGTGCGTAAAGTAAAGTTCTTACATTTCCATGAGGGATTACAGAGGAAGTGCATAAAGTAAAGTTCTTACATTTCCAGGAGGGATTACAGAGGAAATGCATGAAGTAAAGTTCTTACATTTCCAGGAGGGATTGCAGGGGATGTGCACAAAGTAGAGTTCTTACATTTCCAGGAGGGATTACAGAGGAAGTGCATAAAGTAAATTTCTTACATTTCCAGGAGGGATTACAGAGGAAGTGCATAAAGTAAAGTTCTTACATTTCCAGGAGGGATTACAGAGGAAGTGCATAAAGTAAAGTTCTTACATTTCCAGGAGGGATTACAGAAGAAGTGCATATAGTAAAGTTCTTACATTTCCATGAGGAATTAAAAAGGAAGTGCAGAAAGTAGAGTCCTTACATTTCCAGGAGGGATTACAGAGGAAGTGCACAAAGTAGAGTTCTTACATTTCCAGGAGGGATTACAGGAGATGTGCACAAAGTAGAGTTCTTACATTTGCAGGAGGGATTACAGAGGAAATGCATAAAGTAAAGTTCTTACATTTCCATGAGGAATTAAAGAGGAAGTGCACAAAGTAGAGTTCTTACATTTCCAGGAGGTATTACAGAGGAAGTGCATAAAGTAGAGTTCTTACATTTCCAGGAGGGATTACAGAGGAAGTGCAAAAAGTAAAGTTCTTACATTTCCAGGAGGGATTACAGAGGAAGTGCATAAAGTAAAGTTCTTACATTTCCAGGGGGAATTAAAGAGGAAGTGCAGAAAGTAGAGTCCTTACATTTCCAGGAGGTATTACAGGGGATGTGCACAAAGTATAGTTCTTACATTTCCAGGAGGATTTACAGAGGAAGTGCAAAAAGTAAAATTCTTACATTTCCAGGAGGGATTACAGAGGAAGTGCACAAAGTAGAGTTCTTACATTTCCAGGAGGGATTACAGGAGATGTGCACAAAGTAGAGTTCTTACATTTGCAGGAGGGATTACAGAGGAAATGCATAAAGTAAAGTTCTTATATTTCCATGAGGAATTAAAGAGGAAGTGCACAAAGTAGAGTTCTTACATTTCCAGGAGGTATTACAGAGGAAGTGCATAAAGTAGAGTTCTTACATTTCCAGGAGGGATTACAGAGGAAGTGCAAAAAGTAAAGTTCTTACATTTCCAGGAGGGATTACAGAGGAAGTGCAAAAAGTAAAGTTCTTACATTTCCAGGAGGGATTACAGAGGAAGTGCATAAAGTAAAGTTCTTACATTTCCAGGAGGGATTACAGGGGATGTGCACAAAGTAGAGTTCTTACATTTCCAGGAGGGATTACAGAGGAACTGCATAAAGTAAAGTTCTTACATTTCCAGGAGGGATTACAGAGGAAGTGCGTAAAGTAAAGTTCTTACATTTCCATGAGGGATTACAGAGGAAGTGCATAAAGTAAAGTTCTTACATTTCCAGGAGGGATTACAGAGGAAATGCATGAAGTAAAGTTCTTACATTTACAGGAGGGATTGCAGGGGATGTGCACAAAGTAGAGTTCTTACATTTCCAGGAGGGATTACAGAGGAAGTGCATAAAGTAAAGTTCTTACATTTCCAGGAAGGATTACAGAGGAAGTGCATAAAGTAAAGTTCTTACATTTCCAGGAGGGATTACAGAGGAAGTGCATAAAGTAAAGTTCTTACATTTCCAGGAGGGATTACAGAGGAAGTGCATAAAGTAAAGTTCTTACATTTCCAGGGGGAATTAAAGAGGAAATGCAGAAAGTAGAGTCCTTACATTTCCAGGAGGTATTACAGGGGATGTGCACAAAGTAGAGTTCTTACATTTCCAGGAGGATTTAGAGAGGAAGTGCAAAAAGTAAAATTCTTACATTTCCAGGAGGGATTACAGAGGAAGTGCATAAAGTAAAATTCTTACATTTCCAGGAGGGATTACAGAGGAAGTGCATAAAGTAAAGTTCTTACATTTCCAGGAGGAATTACAGAGGAAATGCACAACGTTCTTACATTTCCAGGAGGAATTACAGAGGAAGTGCACAAAGTAGATTTCTTACATTTCCAGGAGGGATTACGGAGGAAGTGAAGTAAAGTTCTTGCATTTCCAGGAGGGATTACGGAGGAAGTGCATAAAGTAAAGTTCTTACATTTCCAGGAGGGATTACAGAGGAAGTGCATAAAGTAAAGTTCTTACATTTCCAGGAGGGATTACAGAGGAAGTGCATAAAGTAAAGTTCTTACATTTCCAGGAGGGATTACAGAGGAAGTGCATAAAGTAAAGTTCTTACATTTCCAGGAGTAATTAAAGGGGAAGTGCACAAAGTAGAGTCCTTACATTTCCAGGAGGATTTACAGAGGAAGTGCACAAAGTAAAGTTCTTACATTTCCAGGAGGGATTACAGAGGAAGTGCATAAAGTAAAGTTCTTACATTTCAAGGAGGATTTACAGAGGAAGTGCATATAGTAAAGTTCTTACATTTCCATGAGGAATTAAAGAGGAAGTGCAGAAAGTAGAGTCCTTACATTTCCAGGAGGGATTACAGAGGAAGTGCGTATAGTAAAGTTCTTACATTTCCATGAGGAATTAAAGAGGAAGTGCACAAAGTAGAATCCTTACATTTCCATGAGTATTTACAGAGGAAGTGCATAATGTAAAGTTCTTACATTTCCAGGAGGAATTACAGAGGAAATGCACAACGTTCTTACATTTCCAGGAGGGATTACAGAGGAAGTGCACAAAGTAGATTTCTTACATTTCCAGGAGGGATTACAGAGGAAGTGCATAAAGCAAAGTTCTTACATTTCCAGGAGGGATTACAGAGGAAGTGCATAAAGTAAAGTTCTTACATTTCCAGGAGGAATTACAGAGGAAGTCCATAAAGTAAAGTTCTTACATTTCCAGGAGGAATTACAGAGGAAGTGCAAAAAGTAAAGTTCTTACATTTCCAGGAGGGATTACAGAGGAAGTCCATAAAGTAAAGTTCTTACATTTCCAGGAGGAATTACAGAGGAAATGCACAACGTTCTTACATTTCCAGGAGGGATTACAGAGGAAGTGCACAAAGTAGATTTCTTACATTTCCAGGAGGGATTACGGAGGAAGTGAAGTAAAGTTCTTGCATTTCCAGGAGGGATTACAGAGGAAGTGCATAAAGTAAAGTTCTTACATTTCCAGGAGGGATTACAGAGGAAGTGCATAAAGTAAAGTTCTTACATTTCCAGGAGGGATTACAGAGGAAGTGCATAAAGTAAACTTCTTACATTTCCAGGAGGGATTACAGAGGAAGTGCATAAAGTTCTTACATTTCCAGGAGTAATTAAAGAGGAAGTGCACAAAGTAGAGTCCTTACATTTCCAGGAGGATTTACAGAGGAAGTGCACAAAATAAAGTTCTTACATTTCCAGGAGGGATTACAGAGGAAGTGCACAAAGTAGAGTCCTTACATTTCCAGGAGGGATTACAGGGGAAGTGCAGAAAGTAAAGTTCTTACATTTCCAGGAGGAATTACAGAGGAAATGCACAACGTTCTTACATTTCCAGGAGGGATTACAGAGGAAGTGCACAAAGTAGATTTCTTATATTTCTAGGAGGGATTACAGAGGAAGTGCATAAAGTAAAGTTCTTACATTTCCAGGAGGGATTACAGAGGAAGTGCATAAAGTAAAGTTCTTACATTTCCAGGGGGGATTACAGAGGAAGTGCATGAAGTAGAGTTCTTACATTTCCAGGAGGGATTACAGAGGAAGTGCAAAATGTAAAGTTCTTACATTTCCAGGAGGGATTACAGAGGAAGTGCATAAAGTAAAGTTCTTACATTTCCAGGACGGATTACAGAGGAAGTGCATAAAGTAAAGTTCTTACATTTCCAGGAGGGATTACAGAGGAAATGCATAAAGTAAAGTTCTTACATTTCCAGGAGGTATTACAGGGGATGTGCACAAAGTAGAGTTCTTAAATTTCAGGAGGGATTACAGAGGAAGTGCATAAAGTAAAGTTCTTACATTTCCAGGAGGGATTACAGAGGAAGTGCATAAAGTAAAGTTCTTACATTTCCAGGAGGGATTACAGAGGAAGTGCATAAAGTAAAGTTCTTACATTTCCAGGAGGGATTACAGAGGAAGTGCACAAAGTAGATTTCTTACATTTCCAGGAGGGATTACAGTGGAAGTGCATAAAGTAAAGTTCTTACATTTCCAGGAGGGATTACAGAGGAAGTGCATAAAGTAAAGTTCTTACATTTCCAGGAGGTATTACAGAGGAAGTGCATAAATTAAAGTTCTTACATTTCCAGGAGTAATTAAAGAGGAAGTGCACAAAGTAGAGTCCTTACATTTCCAGGAGGATTTACAGAGGAAGTGCACAAAGTAAAGTTCTTACATTTCCAGGAGGGATTACAGAGGAAGTGCACAAAGTAGAGTCCTTACATTTCCAGGAGGGATTACAGGGGAAGTGCAGAAAGTAAAGTTCTTACATTTCCAGGAGGAATTACAGAGGAAATGCACAATGTTCTTACATTTCCAGGAGGGATTACAGAGGAAGAGCACAAAGTAGATTTCTTACATTTCCAGGAGAGATTACAGAGGAAGTGCATAAAGTTCTTACATTTCCAGGAGAGATTACAGAGGAAGTGCATAAAGTAGAGTTCTTACATTTCCAGGAGGGATTACAGAGGAAGCGCAAAAGTAAAGTTCTTACATTTCCAGGAGGGATTACAGAGGAAGTGCATAAAGTAAAGTTCTTACATTTCCAGGGGGAATTAACGAGGAAGTGCAGAAAGTGGAGTCCTTACATTTCCAGGAGGGATTACAGGGGATGTGCACAATGTAGAGTTCTTACATTTCCAGGAGGGATTACAGAGGAACTGCATAAAGTAAAGTTCTTACATTTCCAGGAGGGATTACAGAGGAAGTGCGTAAAGTAAAGTTCTTACATTTCCATGAGGGATTACAGAGGAAGTGCATAAAGTAAAGTTCTTACATTTCCAGGAGGGATTACAGAGGAAATGCATGAAGTAAAGTTCTTACATTTACAGGAGGGATTGCAGGGGATGTGCACAAAGTAGAGTTCTTACATTTCCAGGAGGGATTACAGAGGAAGTGCATAAAGTAAAGTTCTTACATTTCCAGGAAGGATTACAGAGGAAGTGCATAAAGTAAAGTTCTTACATTTCCAGGAGGGATTACAGAGGAAGTGCATAAAGTAAAGTTCTTACATTTCCAGGAGGGATTACAGAGGAAGTGCATAAAGTAAAGTTCTTACATTTCCAGGGGGAATTAAAGAGGAAATGCAGAAAGTAGAGTCCTTACATTTCCAGGAGGTATTACAGGGGATGTGCACAAAGTAGAGTTCTTACATTTCCAGGAGGATTTACAGAGGAAGTGCAAAAAGTAAAATTCTTACATTTCCAGGAGGGATTACAGAGGAAGTGCATAAAGTAAAACTCTTACATTTCCAGGAGGGATTACAGAGGAAGTGCATAAAGTAAAGTTCTTACATTTCCAGGAGGAATTACAGAGGAAATGCACAACGTTCTTACATTTCCAGGAGGAATTACAGAGGAAGTGCACAAAGTAGATTTCTTACATTTCCAGGAGGGATTACGGAGGAAGTGAAGTAAAGTTCTTGCATTTCCAGGAGGGATTACGGAGGAAGTGCATAAAGTAAAGTTCTTACATTTCCAGGAGGGATTACAGAGGAAGTGCATAAAGTAAAGTTCTTACATTTCCAGGAGGGATTACAGAGGAAGTGCATAAAGTAAAGTTCTTACATTTCCAGGAGGGATTACAGAGGAAGTGCATAAAGTAAAGTTCTTACATTTCCAGGAGTAATTAAAGGGGAAGTGCACAAAGTAGAGTCCTTACATTTCCAGGAGGATTTACAGAGGAAGTGCACAAAGTAAAGTTCTTACATTTCCAGGAGGGATTACAGAGGAAGTGCATAAAGTAAAGTTCTTACATTTCAAGGAGGATTTACAGAGGAAGTGCATATAGTAAAGTTCTTACATTTCCATGAGGAATTAAAGAGGAAGTGCAGAAAGTAGAGTCCTTACATTTCCAGGAGGGATTACAGAGGAAGTGCGTATAGTAAAGTTCTTACATTTCCATGAGGAATTAAAGAGGAAGTGCACAAAGTAGAATCCTTACATTTCCATGAGTATTTACAGAGGAAGTGCATAATGTAAAGTTCTTACATTTCCAGGAGGAATTACAGAGGAAATGCACAATGTTCTTACATTTCCAGGAGGGATTACAGAGGAAGTGCACAAAGTAGATTTCTTACATTTCCAGGAGGGATTACAGAGGAAGTGCATAAAGCAAAGTTCTTACATTTCCAGGAGGGATTACAGAGGAAGTGCATAAAGTAAAGTTCTTACATTTCCAGGAGGAATTACAGAGGAAGTCCATAAAGTAAAGTTCTTACATTTCCAGGAGGAATTACAGAGGAAGTGCAAAAAGTAAAGTTCTTACATTTCCAGGAGGGATTACAGAGGAAGTCCATAAAGTAAAGTTCTTACATTTCCAGGAGGAATTACAGAGGAAATGCACAACGTTCTTACATTTCCAGGAGGGATTACAGAGGAAGTGCACAAAGTAGATTTCTTACATTTCCAGGAGGGATTACGGAGGAAGTGAAGTAAAGTTCTTGCATTTCCAGGAGGGATTACAGAGGAAGTGCATAAAGTAAAGTTCTTACATTTCCAGGAGGGATTACAGAGGAAGTGCATAAAGTAAAGTTCTTACATTTCCAGGAGGGATTACAGAGGAAGTGCATAAAGTAAACTTCTTACATTTCCAGGAGGGATTACAGAGGAAGTGCATAAAGTTCTTACATTTCCAGGAGTAATTAAAGAGGAAGTGCACAAAGTAGAGTCCTTACATTTCCAGGAGGATTTACAGAGGAAGTGCACAAAATAAAGTTCTTACATTTCCAGGAGGGATTACAGAGGAAGTGCACAAAGTAGAGTCCTTACATTTCCAGGAGGGATTACAGGGGAAGTGCAGAAAGTAAAGTTCTTACATTTCCAGGAGGAATTACAGAGGAAATGCACAACGTTCTTACATTTCCAGGAGGGATTACAGAGGAAGTGCACAAAGTAGATTTCTTATATTTCTAGGAGGGATTACAGAGGAAGTGCATAAAGTAAAGTTCTTACATTTCCAGGAGGGATTACAGAGGAAGTGCATAAAGTAAAGTTCTTACATTTCCAGGGGGGATTACAGAGGAAGTGCATGAAGTAGAGTTCTTACATTTCCAGGAGGGATTACAGAGGAAGTGCAAAATGTAAAGTTCTTACATTTCCAGGAGGGATTACAGAGGAAGTGCATAAAGTAAAGTTCTTACATTTCCAGGACGGATTACAGAGGAAGTGCATAAAGTAAAGTTCTTACATTTCCAGGAGGGATTACAGAGGAAATGCATAAAGTAAAGTTCTTACATTTCCAGGAGGTATTACAGGGGATGTGCACAAAGTAGAGTTCTTAAATTTCAGGAGGGATTACAGAGGAAGTGCATAAAGTAAAGTTCTTACATTTCCAGGAGGGATTACAGAGGAAGTGCATAAAGTAAAGTTCTTACATTTCCAGGAGGGATTACAGAGGAAGTGCATAAAGTAAAGTTCTTACATTTCCAGGAGGGATTACAGAGGAAGTGCACAAAGTAGATTTCTTACATTTCCAGGAGGGATTACAGTGGAAGTGCATAAAGTAAAGTTCTTACATTTCCAGGAGGGATTACAGAGGAAGTGCATAAAGTAAAGTTCTTACATTTCCAGGAGGTATTACAGAGGAAGTGCATAAATTAAAGTTCTTACATTTCCAGGAGTAATTAAAGAGGAAGTGCACAAAGTAGAGTCCTTACATTTCCAGGAGGATTTACAGAGGAAGTGCACAAAGTAAAGTTCTTACATTTCCAGGAGGGATTACAGAGGAAGTGCACAAAGTAGAGTCCTTACATTTCCAGGAGGGATTACAGTGAAGTGCAGAAAGTAAAGTTCTTACATTTCCAGGAGGAATTACAGAGGAAATGCACAATGTTCTTACATTTCCAGGAGGGATTACAGAGGAAGAGCACAAAGTAGATTTCTTACATTTCCAGGAGAGATTACAGAGGAAGTGCATAAAGTAAAGTTCTTACATTTCCAGGAGAGATTACAGAGGAAGTGCATAAAGTAGAGTTCTTACATTTCCAGGAGGGATTACAGAGGAAGCGCAAAAGTAAAGTTCTTACATTTCCAGGAGGGATTACAGAGGAAGTGCATAAAGTAAAGTTCTTACATTTCCAGGGGGAATTAACGAGGAAGTGCAGAAAGTGGAGTCCTTACATTTCCAGGAGGGATTACAGGGGATGTGCACAAAGTAGAGTTCTTACATTTCCAGGAGGATTTACAGAGGAAGTGCAAAAAGTAAAATTCTTACATTTCCAGGAGGGATTACAGAGGAAGTGCATAAAGTAAAGTTCTTACATTTCCAGGAGGGATTACAGAGGAAGTGCACATAGTAGATTTCTTACATTTCCAGGACGGATTACAGTGGAAGTGCATAAAGTAAAGTTCTTACATTTCCAGGAGGGATTACAGAGGAAGTGCATAAAGTAAAGTTCTTACATTTCCAGGAGGGATTACAGAGGAAGTGCATAAAGTAAAGTTCTTACATTTCCTGGAGTAATTAAAGAGGAAGTGCACAAAGTAGAGTCCTTACATTTCCAGGAGGATTTACAGAGGAAGTGCACAAAGTAAAGTTCTTACATTTCCAGGAGGGATTACAGAGGAAGTGCACATAGTAGAGTTCTTACATTTCCAGGAGGGATTACAGGGGAAGTGCAGAAAGTAAAGTTCTTACATTTCCAGGAGGAATTACAGAGGAAATGCACAACGTTCTTACATTTCCAGGAGGGATTACAGAGGAAGTGCACAAAGTAGATTCCTTACATTTCCAGGAGGGATTACAGAGGAAGTGCATAAAGTAAAGTTCTTACATTTCCAGGAGTAATTAAAGAGGAAGTGCACAAAGTAGAGTCCTTACATTTCCAGGAGGATTTACAGAGGAAGTGCACAAGGTAAAGTTCTTACATTTCCAGGAGGGATTACAGAGGAAGTGCACAAAGTAGAGTCCTTACATTTCCAGGAGGGATTACAGGGGAAGTGCAGAAAGTAAAGTTCTTACATTTCCAGGAGGAATTACAGAGGAAATGCACAACGTTGTTACATTTCCAGGAGGGATT
Organism: Phyllobates terribilis; assembly: GCF_046119375.1. Classification (NCBI taxonomy): domain Eukaryota; kingdom Metazoa; phylum Chordata; class Amphibia; order Anura; family Dendrobatidae; genus Phyllobates; species Phyllobates terribilis. The sequence goes on along the minus strand of NW_027362847.1, from coordinate 5,524,316 downwards.
ACAGAGGAAGTGCAGAAGTAGATTTCTTACATTTCCAGGAGGGATTACAGAGGAAGTGCAAAAAGTAAAGTTCTTACATTTCCAGGAGGAATTACAGAGGAAATGCACAACGTTCTTACATTTCCAGGAGGGATTACAGAGGAAGTGCACAAAGTAGATTTCTTACATTTCCAGGAGGGATTACAGAGGAAGTGCATAAAGTAAAGTTCTTACATTTCCAGGAGGGATTACAGAGGAAGTGCATAAAGTAAAGTTCTTACATTTCCAGGAGGGATTACAGAGGAAGTGCATAAAGCAAAGTTCTTACTTTTCCAGGAGGGATTACAGAGGAAGTGCATAAAGTAAAGTTCTTACATTTCCAGGAGGAATTACAGAGGAAGTCCATAAAGTAAAGTTCTTACATTTCCAGGAGGGATTACAGGGGAAGTGCAGAAAGTAAAGTTCTTACATTTCCAGGAGGAATTACAGAGGAAATGCACAACGTTCTTACATTTCCAGGAGGGATTACAGAGGAAGTGCACAAAGTAGATTTCTTACGTTTCCAGGAGGGATTACAACGGAAGTGCATGAAGTAAAGTTCTTACATTTCCAGGCGGGATTACAGAGGAAGTGCATAAAGTTCATACATTTCCAGGAGGAATTACAGAGGAAGTGAATAAAGCAAAGTTCTTACATTTCCAGGAGGGATTACAGAGGAAGTGCATAAAGTAAAGTTCTTACATTTCCAGGAGGAATTACAGAGGAAGTCCATAAAGTAAAGTTCTTACATTTCCAGGAGGAATTACAGAGGAAATGCACAACGTTCTTACATTTCCAGGAGGGATTACAGAGGAAGTGCACAAAGTAGATTTCTTACATTTCCAGGAGGGATTACGGAGGAAGTGAAGTAAAGTTCTTGCATTTCCAGGAGGGATTACAGAGGAAGTGCATAAAGTAAAGTTCTTACATTTCCAGGAGGGATTACAGAGGAAGTGCATAAAGTAAAGTTCTTACATTTCCAGGAGGGATTACAGAGGAAGTGCATAAAGTAAAGTTCTTACATTTCCAGGAGGGATTACAGAGGAAGTGCATAAAGTAAAGTTCTTACATTTCCAGGAGTAATAAAAGAGGAAGTGCACAAAGTAGAGTCCTTACATTTCCAGGAGGATTTACAGAGGAAGTGCACAAAGTAAAGTTCTTACATTTCCAGGAGGGATTACAGAGGAAGTGCACAAAGTAGAGTCCTTACATTTCCAGAAGGGATTACAGGGGAAGTGCAGAAAGTAAAGTTCTTACATTTCCAGGAGGAATTACAGAGGAAATGCACAACGTTCTTACATTTCCAGGAGGGATTACAGAGGAAGTGCACAAAGTAGATTTCTTACATTTCCAGGAGGGATTACAGAGGAAGTGCATAAAGTAAAGTTCTTACATTTCCAGGAGGGATTACAGAGGAAGTGCATGAAGTAAAGTTCTTACATTTCCAGGAGGGATTACAGAGGAAGTCCATAAAGTAAAGTTCTTACATTTCCAGGAGGGATTACAGGGGAAGTGCAGAAAGTAAAGTTCTTACATTTCCAGGAGGAATTACAGAGCAAATGCACAACGTTCTTACATTTCCAGGAGGGATTACAGAGGAAGTGCACAAAGTAGAGTTCTTACATTTCCAGGAGGGATTACAGAGGAAGTGCATAAAGTTCTTACGTTTCCAGGAGGGATTACAGAGGAAGTGCATAAAGTTCTTACGTTTCCAGGAGGGATTACAGAGGAAGTGCATAAAGTAAAGTTCTTACATTTCCAGGAGGGATTACAGAGGAAGTGCATAAAGTAAAGTTCTTACGTTTCCAGGAGGGAATACAGAGGAAGTGCATAAAGTTCTTACATTTCCAGGAGGGATTACAGAGGAAGTGCATGAAGTAAAGTTCTTACGTTTCCAGGAGGGATTAAAGAGGAAGTGCATAAAGTAAAGTTCTTACATTTCCAGGAGGGATTACAGAGGAAGTGCATAAAGTAAAGTTCTTACGTTTCCAGGAGGGGTTACAGAGGAAGTGCATGAAGTAAAGTTCTTACATTTCCAGGAGGGATTACAGAGGAAGTGCATAAAGTAAAGTTCATATATTTCAAGGAGGGATTACAGAGGAAGTGCATAAAGCAAAGTTCTTACATTTCCAGGAGGGATTACAGAGGAAGTGCATAAAGCAAAGTTCTTACATTTCCAGGAGGGATTACAGAGGAAGTGCATAAAGTAAAGTTCTTACATTTCCAGGAGGGATTACAGGGGAAGTGCAGAAAGTAAAGTTCTTACATTTCCAGGAGGAATTACAGAGGAAATGCACAACGTTCTTACATTTCCAGGAGGGATTACAGAGGAAGTGCACAAAGTAGAGTTCTTACATTTCCAGGAGGGATTACAGAGGAAGTGCATAAAGTAAAGTTCTTACGTTTCCAGGAGGGATTACAGAGGAAGTGCATAAAGTAAAGTTCTTACATTTCCAGGAGGGATTACAGAGGAAGTGCATAAAGTAAAGTTCATACATTTCCAGGAGGGATTACAGAGGAAGTGCATAAAGTAAAGTTCTTACGTTTCCAGGAGGGAATACAAAGGAAGTGCATAAAGTAAAGTTCTTACATTTCCAGGAGGGATTACAGAGGAAGTGCATAAAGTAAAGTTCTTACGTTTCCAGGAGGGATTAAAGAGGAAGTGCATAAAGTAAAGTTCTTACATTTCCAGGAGGGATTACAGAGGAAGTGCATAAAGTAAAGTTCTTACGTTTCCAGGAGGGATTACAGAGGAAGTGCATGAAGTAAAGTTCTTACATTTCCAGGAGGGATTACAGAGGAAGTGCATAAAGTAAAGTTCATACATTTCCAGGAGGGATTACAGAGGAAGTGCATAAAGCAAAGTTCTTACATTTCCAGGAGGGATTACAGAGGAAGTGCATAAAGCAAAGTTCTTACATTTCCAGGAGGGATTACAGGGGAAGTGCAGAAAGTAAAGTTCTTACATTTCCAGGAGGAATTACAGAGGAAATGCACAACGTTCTTACATTTCCAGGAGGGATTACAGAGGAAGTGCACAAAGTAGATTTCTTACATTTCCAGGAGGGATTACGGAGGAAGTGAAGTAAAGTTCTTGCATTTCCAGGAGGGATTACAGAGGAAGTGCATAAAGTAAAGTTCTTACATTTCCAGGAGGGATTACAGAGGAAGTGCATAAAGTAAAGTTCTTACATTTACAGGAGGGATTACAGAGGAAGTGAATAAAGTAAAGTTCTTACATTTCCAGGAGGGATTACAGAGGAAGTGCATAAAGTAAAGTTCTTACATTTCCAGGAGTAATAAAAGAGGAAGTGCACAAAGTAGAGTCCTTACATTTCCAGGAGGATTTACAGAGGAAGTGCACACAGTAAAGTTCTTACATTTCCAGGAGGGATTACAGAGGAAGTGCACAAAGTAGAGTCCTTACATTTCCAGGAGGGATTACAGGGGAAGTGCAGAAAGTAAAGTTCTTACATTTCCAGGAGGAATTACAGAGGAAATGCACAACGTTCTTACATTTCCAGGAGGGATTACAGAGGAAGTGCACAAAGTAGATTTCTTACATTTCCAGGAGGGATTACAGGGGAAGTGCATAAAGTAAAGTTCTTACATTTCCAGGAGAGATTACAGAGGAAGTGCATAAAGTAGAGTTCTTACATTTCCAGGAGGGATTACAGAGGAAGCGCAAAAGTAAAGTTCTTACATTTCCAGGAGGGATTACAGAGGAAGTGCATAAAGTAAAGTTCTTACATTTCCAGGGGGAATTCACGAGGAAGTGCAGAAAGTGGAGTCCTTACATTTCCAGGAGGGATTACAGGGGATGTGCACAAAGTAGAGTTCTTACATTTCCAGGAGGATTTACAGAGGAAGTGCAAAAAGTAAAATTCTTACATTTCCAGGAGGGATTACAGAGGAAGTGCATAAAGTAAAGTTCTTACATTTCCAGGAGGGATTACAGAGGAAGTGCACATAGTAGATTTCTTACATTTCCAGGACGGATTACAGTGGAAGTGCATAAAGTAAAGTTCTTACATTTCCAGGAGGGATTACAGAGGAAGTGCATAAAGTAAAGTTCTTACATTTCCAGGAGGGATTACAGAGGAAGTGCATAAAGTAAAGTTCTTACGTTTCCAGGAGGGATTAAAGAGGAAGTGCATAAAGTAAAGTTCTTACATTTCCAGGAGGGATTACAGAGGAAGTGCATAAAGTAAAGTTCTTACGTTTCCAGGAGGGATTACAGAGGAAGTGCATGAAGTAAAGTTCTTACATTTCCAGGAGGGATTACAGAGGAAGTGCAT